>NC_044281.2:60119418-60740131 GCF_004027225.2 Strigops habroptila | reverse complement strand
GAGACTCTCTGAATATCCCTCTCTCTATGTGTGTAAACAATTCGGTCAGGGAGGAGTTAATGTGTTTCTAATATTTTCAGCTGTCCTTGAATCAATAGAAGCAGGCACATGTGATTAGTTTGGGGCTCAAAGGTTGCAGGTGCAAGTCCTTGCTATTTTACAAGCTACCACTGAACTTCAGCTCCCAAGCCATAGTTGGAGCTAAGTTAGAAAGCCTTACCCTTTCTAATTTAGGAGCTGTCAGGGTAAGTACATTAAATGGCAGGCTCTGACTACTCAGAGGTATTGCATGGTATAAACAACTCAGGCAAAAGAGTTTGTGTTTCCTCATATTACTTTCTTCAATAGCATGGCATGGCTTCTGTTTCCTCTGGAATATGCCTTCCCTGTTCAGCTGTAAAGAATATATTCTCATGCCATCATTTCCAGTCACTTCAGAAGCACCCCTCCCCACTCCCACACCTGGCCAGGGGCATCTTCCAATAGCTAATACTCAGTTCTGTTTTTCTTCTTCATCATCATCATTATTTTATTTTATTTTATTTTATTTCTCTACAGGAGACAACATCTTTCTCACTGTTTTGCAACACAACTGTAAAGTCAGGAAGTACATTGCATAGGATGAATGTCAACTAACAACTCACCATCATGTTATCTGTAGGAGCTGAGGGATGGGATTCTGGAAGAGAAATTGTTGCTTTTATGGATGAAGTATTGTTTGGGATATACCAGATTTGCCAGTGCCCTGCATTGCATGCCTTGCATCTGCGAGGCACTGACTGCTCTTCCAGGCAAGTCTGTGCAGGCTGCTGCCTCCAGCATCATGGCATAGACAGAGAGAAGACTGTGGTAAAAGCGCATCTTTTCTTAGGGTTTACCATTCCCCTTTGTGCTGTTTTTTCCTTCTGAATCCAGCTTTCTCTGGCATATATATAGAATCATAGAATCATAGAATAGTAAGGGTTGGAAAGGACCTTAAGATCATCTAGTTCCAACTCCCCTGCCATGGGCAGGGGCACTTTGCCCTAAACCACATGGTCCAAGGCTCTGTCCAACCTGCCTTGAACACCGCCAGGGATGAGCATCCACAACCTCCCTGGGCAACCCATTCGAGTGCTTCACCACCCTCACTGTAAAGAACTTCTTCCTTATATGTAATCTAAACTTCCCCTGTTTAAGTTTGAACCCATTACCCTTGTCCTACTACTACAGTTCCCTAAGGAAGAGTCCTTCCCCCAGCATCCTTGTAGACCCCTTCAGATACTGGAAGGCTGCTATGAGGTCTCCCCATGCAGCCTCTCTTCTCCAGGCTGAACAGCCCCAACTCTCTCAGCCTGTCTTCATATGGAAGGTGCTCCAGCCCTCTTATCATCCTTGTGCCCTCCTCTGGACTCGCTCCAACAGCTCCATGTCCTTTTTATGTTGAGGACACCAGAACTTACGCAGTACTCCAAGTGGGGTCTCAGAAGAGCAGAAGTAGAGGGCAGGATCACCTCCTTGACCTGCTGGTCACGCTTCTTTGATGCAGCCCAGATATGGTTGGCTTTCCGGGCTGCAAGCACACACTGCCACTCGATGTTAAGCTTCTCGTCAACCAACACCAGGTCCTTCTCTGCAGGGCTGCTCTGAATCTCTCTCCACCCAACCTGTAGCAGTGCCTGGGATTGTCCCGACCCAGGTGTAGGACCTTACACTTGCTGGTTAAACTTCATAAGGTTGGCATCGGCCCACCTCACAAGCGTGTCAAGGTCCCTCTGGATGGCATCCCTTCCCTCCAGCATATCAACCGAACCACACAGCTTGGTGGTGTCAGCAGACTTGCTGAGGGTGCACTCAATCGCCATGTCCATGTGGCTGACACAGATGTTGAACAGGACCGTCCCAACCATCCCTGAGGGACACCACTCGTTACAGGTTTCCAATTGGACATCGAGCCATTTACCACAACTCTTTGCATGCGGCCATCGAGGCCATTTTTTATCCACCGAGTAGTCCATCTATCAAATTGATGTCTCTCCAATTTAGAGACAAGGATGTCGTGCGGGACAGTGTCAAACACTTTGCACAAGTCCAGGTAGATGACGTCAACTGCTCTGCCCCTGTCCATCAGTTTCCGTGGCTCCATCATAGAAGGCCACCAAATTGGTCAGGGCAGGATTTCCCCTTAGTGAAGCCATGTTGGCTGTCACCAACCACCTCGTTGTTTTCATGTGCCTTAGCATGTTTTCCAGGAGAAACTGTTCCAAGATTTTGCCAGGCACAGAGGTGAGACTGACTGGTCTGTAGTTCCCTTGAGTCTTCCATATTTTCCCTTCTTGAAAATGGGGGTTATATTACCCTTCTTCCAGTCATCGAGAACTTCACCTGACCGCCAGGATTTTTCGAATATGATGGACAGTGGCCTTAGCAACTTGATTCGGCAGCTCCTTCAGGACCGCGGAGGATTTCATCAGGTCCCATGACTTGTGCATGTTCAGGTTCTTAACATGGTCTCGAACCTCATCCTCTCCTACAGAGGGCCTAAGGTCTTCATTTTCACAGTCCCTGCATTTGCTTTCCAAGACTTGGGTTGTGTGGGTCAGAGCATTTGCTGGTGAAGATGGAGGCAAAGAAGTCATTAAGAAACCTCAGCCTTCTCCAAATCCATGGTAGCCAGTTCTCCCAATAGCTTCCGGAGAGGGCCCACATTGTCCGTAGTCTGTCTTTTATTTGCTACGTATGTATAGAATCCTTTCCTCTTATCTTTTACATCCCTTGCCAAACTTAATTCTAACTGGGCCTTAGCTTTCCTAACCTGGTCCCTAGCTTCCCGGGCAATGCTCCTATATTCTTCCCAGGCCGCCTGTCCTCGCTTCCACCTTCTATAAGCTTCTTTTTTCCCTCTAAGTTTCCTCAGCAGCTCCTTATCCAACCATGGAGGTCTCCTGGCCCTCCTGCTGCACTTTCTTCTAGTCGGGATGCAACACTCTTGAACACGTAGCAGGTGATCCTTGAGTATCAACCAGCAGTCTTGGGCCCCCCTGCCCTCTAGGACTGTATCCCATGAAACCTTACTAAGGAGGTTCCTGAAGAGGCAAAGTCTGCTCTCTTGAAGTCCAGGGCAGTGAGCTTGCTGCATGCTCTTCTCACTGTCCTGAGGATCTCAAACTCAACCATCTCATGATCACTAGAGCCAAGGCTGCCCTGGAGTGTCACATTTCCAACCAGTCCCTCCCTGTTGGTGAGCACGGGGTCAAGCGTGGCACCTCTCCTTGTTGGCTCCTCTATTGCTTGAAAGAGGAAGTTGTCTTCCACACAGTCGAGGAACCTCCTGGATTGCTTGTGCCGGGCCATACCGTCCCTCCAACAGATCCAGGATGGTTGAAGTCCCCCATGAGGACAAGGGCCTGGGAGCGTGAGGCTGCTCCTATCTGTCTGTAGAGCGCTTCATCCACAGAGTCCTCTTGATCAGGGGGCCTGTAACAGATCCCCACCATAATGTCCCCCATTGCTGTTTTCCCTTTGATCCTGGCCCACAAACACTCTGTTACCTCATCACCCGTCCCCAGACAGAGTTCCATACTCTCTAGCCTATCACTGACATAGGTAGCAACGCCTCCTCCCTGTCTGCCTGGCCTGTCTTTTCTAAACAGCCTGTAACCTTCCATTCCGACACTGCAGTCATAGGAGCCATCCCACCATGTTTCTGTGATACCAATGACATCATATTCCCGTAGTCTTTGCACACATCTCTAATTCCTCTTGTTTGTTCCCCATACTATGGGCGTTTGTATAGAGGCACCTTAGCCGAGCTCCAAATGCAGCCGACTCAATGGCTGGGGCAGCTGGAACATCCTCTACATCGCTCCAAGCACTATTACAGGTGCTGGCAACTGAGCAGGAGTGTTGGGATGGATCAATGCTGCCCTCCCCCAACACATCTAGTATAAAGCTTTCTTTGACCAGCCTGGCAAGCCTCCTACCAAAACAGCTCTTCCTTTCTTTGTCAGACCAGCTCCACCAGCCTCCAGTAGATCTGGCCTCCCAAATGGAGCCCCGTGTTCTAAATAGCCAACCCCTGACTATGGCTCCACCATTCTAACCATTTATTAACCTGCCAAATCCACCTAGCTTTCTTAAGGTCCTCCCCTTGTCCTGGAGAATTGATGAAAAAACTCTCTGAGCTCCAGAGCCCCTAACCACGTCTCCCAAGGCGCTGTAGTCCTTCTTAATGTTCTCCAGGCTACTGCTATCTATATCTCTAGCACCCACATGGGACCACTAGAAGGCGGGTAATAGTCAGCAGGACTTACTAGACCAGGCAGCCTCTCAGCAGCATCCCTGATCCGAGCCCCTGGCAGGCAACACACCTCCCTCGAGGACTGGATCAGGCCGGCAGATGAGTGCCTCTGTGCCTTTCAAAGTAGAGTCCCCTACTACTATGACCCTCCGCTTTTTCCTGGAGGCACCAGTAGTGATCCTCTTTACTGGTGCATCAGCAGGATGCTCATTAGGTGTGGTGGGTGCTTTCTCATTAGCCCCTTGCAGAACTGTGAAGTGGTTCTGGGTGGGGACATCAGATTTAGGAGGAAGCCCCTTGTCGTTTAATTGTTCTCTTCCTCCTTTTTTTGTTAGTTTTTTCTCGGTGACTAATTCCCAGCTTCCTGGGTTGCTGCCCTCCTTCTTTCCTATATGACCAATGCTGGACGTTTGCGGTCCCTGCACAGTTTGGGCCTGGAGCAAGCAGCCCAGCTTCCTCTCAGCTTCCTTGGCATCTTTTAGCTCTCCAACAGCCTCCCGCAGCTCAGCCACCTGCTGCAGGAGGACTTCCACTAGAGTGCACCGAGTGCAGCCTGTCCATTGTGCACCCTCGCCCTCAAGAGACCAGTCGAGGCACTCTCTACACTCCGAGGTCTGCGCCGCAGCCTCCCCTCTCATCGGCTCTGTCTGGGTGCCTACACTGGCCACACCGGGGCAGAGCTCTCAGAGCGGGCCCTGCGCCTGAGGCGAGTGCTCAGCATCCTGCTCGCCCTGCCTGCGCCAACGGCCGCGCCACGCCCTGATTGCCTGCCCTGGTCGCTCGCGCTCCCTGGGGTGGGTTTTTAACCCACTGAGGGCTGGGTGCCGCCACTCCTGGCGCCGCCCCCTGTGAGTCAGCTGCTCGCGTGAGCTGAGCTGCCGGCTCCTGGGGCAAGTCCTGTCGAGGACTTGAGGCTCCCTTGGGTCGCTCTTGCCGCTCCAAACTGAGGCTCCTGGACGCTGTGCTTCCCCCCGCTCCGGTGTTAAAGGCGTCCTCTCTGGAGATACTCGCCTCGGCAATTTGCGCTTATCTCTTGTATATGCTTTGCATAAGGTTTTTTTTCAGCCTTGAGCCTTTTTTTGAGGAAAAAATACATATTCCTTCCATTCAGTTAGAACCGTTGCTGGTAGGACCAGAGTCTGGGTTTTTGCTTATGACTGGCAAATACAGCCATGACTTCAGAGAACAGCTGGTGCTCCACGTGTTACTGACTGCATGCTGGTTTGGAGTCTTGCGACTGCTCGCTTAGCCTTTCTCCTTGCTTGCTTTGTATGAAACACTTCTTTGTAAATGTTCTATAACCATCTTATTTCTAGACTTCTGCACATACATCTGGAAGCACAACTGCCCAGGCAGATTGTTCTTCTGGGTAAGAGTTTGTGTCATTATTTAATGCAATTGATTACATGGAATGTTTTCCCTCTGAAATCAAATCAAATCTTTCTTCTCCTGTCAGTCCCCAGTGTGCAGTACAGCTGCGCTGGACAACACTGTTTTGATCCAAGGCTGTGGTTTTTTTCCTTGCATCGGCTTTTCTTGATGTTGTATGGTAACCACTCACTCAGCTACTAAGCACGGAGTTAAAAGATCACATTGCATGCATTTGACCTGTCTTTCTTTGTAAGTTAGTATGAGCCCTGTGTGGTTGGAGTAGCTGCAGGGATACCCAGCGTTCTGACCTTGGTCCTTGCAGTCATCTTGGTGGTGGTCTGTGTTACCCAGTGGAAGAACTACAGCTTGAATCAGGTGACTACCCTTCATCTCCTGGGTGCCTTGCTACTTCCAAGCCTAGACCTCCATATCAGAAACCTTATTCAACATCCTCTGCAGCTCTCTGCAAGTTCAGGACCACATCCCTTGGCGTTCAGACTGCCTCTGCTCTATCTGTCAAAGGCTGGACCTCAGCCTAGGAGTTGAAGTTTCATAAAGATAAAAGAGAAACTCATGTGAAAATACTGAAGGGGCACTGCCAAGCGGTCTGTTAACTAGCAGGAAATCAAAAAACAAAACAAAACGAACAAAAAACCCCAACCAAACTATCACCACTGTTTTTCAGCAGATTTCTCTATCACTTCCCACAGGAAATTATTCATTTAGGGATCCTCTCACTCCAAAATGGTGTTACTCAGCTCCAGAAACACTGCCAAGATGTTTTGTAGTATGTTTAGCTTGGTCACCTTTTTCCTTTGTTCCAGGCCATGGGGCAGGTCTTGGTGTTCTGCCTACCTCCCTTGTACTGAGGTAGAGTTAGAAGTCTCTGTAGCATCACACTTCCTTCCTCAGTGGTGAAAAAAATCACCCACATCACCAAAGAGACAGTCAACTTGCTTATAAAGGAAGAATGCCACAAAGCATTCTGGTAGCCAGAAACTGACAGTTCTTCCTAAAAAGGACCCTTTCCTTCCCCCATCACTTTACAGATGTTTTTAACCAGTTCTAGTAATTTCGTGGATCTTTGTTCCCTTACTTTAGAAAGGAAGCTGTAACAGTACTGTATATGCTGCGATTGTACCAAATGAAAGAGTGTTTTGGCATCCAGCTTAGAATATGTTGGATATTATCCCAAATATTCCCTGTGTGGTTATTTACCCCCTGAGTATGTCCTGAGTTCTGGAGCTGTTTAGTAACTGACCATTTTCTCACTGCCCTGTTCTTCTTACGCAGTTGTTTGTGAATTGTAGATAGATGTTGTTTGCCACTGTTTTGTTCATTGCTTCGGATGAATCAACATCCCGATGGGCAGGAAGAACATGAATATGAATCATCCCCTCCCAGACCTCCAAATGTAAGTCATCTCTTAACTGATTTGCAACATAACACACAGACTTCTGAGCAAGTTACTAAATGCAGGACTGGCTTTAAGGATAGCCCTAGACTAAGAAAGAACTCATGGTGATCTCTTTCCCTGTGCTTGCCTGGGGTCCTACACGACTGATGCTTCTGGTTGCATGTCTGTCCATTTGATGCAATCCCAAATAAGAGGCCAGCAATGGTTTGCCGCTGGTTTGGAGCACACAGGCATTGTAGCTGTGTCCTGCAGGGGCAAAAATGGAGGGAGAAGGAGGGAAGAACCTAAGAAGACGTGCGCAAGTATGGTATTTCTTCAAAATACTGCTAAACATTTCCAAAGAGAGGTGGAAATTCCTGCATACTGTATTCTCCGCAGTACTCACAAGGTCTCTGACTACCTTGTGACAATCATCAGACAGAAATTCTATTTTCCCTCTAGGACTTTTATATGACCACAGTGCAGGGGACAACAAATATGTACGTAAATGAAAATCAAGACAGACACTGCAAAGCAGAGATCCAAACACAACCAGAGCCTATGAGGATGAAGAAACACAGAAGAAAGCCACCTGTGGTGGAATCCGTTTATGAAAACCATCCATCCTGTCACTGAAAAAAACCTGCACTGAATAGTGGCTGGGGCGAGAAATAACAGGCACAATCTTTTTCCTGGACACCAGGGGTCACACGGTGGCAGTGAGAATTTTCTCTTTGCGTGTACATGAAATTCTATGGAAAATGGGACAGAGACTTTGGATGGGGGAAGAACTGTTTGAAATGATGCCTCTACGATGTGGAAGCAATATCAGATTCCCCTGGAGCACCCAGCCTCTCTGGGAGAGATGTTTTTGCTGTCCCCCTAAATTAATTCATTTTAATAAAGAACATATAAATCCTTGCAGTGATCCTGATGGTAGAAAAGAGCAGCCAGAGAGTTCGCTGGAGTCCTTATCACTCTGTGCCTGAGCTCCTCGCAACACCCTGCAAAGACAGGGATGCGCTCTTCCTTTGGCAGAAGGAGTCCAGACCATAAGTGAGTTGAAGTGATATGCCCAAGAAAACTGGAATGAGAATGCAACTCCAGCTGCAGAACTTTGCCCCCATGATGGCAGCTTCCCTTAGTTCTCAACTGTTCCGTACCTGCAATGGCCTCTCACTACTCTGTTTTCTCCCTAGTACGTTGGCATTTCAGCTGGGAGGTGGGATGAAAGTGTGATTCAGATAGGAGACACTATCCAGAGAAATTACCTCCTCGGCAGCCCCATCTTGATTCATAGCAGGGTGCTGGGTGGCTACAGTGACAGGCAGAGTTGTGCTGGCAAATGCCTGGGAGAGAGCAGAAGGGGGAGATGGTGGGAGGAGGACAGGGATGAGCCATAGGGAAGGTACTCCTAGCTTGTGGGAAGGCTGGGCCATAGAGTGCCTGAGACATGAGATGAGACTTCAGGAGCAGCCATAGGTCCCATCAAGGGGGTGAAGGCAGCCAGAACTTCAGCCTCTGAGCTAGGGAGAGGAATGCACTCATTCAGGAGGGAGGCTGAAGCTGTATTTTGTCCAGCTGTGGGTAGCAGGATTGGCAGCTCCAAGAACAGCAGATAGAGATACAGGCTGCAGGACCCTCTTCCTATCCCACACTGCGAGTCTTCCTGACTGGTCTTGTGCTGTGACTGGCCAGGGAGTCCTTGCAGGCAGCAGTACTGGGTCCAGCAGATGGAGCAAGCAGGCACCTTGCCCCTGGAGGGGCAGCCCTTCCCACAGGGCACTAGCTACAGGTGCTGCAGACCTACTCTGCAGTGGAGCAGCAGATGTAGGCACTGTCCCAACCCAAAGAAAATAACAGCTCAAATCTTTTTAAACAGATTTTTCTTTATTGGGTTATTAACATAGACACACACATTGGTATCCACCTGCAAAGCATGCTGCTCTCAGGGGGGATCCATGCTGCGGGAGAAGCAGGTCATGGGCAGTCATGAAAGTCATGTTTGTGAGAAAATCAGCTGTTTGGTGCAGTCACTGCACTCAATGAGCTCATGGACAGAGTATCAGTGCAACAGGCTGCAAGGACACCCAGGGGCTCCCTGAGATGTGGTGGAGCAGTTCTAGGAGGCTTTGAAGGTGTTTACTCTGTGCATGTGCCTATGTTTGAGCTGCCTCCCTGGAGGCCTTGGAAAGGTGGGCCAATGCTCCTGCCATTGTTTTAGTAAGGGAGATGTGTCCTGGTTTCAGCTGGGATAGAGTTAATTTTCTACCAGGAGAAGGAGTAGCCAGGTTCAGGACGCTGTGGAGAATGGTTTTGTGCTTTTCAGCGGCGGATAGCACAGAGCTGGTAGACAGGAGGTATGTTGGTTGTCCCACTCAGTGTTGGGATTATGTCAAGTTCCTGGGGGTTGACAGTAGGCTTCAAGGTAAAGTTCTGCAAAATGGTGGTCACAAATAAGAATATCTCCATGCGTGCCAGGCCCTCTCCAGGGCATATTCGCTTCCCTGGAAGTGAAAAGAGCAAATAGCACTCTGCTGAGTAGACCAGAGTTTGTACTAAGCAGATGTGATGCGCAGCTTTATTTACCAGATACAGCCACAGCGGTGAGATGACTGTTAGGATTAACAGTCCTAACTGTTAACTAAAAGGACATTTGCAAGAGAAGAGTTTGTTGAAGAAAGACCCTTGGCAGTTTGATTGGGTGTGTGAAGGAAGAACAGGAGCAGGAGAAGTCTTAAATGTGGAGGGGGCATCAAAGGAGGCAAAATGAGAGAGAAAAGGTGACGTAAAGCATGGGTGAGAAAGCAGAGGGTTGGGGCTATAGGTGGGTTAGCGCTTGCACGCAGCCTGAGAGGTAATTAAGAGCTGCTGGTGAAAAGTAGAGCTACCACAGAGAGACAGGTTGGTTAAGGATGACTTTGGTGGCTGTGTAGGAAGTTGACAGGTATTTTAGGAAGTGTCAATGGGCCCCACTCACATCATTATATTGGCAACTCCTAGTAGGAGGTTTGAGAAGCCCCAAACAAGATGGGAAATGCATCTGAGTTGAAGAGCAGCAGAGAGGAGTTATCTAAAGAGCAGTGAGCCCCAAGGAAGCACCAGTGGGACCATGCTAGGAAGAGGGAGTGTGTGTTTTAAAGACAGGGTGGTTTCCAGAGGAGGAAGTTGACAGAGAGGGGAAGAGAGAGGAAGCTTGTGCTTTACCTGCTGAGAAGGGCATGAAGAACCCGCTCTTCCTAAAGGTGCCATTCGCATTCAAGAAATGTCCAGGGTTGAACTCAGTGGGGTTTGAAAACTCTTTGCTGTCATGGAGAACAGAACTGAGGATGGGAAAAATCGTGGTGCCCTGAGATAGCACAAGAAGAGCAGAACATGAAAGGGAGGCTAGTTGGATCACTTAATCCGACTGCCTGCCAAGTGAAGACTGAGCTTCCCAGCACAGCCCTACCCATGTTTCATTTCCCTCTGGGGACCTTTCCTTTGAGGAGGCAGATTTAGGGAGACCCTGCTAGATGTCACAGCAGGGGCAGTTGGCTTCTCTTCCTGAGCACTCCCTCTCACTTTCACATCATTTATCCTTACTCTGCTCTAGTCATCTGGCGCCACCTTACCTAATTCTTCCTCTTAGTGTTTCACAATATGAACTTGTAGATGCACCATGTTCCTTCTTTTCTGCAAGCTCCCTAAAGCAAAAGCACACAAGGTTGTGGAAATAAAGCACTGTTGCACTCTCCTGACAAATTCCTCCTGCCAGGATCCTTCCTTCCTTCTTTCTGATCATTTGTGGTTTTTTGTGGGGATTGGGAGCAGGGAGAAATAAATAATCCAGCAGTGATGACACAAAAGGTGGAAGCTAAGCAGATCCCTGGGTCCTGCCTTTTGGTTTTACAGAGACAGCTGAAAATCAAAACGTCAACAGCCATGTGTTACTGTTTCTCTGCTGTACACGGTCACCCAGAAGAGCAATGAGCATTGCTGCAGCCAGCCAGGCCAGGCCATAGGTTGCTCTAGCCCTGCCTCTTGTAGTGGCCAGGAGTGACTGCCTCATGAAGTGTGGAAAGAACAGGACAAACGGGTTTCTCTTGTTCCCTTGAATGCCAAGATAGCCTCCAGCACTTTGTGGCTGAGGGGCTTTCTCTGCTCAATAACTACCAACTGCCTTTGCAGTCTCTCCTGGAGGGTGGTGAGCAGTTCCACAGCTTTACTGCCTTTTGTGTCAGGAGTCACTGCTCTGTGTTTTTTGTAAACCCACTGTATTTCTGAAGGGATGTAGAGCTGCAGAGCAAGTGAGCAAAGGTGTTGCGCAGAGCTACTCTTCCAGTCTTTGCCTACTAACCTTTGGAATGACGTACTCTCTGAAGGGTGTGTCTTTAGCCACAGTGTGAGGGAGACCCACGGGGAGGAGGGTGATGAAGCGCTGGATTTCATGGACCACCGCATCTGTGTAGGGCATCTGGGTCCTGTCAGCCACACAAGGTTTTCGTGATCGTCCTATTACCTTGTCGATCTCTTCTTGAACTTTCTCTGTCATGAGAGACACAAACCATAAAATGGGTAAAGAAAACCAAACCTACCTAAAAAGGTTGCCCTATGCTGTCCAAAGATCACAGATGACAGGAGCCTTGATGCTGGGTTTGATGTCAGCTAGAACACAGCTCCACTGCAGCCCATGCAAAAAATGTCTTCCTAGTGACTTGGCTAAACAGGAGTACTGGGAGGTAAAGATGTGGACATAGCCGGGTCCCTGGCTATGAGGAGAGTGTAGCTGATGATGATGCCAGTGCAGCTGAGGGATCTCTAATGACCACCCCAGGAAATGATGGTGCAAGGACTTTGCCCGTTTGGATAAAATATGAGAAAGGAAGGAG
Organism: Strigops habroptila; assembly: GCF_004027225.2. Lineage (NCBI taxonomy): Eukaryota > Metazoa > Chordata > Aves > Psittaciformes > Psittacidae > Strigops > Strigops habroptila. The sequence goes on along the minus strand of NC_044281.2, from coordinate 60,728,214 downwards.
AAAAGTTGTGATGTTAGATACATGCCCAGCCCCAGGTGAACAGCTAAAGAGGAAGAGGTCACGGACTGGTACCTTGTATCTTCGGGTGTTTCAGAAGAAGCAGAAGCCCGTATCTTATGGTGGTGCTAGTTGTCTCAGTTCCAGCAATGAACAAGTCAAAGGTGCTGGTTATCAGGTTCTTCATGTGGAAACTGGAATTGGGACAGTCTTTCTCCTAGAGGAAAAGCCTGGATGTTTCTCTGGCTGAGGTAAGAAAAGCGGCCCTTTCTTGTGTCATCCCAGGCCTGCCTTTTCACCTAGAGCTGTTGCATTTCTCTGCTAAGGCGCAGCAGCCATCTGGGGCATTGCAATGCTATCTTTGTGCAGTAAGCTCAACCCCACAGCAGTCTTCTTTCAAGCTGCTGACCAAATGCTACATAGCTGCCTGTTTGCCCTTGCTGTGCCAACTGCTAGTTGGCTAGTTTCTAGTGAAAGAACTGCAAGACCAGACTGCAAATGTCCCTCTGTTTCAGTGAGAGCAGATGAAGGTCTTGCTGTCCAAGCAGCTGCAGGTAGTGGCTGGTGAGCGTGTAGACCCAGAGCTATAAGCTCTAGCACAGGTAGTATCTGAGGTTTGGTGTCTTCCCACAGCACAGCACAGCTGCCTGGGAAGGGGTCATCCCAATGCCTGTGTTAGGAGAGGGAAGGGGCTCAGTGGAGATGTGTTTGGGGCTGAGCTGGGGCTCTATGCTGCCTCCTTACCTCCTGCATTTTGTTGAGGAAGAGGTCGATGAAATCCCGAGGGGAACTGGGATCTAGGGAGGCTTGGTGTATTTTCACCTCCTCTGACGCAAAGGCTTTTAGAGCATCAAATTCTTTGAATATGTTGTTGTGTGGGCCAGGCAAGTAATCCAAAATGTTTGAGAACATCTGGTAGAGCTGGAAGGAAAGGAACAGGAAGGTCCATAGCATGATCATTGCCCTTTTCTTTGATACTAGCAAAAAGCCTAGGAAGGCCACAACCCTTTCAACTGTGCCAAGCAGAAGGGTATGAGGCTGGGCAGCCTGACAGCATGGTAGGGACTTGCTTAGTAGTAGTAGAAACCTCAAAGGTGGAAAAGAAGCATGTTCAGGACTAGGGGGAAGCTGCACTTAGCTGGCAAAGCCAACTCCACTGGTGGGGGTACTTACTGCTCTTGAATGAATTCCCTCTTGTGCAGCAAAACACTGATGGAGTCCTAATTAGAAGACTGAAATGGAACTTCACTGGGAGGAAGGCCTCCTGCTCCCCTGGGAGAATATTGGCACTGTGAAATTGCAACTGAATGTACCTGTCCCCAGTGGGAATTAACCATCTGAAAGATCTTGTTCATGTTGTCCATCAGGGCCAGGAACTTCTTGTCTTTATAGTCATACCGTTTCCCAAAGACGATCGAGCATATGATATTGGAGATAGCACAGCTCAGCATGAAGGTTGGGTCAAAAGGTGTTCCTGTGATTTCAGAAAAGTTACAAACCATAAAAAAAACCCCAAAACTATGGCTATTTATGGCTACTGTGGGCAATCTGAGCTCTGGTTCTTAGAGGAAATATCAGATCACAGTCTTTCAGTGACACAGAAGGGTCCTCCAAAAAGAGCAGTACATGATTATGGAATTATTTACTGCTTTGTAATGTGGCATAGGTGGCGCATAGACCAGACACATGGGAACCTCAATTTTATGCTAAAGAGATGGGCTCCCTTAATACAGTCCTTCTTTTTTTTTGCAAACATAAGCTATATTAAAAATGGACCATACCCTTTGTTTTGTCAATCTCTTCCAGAAAGTAGTCAGTTTCTTCCTGGATTCTCTCTTCGATGCTCCTTTTCCCCATTCCAAAGTTGCGCAGGGCGCTGAGAGCAAACCGCCGGACTTGCAACCACCCCTCATTGTTGCTGAAAACAATCCCTGCAGAGGAAGAAGGAAGAGGGAAGATCTGGCTTGGGCATGCTGTGTGTGAGATGGATAGGCTCATGGTGACAGTGAGTCCTGTCCCTGGGAGAGCATTGGCGTGGTGATATCAGTACTGTAGTTTGGAGAAAATCTCTGGAGGTCCTGTAGCCCAACTGCTTGCTTTTGGCTTTTTCCACCACATACCCAACCTCCTTGGGAACAAGTCATCACTCATATCCACACATAATTTCTCTTGCTGCAGCTGGTGGCTGCTGCTGCTTGCTCTTTCACTGGCCATCACTGGGATCAGTCCAGCTTCATTTCTCTGCTATCCTCATTGGGTCACAGCCCACTCTGCCTTCCCTTCTCCAGGTGGGACCCACCCACTCCCCACAGTCTTCCCTCGTGCATAATACACTCCAGCTCTGCCGAATGCATCCTCAACCCTTCCCTTCTCCTCAGAAGGAGCTTGGTGAGCAAACATACCTAATCCTTTGTTAGCCCTGTCTCCTACTGGCATGTGTCCTCTGCCAGCAAACTCATCCGCACGATCAACCAGGGCTTCTTTCACCACATCATATCCATACAGGACCACCACTGGCTTAGAGCCCAGGTGCACTGTGAACACTGGTCCATACTCTTCACTGAGCTGTCAAAATGCAAGAGAGAATGAGCAGATAGGGAGGAGGAGTTGAAAAGTGGCCTTGCTGCCGCATCCCACTGCAGGTAGTACAGCCTTACAGACCAGCAGTGTCAAGATTCGGTCCTGTCATGATAAATCTGAGTGTGGAGAGGGTTCCCAGCTATCAGGCCCTGAACAACAATGGCAACAGCAGTGAGGGCAGCAGCTAGGATCTCAATGACTTTTCTGCTCCTCTGGGCTTGCCACGCATCAAGCTAGAGCCACATGTTGTCCCCATGCACAGGTCGCACACATTTCTCAACCATAAAATAAAGCAAGAGAGCAGAAAGTAGTTTTACCTTCTGGAGGGCTTTAGCCAAGTTCTTTGGTTTCACCTGCAGCACGTTACCTAGGATGGGAAGGGGAGTCGGTCCTGGAGGCATCTTCCCCTTTCCATAATTCCGTCTCCATGCTGCGACGGAAAGCAGGCAAGCAATGCAAACTAGAAGGACAACAGTGGCTGCTCCCAGGAGCTCCATTTGCTTCTGCAGCTTGGGAGTGAGTGACTGACTGCTGGAGCCCAAATTTATATACTGAAGGGCTATGTTAGCTCAATAGCAGGTTTTTGATTACATGGCTTAGTCAACATTACTAGTCAATCATTTGTTAGACTGCCCTGTGTTATGAAACTAGGATTTCTCTTGGTGTTAGTTGGTCATTGAAGACACACCTTATCTCAAATAACTGCAGCAGCCAAGAGTGGTTAAGAAACTTATAATGTGCTGATAAAACTTGGTTTGTTTCATCTAAATTTTATCATTAGACATCACGCTAGGGGTGCACTTTTCTACTGAGGCGCTCCCAGCAATTCACGGTCCAAGAACATCTTCCAAGTTCTTCAATGCCATTTGGATTTTCTATTCTTTGATATTGATTGTACAAGCTCTCAGTGGGGTCAGCCATCCTTGCTTGTTCCTGAATTCTTCCTGACATTATCAGTGGAGTTTGTGCTTCATGCAGTATGCCCAAGAACATACTGACATGTTCTCAGTGCACAGCAATTGCCTCGGTCTCTCTCCCTAGGGGGGTTGTCTGGCCTCACAAGAGATATCCATCTAGCAAGGGCAGAAAGGCCTCCAAACATCACAACAGACAAGAAAGGATTTGCTGAGAGAGATAACATAAAGGCATAAGAAAAGGGGACTAGACCTCTTCAAGGTCTCCTAGAGGAGAGAAAGAGTGAGATAAGCAGGTAGAGAAAAGATAAATCAACAACTTGAGAGCATCTCTAGGGAATGGTTTCCCAAGCTGAGACAGAGCTGCACATGTGAGAGGCTGGGTATAGGTTAATGCAACCTGGCAACTAGCCCTTGCACTTGCAATGGCCAAAGAAGCTCACCCAACCTACTGCTGGAAGCTGGCCTCCACAAGTTCCTGTTTTGTTGATGTCTTGACTCCGGTATGAGGAACTGCTCCCCTGGAAGGGCCAGAGGTGTTCTGGGAGGCTAAAGAGCATGTCTGGTATGTTGCAAGGACTTCAAAAAGAGTTGGGGGCTTCCTGACCAAGATTGCTCCAGGGGCAGTGTACCTGCAAAGTCACAACAGCAGTGGCAATGGCAGGTAGAAAGGACCCTTAGGGCTGCGGCACTGGCTGTGCTCAGTTTGCTCAGTCTGGCTGTAACCCTCTGTGCCTCCTGAGCTGTGACACTTTTGCAGGCAGACAGATCTTATCCAACTGAGCTGGTGTTGTGAGGACCTGGGATGAGGGACGCGGTGTGAATTAGGGAGGGGCCTAGTGTGCTGGATTTGCTGTGCAGCAGTGTGTTAATGTGAGTTTCCCTTTCGCTCAGAGATGCTAGTGAAAGTCTCCATCCAATGCCAGGTTGGATGGGACTTTGAGCAACCTGGTCTAGTGGAAGGTGCCCCTGCCAGTGGCATGGGGGTTGGAACCAGATGATCTTTAAGGTCCCTTCCAACCCAAAACATTCTATGATTCTACGATCCCCTGTGAAAGTTTCTGTAGCTTCTATACGTCATCCTTGTTCATCCTTATGTCATCATTAAGTCATCCTTGTTCTCTTGCACAGGCACAATAATTTGCTAGTTGGTCTTTTAAAATCTCATTTCACTCCTTAAAGACCCATATTTGATACTTCAGTGGAAAAACTGAATTGCCAACAAGTCTGGACTAGTTGTTGGGCTGGTCTAAACTACTGCATCAGCTCAGATGTTGCCAGAGCAGTTCATGGAAGTTCATGTAGCTCTACGGCCTTTGATCTGATGAAGGTGGAGTTCATGGGAGTTTGCACTGCTATATGAGGTACCTCTGCTGCTAGAGTTCACAACCTTACCACCTTCTCTCTAAAGTTCCCTCTTCCCTGGGGACAAGGGGTCACTTCTCAGTTCTGTCTCACAGTTTGCAACATACTGCAACAAAAGCCCTGGAACAAGGAATACTTTCAAGATTTCTCATTTTTGTCAGGATAAAATCATTATATTCCAAATATTCCCACCACCCTGCAGACACTGTTGCACTTACAAGGAGAGGGAAACCCGTAAAACTAGTCACTCAGATCTTTCACTGTGGGAAACCATGGACCTTTTCATGTCACGGTAGTGCCCAAGGGTTTTCTCAAATACTCACTTCTGTTTGCAGATACTAAGAGTAGGCAGGGCTGGTCTGTCCTCTCCATCCATGTGATAGTCCAGGAAGGCAAGGTTGAAATCCTCTCCTCTCCATCTTCCCCAGGAACTTTTAAGTTCATTGGAAGCACGTATTAAGGATGTTCGAAGAAAAGGCTACCAGTGTTGTAGCTCCGCCTCTTTTTTTTAATATAAAATAAAGCACAGGCTTGAGAAAAATCTGTCATCACTGTGTAGAATCTCCTGCAGGCTTGCTGCCTGTGCCTTCTCATTTTGGACCTCAGTTCAGAAGGTGGCACTGCGAGATGCCACTTCTGCCAGCACCCTTGCCCCTGGGATGCTTGGTGCAGATATCCCTGTTGTCTGCAAATGCTGCTCAGCTTCTGTGGAGGATTGTTTTGGCTGAGCCACCCCTCCATGCACTGCCATTTTGTACCATGTGTGGGTACTGCCCGTACCATGTATGGGCCAGACACACAGTGATCTCGGAGGTAGTCCTTCAACACACAGGGCATTTTTTATTCCTTTTCCCAACACTTCTTGGTGGTGGTGTTCAATACCTAGTTTTCTTCCAATAGGTTTCTAGAGCCAGGGCAACTCCTACACTGCCACTATGCCTGCCCAGTCTCCCAGGCTCAAAATCATTAGGAGGAGATGATTTTCCTGGTGGACATCCCAGGACAATTTTAGCTTGCCGGAGTCATGATCAGCTTAAGACTAGTGGCCTACAGAGATGTTTGCCTCACCTACCTTCATCCTCTGCATGTCCTGTTTGCGGTGGTCTTGGGTGCTAGCTAAATTGGTGCTTACAGCTGGGCCATTGTAATGTGTGGGAACTATCAAATAGATGAGGAAGAGATTGGAGACACCTACCTGTTTCCTCTCAGCCAGGTTGCTTTCCACTTCCTATAACAACTTCCAAACAATTTCCGTGAATTTCAGGTTCATTTCACTTGCCTCCCATCTCTACATCATCCAACATGGCTTCCAAGTGTGTGTGTGTAGAAATTAGGAAAGGGTGCTTACTTCAGACTGTTCTCAGCACACATACTGCTTGGTGGCTCTACAGCACTCCCAGCGTTGATTCACACAGAGTTATTCTTTAAGTATGTGTAGATGTTTTTCCTGTCAGCATAAGCAAAGTATTGGTGGGTTAAAGTGTAATGAAAACTCTCTCTGTATAGCTCCAAAGTACTTTCTTTATTTGTTATTATTTATGCAATTATCAACAGGTATTGCAGTCATTTGAAGCATTCAGCAGTCACACAGTAGCTCTGAGATGAGGCAGGGTGAGTTGGCACAATGCTTAGCTTCTACAGAGATGAAGCCTCCCTCCCTGACAAAGTCCAAATGTTTTCCCTAGGTGCCTCTCCACCGTGGCTGGCCAATGCCCTACAGGTGGAGCATTTGGTTCATGAGCGGTGCTCAAACAGCAGCCATGCAGGCAGTCTGTTGAGATCCATTTGTATCAATCTCTGCTGTGCAGAGCAGCTGAAAAGGTCTTGTTCTTTGTGGAACAACCCTTCCGGTTGGTGCGTGAAACAAGCAGTGTTCAGTGTAGGCACAGTGATATTCTTCACCCAGATGGGATCATGGCATCCTCTACAGCTGTAGAGGAAAGATGGGCTGTGGGCTAAGGTGGAAGAGCAGAGGAAACGCTTCCCTTGGACTCAGCTACTATCCATGCCTGCTGATGAGGGCTGGCTGGAGAGGCAACCATGCTGCCTGCTGCACGGTACTGTACAGACATCCAGGAGCAGGAGGCTCTACTGAGAGCAGAAGCGTGGGTGGATACCAATGGAAGTACATTATCAAGGGTCAAGATTAGAAATCCTACTCATCTAACCCGCACACTGTGCTGGGATGTGTGTGATGATCTAGCCCCAAAGGAATAAGCAGATTACAAAAGAACATGATGGCACAGGCTAGGCCAGTGCTCCTGCTGCAAAAAGTAGGCCACAAGAAAGCATGCACAAACTATGTGTGCATCACCTCTACAACAGTGTAAAGACATGCACACCTCCATTGTATGAATGCAGAGACATCTGTATGGAAGATGGACAATAAGGCTTTTACTTCGTGTGGTTGCTGTAGCCTGATGTGTGGCATGGGAGAAGGCTCTACCTGAGGCACATTGCAGTTACAGCAGGAAATGGCTGTTGGCAGGCAGGGCTTTCTCTGGGATCACAGAGACCCCATTACCTGTGTTTCAGGCCCATCAGGGTCTCTTCTGTCAGCTCGTGGGGTTCCCATAAAGCAGATGGTCCTGCCACCTTGCAGCCAGGCCTGGAAGAGTCTTGCTGCTATCCTCACACAACCACACTGCAAATGGGGCTGCAGTCCACAGCCAGGAGTGCTTAAGGGGAACCACCTCCTTTTAGGTGTGCAAAGTCCCCTGAGCATCACAGTTTTCCACAGATTTTGTGTGGAGGGCTGTTTCTGTGTTTATATGTCAGCACCCTGTGTCTGGCATTTGAAGCAGTGGCACCTTTAAAAGAGCAAAAGAGCATTGTCATTCAGCTTCTTGCCCTCCTGCCATTTAATGAGCAATTAGAGAGGCAGCAGGCTACACAGGGGCAAGCAGGCAGATCTCCTGGATGGACCAGTGGTGGGAAGAACTCAGGGTCAGAAAAAAGGGTTTGAAGACTCTCCTGGGGCTCTACAGTAAATTGCGTAGATGAGCTCCTCTTAGCTTAGTGATACGAATACAGACACATCTCCTGACATAAGCTCAGTTCCTGCCCTGTGGTTTTCTTCAAAGAGTGCAAACAGACTGTGATGGGTTCAGAGCCAGGTGAGGGCAATGGAAGATGTTAAGCTGTAGGGCTGGGTCCACCTGGACAGTTAATGAACTTCTGATCCCAGCTGGCTCCACCATTTAAAAGGGCTAGGCTAAGAGCAGCTGCTTTGTGGTCCTTGGCAAGAGAGTAGGATGGGTGTTGTAGGGCAATTTGGGACTGCATTTGGAGCTATGCTCTTCTGGGGGTTTCTTGGTCTCCTGGCTCTGGCTATGGGAGCTCAGGGTAGTGTTTTTTCTGATCCCAGCCTGCTGGCTTGTGGTCAAGAAAGCCTGCAGCTCACCTTGCCTCCAGGCTGGGAAGGGAATTCTACCTTTGTGTTGACTAATTGGGGTAAGTGAGGATGTTGTCAAGAGGCTTTCTTACTGTTGTATCTTTATGCAGTGCAGAGGTATGCCTGGAATGAGGAGAAAGGGGAAGGTTTTAACGTGAAGTGTTGCCTAACAGCTTCAGTGCATCTTGTGTAGCCAGGGGGCTGTTTATATGACCCACCAGTCAAGGGTTTTGGTGGAGTGCTGTGCTTGGCTTTAGATAATCTTGGCTGCTGGGCATTCTCAAACACCCCTCCTGGTCCAGACCCTAATACTGGGTAGAGACTTGTTTCCTATGGAAAAACAGGGTCCACTACAGTCTTGCCTTCAGTGTAAGATGCCAAAGCCCCTGCTGCTGTCTCCTCTTTCCCTAGATGCTGAGGGGAAGGCACATGCTTTGCAGAATGATTCCAAGTGTGGGCTCCTGATATCTGGGACTTCAGATGGCTCCAGGGCAGTGATGGTCTCCTATACTGGCTGTTATGTCTTTGAATGGGTAAGTGACCTCAGGAGTTCTGCTGGCACCATGACTACTGCTGCTGGGGCTGTCCTGACTGGTGTGGCTCTCCTGCAGGATGGCAAGTACCTCATGCTGGTTGGGCTTGAAGAAACTGATGCTGCTGGACAAAAAGTTCTTCGTGAAGAGAAGCTGCTCAGGTGCCCTGTGGACCTTCCTGGTGAGACTCTGGCAGCCCCTTGGGAGACTCTGCTTGTATCTACGGCAGTGGCTGCCCTTCCTTTCAGATGGATATTCCTAGTCAGTCGGTGGGTGGGGAAAGGGGACTTGTTGTGCAGAAGACTCCCTGGAGGAGGATTTGGACGCAGGAGCCATCAACTTGCTGGGGATTTGTGCCTCCTTTGCAGGGCTAGCAGGTTAATGTTCCTTGTGTTTCCTAGCCGTAGTCTGAGTGTAAGTCCCTGCAAACTCAGGGATTGAGCCAGAGACTAGATACAACTATTTTCCTAGCTACCAGAGCTGATCCAGAACATTTTATCTTGACAGATCCCATGCAGTCTGATCTCCTGTACATGCATACAGGTCTCTTCTGAGCAGGCTTCCATGCCAGCTCCAGGCCATGTATTTGACTCTTATCCGAGCCTAACTTCCCTTGGCTTGTATGCTGAGCCACCAGGACACCTTCCACCAGTGTCCTCTGTGACTTTGTCCCTCACTCCTGAGCTTTAGCTACAAACTCCTGCTGTTTCTTCCAGCCCTGGATGCTCCAAGCAGCAGCGTCTGCTCTGCTGTCCTCAGCCAAGACCGGCTGCTGTGTGCTTCCTTGCCTGTCAGCCAAGGAGACTGTGAAGTGCGAGGCTGCTGCTATGACCCTAGGGACAGGGTGAAGCCTTGTTACTTTGGTAACACAGGTAAGTGTGAGCAACTGTTCTCCCCTCCTCCTGGAGGAACTGCAAACTGGGATTCCTCACTTCCCTGGCAGACCAGGATTATTGTGTACCAGTTCTGCAGGTGGCTTAGGGCTATGTTTTTGGCTGTGAAGAGTACTCCATCCTATTGAAGCATCCAGCTCTTTGATGTGTATTGCAACACACGTGGTTTAGGCCAGAATCGATGTTGCTCTTGGAGCTGGTTACGCTTGTCTTGCTGTACTTAGCACTTGCTTTGGGGGTGACAGGCAGGAGAACCTGCAGGACTTGCTGACCTTGTCCTTTCTGTGATGTTTGGGCCTCCTTTCCATCCCTTCTCTCCCTGAGCTCAAGACTGGTTATATCTTTTCCCCCAGTGACAGCTCATTGCACACCAGATGGCCATTTTTCCATTGCTGTCTCTCGGGATGTGACCCTGCCACCTGTTATCCTGGACTCTGTGCAACTGGCCAGTGGACACAGTACTGGCTGTGTCCCTGTTGTGAAAAACAATATGTTTGTTGTGTACCAGTTCCCACTCTCTGCCTGTGGCACCACTTTTCAGGTAAGAGCTGCAGCTATCACCAGGCTGGAACAGCAGGAGCTTGCAGACCTGGAACAACCTGATGTGGCATTAGCTACTTGGTGGGCATCTTGCAGGCTTCCAGAGGCCAAATGCTGTTCTTCAGCCCGGTGTTAATCTGGCTTGACTTTACTGCGGTGACAGTGCCTGGTCTGTCCTTCCAGGTGACTGGAGACCAGGTCATATATGAGAATGAGTTGGTGGCATCCAGGGATATGAAGACTGGGAGCCTTGGCTCTGTCACTAGGGATAGCACTTTCAGGTAGTACCCTGGGACTGGTATTGCTGGGTGCTGTTGTGTTCAATGTCACTAGAGAAATTTCTACTTGTCTTAAGCTCTGAATTCACAACAGAGCGCTAGAGTAGGCTAAGGACTTGTATGTCCCTAATTGGTGAGAATAAAGCTGGTGCTGATCAGTGATGCTCCACAGACTCAAATCTGAACTCTGAAGAGAATTTCAAGCATGTGTTAAAAGGATGTGTGGGATGAAAGATTGGGGATATGACTAAATAAAGCAGCTATTTCTTTGCTGTCTTGAAGAAAAGAAAGGTCACTGATATCTCCTATCTGCTTCATTTGAGGTTTTACTGTCCCACCAGGTTACATGTCCGCTGTAGTTACTCCACCATTGGGAGCTTCATTCCCTTGAGTGTTCAGGTCTTCACATTGCCACCACTCCCTGCTGTGTCCCAGCCGGGTCCTCTGTCCTTGGAGCTGCGTGTTGCCTCAGGTGTGAGAGGTTTGCAGGACATGCTCAAGCCTCCTGGTGCAGATCTCTGGTCTTTGCTGAGAAATAAGGGAGTATTTGGTGGGTGAATCCAGCACTGCTTCTTCCCTGCCTTAGTGGGAACTTCTTGACATGGCTATAAAGGATGCTCTCAGGCTGTCTCTTTCTGTTTGTTACTGCTCTAAAATGGCTGTTGGTTTTCTTCTGTCCCAGATGGAAGCTATACTTCCTACTATACTGACAGTGATTATCCTGTTGTGAAGACTCTGAGAGACCCTGTTTATGCAGAAGTCAAGGTCCTTCAGAGGACAGACCCAGGCCTGATTTTAGTCCTGCACCACTGCTGGGCCACGCCAAGTGTCAGTCCCCAGCAACAGCTGCAGTGGCCTGTTTTGGTGGATGGGTAAGTGACTTTAATATGTAATAATTATGTTTAATATTATATTTAATATATTATTTTAATTTAATATATAATAATATAATAGCTTTGCAAGTAAATAGGCTCAGGCGAATGACTTGCACTTTTTTTTACTGCTGGCTTCTTAGGTGCCCTTATGCAGGGGACAACTATCAGACACAGCTGGTGCCTCTGAGTCTTGCCTCAGGACTGCTGTTCCCTTCTCATTACCAGCGTTTCACCCTCTACACATTCACCTTTGTGGGCTCCACTTCTCAAGAGATGCTCTCCGGGCTGGTAAGATCCTGTCCTGGCTGCCTAGCTTCCTACTGAAGACAGTAACGTGAGCAATAAGAACTACTTCATAACTATGAGACTCTGGGCCTTCCTGGGAGGAAGGGGCCCAGAGACTAAGAAATTCCCCTTCTGAAACAGGAGGAGAGAGGTTGATGCAAGAAACTCTTAATTTTCTGAGATGAATGTGGTAGAGCTAAGATGCGTCACTGGAGAGGTGTGTCAGAAAATGGGACTGAAAGGGTGGGTGGTCTTAAGCAAGGGCTAGCTTGCTGCCTAAGCTTATCTGTTGAACTAGCTTAGGGTGTGTGTTCTAATCGATATGCTAATCAATATTCTATAAACTAAACTTATTGGACAAAATTACTTGGAAATAGCTTTTGGTACCCGAGAAACATCTGGGCTCTTAATCTCATGGGCTTCTGAGCACTTAAGTCATATGAAGTTCACCATGCCTTGCACTGTTAGCTCAGTGCTCCTGCGATCGATTAATACTCAAAACTAGGCCCAGCCGTACATAGTGGTCACAGTGTAGTGGTGCTTAGACAGCCGTGTCCCAAGTGTCAGAAGTGCTGTAACGCCAGATGTGACTGAGTTAGAAGGTGCAGGCTGAAGGTATTGAAGTTGCTCTGCCCAGGCAGCAGAGGGCTCCAAGGCTTCACAGAGCCCGTATGTGAAGCAAGCCCAAGCAATCTTTCTGCTTTCTCTTCCGTAGCCAGGTGCACTGGGTCTGGCTGGAATGGTGTTAACTTTACTCATAGCAACCTATAGGGTGCTGTGGTTTTTGACTTTGTGGCTAAAACAGTGTTGATAGCTAGAACACTAATGTGTGAATTGCTGAATAATGCTTGTACAGCGTCTAGATTTTTTTTCTTCTGGTTCTGCTGTCTCTGTCACAACTACACTGTGGCCGCTGCTATGTACAGCTGGGACCAGTTTTGAGTATTAATTGATCACAGAAGCACTGTGCAAACAGTACAAGGCATGGTGAACTTCATACGACTTAACCCCAAGTGAGTAGGCATGGGGTAGGCTAGAAGTTGGAAGCAGCACAGCTGGGACTGCAGACCCAATTGGCCAAATGGATATTCCATGTTGTATAATGTCATTCTTGGCAATAAACACTGGAGGGTTTTGCCTTCCAAGGTAGCTGCTGCTCAGACTGGCTAGGCATCAGTCAGCTTACGGGAGGGGAGTGGGTGATTTGCCTTTGCATCACTTGTGCTTTGGTTTTGTTATTTCCCCTCTCCTTCACTTTTTAAACTGTCTTTAGCTCTTGATAAAGATAAGGGATAATAATGAGAGAAAGATAAGAGATAAAGAAGTTTTTGCTTGCTTTTGTTTTTAATATTCTCTTCTCACCCAGCTGGGACAGGGTAGGGGGAGTGAGGTTGTGTGGGTGCTTAGCTGCTGACCAGGTTCCACCAACTGCCTACAGATGCTGGCTGGGTGATTTCAGGCTGTGTTCATTCTTTCTAGGTGTACCTGCACTGCAGTGCTTCAGTGTGCCACAGATCTATACAGGAGTCCTGCACCACCACTTGTCCTGCTAGAGCCAGTAAGTGTCCCAGCCTTCCTGCTTCTCACCCAAAGGGGCAATAAGGGTCTAACCTCCAGGCTAGGGTATAGGACATGTAGTTTATGGATTAGTTCTCTTGAGCCATGGACAACTTGAAAGGCCTTTCCTACTCCTTTCCCCTGAGGAAAGGCCCTTGCCAAAAAGCCAGAGGTCTTCAGAGGCTCTTAATTCTGTGTTGACTTGAATAAAAGCTTGGCCTTCAGAGCTTTTTTTGTGTTGAGAAGCCAGCCTGTACAAATTTTGCTGACCTTCAGGGCTACGTATCTTCTCATCTAAAACCTTCATATTTTTCTGTAGGGGGTAAAAGGAGTGCTGAGCATCCTCTTCAGGATGGTGCCTCCCATGTCTCCAGCAAAGGCCCTGTGATTTTCCTCCAGGATGAGCTAAGATGGGACGTGGCCAAGGATGGCCTTGGTAAGTGTGCCAGCCCAACACAGCCAGGCTGGGGAAGGGGCTGCTCTAAGTCTTTCCCACAGAAAGACTGAGCTTGAGGCATCCCTGTGCCTCTCTGGGAGAGTGTTACCTGGAGCCTTTCTCTCCCCACAGGAGCAGCTGTGAATGCTGCAGCCCCCTGGGCTCTGGGGTTTACTGCTGTGACAACTGGGGCAGCTCTGTGCATGGTGCTTGTGGCTGCTGTGCTGTGGTGCAGGAAGGGGTCTGTAACACATGAAATCAGTGTACTGCAATAAAGCAGCTGTAAAACTCTGGCACAGAGCCACATATAGGAGTGTTTCTTGGAGACCCTGGCTGAAAGCCTCTGTTTGCAAGACAAAAACTCTCCTGATGGCTGAGAACTTTCCAAATGCTCTTTCTCTGAATAGGTCTCACTTTCTGGCTATTTACTGTGTTCTGGGGCTAGTGTTGACTGCCCGCTGCTGTCGAGAGGGAGCCTTTGTAATGACCAGGGCAGCTGGGAAGCTGAAAATTGAGACAGGAGTACTGCTGGGTGCTGTCTGCATTTGTGTCAGTGGATAAGGTGGCCTTCCAAAGTCCTTGCCTTGGCTCCTCTCAAACACTGCTTAGAAGTGCAGCAGAACTAGCCCAAAGCAAATCTTGCAGCTGCTTCTCCTTTGGGGATGCAGAGCTGGCATTTCACTGTGCAGACGAGCTGGGAATTGCCTGCTTGCCCTTGAGCTCGCTAGGTAAGTCAAGGTTGTGCTCATGTGGTGTGAGACTTGGAGGCAGGGATGGTGAAGCACTACACAAATGGGCCTTTCTAATGATGTTATATGTGAACCTGTCTCTTTCTCTGGAAACGAAAAAGGGCACCCTCTGGAGGATGAGAACAAGGAAACTTCATTCCAACTGGAAAAAATAGCAAAGGGCCGAGGTGGTTTGAACCTCAGCAAAAAATTCAAATTTTATTTAAACATTAATTTTAAACTTTAATGTGAAAGCAGTCTTCAAAGCTTTTGGATTAAAGCTAATTTGACACCACCGTTGGCATAACAGTGGCACAGACCTACTTTTTTGAGATGAGAAATAAAACTTGTTCTGAGCATCAGGAGCAGTTCAGTGCTGTGGGGTCAGTCACAGCAGCTGAGCAGGGTCATTCTCAGCTTCCTGAGGTCTTGGAGCAAAGACAGTCCAGCAAACCTCTCCAGATGGTGGAGTAGGAAAGTGGCTCCACCACCCTGTTTCCTGCCCAGGCTGGGGGAGCTCTGGTGCTTGCACTCACACTGAGATCCCCTTAGAGCTGATGGGGTAGTTCTTGAGCAAGTACATTAGAGGAAGAAAAAAATATTTTTCTCTTCCCTCCCCCACCGTCCCTTTATTAGAAATTATTAGCCTCCCCCCCTTCAGATTTTATTAGAAATTTCTCCCTGTTAAAAGACAGGGGAGTAGTCTTATTCATACTGCTCAGGGGCCTTTAAAGGGAAAAAGCCATTCTTGTATACATGGAAGCAAAGAACTGAACAGTATCTTGCTTGAGATATCTTTCTATGTAATTGGCCACTGCCAATACTGCAGCTGGGAAGTGTTAACAGGTGGTGGGAACTACTTTAATTCCTTTCTTACTCCAGCAAGATTATTTTTTTTTTTTGGAATCATCTTACAGTGTTTTTATTTTTCTAGCAGAACTGCTCTTCCTTGCTACTTCCAGGATAACCAGTGCTCTTAAGTCCTGCATGTTTTTAAAATCTAATCAGAAGATAAGACTGCTCCAAGTTGTATCGTGGGAGGGTGAATGAGATCACAGGCTAGGGAAATCATCATCTGGAGACAGGTCAAACAGCCTCCTCCTTTAAGGAGTGTCTCTGGCAACTAAATGGCCTTGGTACAGGTAGAGATCTGTCTGGGAAAGCAGAGTGTAAACTCCTAATGTGCCTTATGACAAGTCTTTAGCAGCTGTCTGTAATGTTAATTAACTGGGCAATTAGAGTAATATAGACCACACCTTTCCAGTACATCAGGCAGGGTGCTTGGTACTGCTTTTAGCTGTGTGTGCTAGCCAAGATCTAAATGCCTTTCTGGTTGCTGCTGGAGTCTTCCCATGCCCCAGTAAGGTAGACAAAAGTACTTGCTTAGAGAGCTCAGGTGCCTGTGTGGAGGCTGAAGGGGCTAGGAGAGCAAAGTCCCTGCGCAGCTGCTCCCTGCTGCCTGCCATGGGGCTGCTGAACCATCCCAAAGCAACAGGGAGCTCTGGGCACATAGTCTCTGAGGATCAGGTAGATTCCCCTGCAGAGCTGGATCTTGTTGTAATGGTCCTGTTGCTGAGTGCAGGGTGCATGCAGTGATAAGCGGAAGTGAGTGAGCGTAGGAGTGAACTTAATTCTCTTAGCCATTCCAGGAAGTCTTCTGTGCTTATGGCTTGCAATTTAGTAGCTAGCAGGAGGGGAAGGGCATAAGCAGAAGTGGGATAAGGTGTGTGAAGCACTGGTAGAGGGTGAAAACTAGGCAACACAGAAGTTTCACCCTCTGGTGTGTTGTCCCTCTCTTCCCAGCCCGTTCTTCTCTACTAGGGTGTTAGGAGCTTTCATGGCTCTGTTCTGCAACTTTCTCTCCTGCAAAAGTTTGGCTGGTTGCTTTTGGTTGTGGGTTTTGTGGTTTGGGGTTTGTGTGGTTTTTTTTTGGTTTTTTTTTTTTTTTGGTGGTGGTGTGGGGTTTTGTGGTTTGTGTTTTTTTTTTTTTTTTTTTTTTCGTGTGTTTACTTGGGTTTTTTGTCTTTTGGTGTGTGTGTGTGTGTGTGTTTTTTTTTTTTTTTTTTTTTCTTCTACCTCCACAGGTGGATTTCTGTCCTTGGCCTTTACTTTCTTTAGTTGAGTCTCATTGACTTTTCTCTAGATTGACTTAACTGTATGTGACTTCTTGTGTCAGCACACCCTTCATCTTCACTCTACATTACCTGGTTATACAGCTGAACTAAAGGTGGTGTTTGCTGTAGCCATTGGCCTTGGCTCCCACAGATGAAGGAAAGCTGATCTGTCCAGGAGGGTGCTGTAGGCTGTGAATGAAGGAAGCTGAGGAAAAACAGCCCTGAGGCCAGCCAGCACCTCTCAGCTGAGGCTGTTGTGTGGTGCTGCTAATGAAACCAGAGTTTCAGAACAAATCCCTGATGCTGAGCATCAGCATGCTTTGTCCCCAGTGCCTTCACCCTTTCCTCTGGAAGTGGTGTGTGCTGCCCTGCTGCGTCTGCCTGCTCTGTGGCTTTAGAAGCAAAGCCTAGCACTAGCACTTAATCTAGGGCTGCTCAAACTGAATTTCCATACTTGGCCATATCTGAATTTTCCAAAGGCTCTCTGTGCTGTCTGGGTCTTTGAGAACAGCACCAGCCTCAAAAGAACAACCTTGCTGCTTTTCCAAAGCTAAAGCTCTTTAAAAGTGTGGAAGTAACAGTTCCTTTCTTGCCCAGCTGTGCTCACCTGAAACTTTAAATGTGTGGCAGCTGCTGTGCTGCCATCCAGGGATTCATTAATATCTGAAAACAATTATTGTAGTGATGCTTTTATTAAATTTTTTATGCTTGTATTACAATGCATTCTGTAATGGAGAACTATACAGTATGTTACATGTTATAAATATATTTATTTCTGAAAATACATGAATATATTTCATATAATGCTATAGTAAAAAAGAGTGCTAGTTCATTTTAGTAAAAATAAAAAACAAAATAGACTTATAATGTGAATGGTGGTGGCTGGAAATAGCAGTTCATGGTGCTACATCTTAGAACACTTAAAATTCAGTTTGCACTGATTCACATTCCTTACAGACTCTGTAAAGCTGGAGGGATAATGGAGGGTATAAGTTAATGGAGGATTTTAGTCCCCTGTATTTATGGAGATATACAGACTATTCACAGAATAATCAAGTTATGAATCCTTCTAGCTTTGGATGAAGCTAGCAAGATACACAGTGAACAAGTCCTGCAGCAGCTACAACTGAAGTATTAAACGCAGCACGTATTTTAGGTAGCACAGACCTTTTGGATTTTTTAATTAGGTGGGTGGTTTTTGGTTTGGTTGGGTTTGGGTTTTTTTGGGGCTGTTGGTTGGTGGGGGGGTTGTTTTATTTTTGTTGTTGTTCGGGGGGTATTTTTTGAGGTGCTAAGTAACAACCCTTCTGCTATTTGAAACACCAAGCCTGGCCTGCTGCCTGGATGTGTGGCTGGAGAGCTCTGAATCTCAGAAGAGATCCTGCTCAGGTTTGGCAGACTTTTAGGGCTCCAGCTGATCCCAGTAGGCAAGGGGGAAGCATGTGTTACTGAAAGGCTAAGCCTGCTGAAGTTGATCCATTCCTGCCAGCTTCTCAAATCTTGGTTCCCAGGCAAGTTTGGGTTAGGAAAGGATTTTCAAAGAGCAATTGCTTGACTTCCAGTTACATTGTAATTTAAGGGGTAGAATACTCTATTTACAAGAGGCAAAGTTGGTTTATTTAAATCTTTGCTCTATGTGCATTAATTATTGTGCTAATACCAGTACGAGCTGGTGTGCAGAGACCACTGCAACCATGGGACCTTCAGAAGCATGCACTATCTGCTCATTGAGTCTGGAATCAGTGGGCACGGGGCTATAAGGCAGTCACCAAACATGGCCACAGTGTTACATGATTGCTAGCAGGGCCCTAAAGACCAGCAACTTGTAAAGGATGCCTGTATTTTAATAACTCTTCCTTGCAGCTCTGTGCTCCCTCTTGCCTCTCTCCAGTAGAGAGAGCATAGACTGAGCCATTTGACAAAATGACTACCCTACCTGCACAGCCAGAGGACTTAACATGTAATTTAAAAGTAGGAATTCAAGCCTGGTTCCCTCCCCCCAAAAAAACTGATAGCATAAGAGCTGGGCTGCCTGGTGAAACTGAGGTATTGCCTCAGATGAACCCTCTGGCCTCTTTAAAGGCTAATTCCCACAGTGCTCCTCAGTCTGGTCTCTTCAATGAACCTGCATGATGCCTGTAGGGCAGCACTGTATTTGAGGGGCCTCTGTAGAAAGAGCAGGCTTGCAGGATTAGAAGCTAGTGGTGGATTCAGGAATGGCCTTGTAGGAAGTCTTGGCTTTACAGACTTGGTTTTCCTGTTAGATTCCAGTAAAATGGCACAGCTGGTCAGATGCTGCTCTGAAGGGAGGAGCGGCGTTGGGGACACACAGAGACTGCCACTCAGCCCACCCCGAGAGGAAGCTGTCCTTCCAACAGGCACTTCTGCACTGGGCAATGAGTCCCTGGCACCCTTCTACATGCTGCTGTGTCCCATAAAGCTTAAATTTATTTCAGCTGGAGAAGGTCTCCAGAAAGCAATGATAATTTAAAAGCTTCAATGTTTCAAGTAATGGTGTTCCTGACCCAGAGAGGAGGAGGAAGAATTTCCAAATCTCTATTGTTTACATTGCCAAGATGCTAACAATAATTTTCATCTGTGGCTTGACTTTTCTGAGTATATTTCAGATTTGGGAGCAAAGCTGTACATAGCTGAGCACAGAAAGGTCCGTGCACCCTTCTCTACTTCCCCCTTCTCTCTTTCCCTTCCAATGCTCAAATCGGGGTTGCTCTGTTGACAACTACAGGATGCAGGTTGCACAAAGTAACCGTGGGGTTCTTGGGTTTGTGTCCACTGGTGTTCCCATTTTGCCTTTCTGAAACAGAAACATCCAGTGAATATGAGAGACTAGAAAGTTTCTCTGTATTTAACCCATGGGCTGAGTTGGGAAGACGGAAGATGAGGCTGAGCCTGGTTCTCTTTTAGTCTTGATTATGGGCAAATTATCTCTTTCCCAAGACACCTGGTTGGCTTATTATTTGGGAGTCTTTTAACTGACTGCAGATAGAAGAATTTGCTGCTGTACTTCTTACAAAAAGACTGCATGATGTAGCCTGTATGACTACGGATACCTTTAAATTGTGTTTTGTGTTTGGTTTTGGTTGTTTGGGTTTGTTTGTTTGTTTTTTTTTTTTCCAAAGGGTGACTATTAAAATGAAGGTATATGGGCCAATCCTCAGCTGGCATGAATCCATATAATTTGAACTTCAAAAATCTGACATGTTTTTGCCCTTTCATGTTGGAGTGTGTCTGGATGAAGGAACAGGACTGTCTCATTTCTGTGCTGAGAAGAGGCAAAAAAACCCCTCCACCCCACAAAGAAACGCATGCTGCTTTACTTATTTTACCTTGTTCTATTTAGCTCAGGTTATCAGAAAGGCCATATGTTTTCATTCTTTGTATTTTGCCCCAGAATGATCATGGAGTTCCTCTCAGTTTTCCTCAGCTCTGAAGACATAATATCTGGCCTTAGAAAGGGAAAAATACAATTAAAATTGACAGCAGTCAGAACACATGGCTGTGGTTTTAGCATTAATATGCTGTGCATATATACTCGACATCCAAGCTGCACCCAAAGCAGCTTCCCCCCCTCCAGTTTAAAGTTCCAAAGCAGACACTGTCCAAATATTTGTGGCAGCATCCAAAAGAAAAAAAAAAAGAGCTACAAAATGCAGCACTTGGCATGGAGTCGCAATGTAATGGATGGACACAAACATCAGTTTGTTGACAGCAACCAGTATTTTCTGCCTAGCTGGAAGTGAAGGGGAGAGACTGGTGGATGAATGTCACAGCGAAGTTAAAAACTCTGGCCTGAAGTAGTAAGTAGGAAAAGAGGCATTTTGAAGAACAACAGTAAGCTGGCTGCTGCAGACTGTCTCCAACTTATTTTTTTGTTCATTATTTATTACATATGATTGAAATAAGTGTAATGCATCCTATTTGGTTGTAATGGTTTAGTTAGCTCAGCCCTCTGGGAGCTATGGAAGATAAACCTCTTGGAACACTTTTTAAAAATAACTGCTGTTTAATAAAGAAAAGCTGTAGTTTTGGGGTTCTTTTTAAATTCAATATTTCAAAGCTATTTACAGAAAATAAATAGCTCATAGCTATTTATTTAAAATAACAGTAACATCTATTTGCTTCAAATCCTTAATTTTAAAAATTTTCAACTCAAAATCCTGACTGATGTGGTGCAGACTTTTTATTTTGCCAGCTACAAGTTTGTTTTCTTTTTGGCCTAAATGTTGTACGATCTTTGTCTTGTTCAGCTTTTAATTCTTTTTCAATGGAATTGTCAAATGTCTGCCTTGATGTTATTCTTTAATTCTTTGGCTGCTTCACAACCCTGAGGGCAGAGATCTCTTGGTAGTAATTTCCCATGTGAAGAGCAGTGTTTGGACCCAGATATGAGGCTCTAGGGCCCTTTTCAGCCTTTGCTATACAATAATGAAGATGGGAATTGTCATGTTAGAACTGCACTGTCCTTCCTAACTTACTTTACCCTAACCACGAAGTAGTCATCATACAGCAGCAAGCTTTTGGTGGCTGTCAAACTGAAACTAGCATCCTTACCATGAAAGATATCGTAATTTGAGGTTAGCTCATTCCCACGCAGCTTGCATTAAAACTGCAACTCCCACAGATACAAAAGTAGGTGTGTCTGCACTGGAATGCCACCCTGGGATTGCCCAAAGCTTCCCAAATTAGATCCTGCCCTGGAAAAGGGTTGGGATAGCATCAGAAAAGCTCCTGAGCACAATTACTTTCATTGAGATAGCTGCCCTCTCTATTTCTGCCAGGGCTGGAACAACTGCTGGGCCAGTCTGCTTCCTAGCAGCAGTAACGGCAAGCAGCGGAAGACTCTATGTCTCTCTGTTTGTCCTCAAAGAGAGCTCGGAAAGTAAGGAAAAATTATATGAAAGTGTTAATTTGCTCCTCCTTGACCCTGGATTTTTGGGATTGTAACACCATTCTAGCCAGAGCCAACTTCACACATTTTATAATGTCAGATGGAGTGGCAACGTACAGGCGATAACTTGATCAAGGTAGGCTCCTGCAGAATTTTCAGCCCAGCTTTCACATGTCAGGCTAGATTCTCTGCTTACTGTTCAAAGCAGCATCAGGTTGTAATTGTTTAACAAGGGCAAGTATTTGAGCAGATGATCCGTTATCATTATTAAACTAGTCACAGTGGAAGGGCAACAAGTTCTTATCTTGGGGGTCATTTGAGCTAGAAGTAATTCCTTGCTCTTTGTGGAGGGATCATTCTGCAATGATTTGGGGAAGAAATCTACTTTTCCTCCTATAGGTCAGATCCAGGTCCATGTGCTGCTTAAGTTCATAACACTATGATCAAGTCATTCATCAGCCTGTTCTGGCCCTTTGCACAAATGTTGCTTTGCAGGAGTAAATGTACTAGCAGGAAAAGAAAAATGAAATGAAAACCTGAGCCTGTTTAGAACAATATATGACAAACCACTGAGTCCTGTGCCAGTATGTTTACCTTGGCAGGCCCCCCTCTCTTCTGCTGGAAGAACCAAGTTCTCTCTATTATAAGAATTCTTTTGTGGATGTTTAAAGAGGGAAAAAAAAAAAGAAAACAAAACAACTGCCCTGAGCAGATCATTCATCATACGCAGAGTGGGAGCATGAAAGGGGATTTGCTTTGACCTAGTTATAAAAACAAAAACAAAGAACCTTTCTCTAATTGCCCAAATGACTGGGTGTCAAAAGCAACAAATAGAATCATAGAATAGCTTGGGTTGGAAGGCACCTCTCTGCTTCCTTCAGAGCTGTATGGTAATACAGGGCACCAGGCTCCAACCTGTTTCCAGTGCAACACTTTGGGAGATGTATCTGAGACCAAGGAAGCCTGGGTAAGCAAAAGCCAGCCAGTTCCATATGCCTGCATGCACAAACAGAACTGGGAGCCAGGACAAACATGTTTCACAAATTATAACAGACAGTGGCTTTAAATGCTGAGAGTATCAGGGCTTCAACGTTTGCTTTGTCAAGAGCTGCAGACAAGAAAGACTTTCTTGCTTTGCCATTCTGCTGTAGGAAGGGCCTTGCTCTTTCTCCAGCAGCATTTGAAGGCCTGTCATCGATCTACTAAGCCTAACTTTTTATTTCAAAGGAGCTGAGGGCCACTACATATCCAAAATGCCATAGGAGCAAGGTGTCTATCTTTTTCAGGCACCGCTGAAAAGCCCAGTGTGCATTGCTGTTGCAGGGTGTGCGGTAAAAAGGGCAAGACCACATGCAGATACAGCTGGGGAATAAGAGGTAGAAAGCAGGAGAAGAGGCAATGAAGGAAGGTAAGGGGCATGAGTAGCGGCAAGGGTTCTATGTAGATATATGGGAGAAGAAAGTTTTTAGCTTGTGCTAAAGAAGAAAAGAGAAGGCCATTTGTCAGCTATGGAAAGCAGCCTGGAAAAATCAGTGTATGAGATATCTGGGGCTGTCCAGTTACAGTCAGGTGAAAAAAATCATCCACTTGGCACCTTGTTATACAGCATTTCCACGGCAGTAGTAGTTGTCCAGTATACACGTGAAAGTAGTAAAAGCTATTTCTGTTACGAGCTGTTGGGCTGACCCTTCACTGGAGTCAGCCCAATGAAGCTGAGGACCTAGCCTGCAATTCTCAGTGTCCTCAGTGCTGCAGAGAAAGGGCCAAATGGGAGATTAGAGAGACATGACTTTTCTGAAACTCAAATAGAATAGTTTCTGAAACTCAAACTTCCCTCTAAACCTGGTTCTATTCAGGTTTAGAGGGAAGGTTCCCAAGAGTTTGTGTTTTTACCCCAGCTGGTTCACCATCTAAGATTGAACTGTTTGATCTCTTTCTGCTTTGTGTTTCTTTCAGTTTCCCAAACAATAGGAGGAAGCTTGCCTGTTTTGTGTGCTTGGGCCCCAACCAAGCTTTTCCCAGCTGGAAAAATCACTCCATGAACTACAGAGGATTTTTTTTCCAGCTGTAATTACGAGATTCCCAGTTCCCTTATGCATTTTTTAAGGTAGGTACAGGCTAAGGGGAACAATGGGACATTCCTGAGTGCTTAAACAACTGCTGTTCCCCCACGACCACCCCCTCCAAAACCTGAGGAGGGCTTAAGCACATTTGAGCTGTTCTGCTTAAGGTTACCGAGACCTCAGCTGAAAAAACACAGGGAGGTACGCAGTTCCATGTAATGCTCCTGCTTTGGTGAGTAAGATACCCAGACTCTTCCTGTTACCTGATTATGCACACAAACAACCCAAATTCACCAGACCAGCTGGGAGAACTTGGCAAACGCACAGGGAATATCTGTGCAAGGGGTAGCTGGCAGCACTGTCATCACCTCAGAGAGACATGCACTGCACAGCATAGCTGAGAGGCCAGGCTGTAACTAGCCTGGTAGACAAATTTGCCCAAGGGACCAGCACGGATCTCTTAATAGAAATGAAACCTTGCTTGACCCAAACATTCATCTCCAGCAACAAGCACATCCCACCCATGAGCACACGCTCAGCAAACTTCATGTTATCTTCTGACAGGAAACCTTCCAGCTGACCCTGACTGTCCCATCCCATCACACATCAGATGCAAGATGGGTTACAGTTCCACTAGATGGAAGGTGTGAAGGTGGATAGAGGAGAGCATTAACCTTGACTGTAATGCTTAGGAGGGAGCAGAAAGACAAATCATTAGGCTATAGAACGGCTCTGACTAGTTGTCAACATTCCCTTGCCCTGTTGAGGATAAGTACCTTCTTTTAGGGACCCTAACATTTCCATTATTTTCACACAGGTAACATTATCCAGTTAGGATCTTAGAGCACCTGAGGCACTAAGGAGGCAAATGGCTGTGCTTGCCAGGATCACTATATGCAATGGAGGGAAGGTAAAGAGAGATCTTCTCCAGCCAGCAGCAACCAGAGGTATATCGCCCATCACCTCCTCCCAAACACTAACTAAAAATCTCCCACAGCTCTGCCTTACCTGTACAACTGTGGACAGGACCTCTTCAGAGCAGCAGAGGACAGCCCCAGCTTGTTCTGGTTTCTCAGACGTGTCTTCCTCATAAGATCTTTCATTCTTCCCCAAGCATGGCTCTCACCCTAGGGAGCAAAAAGAAGCCACAACTTGAATGACCAAAGCCTAGCTGCTGGCAGACTTCGTCTGGCCAACATATGATACTTCAGGGTTCTCCAGGGTGGTAGCAAAAGGGGAGATTCCTTATTTCAGACAGATAAGAGTCAGGTCCCAGAAAAAGAAAAGGGGGACTCCTTCACTCCATCCTGCAATGATGCCCAGTGGCCAGCCTGTACTTGTATAGGACACAATGAGGTAGGATGGATCAACTATCAGTAATACCATCTTTTTTCTATTTTGTTACCAAACCCTGTTCTGTTACTAGGACCCTGCTGTTCTTTCTGACCCAGGGTTTCAGAGAGTGAAGGCACTTCACTGGTGATTGAGTAGCTGCACATTTTACCTTATTGTTATACTGTGCTAAAGGTTTGGTTTCCTACCTACTCATATGCACCTAGGGGGCCTTTACAACAAAAACAACCCAAAAAAGCAGCTTGACTCCATTCTCCTTTCTATTAGGCCAGGTGCATTTGTATCAGCCCTTTTCAAGGTGATGACTTCTGTGGCCAAGGAATTAGAAGAGATCAAGCCTTTGTTTTCCTGTCAGGTCTGCAAGCTGCAGCTTTTGGGCACTTACATTTGAAATGCTAATAGAGATTATCAGGAGGTCAGGGAGTCTCATGAGGCCCTCCCTAATGTTTATTCTCTTTGGGCTGTGAGCTCATCTGGACTCTTGAACTGTAAAGGAGCCACGCACCAAAAAAATTCATGGGGTTTTTTTGCTATTGTTTTAAATTTCCTAAAGTAATGGCTGGAAAACCTTGGGAACAGAACAAAAAGGATCATGCCCCAGGACTAGTGTAGTAGGACTAGGACTAGTGTAGGGAAGAAATGATTCCTGTTTCGCGAAGTTCTCAAACCATTATCACGTTTGGGGCTTTGTTCTGCCTGGTACCGAGGTGCCTTCCCACTGTGCCGCCAGCAGAGCCATTACTCCATGGGTTGTGGCCACCTTGGGAGCACAAGCTAAAAACTGCAATACCGATTTCTGCGCTACTTAGTTAACTGCCAGTAAGAAAGACTGTTTACTCATGGATATAGCAAACCTTTGTGTTTACTACTAGGATTAATGTATGCCATAGAAGGGTTTTGGAGGTCTTAGCAGTTAGTCCTTTGTTGTGCTGGTATTGTCCCAGAAAAGCAAGCACTGCTCATATCACAGAAAGCCTGAGCAGTTGCCTATTTCTGAAGGCTAGCTAGCTGTTGTCTGCAGTGGGGGTGGAAGAACAACGGACCACATGCAGTAAGTCATCATACATGTCTGTCTCTTAGTTTGATAGTAAACATCGGGAGTGAGTGAACCTTTTTTTATTCATGTATAATGTCATGCACTACACAGGGGCTTATTCTGTGCTAATGCAGGTACTAGTGAAATATAACCTGGAAAGGCAGTACATACCGAGATGTTCTTGCTGACGTCCAGACCCTAAAAACAAAAGGCAAATACACTGATAAATAAGACAGAGAGACCATCTCAACAGTGCTGGGAACAGACCGGCTCTGTTCTCAGCTCTGTCCTGGAGTCCACCCATAGCCTCTGTCAAGTCCTTTATCTCTATGGTTCAGTCCCTCACATGTGTGATAATCCCTTCTTTCCTCTTCCACTTCTTGCCTCTCTTTTGTATTTAGACTGCCAGTTCATGCGTATAACACCCAGTAGTGTCACACTAGTGTAGCAGGATTCCCACGCAGTACCTGCACTTTAGAAGTAAATGGGGCATTTCATGCTCAGGGTACAAAATGCAATACTAAGTGACAATACTAAGGTGTGGTGTAACAGAGCATGAGGATTTAGTTTAAAGAGTGAATCTTGATTCTGCAGTTCTGGGAAATCATCAGGGCTTCCTATTTCCTTAACGTAATGCTCGCACTCTAGAAGGCAGACGCAAGGCAGAACACAGAGCACCTTTTAGGATTCAGCCCTGATTTGGTTTCTGAAGTGTTTCATCAAAGTGTTTGCAACTTATTTGCAACTTTGGGTGGAAATTTCATGAGGAGGTCTTTCCCGTGAGAGACCTCCTCCTCCTTCTTTCCTGTCGGGCTGGGAATATTGTGATTAGAGCCTCTGCCCTGGCATTTCAGCACTTCTGATCCCCAACAGAACCGAAAGTGCTGAGGCAGCCACAAACAATGGGAACGAAAGGGATAGGAAAAGCATTCGTCCTGGCTCCCTGAAACATGCTTTGGGGACTGGAGGTAATTACACTGATATGCTTCTGGTACTAAGTTTTGCCAACGAAGATTTGACCCACTAAATTTTTTTTATGTGTGGTTGGTTTAATCTTGGTAGCAGCAGTAGTGAGATACTTACGACAGAGTTCATGCATTACCTGTAGCGAGGGCTAAAGCCCATGCTGCTGTCTGCAGCACTCCACTCCCCTGCACCAGTGCTCTGTTTGTGCCTTTCTTGGCATAAAGACATAGCCATTGCCTTCTTTTAAGGCTGGGAGCAGAGAGGCATCAAGCAGCCTGGCCATCACTGCCTCAGCCCCATTCAGTAACAGACAGGGTTGGCTTGTTCTCATGGCACCCCATTCTGATCTGCCTGAGCAGAACTTCTCCCTGCTGCTCCCACAGATCCCACTTGGAGTCTGGCTCCAAGCTTATCACTCACCTTTCTTACTGCAGGGTCCTTTGAAGGAAAAGCCTGTACCTCAGTCATACTACCAGCTTCTCTGTACTCATTCTCCTTGTTGTTCCTATTGTTTGACAACTTCCTGAGCCCCACCATCGGTTGGCTGTTTCCTGATTCCAGGTATCTCTCACTTCCTGCAATGAAATGAAAGAACTTGCTCATGTTTCTCAGCAAGGTCCTGCTAGGACAGCCTCTGGGTAATGCTGCCAGCAAGCTGCAACTCCAGATGGGATGAGAACCCTAATAACTTAATAATGGGGTGAGACCCCACTTGCTTTCACGCAAAGCTGCAGTGGAAAGAAGGTAAATGCTCCAATAAAGTGTCTGACCACAACAGGACTTTCTAATCGCTTCCTCATGGTCTTATTTTCCTTCCAGGCCTGCTCTGAAACTGCCAGGAAAGAGTATTTCTGAGCCTCAGCACTAGAGATCCCAAAGGCCATTTACACTCTGACTCAACCCTACCAGGAGGTGTGTTGGTGCTCTGCATTTCACCAGGTATCAGGGGCAGGCTTAAGTCCAAGGTTTGAAATAAACTAATCAGCCTTGCTTAGTGGGCTGGCTCACATTTAACATTGGATCCAGACTTTTCAGCTGTCTTTATCATCAGTGGGCTGAGCCCGGTCTTTCTCATCCTTCAGGAAAAGTTGGTCTCTGGATCCAAGCTTTGCAGCTGGGGCTTATTTCCACTTGGTCTATATAGAATAAGTCATTCTCCAGGAATGTGTTCTGTGCCTGCTTGAGAGGGTAGGAGACTAACAACAGGCATAAGGCTTTCCATCTTGGATCGAATTCCACCTTGGCTAGTGGTGTTTTAAAGCCAAATGGAGGGACACCACTAACAAACCCATTCAAGCATGCTAAGTTTCCAAAAGAGAGACCCATTTTATAACACATTTGTCCTAACCTTTGTAGTCACAGCTGAAGAGCAAAGAGTCTTGCTTCACACATGTGAAGCAGCAAGTGTTAAAATCCTGGGAGTAGATTTTAAAATGCATCTCTTAGATTTCCAGCTAAAGTTTAGCTCCACTAACAACTTGCTCTGTTCTCATCTGTCTTTCCTAGGGAAATGGAAGTTGCTGGTCAGCTTGTTTCACCAACTGGTGGCAAGCAGGAGGACAGGTTTGAGGCATTTGAACTCACCATTGCAGCTGCTCAGCTTTTCAGTGTTCGCTCCTATTTCTGGGATGATGGAAAGATCAGATGGGTTTCCAGTCTGAACCAAGAGGCTGTGAGGTCTGTTCCTCCCAGCAAAAGATGTCTTCACGTCTTGGTGTGAGTTGAGGATGCTAGCAGCTCCACAGGAGCAATGCTGCAGAACGTACTCCTACACAAGACAAAAAGAAAGCATGCAGACTCTCAGGCTGCAATGGCCCAAGGTAACCAGGTGGT
This sequence comes from Strigops habroptila, assembly GCF_004027225.2. Taxonomy (NCBI): domain Eukaryota; kingdom Metazoa; phylum Chordata; class Aves; order Psittaciformes; family Psittacidae; genus Strigops; species Strigops habroptila. Next base: position 60,699,565 of record NC_044281.2, on the reverse strand, counting down.
GTGATGGTACAGAGAAATTGCAGTCATTACAGTGAAGGGATGCCCAGTGTTCTCCTGAGACCCATCAGAACCCAGACAAATTATTTAACTCTATAAAAGGCTAAGCAGCCTGGAGCAGGCAACATAGAATTTTTCATGGGCTCACTGGTGTTAACTTAAATTGCCTGATACTCAGCATCTTTTGCATTTGTTTCCCAGAAGGAATTGAATACAAATTTCTAAACACAGGGCTGCTCAGCTAAGGCATTTGTGTAAATAAACAGATCTGTTATAATAATGACTCTCATTTTAAGCCAGCGCTATTTGTTTTGGAATGTGCACAGACAACAATATCTTGTATTTTTATTGATGGGATGCCATAGTTTGCTTGCGTATTACCAGTCAGATTCACTGTATGTGGTACTTCAGCTACCGTACTTCAGCTGTAGTTGTTGTGGTGGGCAGGATTTTCTACTTTGCACAACCATGTCACACAAGAGTTTCGTATGGCAGGAAGCAGGTAGAGCTTTATCCAGCTAAAGTGGAAAGGGAACCAAACTATTTATTGGTGTTGGAACCAGGATAGGCCAACACCAGCTTAGCACCTCTGGAGATCCCCAAGCCACTGACAGTTTTAATGTAACATCTCTTCTGGATACATGCCACAGCAGCATGGCACTTTGCATTAACTTTGGGAGGTGCTTTGAAAATCTGGTGAAAGATGCATTACTGCCCACAGCTTTAAAGATTTCCTGGTAAAACGAAGGATGTGGAATAACTGTATTCCCTTTGCGTCCCAGGATCGAAATGTCATCAGTCTTTGTGGTGATGTCTGTATAGCTCTCAAGAACACCATTGGGAGCACTGGCTACCTACAGTCCTCACGACCAGCTCTTAATACTACATCGATCCATCTCTGCTCTGGGGGTTCTGTCTTCCCTAGCTGTGTCAGGGGCGTGGAAACCTTTCTATGCTTATAGTCTGCATGGAGATTGAACATGGTTTGGAAAGCAGCCTTAGGATGCCTTCCAAAACGTGATGTGGACAGCAACCTTCATATCTCATGGCAAATGGGTGTAGTAGTGTTCCTCTTCTACACAGAGGGGCTGTGGCTCTGAAAAGGAAAATGATGGAGAGCTGCTCAGATATAGGAGATGCAGGCACCACAGAGATACCTGAGGGAGAATACCCAGTCTTGTAGAGCGTGGTGCAAGTGCACTGGACATGTAGTTGTCCAATTCTCCACTGAACAGTATGGGACAAACATGGCTGAGAAGGCACAGCTGAGGAATCTTGGAAAATACCCAAAAGATCCAAGTTTCAAATATTTAAATGAAAGCATGGTGCCTTTCATTTCAGTAGGAACTGGGAAGGAGGGGCATATACGCCAGATGAGGATTTGACCCTGAATATGCAGCTTGGAAGAGTTACTTTGAGCAATGACTCACAGTTGTAAAGCTTCAGGAAATGTGTTAACAATTCCCAGGCTCTATGTAGGAGGCTGCATTCCTCTGAGCATGAGAGATGGGTACATGGAAATGACGGGCTACTCTGCAACCTGACTCACAACTTGGCTTTGGCTCTGAAGAGGAGTCAGTCACCTACTGCAGATCCAGTCCCAGCAGGTGGCACTAGGGGAGGAATGACACTGTCGGGACAATAAAAGATTCACCACAGCATGGCTAGGAAGAAATAACTGAGTGTGACGAACCCCTTCTGCTCTTTTGGGAGTGATAAAATAAATAGGGAGGGGAGGAAAAAAGCTGGAAACCTAGTGTGATGGCCAAAGAAAAAGAACAAAGAAGCAGAGGTGGGATAGAGCTGAACAAAATATGCAGGGGCTAAAAAATGCTGTTTAGGAGGACGCCGAAATAATCTGCAAATTTCAGTCAAATTCCCTAGCTAGCTCTGGCTGATAAAAAAGACAAATGGGCACACTGAGATGTTTCATGTCAGAGATTCTTCATTTGGCAGCTCAGAAGTGCAGGAAGGGAAAGAGAGTATGGAGTTGGGTAGTAGTACCACTGCTTCTCTTTCCTATTGTGTCTGTTTTGTGGGAAATTCTGTGATTTTGACAGTTTGAAACCAGAAGGAAAAGAAAGAGCTTTTCAAAACACATTCAAAACACAATTGCTAAGGAGGACCGTGGATTTTGTTTTGATAGCATTGACAGGGGGAGATATGTTATTGGGAAGTTTTCAACTGTAAAGGAGTAAAAGCTACTGACTCTGAGCTGGCCATCACATGAAGTGAGGACACTTTTTAACTCAACAGAAGCAAGCACATCTGGGAAACAAAACTGAACAAGAACAGAAATCCAAGCCCACCCTAAGGGAAGCTGAGCCCACTATGGTGGGCGAAAGCTTCCTGAAGACCAGAGCACCCAGCCCAGGTGAGTGTGTGGTCAAGTAAATTAGCATCTTCTCTTACACAGGCTTGGAACTTTTAATCTAGGCCTGGGCCTTGAGTATATCATTTAATTGAAAATATTATGGTGTCTGCTTACCTCTTTTATCTGGCTTATCTTCTGCTCTTTCTGCAAGCTGCACACTTGCTTTTGGAGATGCATGTTGTGCTCCTGCAGCTGCCCAATCTTCTCAATCAGTTGGCAAATGTGTTCCAGGTATCCCAGACCAGATCCTAGGGCTTTGCTGTTACCTTGGTTCACCTGTGATAATAGTGCATCTTGGATCATGGAGTAACAACAGAGCAGTTCTTACTAGCAGTTGGGAGCCCAGCACAGTCCTTACAGTTGTGTGGGCCATGGTAAAGACACTCAGGCTTCCTTTTGCAAGAGGCTTCGATTATAGCCAGGTCTAAGAGCTTGCTCACAGCTCTTTTATGGATTACTCAGCAAGATGTGCCATCAGAGTAACTCTTCTGACTGATCACAGACTGATACAGAGGAAAACCTCATATCAACCAGTTTCTAGTTCCACCTCCCAGGCTAATTTTTGTCCTTTACTAGCCACACAACCCTTACAAACAAATATAGTTCAACTGTATGGTATGGCTGGGGTTAGTATATCTCACTTAGTCCAAAGTCCCCAGCACAAGTCACACTCATGTGTACTGAGGCTGAGCTTGGCTCCTACCCAAAGGCACATATCTGCAGGCTGCAACGATTTGACGCTTTGTGACCAACTCGAGGGTACATTTTGTCTGCCTTTGGCAATCTGTAATCATTTCAGACCCTCACCACTGGTGGGTCAGTGAGAGGGACATGTGCCTGAACCACGCTGCCAAGGTGAAAGAACATCTTTCCACTGGTCTTTAGCAGATCCAAGGTTACATCCCTGCTGCTACTTTCTCAGACATTAAGAAATGCCTGAAGAAAATCTTCAGGATCAAGCTTGCTGTCTGGGTGTGGCAGGATATTCTGTACCACTGATCTCTCCACACCAAGAACCTGTAGAGTCTCACTGCTGCTTAGCCAAGGGCAGTGCTGGAAATAGACAGTAATCCTGTGGCAGAGGAAAGGCAATGGTGCTTCCCAGCCCCCTGCTCTGCACCTCGTCATTTCTGGCCCCAGGACTTCCCTGTGCACAGCAAGTATCCTCTCCTGTGCCACAAGTGGACTCTGCCGAACGTGCTGCTAACAAATCTGTACAGAGGCTCACTTCCACCTTGGCCCTGCCTGCTGATGTGCATGTGATACAAGTAGGTAAAATAAGCCTCAATCTTTACAAAAGCAGTGCTCTAAGTTTATCTTACTTAAAAAAAATAAGTTCCCTCCACAAAAGCAGGAAGCTTACTCTGTCTCCTTTCCCACAACAATCTACATTTTTGGGGAAATGCCAGCGTTGGGACTCTTCCTGTCTTTTCATTATGTCAGAAAGCTCATGGTGTGTTCAAAAATAATCAACATTAGGATTTACTTCTTTTTAAACAAATGATGATACAATGTTATTTATAAACAGGTATTATTATGTCCAGATGCTTTTGTGTCTGATGTTGGGACAGAGGTCCCATGAAATCATATGAAAAACTGTGATGAATCCAAGCCAACCAGCCATTCACAGTCATGATTTTTATTTTCCTCTCAGGCAGAGCCTGCAGAAGTGGTGGCAAGACAAAGGTTTCTCCGCCATAAAACTGAGTCCTTAGCGTGTCTGTGTGGCGGGAAGGGGCACAGCCCCAGGACCCTCAGGGAGAACAAAGCCTACATGGCATCTGCTGGGAAATGCTTGAATCAAAGCATTATAACCAACATATCTGAAAGCAGCTAGGGATTTGGGGGTGCCCAGCTTCAGAAGCATGATTTGCAGAAAGTACATGAGCTTCTGAAAATCTGGCAGTATTGAGCTGTCTGAAAATGAGTAATCTTTTTTTTTTTTCACGCTGTCCCGAAATGAGTAGTCAAAAGTTTCTCATTATCCTTGAAAATGTAGGCCTTCTGCCACTCTGTACTCTCTTTTTGCACATTTAACAACTCCCCTTTCTGCCAGTTTGCTGTTGCAGTGGCTGATGGCATGTCTGTATTGCCCTAAGGAGACAGCGAACCAAATCCAACCTGTTATAGCTGTAGAAACACAACGGAAGACTACAAGGGACAGAGGAGCTCTTGGAAAAGAGGATGAAGTAAAGTATTTGGCCGTAACCTCAGGATTTGGGAGAAAGCATGAAGCATTTGACTATGACCTCTTTCACTTAAGAGACCTTCTTTTTGTTCTGTGTTTGTCCTGTGCTTAGCATTGTAACTGCTTCATGTTCGTGGCTGCTAGGTTTATAAGGCAAAATGGGCAGGGAAGGAGAAGAGAAGGTGGCCTTGATTTCCAGTGTTCTGTGTCTTGGGCTGAAGGCACTTGAAAGCAAAGGTGTGTTTGGAGCAGGCATGGAGGAAATCTGGCTTTTAGCAAAAGTTGGAAAGAACTTCCAAATCCTGAGCGTAAATACAGGTCCCCAGAAAATGAGAAGGAAAAGGCTTAGAGCAGTTGCTCCAGGTCTTGGGGCAAGGTGGATTTACCCCTGTAGAGGATGTAAACCAGACTAAAGGTTGGACTTAATATGGAGAACCCAGTTTCACAGCCAGCCTTCAGAGATTGCTCAGGGAAGGCAGTTTGGGCTACATAATAGAAAATTAACTTGCATTTTATTGAAGTAATCCCAGCAAGTGCAAATGAGCAAAAGGCAAACCAGGCAAAGCCTCTGGTGCCTGCCCATCCCTGCAGGGCCAGCCACGTCTGTGGTCAGTGTGCCTGCCCTTGCACTGACCTCGGCCTTGCCCTTAAAAAAAGCTTTTAAGGGGGATGCTTCACCTTGTTTGCCCTGCCACAAGGCCTGTTAGCATCAGGATTGCTCAGATACGGCAGGCATTCAAAATTTGTGTAATATAGCTGCTTGTCCCCGAAACAACTGCTCAGAGAGGGCCTCCCTAGGGACACTTCCAGGACTTTCTTTTCTATAGACTGGAAACACCCAAAGAGCCCTTGCTATCTTCTGGGCATGCCAAGTGCAGCATAGAACCTGGTCTGTCACAATCTGGTCTAAATATTTTCCTCCCAGCACCTGTGAGACAGTTTTATGCTAGCAATGGAGGGTGAGCAACCATAAGAAAACTGCAAACATTTTCCAGGATGAGTCTCTTCCAATCTCTGTACTCCCAGTTGAAGCTTTCCAAAACATTCACCTAACTGGACTGAAATTTTTCTCATTCCCTACTTGGGGATTGTCAAATAGTATTGGAACAAAAGCTATTCCCCCATTTTTGAGTTGATGAAACCTAAGAGGAGGGAAAAACATCTCACCTACTTTTTTGAAGCTGAAGATGCAGAGATCAGGCAGACACAATTTATGAATCAGATAGTTAAATTTCACTAGAAAAGTAATGTATAAACAGGTGACAGATTTTGCTTCCAGGTACATCAGACTGAGCCAGACTTTTAGCTGGAATAAAAGGAATCCAAGGCTCTCAGCTATACTACGCTGAGTTAATTCCATTACAGTTTTGACCTTGTGGAGTTAGGGGCACTATGCTGACTTTACACACATATAACTAAAGAGAGATTTCTGCCCTTGTGATTGCTCTCCTGACAAAGTTTTGGAGTCAGGTTTTCGGTATATGTATTCCTGCTCAGCTGGCAATAAACCATCACAGTTCTGATGACCAACAAGATTGGCATCTGCACAGGGAACTTTGGCTTATCTAGAGCCTTCCAGTCAACATTCACTAGTGTAAAATCACAGTTTTCCTCTGAAGCCACCAGAATCACAGAGGTGGGATGTCCCTCTGTGTATGTATAACATCATGCTCACTGCAGCATCTGAGCACTACAAAGGTTTGAAGTTCAGTGGGAGCTGCAAGAAAGACTTGTTTTCAAGCCTCTTGTCCAATCGAGTTATAATCAAAATCTGCATTTCGGATCATCTAATCACCACTTTGTCCTGTCTGTGAAATGTTAACGTTATCTGTTACTCTCATGCATGTGATAGGCCTTTCTTCCATTGGACTCAGTGGAAAACTGTCCTGGGCTGGATGTGGCAGCAGGAGCCAAAGCTGACAGGCAGGACTGGCTTGCAGGTGAAGCTGTTCTTCATTCAGACAACAGCTCGCTGATGTTTTTTGCAGTGACTTAGGTTTCTGTGCTTCATGCAACTCTCTTCACTTTCTCTTGTGGATAGTTTTGAGTTATACCATGCTCCATCTTCCTATAAATCCCTCACTGCCCACTCCCACCACGTTCGCATGGCCAAATATGGCGGCAGTGTGGTCACTGCGCTGACAGCTAAGGAACGTAATTACAAACCTCCCATCGTGGGCTTAGGGCAACTGATCAGTGACGCCACAGGCTGAGTGGGAAGCATTTGTCACTGGAAGCTGACAACACCAAAAGGCTTGTGAATAACAGGAAAGAGAGGGATCATGCTGTGTATTTCTGGCGGCCCCACCCTGCTGTGCAGGAGGGGCTGTGCTTGCTGAGAGCTTCTGGTTTCCTCTAAGCAGCACGCACATGCTATGGGGCTGACCACCACAGGTTGCTCCCCCTGAACCATACCACTCTCTGCAGAAAAGTATTTTGACTGCTTTGGCCCAGGATAATTAGTATTGTGTGAATAATGGGGTTTTTTTTTATTTAATGATGTCAATGCTCCCACCCTCTGTCTTCTTCTAGGGATATGGGCTGACTTTAAATGGAAACTTAATGGAGTGTGAGGAAGTGTTTGCACAGCAAAAGCATCAAAAGCTATGTCTCTTCAAACTGACCCCAAACACTTAATTTGGCTTAAAAAGAAATGCTTTTATTTAGGCTTCAAAGTTCTTTCACTTGTTGTTTGACAGCTTCCACTTCCTTTCATCTTTCTAAATGTAGGCAAATGTCAAAATAATGACAGTTCAAAACAAAAGATCAGAAAGCTTTGTTTAAGAAATGCCAGACTGAAATGATTTGATGCATATTTTCAGCCAAAGCCATTCACCAAATGAATCCAAATGGTCAAAACATTTGGCCATTTCTAGTCTCTCTTCTTCAGCATTTTCCTTCCTGTTCTCTTGGAAGTGGCCTCAGCAGCGAGGGAGGACATCAAGGGGCATCCTCATCCAGAGACTGAATCCTTGCTCAGCTGTGGTGTGCCATTAACCACGGTGCCGTTGGCATTGCCCCAGCCAGCTGGGCAGGGGAAATGCTACTGCTCTCCTGTTACACAGAAGTTGTATTCCCCAAACCAGCAACAGAACTGAGAAAGTTGCTGACACCTAAAATTAAATGTTCTCAGCTGGCATTAAATATAAGCCAGCGTAAGCAGTCTTGCATCTCTATCAACATTAATTTAATGCAGCAGGAATTGATTTGATAGAACAATTTGGTTTGCCATGTTCTTTGTGGCAGAGTGGGAATACCCAGTACTGGCCTGCTGTCTTTCAGACAACACTGATTGCATGTCCAGGGGTATCTAAGTCCCAGAGATGACATCAGGCCAGGCAACATGTCCCAAGTACCATGTTGTATCTTGGACACGTTACAGGCAAATGTGAAAACCACAGAGTAAGCCTGGAGCAGAGTCTCAGCTGGGGTGAACGGTAACACACCCATCAGTTGCATGGGCAGACGATCATCCAGACATCATTTCTGAGCAGGTCTCACTCTGTCCTGCCTGTGTCGTATGACAGTGAGGACAGGTCAATCTTCTGCAGGTTTGGCGAGGGCAGAAGGCTCTGCAGCTGTAAGGAGGCTGTCCCTGTGCTCGGAGGCACACAGCACAGCTGCAGCCGCAAGTCAGTGCAGCAGCCATGGTCATTTCTTGCCCCAGTCAGCTTAGGCGCTACTTGACATCCCAGCAGTTTGAAGAGCACCTCTCTTGAGATACAGCAGCCCAGAGGTGCTCTGTGAAAAGGGGCAACCTTCCCCAGGATCTAGGTCACAGCTGTATTTATACGGCCCAAAAAACAAAGAAAGAAAAGTGCTCTGGGGCACAGAGCTTTAGCACTCAGCCAGTGAGGATATTAAAAAGGAGGGAAGATAAGCCACCAAGAGCTTCATTTCCTCTTCAGCTTCTTTCTAATTTATTCTCTTGTTTATTTAAGTGCTCTCCTTTGGGAAACTGAGTCTCTCTTTCACAAAAGATTTAAAAGAATTTCACAGGCAGCCAGAGCTGTCAGACAAGACCAAGCTGGCTGGAAACCCTTTGGAGCGCAACAGAGAATTTAGGTACCTTTAGAAAAAGTCATTGTGGCCAAACTCTCCTGCTCGGGTCCTTTTTTAACTCTCTGCCAAAAGGCCAGGTTGCTGACTGCTTAGGAACCCTGCAAAATAGACATTTGTCTTCTGCCGTGTGTGAGACAGCTCTGGGGAGGAAGAAGCTCCTCTGCTGGTTCATGTGTTGCTTGTTACTGCCTCAATATGTAATGTTAACAGAGATGGAACATCTCTGACCTTCCTCGCTGCTCAGGTGGGTTTGGCATGCTGGACAGGAAGGCCATTTCCTGATGATTTAGGGCCCAGGCAGAGAGGTCATGGTAAAATTACATGCACAGCACACAGCACTTGTCACTTGGCTTCCTTCCACCCATCTCCCATTCCAATTCATCACTATTACCGCAAAGAACACCCTAAAAAGAAAGCCCCATTATGCACTGTTTGATGTTTCTCATGTGTCTGCGTGACCCTCTTCACCTAGTCTGCTCTTCTCCTTTCCCTTTGCTCATGGGGCTCTTTGGTTCGTCTCCATGTCAGGAATCAGCTCCCCACTTATATCTTGCCTTTGCTGGTTCATGGAAGCCACCACAGTGAGCAGACAAAGCTTGGATCTGTCGGCATGTCTGCAGCATGGGGTGAGTGCTTGCCAGCATCCACTATGGGAGAAGGTGCAGAAGGGCTTTTTATTCTCCTGTCTGTGGCACAGTGTACACAGTAAGGGGGAAAACAAGGAGTCTGGTATGGGACAAGCTACTGAAATTATGTCTTTGAGTCTGGCCCACCACACCTCTGCTGGTGAGTTAAAATGCAATCTCCATTTCTAGCCCAGCAAAGATTTGAATTTGTGCATTTGCTCACTGCTCACTCATTGAGAGCTGGTGCAAGAGGACAGGACAGACCCGGACAGAAATGAACTACCCCTTAGACAAGTTCCCTCCAAATTCTGGTGCCCCAACAGCAGCCTAGCTGTTCCCAGAAACAGGAATAACCTGACCTTGAAAAAGAAACTATGTTCTGATCCACGCCCCATGTGGACACGTGGACAATGACTAACTTCCCAATCTTCATTTTAAGACCAAAATCAAGTCCATTCTCTAATCTAGGGCTTTTTGAAACATCAGATCTCCATGAGCCATTAGTCATCCTTACCCAGACCTGATATATGTGAATAACTTCAGAGTTTCACTGCTGGGAAAAAAAGCTCTTAAAAATCAGTTACCATGATTTGCTGCTTACAACAGTTTCAGGGGAGATTTTCTAACTCACTCACATATGTCCTAGTTTGTGACAAACAATAGGACTTGAACCTTGGCTGAGATATTTGGACAGGCCTAGCTCTAAGATTCAGTTTAGGTGTTTCTTACCTCACTCAGCCTACAGCATTTATCCATGTACTCATCTAGACTGTCACTTGTGGGGTACTTCTTCAGCTGATGTCCATGGATCTGGAGGTCTTGCATGCTGCCAAAGTTCTCTGGGAAATTGTCAGCAACTGTCTTTGGCTCTTCTATGGGACCTGGGGTGTGAAGAGTGCTTTCCCTTGCAGGGTCCATCTCTGGGGTGGGTTCCTTTTCCAGAGATTGATTTTCGCTCTGGTCAAAATGTTCATCTGGACTTTCTTCCTGAGGGACACTTAAGTCTCCAAGGGAAGCTGTGGGACCCTGCACAGCATCTGCCTCCTGGCTGTAGTACTCAGCTTGCTTTTTGCTCTCTGGATCTTGGTGGCTGACTTTTCTGGCATGCTCTTTACATGTTCTCATTACCAGATGGTCAATTTCTGGAGAAGAAGAAGTGCTAAGCACACCTGAGTCACAAAATGAGTCTCTGCTGTGAAGCACAAAGCTCTTCTCTGAACCCGTTGGTGTTGATGGAGAATTAGCCCCACTTGGCAATTCAACCCCTGAGTCCTCAGATTCGAATTTGGAGAATCTGTGAAGTCGGCACTTGGACTGGAAGGCACTGAGGTCAGGTAGCGTGGCTACATAGTCTGTGCTTGCTGGGGCATCTGCATAGTCTGGATCTGCTGGTTCGGCTGCTGCATTCGGATTTCCCTGGCAGGCCGGTGGGAAGCTGGCACCAGGGAGATGGGACTCTTCTGTGCAGGCTGTGTCAGCTGAAGCCTCTGTGATTAACCCTGGGTTTTGAACTCCTTCATTGCTCAATATCTTCATATGTGTTAACACAACTTTGTCCTCAGCAGGTGGGCTCTTCTTACCTGCTTAAATGAAAACAAGTAGAAGGTCACAAAAGGCTCCAAAACTTAGGGTCTAGTGCATCCCCTGAGGGATGTGAAATGCAAAACTGCTACAGTAAGGTGGTAGAGGGGGACAGCCCTAATTTTTTTTTTTCTAGAGCTACATGAAGCTTTCTTGTAGGCTTTGCTACAATAGAAGTGTTTTGTCTCATAGCCCCAGAGCCCTTCAAGGGGAGTCATAAATGCACATCAAGTTCTGATTTAGCAGATCGGTAGAAAACAACACGTGTAGCCAGATAACTTTTTAGTGATTACCTGTGTACAAACATAGAGAAATACATGCCCTTTCAGCATGACAGACGTTAATTTAAGGCTAAAATATTTCCTCTGATTAAAAGTATCCTGAACCAGCAGACAAAAAGGGTAAAATGAAATCTGTCTTTCCATAGGCTTAAGTGAATTTCGGGTTGTAACAAGCGATTTGCAAATTGCTATTCTCTACAGTATTCTCTGCACACATACAGATGACAGAAAGCAAGTACTGATAGGAAAAGCAAATGAGGCACTGTAGATCTTTTTCACTCCCTGTATGGTTTTAGCTATGAAATAATTTCTCTAAATGAACTCTTACATTCTCCGAAAAGAGAAAGGAGATGGCAGCAGCTTTGTTCATGAGCTTTTTGCACATGGTCAAAGAAGACTTGTTTTCATATCACAATTACTTCACATGGTAATGTGGTAGAACAGTCTCTGGATGAAAGGCTGATCTACAGGAGTTGAAGATCTGCCCCCAGGTTTTCTTACTGCTTTTCTGAATCTAGTATTTCACCATGCAGACTTCTGGTATGAGAGCCAGTGTGAAAGCTCTGCATCCACCCTTTCACAAACTGCAACCTCAGCTCCAAATCCGTCTGTAGGTGGACCTGGAACCAAGAATTGCTGCAGTTCAAAACTTCAGTTTCTCTGGTACCTTTTCGCTTATTAATGCCTGATCCAGAGCGCCTCAGAGGGTTCCAATGAATACTCTTTTCAGAATATCTTACTTCCCACTTCATTTCCTTTCATTCCCCTCTCCTACTTCCTTCCTATTGCCTGACATCAAACTAGGCAAACTCACTCATGGTAATGTAATTATCCCTAAGCGGGCAGAGAAGCTGGGGACCCTGCACTGGTGGTGGAGCAGGACGAGGTCTGCTGTACAGCCCTCCTTCAGAGTAACCCAGAAAACTCTTCGTTTCAGAAATCACCCATTTTTCAGCCTTCCCTCCTCCAGCTTGCTTTCTGCAATGTCCACAGACAATGGAAAATTTTACTCATTAAGGCCATTTTCTACTTTATTTAAATTCCTTCTATTTAATTATGAAAATTTCTTGGGACGTCGCTGAAACATGCCCTTTACTGTTCATAGGCAGCCATAAATTCAATATTTTATCCCCTGGATTTTCCTAAGGGGCTGTCAGTGATAAATCATGCCATCTGATGGGTTTTTTGTGGCATGTGGGCATAGTGCTTATAACACCTTACAGAAGATCTTGTTTATCATATACAGAATTTGCACTTGCCTCCCTTGGCAGGATTCACAGGCATCTCTCCACTGTAAAGAGCCACACCTGGGACAGTCAATGCCAGACCATCAGCAGTGCAACACTAGTACATTGCTGGGAGGGGGGAGCCTGATTCGCAGCCTCATGCACAGCAAAATGCCACCTATGAGAGGGAGCTTGGTGCCAGGTCTTGGAAGGAGGTAGAGCTGAGTCATTAGTAATTTGGAATAAAGAGGATCTACCTGCTCAGTTGCAAACACTTCTTGGCAGAGTGAGGCAAAGCGTTGTATCTGCATGAAAAATAAAAGACTAACAGGCCCTTCTGATGGCATCACCACGCCAGATGGCACAACAAACCCACTGAGGCTCAGGAGGAGAGCAGTTGCATTGCTGCACTTTCTTTTTAAGAAAAAATCGTACAGTTATCACTCTTGCCAGGAATTACTAGATGCAATGGTAGTTCCTTCCCACAGACTCCAATTGCCTTCAGTTATTAACCATGCCATGCTTTCCTTTGACTGGAGATTCTCTTACTGTCTTTCAATCTGCCCCCTTTTTTCTTGCTTAACTGGTTCCACCCTGGCCTACACAAATATTTCTTTGTCTGAAATCAGGAAGCAGCATATTAAAATGAGGTCTTGCTACTTTCAGAAGGAGATGTCAGGTGCTTTAATTCATATCTTTTATGACTACAAAAGCTACAATGTGTATCAGAAAGTTTGGCTGGGGTAGAAAAACTGAAAAATTAGATGAAATCTCTGACCCTCTACGTGAGGGTTCCCTCAATGCCAGAAACTCCAAGCTGAGAAAGGTCTGCAATCTGGACAAGACAGTCCTTTGCTCTCCTCATCCTGTGGTCACTAGCAACATTACATGGTTTCACAACAGTTTCTTATTTATCTGTTCTAGGCTGCAAACCACTGATCTCAGCAGTCGCAGATCCTGGTAAACACAGTGTTTGAGCATTTCTGATTTAACCTCCCAACTCTTTGCAATGATGCAAAACGTTATCATTCCCCTACCACAAGTTCAGAATAGATGCAGAGGACAGCAATATTTTGCACAACACTTAGGCACCTTGTCCTCATTCATTGAGTGATGCTTTCTCATGGTCAATGAGGTCACCTGTGCTACAGCAGAGATATCTCCCATGATTCAGCGACCTGAAACTCAAGTTTTTCTTGCTGCACCTCACTGACAGAACAGTCTCTTCTTCTCTGTTAACTGGGTTATGGGATCTAAACCATGGGGCTTCCAAGAAGCAGGTTGTTTCTGCTATAGATCTTGAAAGAGACATACAAAAAACCTCAGGTCTTTCAAGCCTATTGCAAACAAACACCAGAATGGTGCAAATAAAGCTCATCAGTGCAATTACAAAAAAAAAAAAAAAAAAAAAGTGTGACTCAGCCCCTCAGCTGCTATAAATTAGCTCATTACCAGGGCCCCTACCAGAATCAAGTCACCTAATTCTGGCTGAGGACTTGGTTTGTAAGTGTTTTGTACAACAATACCAGGGCACTAGAGCAAAACAGGGAAGATGGACTTCTGTCTGTGCTGGAGGGAGTGTGCTGCATGGAGGCTTCTGAAAGGAGGTGTGAAGCACTTCAGAGAGCTGAATGTGTGGCATTAAGGTTGGTAAGATGTATTTACTTGTGCTGGAGGCCAGCCAGGTTTGACACTGCTGCTCCTGGGAAATTGGCCAAGATTGTTGTTGTTGTTGTATTTTGTTTCCTTTCCCCTGGACTGGTTTTCCACACCCCTTCTTGGTGGGGTAAGGTAGTGGAAGGTGGCTGGCTGGGGCACTGGTATGGCAGCGGGGAAGGGAATGGAGTTGTGTGTATATGCTTAGGAATCAGTATAGCTTCCTGCAGCATCTTTGGCAACGTGTCTGGGCCAAATATGGTCCTGGCTTAATCTGTGCTACTTAGCTGGTAGCCCTCTTGGAAGGTTATATGGCTCTGTAATCATACTAGAGATAAACAGGGTTCCCTGGGTTGTAGTATGAGCCTGTAACTGATGGTGACTTAGTGATTATGTGTAACCGTGGGCAAGTTGCTGGATTTCCTGTGCCTGTACAAGTGGAGAGTAAGACTGCTTCCTCTCTCACAGGGAGGTGGTAACAGTGAACTAGCTAATATTTGAAGGTAATTAGTAGGAAGGAAAAGGAATTGATGTGTCCCAGCTAGGTATCTAGAACTTTGCTTCACTTTGTTTCCGAATTGCTTTCTAGGATACTTCTCTGTTGGCAGTTAGCAAAGCCTAGCAGAGAAACTTAAATCCTTCAAAGGTGAATAACATCAGCTCCTGTTCCAAGGCTTTCCTTTCCTTGGAGTTTTAAGTCCAAGTGTATTTTTCCTGTTGCACAATAACTAGTAGATGCTAGGGCACAGCCTAGTGCATTAATACAGAGATTTCTGACCTGAGGAAGGAGGGCAGATATCTAACATGAAATTACTTTCAAGCACTTTCTTCATCCCAAGTTGCATGCAAGAGATGCACTCAAACAACTGCCCAGGCAAAATTCTTAGGCATTCCCAGTCCTGCCCAGACCCAACTCCTGCAAAAGCTCCGACCTTTCTAGTAAATCAAGCCGAAGTCTGTATTCAAATCCCCATGCTCCAGGACATTGAAATCCAGGTCCAGGTTTTTTTTATTTTTTGCATCTACATCTGTGGCTCAATGGCATGTTTCACTGGCTATTCCTTCAGTGTGAGCCCTGTTAAGCTCTGCTAAATCACTGAGACGGGTCCTTGGCCTCTAACCCACTGGCACATGGCCTTCTGATGCATCTAGCTAATGGGAAGAGGCCAGATTGGCAGTAGGATGCGTGCTGCTAGTGGCAGTACAGAGCTGTGCCATGTAGTGCTGCCCTGTGCTGCTCTCCTCTCTTCTGGTCTGTGCCCCCCCATCTTCTCAAAATGTCCGTGCTTTGTAGGTTACTTAGCATGGGGAGAATCTCTGTTAAACATCTGCACGACTGGCATAACTGGAGCCAAAACTTTGCTTGTCTCTGTCTGCCATTGTGTTACAAAGGACAGCAGCATTGGAGCCATGGCAGTCCTCTGCTTGTCCACAGCGCTCCTGCAAGGTTCATGTGCACAGAGAACCCACCCATGGTGGGTGGTGCTGGCAGGGTTTTGCAGGGTGGCAGCCTCCGGGAGAGGCACAAGGTGAACAATCCAGAGATGCTCAGAGGGCCTATTCCTCTCCCCACTCCCATCCACCACAAGACATGCAACACCCTCTACATTTAAGTTTATAAGGCCAGTACTTTCCAACTGTAGTGTGCCACAGGAAAAGAGCACCAGAAATAAAGGGCAGCACTGATGACTTGGGTTGCTGGAGTAGCAGGGATTTTGCTGCCCTGCAAAGGAAGACCAAAGTCAAACCCCTTCATTCCTACCAGTCTACTTAGCCCTGAGCACAGGAGCAGGATGCACATGCAAAGACCCAAAAGAGATTTTTCAGCATCCCATAGAGGACCCACACAGCCTGCCAAGTAACTCCTTTCTAGCTGTGCCAAGGATTAAATCCTGTGCCATGCAGGACAGGTTCCATGATGGGGCTGTGGCCTCCAAGTAACAGACTAAGAGATGATCATCAGCTTTTGAAGAATCATTAAGCAGCAGTGACTAGTGAGCTAGAGTCAAACTCATGACCTAGAAACGAAAGGCTGCCCCTCCCATTCAGTCCTTGCATTCCCTCATTTTCCTTCCTTCCTTTACAAAAAAGTCTCTCTTTAGTCCTGTTACTGGGGCATGTTCTCTGACACTGCTGGCAGTACAGCTCAGGTGGTATTTCCCTTTCACTTCGAAGAGGGGATTTTTTATTTTTTTTTCTCACCAGTGATGAGGTCTCAATTTCCCAGCACTTAAGGGGAAAAGGGTCACTTCCTTTCTGAAACAATAGGCATTTTTTGCTGCTGACTCTTCCCCCATGTGTGCTGAGGGGGGGTACTGGGGCTGTACTGGCACCTCCTCCTCAGCACTAGCCCACCAGCAAGCCCCAAGCAGTGTACCCAGGAGCTGTGTTAACTTCGCTAGCCGGACAATGCTGTCCCTTGCACAGCCCCATGGGCACAGGAAATTGTTGCACGTACAGGACACCACTACTTGGAAGAACTGGATTATTCCCATGCTGCAAAAAACCCAAAACAACGCAACAAACAAACAACCTCCACCCAAAAAAACCCCTGCAACCACTACCAACTGGTGGTCTGGGAGGAAAATCTACTTCCACAGAGCTCTGCCATGGACTTCCATTGGGCAAGGATCTCCCTTGCTCCCTGATGCTTTACATGCCTGTTCAAGACCAGATCCCAGACTTGGTGATGGCAGGGGTGCTGCCTGGCCCCAAGTACCTGCAATTCATCTGCCTTCCCAATGCTTTTCAAGCAAAGCTAGTCTGTGAGCATGCTGTTATAATTTGGGCTGCCCAACCTGAGCAAGGGCTTCTCATAAACAATTAAGACAATTGTGAGCCAAAGAGTTTCTAAGGGGAGCTTACGGAAATGTATTCGGTGCACCACTTACAACCTCTATCTACAATGGTAAAAACTTGTGAAAGCATGAAAATTGCTGTCTCAAAAAATGTTTGGGTTTACTGGAATTGTGACTGAAAAAATCACATTTGCAGAGGAACAAACTCCCATATGGTAACAACATTTTTATGAAGGATCCAGTTCTCGAAATCTCAATTTATGCAACTGGTGAACTGAAACGCATGCAGATTTCGCGAGACTACATATACAATTCTATTTGCTTGAAATGCTGAATGCAAAGAAATAGCCATGATAAAACTGAGATCTCAGACGGTCCTTAAACAAAAAAGCATGAAGTTCTTGGATTGTTTGGCTCCAAGGTGCTTTCCAGTCACACTGTTAGTTAAGGGTGTGAAGTTCCTCTGGATGATAGTTTAGTGATATAAGGTGACCAGAAATGTTATAAATCCCCCATAGCTGCAGCTGATAACGGTAAATCCATAAAATAGATCCATAAAATAGATGCTGAAAGATAACAGGGTTCAAGGACTCTGACTGAAGAGGTATTCATTGCTTTAATAAATATGTTTTAGAAGAGGAGGAGATAATTATAGCTCTCTTCAGGCATTTGAGGAGGAATGAGAGGGAGATTGATTGTTTACTGATGGATATAGTTGGGTGGACTAAAGAGGAAATGGATTTCCAAGTAGAGAGGCCACTTGACATTTTTACAGCTTGCTCCTATTCATTCCAAGTGACCTCTGAAGTTTTTGAAACAGAGCTACAGGTCTGACAGATCAGTGTCCTCTGGCAGAAAGTGGCACAGCAGGTCCCCACAGGCCACCTGCTTTATCAGAGAGAACTTGTGTAGTTGGCAGCTACCAGTTTTTAGACCAACGCCTGACTTTGAGCGTAGCTATAGAGCCTCTCCCGCCTGTTATTGCATTTATCCTGCAACTTATTTCACAGAATCACAGAATGGTTTGGGTTGGAAGGGACCTTAAAGATCATCTAGTTTCTCTGGATATATTGCCAATTGCGAAAACCAGGCCAAGGATGATTTTGGTGCACAAGGATCTGTGCCCAAGTCCTCCTTACTCCACATTGTAACCATTGCTGGGGTCAGGAGGAAGCTCAGTTCCCACCATCACCTGTGCTGCTTATTTGTGAGACTCTGTCAGGGAGATGACAGCTTTCACTGAAGACCTGCAAATTCTTCTTGTAAATTCCCATGTGCTTCTTCAGGAGAAAGGTTCAAAACCTCAACTAAAGGAAGTGGTGCTTTCATGGGCAGCCCTGTATAATACCAAAAGATTATTTGGCTCACAGCTCATTAGTGTGTCTGAGCAGAAAATTAAAACAATAGAAACAAATACACCACACCTTGGCAAAAACTGTCTAATTTAGGAGCTCTTTCCTTGCACATCTTTCCTTGCACATCCTTGATTTGCAGGCTGCCTCATACTGCAAAGCAGTATTCAGCCAGTAACAAACTAGGAGACTGGAGGCCCTTTGTGAGGATGCAACTTGCCCCCCAGTCATGACAGGTATGTAGTAGTTCAGGTTTTATTGCCTATAATAAGCTTGGATAAACAACCGTTCAATAGCCCCACAGACTGAAGCCATTAAGACCCCAGTGCTTCAACTGAAGCTGAAGAAACTCATGAATCATATCAGAAGGGTCACTGTTAACCCATTCTTCATGTGCAGTCCTTGCTGTCCCTAGGCAAAAACCTGGAGTGCTACTTCTGCTAAATGAGGTAGCAGTGGGCAGGTGTAACCATACTCTTTGGTATGTCTAAAATCTTTTATGGTTGCAATGAGAGTGGTGACAATTTGGGGGTTTGTTGCTTGCTGGGGCACCACGAAGACCTTGCTGAGATGGCAAGGAGAAGGTGGTGATTTAGGGTTCTGTAGCTGCAGTAAACTGAACTTCCTGATAGGAGAGATCCTGCTACTCTGATACTTCTGCTCTAAAAGCCCCCAAGGGAGGGGGGGGAAGATCAGCTTATATCTCTGTTATTGAGCTGCCATGCTAAAAAAGTTTTGTTTGGTTTATAGTCTGTATCTTAAGCTGCATTTGGAGATGCAACTGTAAAGTCCCTGCCACAAAGCTTGCAAGAAACAGCATATTCTTGGCTCTTTCTGAATAGAGATAGGGTCCAAACCAGGACACAATATTTGGTGCCTCTTTCCAGCCAAGGCGCTTAAGGAGTGCTGTTCCTGTTTCTTATTTGGAGAAATTTTAGCTGTATCTCTTTTTGATTACTCAATGCTCTGAGTGATAAGTCTGTTTCCCCCACCAAAAGCTTCCACTTCCATGTGGAAGAGCAAGCTTCCTTTCCCCTCCTAACCCTGCCATCAGACTAGCACTATGTAGCTTGGAGGAAACAAAGTTCATGGTCAGATTACATCCAGGGGGAAAAAAAA
This sequence comes from Strigops habroptila, assembly GCF_004027225.2. NCBI lineage: Eukaryota > Metazoa > Chordata > Aves > Psittaciformes > Psittacidae > Strigops > Strigops habroptila. Next base: position 60,680,305 of record NC_044281.2, on the reverse strand, counting down.
ATAAAGAGCAGTTTCCACCATTTTGTAAAATGGCATCTCTTCAAACACTCCCCATGTCTTGTGGTGATGGTGGAGTGCTCTCGCAGCATCACTGCTCTAGAGCCCTTTGTGTCATTGGGTAAAAATGCAGCCTCCAGACCAGACCCAGGCAGAGAAACGTGCTTCAACAGCCTTGCTAGAATGGTGCCCAGCAGTTACCTGCTACCACACCTCAGAGAGACTCCAGCTCACACTGAGCTCTGAGCAGCTGCCCAGAGCAGAAGAGCTGGGAAGCACAGTCCCAGCACTGGGTGCCTGAGCACATGGGCACAGAGATGCCCATGAACATGGCAGCTCTGATGAGTTCTGCCTCCTTGAACTAGGGCAGTACAGGCAGTTCCTGCAGAGTTCAGCATGCTGATGGGAAGTCAGGACCCCAAGAGGCATAACCATTCACCACGGTGTTTTGCAACGTCTTTACCATTCTGCTGCTGTACAGCGCTCTACACTTAGACTCTGGCAAACCCTGTCTGTGGCCACCTGTGTGCCAAGTAAACCAACCAGCCAGTGCAGTGATGTTAATGGAGACAGAAACTGCAGATCTCATTTACAACTGGCACAAGCCAAGCCGAAGGGTAAATAGGGAGGCTAAAGGGATTCTGCTACCTGGGGCTTGTGATCTCAGCCTGCAGCCCTGGCTAAGGAATAAAACATACTCAGACCCATTGTGCCTGAAAAAGGCAGACTGAGACCGCATCGTTTGTTTCAACAACAGACTTGGAAAGTAACAAGTGCTGCAGGACCATAGCTGCTTTCCCTACCTGGATCACCGCTTGTGCACAGAACAGAAGGATGCAAGCAATACACCTCAAACTCGGGATAATCCCTGTTAGATGGCGATATGCACGCCCAGAAAGCGATCCGATATGCGTTGCCAGTGCAGTGGCAGGCTGAGGGCAGACCCGACCCGCCTCACGTTAGCGCAGAGCCCGAAGGATGCATGAGGGACAGAGTGCGCGCAGCCGCTTGGATGCCGAGCGCCGTTTTCACCCTTCCTGCACCCACCCCGAGCAGTTCGCCCTCCTTCGCGCACAGCCTCGGGCTCGCAGCGCTCCCGCCTCTCCTGCTGTTCTCTCCCAAATCTTATAAATGCCAAATAAACCCATTTTAAGAGGAAAACAGTTCGGCTTAAGGCGAAAGGGGACTTGTTGCAGCCTTACCTGCGTGTGGGCAGAGGCAGCCGGAGAGCAGCGAGCGCAGCATGGGGCCGGGGCCGGGCGGCAGCGGGGTGGCGCGGCGCGGGCACCCCGTCCGGCGGGGCCCGGGAGTGGGGCGGGCCGGGCCGGGCCGGGTCAGATTTGCCCGAAGTACCGTCTGCGCGGCCGCTGAGGGGAAGGAAGGGGGTGGCGGAGGAGCTGGTTTGGGGAGGTGTGCCGGAGCGCCGGCGGGCCGGGGCGGCCCCGGAGGGGCGCGGACTCACCTCTCCTCCAGGGCGCTCCTAGGGTGAAGCTCCGCTGCCAGCTGAACATCCCGGCAGCAGCCGCCCTCAGGGGCGGGCGGGGGACGGGGGTGCCATCGCCGCCGGCCCTCCCCCGGGTTGCTGCGCGTCCCCCCGTGGGCGAGCGGGTCCGGGGGCCCGGGCTAGGGCATGGCGGGGCAGCAGGCAGCGCTGCTGGCGCGGAGTGCTGCGGAGCGGCGAGCGGGCGCCCGGCCAGCAGTGACTTATAAAGGGAGCAGCCCAGAGGAATGCATCTCCTTTGGCTGATAAGCCGACATGACTGGAGGGGTTTGAACTACCTTTGCAACCCCCAGAGGACAGAGGGGGAGAAAGCTAAAAAGGGGCGGGAGAGAAGAAAAAGAAAAATATTTCAGCACTTGCATAATGTCAATAAACAACCCCCCTCTCAAGTGGCAAGAAAGGAAAGACTGGAATGTTTTGGGTGGAGCGGAGAGGGAGTAGAGTGGGTTTGGTGGCTGGTTTTTCTATTTCTTTTTTTCTTTTAATTTTTTTCTTTTTCTATTTGAATAACGTGTTCGTAATGCAAAACTCTACCATGGTTGTAGCTGGGGTAACAGGCTACGGGTAAGAGGGGTGAGGGGGAAGTAGCAGGACTGTCCTGAATGCAAGCTCCCATGGTGTCATTTGTGGTGTCACCCCACTGGGGTGAACTCCAAACATGCAGACCAGGCATGAAGAGTCTGGCATGCCCTGAGCACGGCTGTGCTCACCAGAGTGCTGCCCTGGGAAAATCGTAGGAAATTACTCCTAGGCTAGGTTTAAGCAACACAAGCTCCCTACAGCCAACAGCCCCATAACATATATGGGGTCTCTGCTTGCTAAGAGAGCACCAGTCCCAGCGTCACCCTCCCACTTGACTCAAGCACTGGCAGGTGCTGCTCCACCGGTTAAACCAGCCTAAATCTGTGGACTTCAGCTGTCCACAGGATCAGTGGCCCTGAAGAGACCACAGAGTGGGTGCTACAGCCCTGTTACAAATGCCACGAGAAAGCCAGGAGGGAAGTGAGCTGGCAGGGGACATCCAGTCCAGCTGCCCTCTCAGCTATCAAAGATGCTCATCCTCCTGTGTCTGTGCAACAACCACCTTGGGCCAGATACCAACTGAGGTGAATGGACTTTTTGCTGTAGCAGTCACTGGAGTTTGCTGATTGACACCAGCCACAATTTAAAGACAGGGTGTTTAATCAGCCCCTTTTCCCCACCACACTGCTCTTGTATTTAGTTGTTATTTTATTGCTCCAGAGCTCATGTCATCCAACAGAAGGCATCCTTCATCCCCTGGCTGGGAGATTCATCGTACTGTTTCCCATCTTGCCTCCCACCACAGTGGGATAGAGTGTTTGTGGGCTGCACCCAGTTTCCTTGCAGCATCCCAAACACTCATCGTGCACGAAGCACCTGCTCCCATTTTTCTGAGAAAGCCAGAGGGTTGTGAGCAGGGCTGATGAGAAGGAAAGCCATAAATTCCCTCAGGAAAGGAGGTCCATATTTCTTGCACTGAGACAGTCTCAGGATGGGGAAGTATGCACTGCTGTTGTTACTGCTGTGTGCTTGGTGCGCAACGTGCTGCCACGCTCTACCTACGCTACCAGCCTGAGCTCACCAGCTCAGCTCCCAGATGCAGTGGGCAGACTTAAATTATGTGAGCAGAAGCATAATTTACAGGTGCCTTAGCATGAATTCAGTAGCACTGTTAGCAGCCAGAGGAATTCTGGGGACAAAGTTATTACTCTCGCACCTCCAGCTCTGCTGCCCATATACCATCGCACACTCCTTTTTCTTCTGCAATTAAGCTCCATTGCTTTGTACACTGCTGAACACACTCTCTTACTACCCAGAGGCTTATTTAAAAAAACAACTGGGAAAGGAAAAAAGCTGCCATGCTGATGTCTGTGTATAGCTGCAACCCCAAGTGCTCTGAAATGTATCTGATTTGTAGTAAGCAAAATGTTTGATGCTGTCAGAAAACAAGGTTCCTAAAGGAGACTCTCCAGCTATGCTCAGTTTACCCCCTTGTGTTCAACAAATGCTTGAGGCCAACAGAAATGACTGTGTTACCAAAATATAATAAATAAAAGAACCCAGTAACAGTAAGCTTTTTGAACAAGAATAAAACATCCCCTGAAATGCACACAAGCCAAGTGCTCCAGCCCTGGGCTAGGGCAAACACGGAATGAAAATGGCTGGCAATAAGTGCAAAATTTTAATGCTCTAGCTACTCTCATAAGAGGGTGTGTATGAAACTCATAATTAATACTGGAAGCGTCCTGTGTTGACACAATATATGACAGTGTTCAGAGTCTAGAGGGCCCCACAACGCTGTCATTAGTTGTTGTACGTGGTTATTTTTGTCTACACTTGAAAAGTTTTAGTAGCATAACTGTTTTATGTATTTTTTCAACTCAGGTTTATTGGCCATATTAGCATCAAAATGTTTTACACCTGAATAGCTTAGCACTGGATCAGGAAAAAGCTATAGCATGCTTAGCACTTTTATCCAAGTATAAATGCATCTACTTGCAGGGAGATTTTACCATTTTGTGGTTGTATTATTAACAGCAAGGGAAACTTTCCATAGGGTGGACACCACTGATTCCAGCCCTCATCAAAAACAGCCTACAAGCAAGAAAACTAAGTGGTACTTGGTTTTGGTGTCCAAACTTGAAGAAAGTGCAGAAAAGGGAAACTGATTTTTAATGTGCTTTTGTCTAAACCTTGTGAACACCCTTGACAGGGGAAAGGTCATATCCCCTCTATACAAAAATACATGAGGCCCAGTTGTGGCTGTAGTATAGTGAGAAAGAAGGGATGCTTCCAGCCTGTAGTTTTTGTCTCTTGTCTGGCAGCAAGGGCATTGCCAGGTCTCACTATTTAATTGGGAGTTTTGAGACAGGTTGGCTCCTTTTCCCTAAAGCCCAGCCTGTTAGTGAGGGGATCGTGGGGCACCAGGGCTGAGCTGTAGACTGCTGTGATGGGTGCAAAGCACAAGGATGGGGAAGAACCAGCTGGGCAGAGTAATGGACCTGCCTCAGCCACAGGGACAACCTGGTCTGAGGACTGGGGCCATGCTACCACGTGCCCCATGACGATGCTCTCATTTTTGGCACGTGTTACATCTGCCCTTTCCCAGCAGCTGCCAATTCTCATGCTGGTGCTCCTTCCCATTCACTCATGTCCTCATGGGTTCTCAGAATTGCAACTGGGCAGGAAGTTCCCTCTTGAGCTGCAGAGGTTGTAACGGGAAGAGGAAAAACCTCTTAGTCAGCATCTGCTTCATTTCTGATGGATGCATCAATTTCCTCAGCCATAAGAAAACTCTCCACCCAAAGAAGTCCCTGAGTGTGGAAAGCTGTTGTGTCTCTGGATTCCCCAGCTGCATCCTATCTTTCTTGCTGCCTTTGTGAGACTTGGGGCTGCCAGGAAGCGACTTCAGAGCAGAAGGGACTTCCCTGTCGCAGAGAAGCCAGGCACAAGCTCACACGGTGCTGCTCGGCCTTGCACCAAGGTGGGTGGGTGAGGGTGTGTGGCAAGGTTTGTTTATAGTGCAGTTCCCAAGTTAGGGACCTGAAAAGCCAGGTGACTCCTAAAACTATGCTGGCCATTGTGCTGTTCCTCCATGCCCCAGTTAGTACTGTGCACTACAGGGGTTGAAATCTTCCTTAAAAGTGATTACTAGTGTCCATTGAGATAGTCTGCATTTGCAAAGGAGGTTCCATGTCAAATGTGTGCCTTGCTTCAAAACGCTCCCCAGGAGCCAAATTATGCGGTAGGAGGACAGAGAGCCCTGAGCATGTGCAGGGGTGAGCTCTCCTGGCTGGGACAGGTACTCCTCTGCTGTTTGGCTTGAGGCAAGTTCCCTGTGCAAATAACTTCATCTCCTTCTGCTGCAGCTTGTCTGGCAGAACAGGATTTTTGTCAGTACTTTCAGGACCTGTCTTCTGTAAGTTGTGCAGCCCCCAAATCACAGGATTTCTCATGCATGTAAAAGGCCCCTTCAGCTGTTGTGAAGTATTCGTGCTGACAAAAAACACATTCCAGTATCATTGTCACTGTGGTTTTCACATTGAAGCACATAATGAAATAACTGTCAACCTTTCAACATATGTATATATTAAACCTCATTTTCCACCTTGTTCCCTGACCCCTTAGTTAAAGGCTAGATCTGGACAGGTTGCTCCACGATCTCCTGGTTTGGTTTGTACCCCTGCAGTGTCATATTGATCTCATTTAAGCAAGGACTGGCAGCACCTCCTGCACAAGAGTGTGAGGTGCCACCCTCAGGGTACCCCATGCTGGGCAGTGTGCCTGCGTGCATGGCTTGGGGAACACGCACTGCCTTGGCCAGTAGCCTCTCACACAACAGACAGGTCAAGAGCAAAATAAAGGGCGGTGGTGGTGTTCACATGGAAGTTTCCAGAAGACTCCAGCTTCCTGTGAAATGGTTCTCCTGCTAACTTGGCAGTGGCCTGCACGTGTCCTGCTTGTCCAGGTGGAGGTTTGAGGTCACAAAAGAGGAAGTTGTTTTACTGCTATGCCCTTACAGTGCAAAAATAGCTTGCTGGGCTAGCAAGCAGCTCTTGAGTCTGCTAGCAGTAATGTGTTAACTCCTATGAATCTCATGTCTTGCTCCAGGCACTTGCCTTAGTCTAGATATGTTGTAGTTTTGCTCTTTCCTCAGGGAATCTGATAAATGCACGAAATACTCAAAATGAGCAAAGCCTGTCTGTACAAGCAAAGCCTCTCTGCATCTTTTTTGCCTTTTGCATGGAAGCCTCTTCCCCAAGCAATTCACAGAGTAGGGGAGAACGCTGCCACCCAGCTCAGCACCTACTGCCCCAGTTCTGCTTGCTGGTGTCTCCACTAGCCTTTCCAGAGCAGAGAAGGTTCAAATGCCAGGTGTGCTTTGGATCCTGGAGCAGGAACATGGTCCTCGCTCCTCCCTGCTGTGAAAGGAGCCCTGATAAGCCAGGTGGGAAGTAGCTGCCCAGCACTGTGCCCTAGGGAGCTGGGGCTGGTAGCTTTCCAATGTCCTTGCCACCCACCTTCCTTGTGTGCATGATGGAAGCACCTTTGTGCTCACTGTGTGGTGCTGAAGGGATCTTTGATTTCAAAAGCTGCTACAACACAAGCTCAAACTCAGGTTGCTGCGCTCTAACTCTCCAGAGCCAGCACAGTCCCCGTCCTTTCCTGTTGATTACTTGCCCAGCCAAGGGACAAACTGGCATACCTTGTCAACACCTTCCAAAGGCAGCCTGAGCTGTGCTATGTTGCATTGGCTACTTTCTGGGTTATGGCAAAACACAAACCTGCTGTTTTCCTCCTGTGATGCTACAGGCTGGCTGGTGGCATGCAGGCATTGAGAGGGTCCCCATCAGCTCTTCCTCTCCCCAGCACACCTCCACCCCTCTCTACCAGTGTTTTTGGGTCAGGTGCCTGAGTTGGTGGGTGCTGGAGCTCAGCCAGGAGAGAAGGGTGCCTGGCTGGGGATGGGATGGGCAACAGACTGGTGGTGGGCACTTTGGGGCCACACAAGCAGGGCAGCCGGGTACAAGTGGAGGAGCAGAGTGGGGCAATGCCAGGCAGCTGGTGAGGGGCAGGAAAAGCGGCAGAGGTGCTTGAGGAGCAGTGGCAATCCCTCGTGAAGGAAGGAAGCAGCAAGCAAGCAAGCAAGTTGACTGGGTCTGAGATAGAGGTGTCTTGTTTTTCTGCTGGGACCTTGGTGTCCTGGGGGTACCAAGGTGCTGCTTTAGTAGCCCCAACAAAGGGCAAGTCACAGCCAGGGGCACTGCTCCTAGGTTTTGCCAGGGGCCATTGCCCTCCTCCGGGGATTGGTTGTCTCTCTGTGGGACAGTCCTGATAGGTGCTGTGGGGTTACTGTGAGGAGCACAGGCACTCTCCCATCCCAGTTCACCTACCAGCATCCCTCTGCTTTCTGCCAAGCACTGGGCAGCACCCCTTACCAGAGCCCTACTGTCATGGGAGCCACCTTGGTGCCAGCCTTGTCATCCTCTCACCACCTCACAGGTAACACCAGAACAGACGGATGGGGAGTTTTAGTGTGTCACAGCCCCAAGAGTAAAAGACATGTCTGCCTTGAGAAGCTGTGCCTCCTGCCTGGCTCCTGCCCTCCGCAGGGGCAGTGAGTCTGTGCCAGACAGTGAGCCTGGGCTCTGCTATCTCTCCAGTTCACAGCATCCCCCAGAGCTGGGCCAAGCTTTGTCCCTGCTCCTGCAGGTTCTTTCACGAAGTCCATGCAATAGAAGTGAGTGGCACTGTGCCTAACCTCACATCTGTGTGTGCACATGCTGGCCTGAAAATACAGCGATGGGGCAGGGTGAGGCAAAGGGTCACAGGACGGCAGCATTGCGCAGCAGGGCTGGGTGCATGGCACCAGGAGCATTTCTCCTCTGCAAAGCCCTGGCTGAGCACACTGGAAGTGCTGCATAGTTTCATGGTCTGACAAAGAAGAGACTGGTAAAACTAGACAGGAATCCAGGAGACCGTGACAGAAAAGATGGAGGGCGTGAGGGAAATGTTGGGGAGTTTCCCCCCCTGAAATTGAGTGAAAAGGTGATGAGAAGGAACTCAGAAGAGCTGTGTTGTTGACCCGGGCCTCCCTTTTCACCCTCTGAGATGTCTGCAATGCTGTGAAGCTCCAACAAAGTCTGTGTTTGGCCTGTTTCTCTAAACTCATCATGACTCTGCCCAGTGCAGAACAACCGGTACCCTCCACCCTTACTCAGTCTGCTGCCAGGAGGCAGCCAGCCTGGGCAGGATCTGCCTGGCACACACCAACACCATGTCCTGGGCCAGAGCTGGGGAGCAAGAGTTACCAGAGCATCCCTTAGCTTGTTTGGGTTTTTTATCCCTGGAGAACCCTGGTGGCTGTGAAAGCGCTGCTTAAACCTCACAATTAACAGAGCTGAGGGTTTGGCAATCTCTGCCTCATTTACCTTGTTGTAAATGCTGTATCGTTTTGCAGCTTTTGGTTTGGAAATGCTCATTCTCAGTTTAGAGCAATCTGTTTCAGTGGAGTGCAAGAAAAGAGTTAGATGTGACTTGCTAAATACATCACCAGAGTTTAAAGCCCTACAAATAGCAATTAATGAGATCCTGGGCAATTTGCATTGCTTTCCTCTGAATATATGTGCACACATCAATAGAACTAAATATTTTTCTTGTGTAGCAATTTAATTAGAACTGATTAAAGTAAACATGTCCTGAAGGTTTAAATACGATAGCGGCATTACATTATAAATGTAATTTTGATTAAATAATGGCTTCTTTGCTTGAACAGGGTAACTATCCACCCGAAACACAGAGGTGAAACTTTAGTTAATAATAAAACTCCCACCAACTTCAATAGGGCTATATTTCACCTTAGTTGTACTCATAATTACGCTTTCATGGTTTGGTTACAGAATTGAGTGTTTCCTGCTTGGAGGGGGTATACATTGTTGTACACCTACAAAAAAACTCGGAACCAAGAACTGTTGACATGCATGAGCCTGGGCTCACAAATGAGGTGATTTGTCCCATCCAGTGAAATGCTAGAGCTCCCTTGTCCCTGGAAGTGACAGGAGCACCAAGAGCTGCCACATGGGCTCTCATTAGAGAAGATACCAGAAGATTAGCCTGGAGCAGTGATTGCCAGTTCCTGTGGATCTGGCTGCTCTGGTATTCAGGAGAAGTAACTGAGGAAAGGAGGAATGACTGTGAGAAGGTTTAAATATGCTGCATAAGATCTGACTTCCACTGTAAAAGTATACAAGGGATTCCTGGGCTGAAAAGTGTTGAAAACAACTGTCCTTGATGAGCAGATAGTGTTCAGTAGCCAAGGACCTGCCCGGATAACCCCAGGACACACTTTACAAATAGCATCTGTTTCTGCAAACTTGCTATTTAAAAAATCTCTTGCTGAAGCCAAATCAATGCTCTTTAGTTTGTGTACAACTCTGATATCCAGTTCTTGGGTGTGTATTTCCTCTGGACATCCCGGAGGATATTGCTGGCTCCACTGTTTGTGAACTGAAGTTGGTAACGTGACTGTGGACCTTACACCATGGTCTGCATACATGACCATGAGCAGCAGCAGGTGTGTGCTATCTCTTGGCCCCACAACTGGTACCTTCTGCATTCAGTGGAAAGGGCACAAGAGCTCAGATTTGACACCAGCATTGAGATGCTCTGCCTCCTCAGCACATCACTTCGCTGCTCTGTGCTTTTCATCTCTCTACCTAAAAAAAGAGGTAAAACCATTCTCCTTTGTAAAGCTGCCTGGGCGTTAAAGCTGTGAGTCTATATTAAACCTTGTGTTTCTACGAGCAATAAGTGACCATGGCCGTCCACAGTAACAGAAGCAAATTCACCATAAATAGATATTTTTTGCCCTCCAAACTAAGCCCAAAACAGATATCTCCTAGGTCCATCTCCTAGATGGGAAATAGCAGTAATGTGTTCATAGCTCCTCTGTTCAGGTCTGATCTAAGCTCACTGAAGAAAATTAAATATTACCTTGGATTTTCAGAGGTTGTGACCAGGACCTTTATGACTTTTATTTTAGTAGTGCTACTTGTGATTTTATCTATAAGACTCTGCTTCTCTTCATATACTTGTTTAGTGAGGGATGAATGGAGACAGTCTGCTGTTTTACTGCAGACTTCTCTGCGCTTACTAATTTAAGACTGCCGTTCAGACTGAAATTTCCACGTTGGCTCATGATGAATCTGTAGTCTATATGCAGTGCTTGAGAGATATTTCCGTATCCTGAAATAACAGGAGAGATGTAGAATCATAGAATAGAATCATAGAATCGTAAGGGTTGTAAAGGACCTTAAGATCATCTAGTTCCAACTCCCCTGCCATGGGCAAGGACACCTTGCCCTAAACCACGTGGTCCAAGGCTCTGTCCAACCTGGCCTTGAACACCGCCAGGGATGGAGCATCCACAACCTCCCTCGGCAACCCATTCCAGTGCTTCACCACCCTCACTGTAAAGAACTTCTTCCTTATATCTAATCTAAACTTCCCCTGTTTAAGTTTGAACCCATTACCCCTTGTCCTACCACTACAGTCCCTAAGGAAGAGTCCCTCCCCAGCATCCTTGTAGACCCCCTTCAGATACTGGAAGGCTGCTATGAGGTCTCCACGCAGCCTTCTCTTCTCCAGGCTGAACAGCCCCAACTCTCTCAGCCTGTCTTCATACGGGAGGTGCTCCAGCCCTCTTATCATCCTCGTGGCCCTCCTCTGGACTCGCTCCAACAGCTCCATGTCCTTTTTATGTTGAGGACACCAGAACTGTACGCAGTACTCCAAGTGAGGTGTCACAAGAGCAGAGTAGAGGGGCAGGATCACCTCCTTTGACCTGCTGGTCATGCTTCTTTTGATGCAGCCCAGGATACGGTTGGCTTTCTGGGCTGCAAGCGCACACTGCCGGCTCATGTTAAGCTTCTCTCAACCAACACCCCCAAGTCCTTTTCTGCAGTGATGTGATACATTGCTTCATGATTCTGCGGTGCTCCACGACTCACAGGATGGAGGACAGATGTCACCAAACTGTTGTGCACCGAAACAGTCATTGTGCAATGATCCTTCAAAGCCAATACAGTTGAACTGACACACAGGTTCCCATGCCAGGTAAAAATAACGGGTGTATGTATTTTTAGTGGATTTGTGTAAGGAGAACACAATTCTTTGGTGCCTTCCACAGAGTTCCAGGGAGTGGTCTTAACAAAAAAAAAAAAAAAAAAGAGTAAGAGTGAATACTGACCTCCAGATGACCCAGCTTCAAATCTCAGTGATTTGAACTCTGACAGCACAATTTGCTTGTCCCTAAGTTAGTTTTCATGTGAAGAACAGTCAAAGACACAATAAAATATTGTCCCAAGTTTGCAAACTGAATCAGTCAAGTTCTAGTCTGTCAAAAACAGCAGTAAGCGGGAGGCAGACTTACCCTTGCCCTGATAACCCGTGTTCGTGCAGGCTGAGAAGGCAGCAGGGAACAAGGGAAGGGCTGCAAAGGCCTGCAGAGCAGATTTCAGGTAAGCTTGGCTGCCAGGGAGGCATTGAGCTAGTCCAATTTTCCTGCAAAGGCTCCACATCGAACTGTTTCAGGGGTATTTAAAGTCATGTTTTCAAAGCACACCATTACAGAGAGCCCTCTGGGAAGAGCTGGCTGCTCATTTTAGTGCCCAAAAATGCAGGCTAAGCTGTTATGAAGATCTAGCTCTGTTTGTGGCTGCTGAACTGTTTCAAAAGCCAAACCCTTTTTTCATATAAACACCAAACTGCCTGATGTCAAGTTAGGTTTGCAAGATAAGATAAGAGCGCTTCAGTGAGGAATAAATGGAGGAGAGTTTATGGAAACTGAGCTGTGGTAAATAGATAGCATCACGAAGAAGGGGGTTTTATGTGGTGCTGTGCATAGCAGAGGTGGATAGGGAGTGTATATATACTTTTCAGAGCTGTGGGAGAAGAAGACGAGTGGGAGGCCAGGAGTTCCCCACCCCTGTCTTTGCAGTGGCCAAGAACCCTGTGACACAGGTCTGAGCAAGGGGATCTGGAAGCCAGTGAAGTGCAGCAGCGCGGGCTCAGAGTTTCAGATGCAAGCTCAGAGGGCAATGAGAGGAATGGAGGGAATGTGATAAGGCCAGGGGAGGATTCTGCAAGGGAAGGGAAAGGAACGAGCAGGAGAAAGGAGGAGGTATGGGGAGGCCAGGAGTGCCCCTTTCCGCTGTCTGTTTCCCCTTACTGGAGGCAAGTTTTGGTCCCTTAGCTGAAATATCAGAGAACTGAGGGGTGTGCCTGTTGCTTCTATGGATGAAGCAGATACCCTGACTAGTGTCCCTTCAGCCACCCCCAACAGCAAGCACAGGGGACAGCATGCTGCCAGCAGCCATTTGTCCTGGCCACCAGCAACCTTAGAAATAGCAAGCCTTTGTTGTCATTGTCCTTGTGTTTGTAGATAACTTGATCCAAGCAATGATGAAATCCAGTGGAAATCTGTAAGTTACTGTGGACATTCCAGTGAAGATAGTACAGGTCCACAGGATCATACAACTGCACTGTGTGGCTGTGGTGCTGCTGGATGCTGAAGGAGCCGCAGCGGTGCACCGCCACTCCCTGTAGATCTGGTGTAACGTTTCTGGCTCCAGCACTAACCCAAGTGTCTGCACATTCTTATCAGCAAGCCTTGCAGGTAGCGTTACATGTTTGTCCACTCGAAATAGAAATATTCCTTAACTCTGAACCTCCCTGGCCTCTCTCTTCATATGTTAGTTTCTCCTGGTGGCCAATGGATTTGATAAATTTATATTTAACCTTCCTGGCTATATAAATTCATGCCTGCAATGACTCACAACTGTTAGAATTCAGGAAAGAAAGGCAGTTAGAGAAAATTCACCATGATGCAAATGTACAAGTGAGTCTGTAACTTACTTGCTATCCCCACATGCAAGCTCATGATCCGGCAGCTTTGAGGTATGAACATAACCCAAGCTCTATATCTGAGCACCTGGACCTTTACAGAGATTTAACACAATTTGCATCGGGTTGCTCACAAACACTTTGAGAAAGCTTTAGGAGAAACAGAGGTGATCTTTAAAGCCATGGATGGAGGAAGTGGTGGGATATGAGACAGATTAAACTAGACAGGCTAGACAGATCTAGTTAACACCTATGACTGATTTTTTTAGAGGATTCTTTGGCATAGTTCCTAAACTTTTTGGATAATTGATCAGTTTTAACTCTCAGTTTCTTGCAAGCCATCGTTTAACTGAAAGCACTAGGATGATGGCGCTCTGCAGATTTCCTCGCCTCCCAGAGCAGACCAGACTTCACTGCTGGCACAGAAAATACTATGTGGAAAGATTGTGGTGAGGAAAAGATTTTGCAACGTCAGCAGTACCCAAAGGGAGGACAAGGTGGAGCTCTTGATGAGTAATGTGAGGTTTGGTACCAGCAGGTCTAAATATCTCTGATACCTAGTGTGCTGTGTCGACCCTGCCTTGCTCTCACAGAAGAAAAGTAATCTTCCCACTCTTGCTATTGGGGTGCTGGCCTCGGGCAAGGGGGAATGTTACATCCCTGTTCTCACTCCATCCCACCAGCCAGCTGGCAGATAGGCCTCCGGATCTTGCCAGTGTTGTTTCCCAGGTGTCTCTCCCCATACTGAGTGGGCACATCGTGGGCAACCTCTGCCTCTTCAAAACTGTCTTCCTTTTCCCCAAACCAGATGCTGCTTTCCCACAATCACACACACTAGCCATGCTTTCTGCTGCAAAATGCACTAACAAGGGTTTAAGTCAACATCAGGTGCGTCCCTAAACGTCACATCTGTCTGAGAGGCAGCTGAATTCTGTTTGTGCTGCAGCAAAGGGCCATGCTGGATCTCAGTGGGGTATTATGATCTCATGGTCAGACGATGTCCCAGTGAAAAGGATGTGTGATTGGTGTTCTGTCATTTTGAGCTGGAAGAGAAAATGCTGAGGAGCCTGCATTAATTAGTATTAAATCACACTTGGCAGACTCTGACTCCTCTGCAAAGTATCTGTTGCTAGAGGGCATGAAAACATACCTGTTGAGTTGGATGGGTGAGGTGCAGAGATAATAATACCAGGAAACAGGATGTACACTGAGAAGGTGCAGAAACCAGCATGATGTTCTTGGGTGAAAAATCACTAAAAAGCAAGAGGTAATGTCAGTGAATTGCATCTCCCTTTTCACTTGGGCAATGAAGTCAGCTGGTATTAAAGAGAAAATTGTTGGTCTGTTCTAGGCAGGAAAATGCAACTGTGATTGCTGATGACTGCATATGCGTGTTCCTCAGCATATGGAAGTGACAATGTGTTTCTGCTGGTGTTTTACCAGTAGATCTACATGTATTTTGCAGCAGAAGTCTCTCTACAGTTAATTCCACTCTTCTGTGGGGAATACAAAGTTGAGGTAACTGAGGCACAAGGAAGGGAGGAGAGTCAGGCATTGCAGGAAATCTGCGTATACTGTTACTCTCTTTAGGGACACATGATAATTAAAGCAAACATACAGAGAGCCTTTGGCTGGCTTGAGGTCTCAGTAAACCCAAGCTACCAGCAATTCATTGCCTCAATTTTGTGACAGCCATTTGGGTGTAAGAGTAAGTCCTGTATGGGAATGGAGATTTTTTTTCTCGTTTACCTTTTTCCATCAGGTGAAAACTGGAATTTCCAATTAAAAAAATGCAAGGTACCAGAATAGCTGGCAGTGGCAGTAAGACCCTGGGCTCTCAGGTTGGTCTTCATCTGCTAGGAACCTCTGCCTCAGTCAGTCTTATGGGCATATTCAATGTTCATATTCATGTCCTCATGGGTTTCAGGGGAAATGAAATGTCACTTCAACTTCTTTCCCACAAATCTTTGGTTTTACCACCACCACCCTAACAAAACCCTCCAGCACTGAAGACAATAGAACATTAAACCTAAATTGATGCTTTCAGTATTACTGGAATACAAGAAAATTTCAACACAGCATTAAAAATATGTCACCTTCACTGTGGCATTGTACGGGAACTGACATGACTTCTTCTTTTGTTTGCCCGTGGAAGGGAACTGTCATTTTCATTGCTAAATATTTGTCCATTGGATGGAAATAATTACAAATGGAACAAAACAAAATGTTTCGATTAAATACAGGGCTGGTCTTGTTTTTTCCAGTAAATGTTTGATGTTTTCAATTATCTTCCCCCTCTCCTAGGGATAATATAATGGACAGTTATAGATCACCTTCCATCTCAGAAGATCCCAGATTGCATAGGGATCACTACCTTCGCCACTGAAATGTTGGTACCCATGCAGCAAACAACAGTGAACAATTTATCCCTATGGGGTACCGTAGTGAAGGTGAGTCACCTTCCACAGAGCAGGGGATTTTTCAGGAGACAGACTCCAGTTCATAATTTGTGCCAAACCCTGGGGTTAACATTGAAGTGTCAGATCTGGCTACCCTATGGCTGAGGAATGAAAACCAGCAGCTGTTTGAATTCCAGGGATGGTGCTGGGAATAGCTGCAATGAAACAAAGTCCCACCAACTTTGATCTTGGATCTCATGCACAGGATTAAAAGGGTAACTGAGTTTGGGCCTGAGGCACAGGCATTTGGGGAAGCAGCAGGGGGAATTTGCTGTTTTCATGGGAATTTACTGAGCATATGGTGATAAGTGAAGATAACTTTCTTTTATCATTGTGATCCATTTCTTTTAACTGTGAGTACTTCGGGGCCCCTGCAGGATCACAGCAAGGCCATCAGCAGACTTGCGGTGCTCCCTGTATGTTTCTGCTTTGTTTGGGTTGAAGAGGTGACACTTTGCCCTCGATCAACCTTGTAAATAAGAATGGAGCAAGAAAAGATTTGTTTGTGCAGATCTGAACACTTTCCTCATTCCTTCTGCTTTCTCACAAGTTTGGTGTGATCAGTTCATATATCTGCCACTTCCCTGGGATATGAGCAGCTGCCAGAACCCCCTCTGGCTGTTGTCAATCTGGCTCAAGACACCTTTGCAGGAGTGGCTCCAATAGAAGAGAGTGCTGTCCATACAGATACAGCATTTGATCTCCACCATTGTCAGAGCAAAGAATCATATTTACCCCACTCTTGCCCTCTGGGTAAGAAAAGGCAAACATACCATAAAGGTACCATAATAAGTCTGCTGGAGATGTCTTTGCAGGCTCTTTCTCCGCCCCAAACTGGAATGTGCCTAAGCTCCTTCTGGTCTGCTTATTTCTTTTTTTCTGACAGCCCTTGGGGAAGGCACCTAATACCTTTTTGCAAAGATTATATATGGACTCAGAATACCAGGAACGTGTCTTTACAAATAGTCTGTACAATATGTCCTGAGCCCTCCTGTCTGACACCTGATGATGTCAGAAAATTCAGATTTTCTGAATGCAGGCAGAGGATCTCTTTGGCTTTTTGCTGTAAGCCAGATGTACATGATCCTGGGTTGCTTCCATGTGAGCAGAGTACTGTAATGACCAATGAGCTGCACTCGTATGACTTACCTGGTAGCATCCCAGTTGTTCACAGTTCCTGGTGATTCCTACTTAGGTTCTAGGGAAAATGTTTAGTGGAAAGAGAAGGGTCATTGCTAGCCCTAGAGTAATACCTGTACAGCACCCTAGGATGCTGCAGGCTTCTGGAGGGTGAACTTGCTTGATCTATAGCATACCATCTCCTACCCAGCACCACTTCCTTCTGTGAGGTCTGTATTAATTAGATGCATCCATGGGTCCAGGTGGAAGCTCTGCCTATGTACCCAGCACTAAGGTTAAAGAGCAGGTTCATATCAGAGAGACAGCTGTAGATACACTTTTTTTATCAAAACCCACTGGCTTAGTTAGTATTTCTGCCTTTTCAGGATCGAGATCACAGCATAAAATCTTCTGAGAGAAGCCTAGTGGGTTTGCCTCTCACCTAAAAGAAAGAGGGAAAGGCTGCATTTTCACACCTTTATAGTGTTTCCCACTCCTTGTGAATCTAGAATACTATATAAATGAGGTAGATCTTTGTCTCAATGTAACAGCATTAAAGGAAATTCCTTACTCCCAGTCAAGACTTTGAGACAAAATGGAAAACAGTGTATCCAGCTGAAACCATAGGGCAGGAACTGATCTGAGACAGAATTTGGTCTGGCTGCAAATATTAACATCTATTATTCAGTCAATACTACACAACCCTTAATGACTGTAATTGCATAAACCCTCCAGTTTTACATTTAAATCCAAGTGCAGTATCTCCAGCACAGGTCCTGTAGCTTATCCTGTGTCATTTCCATGTATAGGCTGTACTGTAATGCTTTCTGTGGCTCGGAGGTTAATTATGAACAGCAGACTCTAGAGGTGCAGAAAATCTCAGTGAAATACTGGGAATTTTGACAGAAATCTGGTGTGGAGAGGATATGCACAGACATGGCAAAATACTCAGTGGCTTCACTGAGGCTGGGATTCCCTCCAGTTACCCTTGGATGTTTTGCTGGCATCCCAGCCCCTCTTCAAGGCCTCCCCTACAGCTACGCCTGAACTTCTGCACCCATTGGTTTGTCTTAATGGAAGATTCTGCATCTTGGAAGACCAGCATTTTCTGAATGCTGGCAGAAAAGATGGGACTTGCTGATGCAAGACAAGATGCCAAAGCATGCAGAAGGACTTTACTGTAAACAGTCTCTTAAAATTCATTTTAAAAGGAGAAAGGGATGAAGGGAGGAAAACCAAAATACTCAAAGATGCTGACTTGCCATCTATAGTCATCCTCCCTTGCTGATGATTAATCATCTCCCCCTTTGAGCCCAACAGACCAGCTACACACATTCCTCATTCTCTTTATTGCTGGAAAGAAATATGATTTTTGGCATGCCTTTTGTAGGATTCAAAATACCTTTGTGCTGTGGTGAGTGTGAGGGAAGGGAGTTTCACTTCTCAGCAGATATGCTGAAAGCATGTATTATGGGCTGGGCTCTCCACCCCACCCAGGTTGCAGGGAACCATTTGTGGCTGCCTGATCACACAGCTCTGGCATACGCTGGACTTACAGGCTGGAGACACTGGGTCCGTGTATATTGCTGCCTGTTGCTGGAGATCGATATGGTCTTGCAGGGTGGAAATCCCTTCTGAGTCATCAAAAAAATCACTATGTAGGAATCAGAAGAAATGGCATTTCAGATGAAATAGTAACTTCCCTTTACTGTCTGCATGCAGTCAACTAAGTAAATTTTGGGTCTTGTATTACAACATGTAAATAAATCACATTAGTAAGTACAATTCCAAGCAAACCACGTACATTAGAATCATAGAATCATAGAATCGTAAGGGTTGTAAAGGACCTTAAGATCATCTAGTTCCAACTCCCCTGCCATGGGCAAGGACACCTTGCCCTAAACCACGTGGTCCAAGGCTCTGTCCAACCTGGCCTTGAACACTGCCAGGGATGGAGCATCCACAACCTCCCTCGGCAACCCATTCCAGTGCTTCACCACCCTCACTGTAAAGAACTTCTTCCTTATATCTAATCTAAACTTCCCCTGTTTAAGTTTGAACCCATTACCCCTTGTCCTACCACTACAGTCCCTAAGGAAGAGTCCCTCCCCAGCATCCTTGTAGACCCCCTTCAGATACTGGAAGGCTGCTATGAGGTCTCCACGCAGCCTTCTCTTCTCCAGGCTGAACAGCCCCAACTCTCTCAGCCTGTCTTCATACGGGAGGTGCTCCAGCCCTCTTATCATCCTCGTGGCCCTCCTCTGGACTCGCTCCAACAGCTCCATGTCCTTTTTATGTTGAGGACACCAGAACTGTACGCAGTACTCCAAGTGAGGTGTCACAAGAGCAGAGTAGAGGGGCAGGATCACCTCCTTTGACCTGCTGGTCATGCTTCTTTTGATGCAGCCCAGGATACGGTTGGCTTTCTGGGCTGCAAGCGCACACTGCCGACTCATGTTAAGCTTCTCGTCAACCAACACCCCCAAGTCCTTCTCCACAGGAGAATCCTCTGAAGACAATCTAAGCCTAGTAAAGAAGGTGTTGACTAAACCCTGTGAAAAGGTTCTTACTGGTACTGACAAGTCCCTTTCCACCATAGCTGTGGTTCAAGAGGCCTTCAAGAAGGCAACGTGAATGGGAATCTTCCCTCCTTCCTGCTGGGGTTAAACCACCATCTTGCTAATGACACAGCATTTCCTAACATTTGTAATGACAATTAAATGGATAAAGAACATTTACCTGGTGATAAAGCTTGTAGCTAGCCCAGTTCTGAAGGAGTTACAAAAAAAGACTGATCATTTCACACAAACCAGCTGTCATGCAATGCGGCTGAATCACAGTGATGAAAAGCCGTGAAAGAAGGAGCCAATTTACTACCTACGGACAGAGTTTTGTGGACATCACAGTGGTTGGACCACTCTCACATGTTGTCAGTGCTGTGGTTTGCCTGTACACATGTGTCTCCCTGCTCTCTGCTCTCAACCTGTAGTAAGATCTTAACATGCATGTTTAGTACATTGAGCTCACGGATGTTTGTGTTCCCCGTTTGCCTGCCAGCAAAAATTTCACAAGAATTTTCCTTTAGCATGACTTAGAGGTCATTATCTCACGTGACGCTCAAAAATGTAATCATTCCTGGTTAGAGTTAACTCTGACTATGAGGAGAAGCAGGGAGTTGGTAGGCGAGGATTCTCTCTGAGCCTGCACCTCTGTGGGTTGCTGTGTAGCACATGCAAAGCTGCATCCTGTGATCAGCTCTTCCAGATCCGTTAAAAACAGTATGTGACCTCCCAGCATCCAGTGGGTCACAGGCTGCAGTCAGTCATGCTGTGACCCCCAGGCTTCACTGGCAGATTGGCAAGAGTTCTGGGCAGGTCTGCACTGCAGCACAGCAGGATTTCTGTGCTTGCCCTCTCTGCCTCACCTGTAACATTTTAATTCCTTGCAGCCACAAGCAAAGAGGTGGTTTAGGGACCAGAAGCTTTGTCCAACAGGGTTGGATGCCATCCAGAGTTTGGAGCCACCTTGCCCACCTGGGGTACCTGGATATGAAGCCATAAGCTCTGATCCGAGTACATATTCACATCAAGTGAGAGCAGCCTGTAGTTTTGAAGCCAAGGATTATCAGGATGAGTGCCATTCCTCATTGTGCATGAAGTTGGTGCCTGCATGAATACACAGCCACAAATCACTGCAAAGAGCCAAACAGTTATGGGCAGAGAAACTAGGAAAGGATTTTGTTACAGTTACCCAAATGTAAGCCAGGAAACACATTGCTGACAGAACTTTGCTTGAAAGATTTGGACCAGGGGATCAGCTGGATAAAAATGTCATTTCTTAGCAGATGTTGTATTATCAGTTACAAGCAGAAGCGCTGTAAGATCCAGACCTTAATCATACTGAAAAAACACAAGCAATCTTTTAAGAAATGGATGAATAGAAGCTGTGTATTTAAGCACCAGGCTAACGGGCTCACTGTAACTGTCAGATTAATGTGGTGATTTTTTGGTCACTTTTGCAGCAGCTTTTTAAGGAAGGATCCTGGCCCCCAAGAGAACTGCTTACCTTTTGAAGCGTAACATCATGCTATCAATTGTTTTCCCTGACAACCCTGATCCTGCTGTGTCTTGTCTGGGCTGCATACTGCAGCAGGAGCTAGAAAACAGGGAACTGTGTGCCGAAAAAAGCCCTGGGATATTGATGTACAGAATGGTGGGTGGTGTTATTTAGATGTCTTTGTAAACAAATAAATATAGCTGATTAAAGCTGGATGACCACAGAGGTTTCTGCCTCCCTCTGCACACCCCAGCCTTTTCTTAGCAGTTATAAGGATTTCAGGTTACTCCAAAGGCCAGGTTGGAAATGGGTGTCTCAGGGGCTGCTCCACATGTGGCTCAGCTCCTGCTGATGGAGACATAGCAAATCTGAAGGAAGGCTGCATCGCTGTAGCATATTTTCATTATTTGGTGGGACATTTCAGCCCAGCCATCAGCAAATGCCATTCCTAGTACCCTGCAGCTCTAACTGCCAGCTTAGAGGAGAACTTGATTGCTTATTTAACACAGAGGGGGTGGCACACAAACATGTTCCTACTTCGCTGATCAACACATCTTACCTTACATATTTCAGGCCCACAAGACACGCAACTACACTTGAAGGCAACAGCAGTTTCTTGGAGACTGCAGCCATCTAGCGTTATTGTGTATATAGCATGCTGATTATCTGCTGAGACCTCAGACAGCTTCAGTGCTTTTTTATTACACGTCTCCCAGCTGGTTGTTTAAGTTACAAGAGATTTAGTTATATGTGCCAATCCACTGATCTTGTGGTCTCTGAAATTTCTGACTGCCTGAAGATTGTGCTTATGGATGGAGAAGAGGATGCTGCTATGGTATTTCTTTTAGCCGTAGCAAGTACAGGTTGTTACTATCAGGAAGAGCAACCAGGGTGTCTGTGGCTGCTACTGCTGTGTTTTAGCAGTCATTGATTCTTAAGCACCCCCCAAAAAAAAAGGGGGGGGGGGGGATTAAAAACTAAATTTAGCTTTGAAGAGCAGTTAGCAAAATTCAGGGATGCCACTGCTATCTGCCGCAGTTTTGGATCCTTTCTCATTTGCTCAGGAACAGGAAAGCCTTGTACCTATATTGTGAATGAATAAGACAAGGGGAAAATAGCTTGAATCTGTATGCCTCACTTTTCACATCTGGAGAAAACCACATTATTTCAAAGTCCCAGCTTCCTCTTCAGTCATTCAGCAGACAGGGCAATTAGTACAAGGAACTTCTTTTACAGTGTGTAGTAAATTAGTTAGGCAACCTGTGCAGGCAAGGAGCATGATGAAACAACACGCATTCTTGTATTGCATACCAGAGTGACAAGTAAATCTCAAAGGTGACAACCCAGGGTTACTGCGACTTAACAGCAGCCTCTTGGCCAACCTGAGAACAGAACTGTCTTTGTTTACAATCTGCATTTTTCTAACTCTTATCTGCACTCTTGCACTGTAATTTCCCCCAGCGCCCTCTGTGCGCTAGGTTCACCTTTCTCTGCTCCTCACATTACACTGTGTAAGTGTCCAGGTGTGTTATGAGGGACTTTAATCTTTTGAAACAAAAAGTGATGAACCGGTGACTTTCTGCACTGCAGTAACAAGTCACCGACTACTGACGTAAAAGAAATTGCTTCTAGGTAGAAGTTATATATTACAACTTCTTTGCTTGAGCTAAGTAGCAAGTGGATACGTATAATTTTCTGGATCCTGCTGCATTTATGGATGGTGCTACCAGCTCTGGCTGTTTAACATCCTTTGCTATGGAAACAGCCTTATTCCCAACCCCTAAGAATCTACCCCATGAACAATTTACACAAACAGTGCCTTATTCCCCTTGTTACCTCAGACCATTCATATCAAATACAGAAGCCTCAGTCTCTAGAGCAGCTGGAGAGGAGCAGTGACAAGCAGCAATTACTCATTCCACAGTAATAGCCCAGGAGGAAGATATTTGTCAGCATCACCTTACTCACGTGTGCTAAGCCAGGATAAGAGTCCTTGTCTGCAAGACTGGACATGAATCTTTAGCACATTCCCCTTCTAAGTTTCTGTCTGTCTGTGGGGTGTTAAAACCAGACCATGGTATGTGTCCAAAAGGCTCTAGCCATAGTTGACTGATCTGGTAGTATTTTTTTTAAAGGCATGTTTTACAAAGTCTTTCACTGCATCGAATTTTGTGGATATTGGATATTTCAATATCATCAAAGATGTAGTTTTAATTACCATTCTGCCATTTATTTCTGATGACTTTTACCAACAAGCAGGGAAAATAATATTCCAGCCCTAAATTATGACTAGTTGAACACAGAAACACCCTGCACACAAAGGCAAATACTCTCCTAGAGGCTAACAGATCCACTCTCCTGTTGTGGTGCTTAGTAGGGATCTTGGAAGAGGGGTGACTGGGGTGGTGGGAGAGAGGGTGAGAGCTGTTACACAATGGCGCAATCTCTCCCTGTAAAACTGAATGGCAGTCGTGATGCTGAACCGTCCACAGGGAGTCACAACTGCACTTCCCACGAGCAAATCCCTTCCTGCCCCAAAGAGCTTTCAGACAAGGTGTTGGGCAGAGCAGGAAACGGCTGAAACACAATTGCCTGATTTAAGTGATAATCTGGGTTAAGGTGGTGTGTCTCACAATTCTAAGAATGGCTTTAAAGATATTACAAAATAATGTGGATGGATACAGAAGTGAAATGGAACATTTGTATTCTATTATGTATTTTATGGAGAGGCTTATTTTCTTTGGATAGGAGATGTAAATTGTGCTGCTTAGAATTTCTGGGCAGGACAGATTTTATGGTGGTTTCTGAAAGAAGCAGAGGTGTTAACATTTATATCCCAGCTAAAATCTTCGCAGTTTCACTTTCCTGAGTGCTCCTGAAGTTCTAGCTACACCTTCATCCCTGCTTCCTGCCTGCAACTGGTGTTAGGAGCCACTTAAACCAACATCATATTCCAGCTTGGATGCATTCCAGTTGTCATCTTGGTGATTATTCTCCTTTAATGGTATAGTTTGGAAAGCACTTTAAGTCTCACAGAATGAAAGGCGCCTTGGAAAATAAAGGTTTTCTTTGTTTATTTACTGTGATGTCTTGAGAATAGCTGCAAGTGAGACAGAAGCTTGGAAAAGCCTGCATTCAATTGCACAATGCCAGTAAAATAACCTTATTAGGGGTTTAATAACATTCCTCCCTGCTAACATTCCCTCACATCCATGCAGAACCAGCTCAAGTTAGCCTCCAAACTGTGCCTTGCAAAGCAGAATCACTTTTTCATGAAACACATTGTAACATCCAGAATCAGCCTCTAAGGCTTTGGGAATGAGAAGATGCCACCCACCTCAGTTATCACTAACTTGTTTGTTCTTCTGCTGCTTCTTTCCTCCCCCTCTCTCCCTTTCCAGGTCTCTTTTTAGAACCAGGAGGAGCTCTGGTCCCCATATTTGCAGAGTAATTTTAAAATACGGATCCATTTTGACAGGCGCCAAGAAATTAATAGCACAATGTTTTTTTTAATGGATCTGAAGCCCAAAGTTATTTTGACAGCTTGTGTTTTTTAGGTGAAGCTAAAGTGTTTGTGTTCTGAACTAGAAATATTTACTTTGATACAGACGGTGTTTTGGGAGAGGGTTTTTCCACCGGTGAGGGAAGCACGGCTGTCACTTGGGTTTTAAGCGTTCCTCTGCCCTCTCGTGGCAGAAAGCAAATGTTCAAAGTATTTCGGTCCTTATACTAGCCCTTGCCACGTTCATGCTCTCCAGGTGGAGATCCAGTGACGGGTACCGGTGCCGCTCCTCCCGGCAGAGGGAAGCAGGATGATGGAGGAGCCGACAGCACCGGCCTGGAGCGGCCGTCTGAGGGCGCGCTATACACCACAGGGTCCGAAGCACGGGTGAATTGAAACAACGACCACCACCCACGGCGGAGGCCCCTCAGGCTCGCTGCAGAGCGTGGAGTTCCCCCGCTGGGAGAGCAGGCAGGCCCAGGAGTGCTTCAGCACTGCAGTCCGACGCGGGTACCGTCCCGAGGAGCTGCCCGACGTAACCGCGGCGCGGCGGGGAGCGGAACGACACACGACTGTGCCCGTCGCCTGCCAGGACTCAACATGGCTTCCCGGCGGGCCTGGGAGGGGGCGGAGCGGGAGGCCTCTCTAGAGCGCCGCCACCTCTCGCGCGGTTTGGGCCAGCGCGCGGTTTTTCGGTCTCGCGAGGCGGGCGCGCGGTGCGCGCGGGAGTTTGGGCTGTGCGTGTGGCGGCAGTGCACCGCTCTGCGCTCTAACAGCCGCGGCGCGCGGCTATGCCGGCCCAGAACACAGCGAGCAGCGGCGGTGAGGGGCAGCTCAGGGGGCGGGCGGGGCGGCGCGGCGTGAGGACGGGCACCCCCGGTAACCGTGCGCTCGTTGCAGAACCGCTGGGAGCGGAGATGGGGGAGCAGGCGGAGGCGGCGGTGATCACGCCGGCCATGCTGAAGGAGGAGGAGCAGCTGGAGGCGGCGGGGCTGGAGAAGGAGCGGCAGATGCTGGAGAAGGTGAGGGGCGGCCGGAGGGCACTGCACATGTGGCTG
This sequence comes from Strigops habroptila, assembly GCF_004027225.2. Taxonomy (NCBI): domain Eukaryota; kingdom Metazoa; phylum Chordata; class Aves; order Psittaciformes; family Psittacidae; genus Strigops; species Strigops habroptila. Next base: position 60,655,189 of record NC_044281.2, on the reverse strand, counting down.
CCCCCGGGCCGTTGGGTCCGAGCGCCGTGCCCGGGCTCGGCGGAGACTGCGGGCTGAGGGCGGGTGTCTGCAGTCCCGTTGATTTCAAAACAAACAAACGCGGGAGGCTGGTGGAGTTCGGAGCGGTGGCTGTGATTCACAAGCGCCTTTGATCATCTGCCGCAGTGTTTTGTTTGTTTTTCTTCTGAAGGCTGACGGTGCCTTCTCGCAGCCAGTAAGAAGCCTACTGCATTTTATACGCATTTATGTTTGCAATAAAGAAGTGATTACCTGTTCACTTTTGTTGTTCTGAACTTAAAAAAATTATGATGTGCCTTCAGAAAGGGTAGTAAGTTTACATATGAATTTCTACATGAAATATTAAAGGAAAGATTTTATGTTGGCGTTTTCTGTTTGTGTACATAACGCTTCCTATTTTCCCTCCTTATTTTATTAAAAAAAACCTCAACAAAACCCAGAAAAACAAACCCAAAACAATCAAACTAACTAATGACTTGATTCAAGCTCTGCAGGACACTGACACTGTCAGCTTCAAACTGACTGAAAGTAGATTTAGATTTGTTGTTAGGAAAAATTTTTCACTATCAGAGTGGTGAGGCACTGGCACAGGTTGTCCAGAGAAGCTGTGGCTGCTTCATCCCTGGCAGTGTTCAAGGCCAGGTTGGACGGGGCTTTGAGCAACCTGGTCTAGTGGAAGGTGTGCCTGCCCGTGGCAGGGGGTTGGGAACTATATGAGCTTTAAAGTCCTTTCCAACCCAAACCATTCTATGGTACCTGTATAAATACCATTTTTATCCTTTACAGAAATAAACATTATTTTTGGTAGCAGCTGTAGTTTAGGCAGCAACTGCATCAGGGAAATAGCCTAGCCAGAAGGGATGAGTTTAATGTCAGTCGTTCTCCTGGTTTGCTCTTCTGCTCTTCCCTGCACGCAGTTGTGAAGGCACCCCTGAGTTAAGGGGAGCAGGAGCTGCTTGAGCTGGCATTGCTGCCAGGAGAAATGGACATTTGATTATCTCGAGAGTCAATTTTTTAGTCCTGTTATGTTGCAGGAAATACAGACTGTATCAAGGAAACGATACATGCCTAATGCAAGTGACCTAATCATCACTATGTTTCATTTGTCTCTCACTGTGAATGTTTTCATATGTTGATAATAAGCATTGGTTGATAATAACTGATCTGTTTTGGAGAGAGAAGATGAAAACATGATGTTTCTCAACCTCTGCTGATACAAATTATCAAGCTATTGGCATACTACAGAAGATATTGTATTTCAGGTGTAAGTGAATATAGGCTTGAAAAAATTTAAATGCTCTTTTGGGAATTGTATCCTGAAGAACTAGTGCTAGTACTCAAAATACTTGAGAAATCAGGTTGTTTTTTTCTTATCTTAAAAATTGAAGCATTTGTCTAAAGGGATGAAAAATACAGTTTCGAAGGCCAGGAACTAATCTTAATTTCTCTCTTTTCACTAAGAAAACCTGATTTATAAAGGTATGTTTTTAGGCTGCAGCATTTTGTTTAGTTGGAAAATAATACTTTATTTTCCCAGAAGTCTTATAATCTTATTTCATGCAAATGGTAAGTCATGATGGAGCTTCTCTGAACTTCCGTACAGGTATTCCTGGATCAGACTTGAAACTAAAAAGTTGGAGGCAATGCTTCTAGAGGCTAAGAAGGGAACTCTTGTGGAGCAGATTATCTCATTGCATAGGAAGTGTTGACAAAAGGACTTAGAATTTCATTTCTTTCACAATCAACCACTTCTGTAACAATGCTATAATGTGATAGTGCTGGGGGTTTCTGTATTCTCTCAATTTCTTCAGAACCCATGGAACTTACCTCTAGCAAGGGTGTTGCTGTGTTGTCCTGTGTGGTTCTATCATGCTTTCTCTGTGCAATCTGGGGCCAGTGAGACCAAAGAAAATTACTCATGTAGTTAAACCCAGGCTTACTGGTATCTTGTGGGTGTTCTTGAAGCATCTGGGTTTCTTATGCTTGTCACTTAGGCAAGCCCCCTGCCAGGTGATTTGAACAGCAGTTCAACAAAGCAGTCACTTGTTCTTTCTGTGGGCTGATGTCAATATACCACTACGCAAATATAGAAGAATGCAGAGTGATGAAAGAGTGGCAATTTTTTGACCTTTTCAATCAAAAAAGAGGGAGGGGGGAACCCACTTTCTTGAGGCTTTAAGGTTTGAGTCAAAGGACAAGGTGGAAATCGTAAGAATTCCATGCTGTTTGTCATCTTTGAGGTTTCTGTTTTCCGCGTGACATTTTCACAGTTGGTCAAGGTAACAGTCCTTCAGATTTGTCAATTAATGGAAGGATGCTGTGTTCACTCCAGTAAAAACCGAGCAATAGCAATTTAGTTTTAACTATATTTGCTCTTTGCATTGCTACCAAGGGTTGATCTTTCTGAGCTCAGGTTCTTTTCATCTGAAGGAAAAAACTTGTATTGTGGAGAGCAGAAGTGAGTAAAAACTGTGGAAAATCACAGGAAGGCAACCTCTTCCTCCAGAAAACTTGTGGAGATATATTCTTCTTCTCGTAAAAGAATCCACTGATAGCTACTTGATAAGAATGACATGGAGTATTACTTGTGGAAAATAAAGGTGTGATTTCTCAGGGAGAGAAACATGTTCCCCCATTCCTATGTCACACACCACCTAATACAGCTACAAGCCTTTTTCCCTGTCTGTTACTCTCTTTAGTTTCAGAAGATTCCCTTGCCTTTCTATCTTAGTGTGCCCTTCCCCCAGAGTTTCTTCTGAAGGCATAGATAAGCACCTTGTAAAGCTCTGCATCTTGCCTTTCTGGGGCTTCTCTTGGAGATGCTAATTTTACCTTTTCACTTGTTTGATACCTCAATCTAATGGGCAATGTTAGATGAATGCAGAAGGGTGAATGCTTTTTTGCTTTTGGGTGGGAGTTTTGATCTGAGTTCTAAAGAATAATTTGAAAACCTCTAAATGCACATCCATGACTAGTTCAACAGAAGTTACTTTTAAAAGCATGTGTGAATTTTCTAAGCAAAGCCAGCAGAAGTTGCTGTTTTCTCATTGGGAATTGACCTGTGTAAATGAGGCATGATGGGTTTTGTAGTTGTCTGAATATCTTGTTCATAATGAAAAACTGTACCTTTGTGCAAATAGTTGGCACATGGAGAAGTCCTAGCTAATACTTGATGAAACTGTGCTAAATTTTGCCAGGTGGGGTTCCCCCCCCCTTCAAATTTTGCAGGATGCAAATAAACTTCAATTTCATTTTGCTCTAAATCTGTAAAATTTCGGTTGAGACAGCTTTGAGCCCTTGAATGCCTTGTGCTACTGCACTGGAGGGGGGTATGTGTGTGTTGCAGAGCTTTGTTTATGTATGCAAGTGAATGCAACCCTCAGTTACTTTGATTTTACAACACTTCATAGGTACATGTGAGTCCGTACACTCAGGACTTGTACACCTATAATTACTGGAAGGGAAAGGGCGTGTGTGTGTGAGACAATTGCAGTTATCCTGTAGAAGAACCCTTCGATGTATTAAAAGCCTTCACTCTGAAGCATCTGTAAGTACTTGACATCTCTTTGTGTTGGCCAGGCTCGCACTTCGTGGGACAGGGAGTCAAGTGAAATGCGCTATAAGAGGCTTCAACATTTGCTGGAAAAGAGCAACATATATTCCAAATTCTTGCTAACAAAAATGGAACAGCAGCAACTGGAGGTAGGTGTATTGTTGTCTGCAGTGGGATACTTATGATGGGCTGCCATCTGTTTGGTTGTGTTTTGGTTGGTTGTTGTTTTGGTTTTAGTGGTATTTTTTGTCATCCAAGTGTTTGAATTGAAGTAAAAATGCTGTTAACAATAACAACATGAAAATCCGCTGCCCAGGCATGAAGTGGTGCTTTATATAACAGCCAGAATTTGTTCTGTGGATTAATAGATAAATCAGACTGGGAAGAGCATGAATTATAATTTAAAATCACTGATACTTTTACAATTCTTCTGTTGGTCTGAATGCTAGGAAGAAAAAATAAGTTTAATTTAAGAAACAAAGTTTAAGGGAGTTAGAGGATAGAAGATGCAAAGAATTGACAAGTAAGAAGTTTTGCAGCCTATTTGTGTTAACTACTGAAGACTGGGGATGAGGTGTGTCTTCAGGACGCTAATGCAGGCCTCCCTCAAACAAATTTATAGATTAGAGTGATCTGAGGCCATGCTGTTCCTAAACAAGAGCTTCCATAAAATGATTTGATGTGGGGTTTTGTTGTTTGTTTGTGAGGGTTTTGTTGGTTGGTTGGGTGGGGTTTTGTTTGTTTGTCTGTTTAATCCATGGGCTGCTGAGTTCATGTCTGTCTTTATCTTGACTTTTTTAACTGTACCTTTGTGGACAAGCTTATAAGAGTTTATGCTTGAGAGAGGGGGAGAATCTCACAGAAAGATTCAGGGCAGTGACTTAGGAAAAAATGAGACTGACAGAGTGCAGGAATCTCCTTTCTGTAGTTTAACTGTTAGCTTGAATTCATGGTTACTGCTTTGATAGAATGCAGGTTTCAGTACTAAGTCTTGCTCCATCTGATAAATACCAAAGTCTGTTATCTCTTTTTCCCAGGGTCCTTTTGCTTTCAGCAAGTAGAAGTAGCAGATGGGATGAAAATCTTAAATTGTTCAAGACATGAAAGCACTTCTTCCTTAAAGGCATTATAGACTACTTACAGTTGCTTTCTGTTTTGCAATGAACACAAGTGGTAGTATGTAAAGTTTAAGGAGAGTTGAATGCATGGAAAGCTTACTGCAGTAGATGTGATCTTGAAGACTGCAGTTGGGAATATTTTTGTTGTAGTCTTTCTAAAATACTGTATTTAAGTGTTTAAAGTATTCACTGACAGGTAATTCAGAGCAGGTGCCCTTTCTTGTCCAAGTTTTGCTTTATCATTTTAAACTATGTCAGAATAGAGGCTTTTAGTGAGGCTGTAAAAACAGTCTGTAGAGTACACAGAACCCTACATTACCAATGTAATCTATGCCTGATACCATTTCTATAATGGATAGTGTTATTGAAGGATAAAAAATGCGTGAGTGGTGTTGATTTTTTTTTTTTTTTTTTTTTTTTTTAGGAACAGCGGAGGAAAGAGAAGTTAGAAAAAAAGAGGGAGATGATGTTAAAATCTGCCAAGGTAAGATTAACCAGCTATTTTATGCAACTTTCTGAATAAAAGTCTGACAAATTATGACAATTTTGATCAAGGTAGGTAAATTAAATAAGTTAGATTAGCCAGTATTTGATGTGCGGTATCTATCTAGTAGCCAATATTTATTTTAACCGTAATAAAACTGTTTATAAGTGCTTAAAAATTGCACAACATGACAGTCATCTTAAGGAGATGCTTCTGATTAATTTATACTAAAGAAAATTGTTTCAATTTGTCTTGAGTTTTTTTTTTATTTAGGAATGATTGTTTAATTAACCAAGATGCTGAATAAGTAGTAAAAAAGATAAGCAGGAACAACTGCTTAATAGTAAAAGTGTTTCAAGAAGCTTTCAAGGGCAGCAGTTTGAGGCTGATTGCATCATTTGTTTGTGTCATGATAGAGATGGAAAAGGAGATGAACCTCTTTCTGTGTTTATTTTCTAGGGTCAAAGTGCAGTTGATGGCAAAGAGGAGAAACCAGGTACTGTATTAGGTACTGCCTTTTGTCAGTTATGGGTGTTTTTAGTTTCCTTAATGTTTGATGTGTTGTATAAACTCAAATGTTATATTTTAGGTGCAAAGAAGAAGAGAGGAAGAGAAGATGGGACATACAACATCTCAGAGATTATGTCCAAAGAGGTAGGCCATAACTCTGAATAGGCTTGTCTGGAGTTTTGTAGCACAAATTTTAACTGATGAGGCAATTGCTGTGTGACATCTGTATTTTAGAGCAATATGTTCTCATACATGGCCATCAGAGATTATTAACGTATAGAATTTAGATACATTTTTTTTTTTTTTTTTAAGTCTTTGGAGAGACAACCTGTGAAGAGACATCACCATTTGAATTTTCAGTTACCCTTTGTAACGCAATGCATTCTCTGGTGTGTGGCCTTGTTTAGAATCACGTGTATAATTAATGATGTTGTATAGAAAGCTTTCTAAAGTATGTCCAGATTCTTCAATTAAAAGATCTCATGAAATACAAATTGTAGTAGCCTTTAAGATTGAAAAGCATATAAGAATATTTTTGTCTTTGCTTCCAGGAAATACTATCTGTGGCCAAAAAAAGTAAAGTGGAAAATCAGGTATGTTGGCAAACGTTATTGCAGTTTAACTGTCTTAAGCCCAAAAGGAGGGAGGGCTTTTTATACTTTATAGTGTATCTTTAAACTTTTCCTGTAAATAAACATCTTTATGCTAGATATTGAAGTCCTAAATTAGAAGTTTAGTGGTGTAAGTGAATGCTCTTAAATACTTACTTACAGAAGTCCAAACTTCCGGTTTATTTTTTTAACACTGAATTTGAAAGTATTGTACTTTATAGAACACCCATATTTTCAAAATTAAAGGACATAGAAATTTACTAAGAAATATTTGTGCTGGTGTGTAAGACCTTAAGATGTCATTGTTCAGCATTCAAGCATGGTGATAACAGGATGACAGGTCTCTTGCTTCTGCTGTAGTTTAAAAGCTACATGCACAGTATGAATTTCTTTCCAACATTTTCTAGAATCTTCTTACAGAAGGAAAATAGCTTCATTAAATGCCAGCTGCTGTGAGGAAGGTTTTAAAGTCTGGTTGCTTTTATGAGTAGAAAACCATAAGCCAAATATCTTCAGTAGCTATCCCTGCTCTTCAATTCTTAAGGAGTAAAGAATGCACTGAAATTTTGCATGTTGACATCTCCCTAGGTAGTAATGTTAATCTTAAATTCCACTGAAGTTGACAGTTCTCAAAATTAGTCTTTGTGTCAGGGGCTGCCTTTCCTCATTGCACATTAAGACTGGTGTAAATTTGGCAAAAGTATGTTTTAGTTGGGTGTTGATGTGCATTCCTTTTGCCATGTGTTCCTTGAACTTCCTTCTATAGGCTGAAAGTTCTTCTGATAACTTGTGTCCAGAAGACCTGCAGAAAAATGGAGACTCAAACAGCGTCATTAAGGACAGATTGTGTCAAGCTGTACGAAACACTGCCAAGCAATTCCTTGATCCAGTACGGAAATTTAATGGACAACCAGTGCCTTTTCAGCAGCCAAAGATTTTTACTGGCGGTGTAATGAGGTGGTACCAAGTGGAAGGCATGGAGTGGCTACGGGTATGGAGTGATTGTTATTGATACTGAAATCTGTTGCTGATTGGAAACAGAGAAATAGAGGGGATGATACACTAGAAGTCTGTGGTAATAGTTTGATACAGGGAAGGTGGAGGAGACACAGTTCTTCATGATTTCTTATGACACAAGAACCTGGTGTTATGAAAATTGTCAAGCAGCAGATATGTTTCAGCATGGGAAGGATATCTGTGTTTGTAAGCATTTAGACTTTCTGGTTGGTGTTCTCCATCTTCCCTTTGCCCATCTATTTTCTTGTTCAAGTCTACTGTCTTTGCAACCTCTTTTTACAAAATACTTTGTGAAAGCAGAGCTACGCATACTATTAAGGGACAGTTACTATTTTCTCTCTAAAAAGCTTGAATACCTAGCCCATAGGTGTTTAAAGACCCACTACCTTGTAGACTTTGCATGGATGACTTTTCCATTCTCTGCATCTTGAAATCTAACTAGTAATACCAACACAGTGTTTTAAAAATGTTTTGTCTTTAGTCTTTGAAATAAAAAAAACTGAAGAAACTTGCCATAAAAAATGCCCAGATATATATTTAACTTGTGCCTGGTTTTGCTTGCAAGCCAAATAAGAACAACTTTGCTTTTTCATTATTGGAGCCAGACAGAATTGATTTTCATTCTGGTACTGATCTCATATTTTCCTTATGTTTTTTTATTTTTCTTCCCCACAAGCGTATGTATCCTGTTCTAACAGGCTTAGGCTGAAGTGAGTGCCACTAAACTTGCTCACTGTCTTCTGTCACTGGGAAGTGCCTAAGGAGGACAGGCCTCTTCTGAGGGGAAAATCAGCTTCTTTAGTGGGGGCTCTCAGTTATAATAATCTTTTTCATGAATCTTTATGATTAGTAGTTAGAGTAGCCAAAGAACACTTCTGTGTCTTCCTTTCTGTTCTTTTGTGAGAGTTTGCTCTGTTAGTTGTTAGAATAGGCAGCGTCTGCACAAAGAACTTCGGCTGGAGCAGGCAGCTATGTTCATCAGGAGTTGCACCTTTTCCTATGATGAAGTAGCTATGCCTACAGAAGCTACTTGGTTAGATAAAACTGAAACATCAGCATAATAACTTGCTCTTTTAGAGCTAGAGTGGGGAGCTAAGGGAATTCTCCGGAGCTGCGATGAGTAAAAAGTACAGTTAGTATGAGCTGTACATGCAATTGAAGTGCCTTTTGATATAACACTAATTTATATCCTTTTATACTGCCGTGGGTTGTGTTGGGTTTTTTTTTGTGCCCTAGTCAGGCACTTAATTAGCTAGAAACATACACCTACATATGAATGAATACCTGAGGTTTACAAGATGCTTGTATTTATTTTCACCATGGAGAAAATCTTCCTTATCTGTAATATAAAATGTGTTCAGTGGAGAGTTTCCACAGGTGTTACATTCCTAAAGATGTCTGTTGTTCCTAAGGTGTGTTGGTTATTCTGTATTTACATTTCTTTTTCTATACATGCAGATGCTTTGGGAAAACGGTATCAATGGCATTTTAGCCGATGAAATGGGGTTGGGGAAGACGATCCAGTGTATTGCGACAATAGCACTGATGGTGGAGCGAGGAGTCCCTGGTCCATTCTTAGTATGTGGTCCTTTGTCTACTCTTCCAAATTGGATGTCCGAATTCAAGAGATTTACTCCAGAGGTAAAAGAAGATTTTTCTTTTTCTTAAGTTTAAAAAAAAAAAATTGTTCTTTACCTTGAAGCTTTCTCTGTATAGAACGTAAATTTAATTGCAGGTTTTGGTTGCTGCACACTGTGCCATGATGTGCTATGTATTTACAGCCGCCTCGTAACAGATAATTATCTCTACTATCTTCTTTTTAGGTTTAAATGAGCTTAGTTCACGTGACTTCTCAACCTCTTTTTTTCAGATTCCCCTAATGCTCTATCATGGAGCTCAGCAGGAACGTCGTAAACTGGTTCGCAAAATTCATGGGCGACAAGGATCGCTCCAAATCCATCCTGTGGTCATTACTTCCTTTGAAATAGCAATGCGAGATAGAAATGCCCTGCAGGTACCTAAGTTCTCCTGAAATCCCTCAGGAGGGTGGAATGCCTCATCACTAATAGCAATGCTTTTGAATACAATAAAGAAACCCTGCATGCTGCCCATACAATGAGTGTCATACTGTGGCATTTGCATTAGCATTCTCTTCTGTTTCATTGATAGTAGTGGCTCTGGAATTTCATGTTTAAGAAGTTATTCAGACTTCCCTATTCAAAAAAGTAAGCAGATAGTTACAGCATACCTGCTTTTCTCGTTACCTCTCTATAGGTGATGGTGAGTGAAGCTTAGAGTAAAAGCTATGCTTAGTGTATAAATATCATGGTTAACATCAGAATGGCTGTTTCAGCAAGATGAGTTTCTTATAGAAATTTTATTGTAGTCACCAAAGCTTTCTAAATGTAATCACCATGAAGCAGGTTTATGGCATTAACTGTTTAGACTCAGCTCTTCTAGTCTGGCAGAGTGAGAATCAAAAGTAAATAGAATCTTTAACAGGCAGTATCAGTCTTATTAGTGCTGCTTTCTCTCACCTGGCATGTGTTTTGATGGAGTAAAGCTAAGATTTATTGAAATATCCTTTCTTTTTGTAGCACTGCTTCTGGAAATACCTTATAGTAGATGAAGGTCACAGGATTAAAAATATGAACTGCCGCCTTATCAGAGAATTGAAACAATTTAATGCGGACAATAAACTCCTGTTGACTGGTACTCCCCTGCAAAACAACTTGGCAGAGCTTTGGTCATTGCTTAACTTCCTGTTGCCAGATGTGTTTGATGATTTGAAAAGGTAGGTTGCAGTCTGATGGTGAAAACTATTCCTGTTTGTTCTGTTTGGGCCTTATTGTGATTCTTTTAATTATTAAACTTTTATCAGCATGTAAAGAGCTATTTTATGGTATGGTTGTAATTTGGTATGATTATTTGGTGGCAAAGGCTTTGAAATGTGTCTTGCCTTCACACTTTGTTGTTTCAGAAAGGAAGTGATTGTCAGCTCTATTGTTAGTAGAAGCTCAACTCTGAGCTAAGACTTGAGCATTTGAAGGGAAGATGTTTGCCTAATCAAAGGGCCTTTTGCTGCTTGAGGATTCTCTCAAAGTGCTGGAGGAAGCTGTGTGAGACTGGCAGATGTGGGACCCATGAGAGATTGATGCTTTTCTGAAGCAGTATGGGTCAGGTGTAAGAATGTTGCCAAAACAGTCTTTAGACTAATTTTGGAAAAAGATATAGACTAGACTGAATAAATTGTAGTGAATATTCCAAGCAATAGAAGTATTTTTACCAATCACTTAAAAACACAAGCATCTGAATTGGCAGGTGTATTTCAGAAATGCCTCCTGTTCACTCTTTATTCATGCTGGCTGTTAGTACGTTGTTTTTCTTAAATCACAGGATAAGACAAGAATAGCATACTTAAATAATGAAGAAAAATAGATGTGAAGTAAGCTATTTTTTTTCTTTCTTTGTTTTTATAGCTTTGAATCCTGGTTTGATATTACCAGCATTACAGAAACTGCTGAAGATATTATTGCTAAAGAAAGGGAGCAAAACATCTTGCATATGCTGCATCAGGTTTTCACTTACTCTTTGTGTTGTTTTTTTTCATGGTTTGTTTCTAACATTGACCATTATTGTGAAGTGTGTCAAAATCTTGTTTGTGGAGCTGAATTCTGGGCCTGAGGCTTTTATTGTGACACTTCTGGACTTCCTTAGACTTGGGGGTTTTTCTTTCAATCATTACAGCACTTGCAAATGCTGAAAGGAACGATATACCTCTGTGACAATGACTCATTTTTATTCTTGCAACTGAATTGAGTTTAGTCAGACTTAATCGTGGTTGCTTGTTTCTGTTTGCCAGAGGATTTAATTGGTGTATTTATTTTGTTGAAAGGTAACTTTGAAGGAATTTATGTAACTTTCAGGTGTTGAACAGAATACCTTTTGACAAACTAGTTGTATAATGTGCCTGTCTTCAAAACCTTAAACTCAATACTTACATGCTTACATAACTGTCATTTTTCCATCACAAGCTGATGGCAAGTTATAAATTGTATCTTCCAGATATAATTGTCATTTACAATGAATTAGTTAAAGGTTTGAGGCTTTTCCCAAATCGAGTAACTCGATTTAAGAAATATAAGAAGTGAAATCAACTGTTCATAATAAAATTACTTTCAGTTAATGAAAATTATTGAAAGGTCTGTAATATAGTTACTACTGCACCCTTATGAAACACTTCAAAAATTTTTAAAATGTCAATGGATGTGGTGTTTGAATGCATGTGTTACTGGCATGCACATAAAAGTTTTGGAGAAGGTATCCATATTAAAAAAATCAAATACAAACTCTGCAAATTAAGTCCCTTGCTTTAAATTGTCAAAACAGCTTTATATCACTAGGCCTGTTTGTGTGTTGTTTTGTTTTAAACTAGAGATGTTGAGAACTTTGAATAATTGTAAGGCATCTGCTCAATGTTTCAGATTCTGACACCTTTCTTGCTAAGAAGACTGAAAACTGATGTTGCTCTTGAGGTTCCTCCTAAACGAGAAGTTGTGGTATATGCACCACTGTCAAAGAAGCAAGAAACTTTCTATACTGCCATTGTAAATCGCACCATTAGTAAGCTGCTTGGAAATAATGAGGTATCTACTAATGTGGATATTAGAAATGTGTTTGCTATTAATGGTTTATAGGCAAAACCACATTGGTATTGCTTCATCACCATTGTAATCAAACTGACTTTCTGCTTAAATTTGTAGTCTGATCCTTTTGTTATCCATTTCAATGGCATTTACTGTGGCTGGCCTCAGTGTGCACAGAATTAATACAACAGAAGCGTAAATATGTTCTTGATTACTTGTAGCCTTGGGAGGAAGGAAGGCAGGTTTCATAGAGTTGACAATTTCTGCTGTAAAATCAGGAAGCTACCAATGCAGTTTTTAAAAATCAAGCAGAAGCTTTCAAAATCTACGATTATACACCTCTAAAATTTGGGCTGCATTTTCTATGTAGCGAAACTTACAGCTGCTGAGTCTAGATAGATGTTGTATGATGCATAACACTGAGACCTCTTTCCAGTATTGAGAATTACTGGGTCAACATAGGCCTTTGAAGCTGTCTGATGTTGATAGCAATGTTACCTTTTCCTACAGGAAGAAGTAATTGAGTTGACTCCTACAGGCCGACCAAAACGCCGTAGTCGAAAAGTGGTTGATTATTGTGAAGAACATAATGGTTCATCTGATGACTTGGAAAAATGGATCAGCAAAATGCAAGAGGAAGTAGAAAAAGAGAGGTGCCTACCTTAAAAGATTCTTTTTTTATTATTATACTGCATATTTCACTCTTAGTTTGTTTTCTGAGCTTTGCTTATTCAGATCAATCACGAAGAATAGAATTTTGTCAGTCGCTGTCCTTGTAGCTTTATGATTTGTTTCTTTGCTTCTAGCTAATATTTGCTGGGCCATGATAGCAATGATTAGGTTGTACCATCATTCATTAAAGTTACAGTTGAATAAAAGATATTTATTGCTAGACCTGTGGCCTTTGCAGGGTCTAGCAATAAATTTGCTTCTTGAGTCACTGTTTTCATTAGTCAATCTTTTGTAGGCCCTGTGACAAATAGTGCTGTTGATAACCCATAAAGAGCTAAAGTGTCCTAGTGTGAAGTGTAATTCTTTGGGGCTGTTAAAACATTTTAGTAGTTAAGAACTGTGTTTTCACCAAAGCCTCAAGGTCTAAGATAGTGTTGGGTGCCAGCCAGGGAAGAACTGTTCATCTTAGTTATTTGGTAGTTGAAATTTCGTTGTAATAGCTTTAGGTCCTGGCTATGGCTGGCAATGAGGACAAAGAGCTGAAGAGCTTGGTTTGTTGCTATGTTTTGCAGAGTTTCTGATAAACCTTTTGTCTCTGATGTCCAACTATGTTCACAGGTATATCTTTCACTGGCTCCAAGACAGGACAAGGGGTAATGCTGGTGTGCTAACTACAGTTAACTCCTATTTTTTTGCAGAATTACTCAGGAATACTTAAAGCAAAGTTTGGGCTCAAGAGTGGAGAAAAGGGAGGAGTCTGGTTTCCTTGCTAGATTTTGTAAAATATGTAGGCTTAAACTGAGGCCTAGAACCCACATGGTCAGCACAGTTATTGCTGTTTTGGTGACAAGCATTGGTCACTTTCTGGTGATTAAGATCAGAGTTGAGGTTTGGGACTGAGGAAGCTGAGGAATCATGTTAATTCCTGAGTTTGATAAAGTCTGTTGGTGGCTCTAAATTGGCTGGAAGTCCCTTGGATGTAAGGAAAATCAGGTTAATCTTCAGGGTTGAAAAGTATTTATTTTGCTAGATTTTTATTGTAATCCTGTATAGTTTACAAGAACTGACACTTAAATATATGTTTATATTAGTTTTGTGGTATGCATGGATCCCTATGTCGGAGACAGCACTTAGACGTGGAAAAGCTAAATAGCTGTATTTGTTGTGAATCCTGTGCTTTGTACATGTGGCCAAAATGGGTTAGGCAGAGAGCTGATTTTGGAATAGCTTATGTATTGTTCCGCAGGAGACATCACCGTTTGTTCTACAGAGGGCTTGCTTCTGTTCCCTTTTCTGCTGGGTGACTTGCACAAGTTGGGGTTTTTTTCTGCTCCTGATTAATACTGACTGCCCTTTTGTATTTTAAACCGATAATGGCAAACCCGTCCCAAGTGTGACACTAGAAGAAGTTTTGTCTGATAATAGCTTTACTAAATATAAGGAATTTTGAGGACATTTGACCAGCATGTGAATCCATTGCTTGCTTTTGGTTTTATTATTTTCTGCTCTTCAGTATCTGTAGCATAATAAAGTGACACTTTCCATACTAATAAGGCGACGTATCTTTTCAAGGCCAGTGGTAGCAGTGAGCGTTCCCATGGATTCTGAGGTGAACCTGAAACTGCAGAATATTATGATGTTACTGAGGAAATGTTGTAATCACCCCTATCTTATTGAATATCCTTTGGACCCTGCTACACAACAATTCAAGGTACATATTTTAAAAAGATTACGGGAAAAATTATTGCAGGTGTTAGAAAGCAATAGACTGTGAGCTGGCAGCAGTAAAGAATGACCTTTTCAGTGTATTTGGCAAATGCCTCCCCACTGAATTCCAGCAGTGGAATCCATTATTTGAAATTTCCTGCAGTAGCAGTTGCAGAGACCAGTTCAGCCTCTGTGCACATTTAGTCTTTGCATAACGATGCTTAATGTTCTACATTATGGCAGCACTCATCTGCTGGGAGCAGAGTTGCTGAATTCGGACAGTAGGTGGATTTCCATTGACTCGAGGTGTTTTAGGATCTGCATCAAGCTCTCCTCACAAAGGTTTCTTTTGAAAACAAAAATGCTGACCTTGGTGAACTGTTCATAACGTCGTCCGCACTGCAGGAGGTGCAGTGGTAACTTTAAAGTGTGAGGTGTTGAAGGCCTGAAGCAAGTACAACAGAGTTGTCTGCTCAGAGAATACAGCATTTCTTCTCCTCAAAAGGAGAAAAAAAAAAATCCAAATTACATCATGAGGGCCAGCTAGTAGCTTAATCTACACAAAGGAGTTGGTAATGTAGGAAACTATGAAGTAATTTGAATTGAAAGAATCCAGCAACTCGAAGTTGCTTGTACGTTCTAAGTGTAGGTTTGTGGGCATATGTAGTTGTGTTTCCTGTTCAGTGAGTGATAACAGATTCAGCTGTGCTCAGGAGCAAGTTGTTGAAGCTTATGAATGTAAAGTCAGTGCATAAAAAGGAGACTGTGCAGTCTGGGTGATGAGAGGAAATTACTGAAGAAAATGCAGGCTATTTGACAGTTGACACCATTTGAAGAAGCTAGTACCTGCTCAGGAAAATGGATTGGAAATTACTGAGGTGGCTGTTATATGGCTTAGGCCTGAGAAATTTTCTACATCCCTGCTCTTAGCCCATAGCAAGAATTAGAAAAAGTAGGCTAAGGTAGCAGTGTGAAAACGTGTTCTGTGGACTTTGTCACTTGGCTGATGTGTGTGCAGTAACTTGTTTAGCAGTGCTTCCTTATAGCCAGTAGGTGGAAGTCTTGTGCGTTAATTACAAGCTGTGAAAGAAACAACGGCACTTTCCCTTTGGAAAAAACTAAAGGCATCAGGGCTTCTCCTTCCAGAAGTGGGATAAAAACTAAGTAAATTTTTTTTTTTTTTTAAATAATTATTTGGGCTTATGAAATGATGGGGTTGGATTTAGTTTTGGCATGATTTAACTGATTCAATGTAGTTTGCTAAAGTTAGTGTTGCTTTTAGTTAAAAAGATGGTACAAGCTTGTTTCTGTGAGAAGCTTTCATACAGCTTTTGTTAGTGCTTCTGAATTGGGGAAACCTGTGATATCCTTCCCTCCTAATACATGATCCTCTCTTCCCTGTTCCAAGATTGATGAAGATCTTGTAAAAAATTCAGGCAAATTTCTACTCTTGGACCGAATGCTTCCAGAACTGAAAAAAAGAGGACATAAGGTAAAGCTTATGATTTGGCAAGGGGGCATAGTTGTCCTCTTGTGACCAAAGAAATGGTATTAAGGAATCTTCCTGCTTTTGTAGGTCTTACTGTTCTCACAAATGACTCAGATGCTTGACATTTTGATGGATTACTGCTATTTAAGAGACTTCAAATTTAGTCGATTAGATGGCTCTATGTCCTACTCAGAGAGAGAAGAAAATGTAAGTAGATGTATATGCCGTTTGAGCCTGTTAGCAAATTGCAAATAGCTTGATCCTGTGATACTGGAATGTTATTTCACGCAGCATTTAGCCTTAAATAGGCAAAAGATATCTATGTTGAAAACTGACGTCCTTGCTGCTGCTTTAATATCTGCAGCTCGGAAATACTGAAGCAGTGAAATGTGTTACTACAAATATCTTGGGGTATGCCTAGAATGAGGGATGCTCACTTACTCTGTTGCCCAAATATGATATGTATTGTGTGTATGAGATGTGTATGTAATATATCTAGATTGTGGAGATGCTAATCCTAATTTTACCCCTGCATGTATTGTTTCCTAGCATCCAGGATATGATGCAAACATCTATGGGGGAGTGTACTGCAAGTCTAATGCCAAATAAAGTAGATTTCCAGAAAATTAGGTTTTTTTCCTAGTGGGACACCTGTAACTGCAACCTGAAATTGCACGTGGATTAGTTCCAGTGCAATCCTTTGTACTTGGTTGCTTGTAATGGTTTCAGATAACTACAGAATACCTTACTACTGATGCATATATTTATCATGAAGAGCAGCCATGCAGGGTTGTTCTGGAAAACCACCTCTCTGAGGGTTTGCAGGGATGTAAAAGAGGAATGCATATATGGAGGAAGTATTCAGGATATATCATCAGAGTGTGCTGCAGTTGCCATCTGGTCTCTGAAGTATGCACTAGTAGATATGGAAGAACAGTAGCAGATGACAGATATTCTAGCTCAAACTGTGCTTCGTTTTGTGCCATTTTTTTCTATGCTGAGGAAAACCAAACCCTGCAACACTTAAGTTACTACTGTTAGAGCCAATTCTTAATGAGGAAAGGCTAATTAGTAATATATTGGTGAGCTATAGTGACTTTTATTAAGCTGGTAAAATTTTGAACTGGCTTGTGGCGGGGGGGGTGGGGATTAGTCAATTGTGTGCAAACCACAGCGTGGTGTGGGTGCAGGGTGAGAGAAATCTTCAGGTCGCCGGTCTGAAGTTCAGCAAGGCTCTATGATTTGCCAGAGAATATAGACTTTCCTGGACACCCTCTCTTTTGGAGAGCTTGGGTAGCTGCTTACCTGGCAGCGGGGTGATAGTTTCTTTTTCTCTGCTGTGATAAAAGTCCTGAAAATTACTGTACACTTGCAGTTTCCTACCAGTATGTGACTGGTCAGAGTTAAGTAGACTAGGTTTTGACTGGTCTTGCAAACCTGGCAGTAGCTGTGCTGGCACTTGGAAACATTTTGCAGTGAAAAGTAGGCTTAATGTTGAGTAGGAGGCCAGAGAGTTACTCTTAGCTTTGAAGTAAAAGGAGGAGGTATAAAGGGTGGTTGGAAGTTACAGTCAAGTTGGCATCAGGATTTTAGGTTGTTGCTTTTGTCAAGAAGTGGGTATGTCTCTAGGCTTTGGCAGCTTGGACTGTGCTCATTAGGTAAGAAAACCAATTGCTTCACTTCTTGGTCTTGTCCTGTTTCAAACTCATGCAATGTTTCTTAAAGCCGTACTTTGGCCTCTGACAGCATGTGCTGTATTTTATCTGTGTTTATATTTTTAAACACAGGTGTCTCAAAATAGAGCATTAACTATGTTGTGTTTGATTTATCTGCTGTTTTTTAATGAATTCTCTTCCAGATGCATCAATTTAATACTGACCCTGAAGTCTTCCTGTTCTTAGTGAGTACAAGAGCTGGAGGCTTGGGCATTAACTTAACCGCGGCAGACACTGTGATCATATATGATAGTGACTGGGTATGTTGACAGACTGTTAACCTAGTGAGAAGTGTCATAAAATGCTTTCTGTTGGTGCTTTTGATAATTATTTACTAACCCATTATGCTATAGACCATTTCTATAACTTTAATGAAGTGCTACATAAGGATAATAAAGTAGTGTATGCAAACATGTTATGTATGTAATATGCAGCCTTGTTTGAAAAGTTCTAGATTATGAAATAAAATGTTAGAGCTGGTTTCCACAACTAACCTGTTTGCCCCTGAGTTACACAAAAAGCAGGAAGGGTTTTCTTATTACTGTTGAAGATGTTTCCTTCTTTAGATTTATTAAAGTGTGAATGTAGCTGGACCTTCTACAGGTTCCCTGTTTCTAACAGCTGCCATGTTAGTATCAGTCCGTTGAATTTCCTCCTGTGACTGGCCACATGTGTTTTAGCTAGCTAGGATTCTACTGGCCTGTGAGTCTGGAGGCAGAGTAGAAGAGAGGTATGGAAGCACGTGACTGAGGACCTCTGCATCTTCACTTATTTTAATAGACACCTCTGCTGTTCGCATGACCGTTCAGCTTCAGGAGAGTTAAAGCAGCTTCACAAATGGCTGAAAACTTTTAATCCTTTTTTTCTTTTTTCATCCTCCAACAAAAAACTTCACAAACCTAAAACTATGACACCCTCAGCTAAATTTGTGACACAAAACATGCCCTTCTGTTGAAAACTGCAGTACATAGTGCAAAAGCTGTCCAAACTAGTTGGGTTACTCTGGCTACGTAGCTACAGCAGCAGAGCTTGTCAAGGACAAGTGTAGGAGTAGAGAGATACAAAATTCTGTTATGCTGTGGATGCCTTGCTTATTGCTTCTGCTCTGACTCCTAGAGCTCACTACTGAAAGTGCCGCCTGTGGTATGTCTTTAAAAAAAAGGTTAATGGTTTAACTAACTTGTTTCTTCATCTGCTCAGAACCCCCAGTCGGACCTGCAGGCCCAAGACAGGTGTCACAGAATTGGCCAGACAAAGCCGGTGGTTGTTTATCGTCTTGTGACAGCGAATACTATTGACCAGAAGATTGTGGAGAGAGCTGCTGCCAAGAGGAAGCTAGAGAAGCTGATTATCCACAAAAGTTAGTATCTTTCTCTTACAACTTCCCATTAAACATGTGTTGCTGCTTTAAATCTTGAGAGAACTCCTACTACTCTATTTTGGGACTGCTTAGTATTTTTTCTTATATGCAAAAAGCTTTATTCTCCCAACAAATGGTTAGATAGTATTACTTTTCAAAATGCATTCTTAGACATATTGTAAAAAACTTCTGCAGCAAATTAAAGGAAAGCACTTCTGTTATTTCTCGAATATCTTTACTAGTACATAAAGAAAAGAGGGGTGATGGGACACTGAGCCTACCTAGAAGAAATATACGTAAAACCAGGCAATAAGAGAGTAGAGCTCTGGGCTTTTGTGGCAGCTTGCCAGATAGTTTGACTGAAATGCTTTTGGACTTTTAGCATCGAAAATGCTGGTGGCAAATGATAAGTCTGAGTTGATAATCTTTAAAAAATCAAAATTAAATGAACCAGAATATAAATGGAAAAGCAGATTAAAAAATTCTTCCTGCTTGCAGTTTAATTTGTAACAGTTCTTCATTTGGAGCAATATGCCCTCCTCATGGTATCTAGAGCAGTATTTCACGGTGTGAAGTTTAGCAATAGACTTTTCCAGTTCAGTTGCACTGGCAAACTTGAGTAGAGAGTGTTCCTATTAAAATTGGTAAAATGAGTAGAGAATATAGAAAGTTGGTTACTGGGGGGTACCTACTAAACTTGGTTGAGATTGCAAATCCTAGAGCTGTAATATCACTGTAAAAAAAAAAAAGTTCAGCATCCTGTATGCATCTGTCCTTCTGAATTTAAGAACAGTATGTTATAGCCACTGTAGAACAGTCCTGTTTGAACAATAGTCCTGTTTGAACAATAGTGCTGAATAGAACAATAGTCCTTGATTTTATGTGTAGAACAATGGTGCTGCTTCTTGTAGTTCTTGATTACATAGCTGGTCATACTCAAAAGTCTTTAGAATGCAGTTGGGTTGAAGTGGCTCTTTTGGGGGGTAAATTTTTCTTGTTTGGGTCCCATAGGAATCCTGCTTTGATTCTGTAGCTTATTCTGTTTGTGATATTTGGACAGTAGCTCCATATAACATTTTTTCAAACACTAAGCTTACTTGAAAAATACAGTTCTTGTAACTTGGTATGGGCTTCTGACAATAATTAGCCTTATATTAAACTTGAAAAGTAGGTAAAGTACTTCTTGTAGTATATTGGGGGAGGCAGGAAGCCAATTTTCATGAGGGGATAAAGGAGCAGAAAGCCACACCTGTAACTGTCTGCTGCACAGTGCACTGCATGTCAAGCTGAAGGTGTGGTTTGCCTCTGGTTTTGGATGATGTTACCCAATCTTTTAGATGCTTCCTTTATCCTAGCCTTTTTCGTTGTATTCTGTTTGCCACCGCTCTCTTCATGTGACTGCCAGGACTGCCATCTGACTCATCTGCAGGCATGTTAATGACCATTTTAAGTAAAAAAAAAATGGGGTTTTTTTAACGATTTGGTTATGGTCCAATCTGAAGTTAAAACTGAAGTGGCAAGATGAGCGCACAAAACAGAATGGGCTCTAATAATAGATAACTGCCATATTCTAAAGGAACAATGGGAACTGGGTGTAAGCTAAGCATCAAGTTGGGTCACGCCTTCAGCTTTGCAGTAAGTTGAATATTTATCTTGGTAACTATTGGTGAATCTTGCAGCTTAGTTAGGGGTGTCCCCTGTAGGAACCTTTGGATCCACTGTGTAAATATAAAGGTGATGTAATGGATCCTTATTTTGAATATCTAGAAAGTGTTGGAATTTTGGAGGAATTAATGAGGAAGGGATATCACAAAGCTTACCTAACTCAGGCCTTTCCATGGTGTCTAACCAAGTAGGGTGTGTACAAGTACTGGAGCTTAAGAACTGGAATTTGTTGCAAAACAGAATGCTTTTTTGGCCTTAGTACCAGGTTACTCTTTCTGTCTTGTGCTTCTGTTTTATTGACAAAAGTTGCCTAGCAAACTGTATGAGAACCAGCATGATTTTAGTTAAATCAATAGAAGCCAGACTAAGAAGAAGTGATGATAAACTTCTATTTAAAGTGTTAAGCACTTGATAGGGTCCTCTGTATTTTTCCCTGGGTTGTTATTATGGCAACCCAAGATCTGTACAGCACTAATTCAATGCCATATAGTTTGTGAAACTCTGAAAACAGGCATGACAGGCCTGATCCTGTGTCTCAGCAGGAGACATTCAGGGCTTAGGGGAAGAACCCCATAGCTCAGATTCCTCTGGAACTTGCATCTGATCTGCACTTCACAGAGAAACAGCCAGTCCTTGGAGGGAGATGGGAAAAGGTGTGGGAAGGACTTCTGAAACCAAGATATAAGAAAGAACAGCAGGGAGTATGGTGAAAGGGATCAATGAAGGCTCAATAATAAAATGGATACATGTGTTGATAAAAACTGAGGAAACTTGGCACAGAACAGTAAGCCTTGCCTGTCTTCTTGAAATGTGCAAGACTGAGCTTGACTTCTTCATCCATGCCCAGCTTTACTTAAGTAATAATTGTGTATAATTTTTTAATATATTTGGGCTGACATCCAGATTTGTGTGTAGACAGGCATTAGCATAGTCTCTTCAAGAAACCAACCTGTCAGGTGTATTACTTTGTCATGTCTATCTAGTCCATCAAACTAAGGGATGTTCTCTCTGCAATCCACTTATCTTTCACATATTTCCTGTCTTGTGGTTAATACCGCTTACTTTGTTTCAACCAGCTTACAATACAAAGGGAACAAACTTCAGTATCCACCATCTAACTTTATTTACAATGTTTTGACTGTAAGTAGAACTAATGGCTCTTCTGCTCTGTGTGTGCGTGTGTGCATGTTGAATTGGTGTTTCAATCAGTTTTTCTGCATCCTACAGCTAGAAGGTGAAAGGCCTGCATGTAAACTCTTCATGTACCTCTGACTTTTTCTTACCAGTTAGGTTATTAGTATATGGTGTGTTTACCTGAGAGCTAAAACAATGAAACTTAGCATTAGTTTTGACGTGCAAGAGTAATCTGTTCAATACGTGTATCCAGCATTGATTTAACATTTTACAGAATTTGTTCCTGTCTCTGTGTACTTTCTTAAATTTTTTTCTTTCTACAGATCAGTTTAAAGGTGGCAAATCTGGTCTAGCACAGTCGAAGAGCTGCCTGGACCCTCAGGAATTATTAGAATTACTGAAATCCAGAGACTATGAGAGGTATGCAGATTTCATATTTTTATTGGATCATGAGTTTGTAACTTGCAGCTTGCCAGCAGCTGTCAAAAGTTCTCTTCGGAAGTGGTATGTGGATCTTCATAGTGGAAAGAATGTCCTAGGGATTCTGCTGTGTGGGAAAACTGACTTCTATGCAATACTAACTGTAAGATGCTTTTATCTTAAGAGAGATTATTTCTTCCTCTACAGGGAGATTAAAGGATCTAAGGAAAAAGTAATCAGTGATAAAGATCTAGAGTTACTCTTGGATAGAAGTGATCTTATTGGTAAGTCAGTTTTCATCTGGTGGTTTGGTTTTTTTTATTTCTCTTTGTTCAACAGGAAATTTGTATTTTGTAGAAGTCTTTATATATAGAAAGCTGCCATAGCTTTACTTCCCTACAGCTGTGTTGTACATCTTAAGAAGGACCCTTCGGCCCCTTTGCTGACATTTCCCAACAGGATCTGCTGAAAAAGAAGCAACTTACTTAGACAAAAGTATTCCAGAAGACTACGTTCATGTCTGCCTTAAGCATACTGTGAATAAAGAGTACAGACTGGGAGATGTTCTGCAAAGCAACTTTCCCTATAGGTTGCTGTAATTGGATCAAAATAGAAATTACTCTCAGAAAAGATTTATGTCAATGAACTTGTTTAAAAACCTATTTTGATACTATCATAATTCAAAATATAACATTGGGGGGGTTGGGCTTTTCAGAGTTACTATGGCTCATCAGTGGATCAAATACTAAAAAAAAAAATTAGATTGTCTGCAAATTCTAGTGCTTGATCAGGCCAAGCTGCTATATTAAAAAAGAAAACAACCAACCCTTAACTTTTTTGATAAAGGAAAAAAATCTTGTCCAGTTCATCTAAAGTAGATTTAGAATGAATGCTTTGCTTTCTTCAGCAGAGGTAAGCCTCAAAGCATATATACATGAAAAAATCAGTAATTACTGGATTTAGAAGTAAAAAAATTATAGCAAGCCTTACGTAAGTGTGATATATATATTTTGAGTGAAATAACTTTGCCTTAGCAGAACTATTGCTATACTTTTTTTCATATATTATGTAAAGAAATTGTTCTATAAAATTTGCTTATTTCAGTTAATTGGCTGCTAATAGAGAAAATTATTCTTGAGGCACTGATATATGGTCTAGATCTTTACAAGTTCAGGTTGTGAAACAACCTGATTTATTCTTTCAAGGTGGAGAAGGTGCTATTTATTTTGTGTTATTGGTGTGCATCATATTTTAAATGGTTGCTTATTGCATGGCTGTACTAAGCAAATATAGTATATTTTCTGGGGAAAAAAATTATACAAAGACACTAGTCTATCATTATGTACTGAATATTTACTACAGTTAACCATAGTTAATGCTTTAGGAACTGAAATGCCACCCCAAATGCCATAATTATTAAGTTTGATATAAAGACAGTACTTCTTCATTAGCTTTATATTTGCAGTGATTATATGCTATATATTTATAGTGATTGCAAATGCTAGGACAAGAAGATGTAGGTCTTTGAACTTTAGAAAATAATATTGCTTAGCAGAGCCATAATTTTGTCTTCTTCCTAGTAACTTCACTAAATAGGTTTACTGCATTCTGTTTTATTCTCAGGAAAATGAGACTAGTTCAGGTAAACTTCTAGTGGCTAACTAGCTGTTGATGAAGGAGCGAAATGATTTTATCGACTTGCTTTTCAAATCCAAACAAAAATACATCCAATGCTTATGTCTGCAGTAGTTAGGTTGCATACACTCCATCTATCATTGGTGATCTTTTGTTTTGTTTTAATCCTAGATCAAATGAAGACACCTGAAAAAATGAAAAAGGAAAAAATGGGTGTTTTCAAGGTCCTAGAAGAATCATCAGATTCCAATGCAGAATGTGTGTTTTAATGTGCAAATGTGGCCTGTATCATTACAGCACAAACGTATGACTGACATCATCAGAGATGTTACTTACACATACTGTTCCTTTATGCTGACTTTCTTTAAGGCATTTTTCAAATTCCTTGTGTTCTTTCAGTGAAATTTGACATGTTCTACCTTATAATGCAGGTGATAGTTTCATGTTGTAGCTTTGGTAGGCTCTCAAAGAATTAAGAAAATGAACATGTTTCACCTTTCCAGCTAGCTCCTATTATCAGTGGTAAAAACTGGCAAATTTGTGTTTTTTAAAAAAAAAAAAAAAAAAAGAAATCTTCCTGTGGAAGTCCTAAAACACACTTTTTTTTTTTTTTTCCTTATACAGTGTGAATTATGGTTTTATTTGGAAGGGAGAGAACATGTCCCATTGTTATAGCCATTTGTGTAGCTTCTCTGTTTTAACGTCTGCAAATTATTTTGATTAAATAAATGTCTGGTTTGTCTTAACAGTGTAGGGGTTTTAGCTTATGTGAAGCTTATGTTGTGTCCATTAATTCATTACCTACCTACTCTGGCTAAGGTGCTAAATATAGCACACATTTAAAGAAGAAGGAAAAAAAAAAAGGGGGGGGGCAAAAACCACACAAACAAAAAACCAGCACAAAACCAAAACCCAAACAAACAAGAAAAGGCAGCTTGAATTTTTCTGGTGCAGACATTGCTTCAGTTTTGACTTGCTTGTCAGCTTGCACAACTAAGGTGCCTGTTTGAAGCATGTGGAGGGGAAAGTGCAGAATATCTCTGGTGCTGTGTGGATGACCAAGGACTACTTTCCAGAACGGAAGGCTTTGAGACTACTGTGGGGCAGAAAGGACAGGTGAAGGATACTACTTGAGTATGTTGCTTCAAGCAATGAGGCTTTTAGTGAAGATGTTTTTCCCAGTGTCCAACCTATCCTCTTGTGTAACTTGAGGCTGTTTTCTCATCTTGTGGCTTGTTACTTGGGAGATGAGACCAACACCCACCTCCCTCCATCCTCCTTTCAGGTAGTTGAGAGCAGTAAGGTCTCCCCTGAACCTCCTTTTTTCTCCAGGCTAAACAACCCCAGTTCCCTCAGTTGCTCCTTGTAAGACTTGTGTTCTGGACCCTTCAGCAGCTTCGTTGCTCTTTGGATGTGCTGACACCTCAGTGCCTTTCTTGTGGTGAGGGGCCCAAAACTGAACACAGTATTCAAGGCGTCAGGTAGCCTTTACTCTTTGAGTTCTGGTTTGTGAAAATGTCATCTAGGTGTAATTAGAAGCTGCAGTCATGGAATTGCAGCTGGAGCTGTCACAGTTGTACTAGTGATGCCAAGGCACAGGTAAAATGGAACAAAATAAAATCCTACCTAATCCATCAGACTTTGGAAAATAGCTTCCAGTCACTTTATGATCGTAATTACTCTCCATAGAGAGTAATCTGTTTGCATGATAGAGCAGCAGTTATTTTCTGTTAGAGATGTTTATCCTTGCCTCTATAAGAGAACAAATCTTTTCAGTTGATGAGTAGGCTGGCTTTGACCTTTGGCTGTTGAAAGCCTGGTCTTGTTTCTAATTGTTGGAGACAAGAGTTTCCAAGTTTTCTGTTCAGTTACTTATTAGCCCAAATAATGCAAAGTCCAATATATGCTGTCTCCATGTGTTACATGTATTTGCTGAGCTACTATGCTAGTCTCCTTTATGCGTCATTCTATGCTGGCAAAGACCTGCAAGATTTAAGAGTAGATGGAGCTACAATAGTATCTAAAGGGAATAATTGTAAAGGTTTTAATAGCAACTAACATAACTGCTTCCACATAGGCATACCTAACTTTTGAAGATTGATTTATCCTGTTTAACCTGCACAGCTACCTGATTGGCATCACATGGCAATATGGTGGAAAATAAAAATGAAAAAGTTTCTATCCCATAGCCAGCATAGCTAGGATTTAATACTTGCACCCTTCCTAAAACTGCTTAAACTGGCATTAATGCTAATGGTAGCATTAGTGAAATGTAGTTGCTGTTCAGTAATGTGTGGAGCTTGATGTTCTGTAGAGACTCTGCAGAGCCGTGGCTGCTTTTGTAGCCCACCTTCAAAAAGCAAAAGCAGTGCATATTTTTTCATGTTTTTTGCTTGCTGTCATAGAGGAGCCCATCGCTCCATCCCCTGTTTTTAGCTCCCAAAGCAAGCACAGTGCCTTCTTTGCATGACCTTATATTTCTCATGCCTATAGTCAAGAGTAATGTTCACACTTGCTATCCAACTAAGCTATGAAGGGGCAGTCCAGCACTTGTGCACTTACTGCTGACAGGCAAACCCTGGGGCATGCTGCAAGGGGTGCTGGTATTTTGGAAAGCAGCCTTCCTTTCTGTAGCAGGGGAGATACACAAGTAAGTGTAATAATGATAATGTGAGGATGCTGAGGGGTGTGTAGGGAGGAGAGCGGTGCTAACAGTTTTTAACTCTTCTGGGTGAAACAGTGTCCCCTTGATTGTCTGTTAGAGGGAAGAAATATTTCCATAGCTGCAAGACACATTCTTGAGCCATAAATTTGTCCTGGTGATGGAAGCTAGACTAGAAACACAAGTAGTTTACACCATGTTAAAAATGACTGTGCTTTGTACTGTGCTGCACACCTATGTGAGTTCCTCCTTGGCAGGCTGCTAGCTCACTTATAGACTGCCTGATACACTTCAGATAGAAACCTTTTATGCATTTCTTACGTTATTGTTAAATTCTGGAGCAGGCAGCTCAGTGTGGTTGCAGACACGACCCCATTTAACCTATTTAGTTATTGTTGACAAAAAACAGTTCCTCTGTTAAACTCTAGAGGAATTTGGAAAGTCAGACTACAGTGAACACAGCAGTTGCCAAGTATTTTGTCCTGCATCATGAGTTCCTTTTCTCAGCAAGCTAGAGCAGAGAGCTGTCAAAGTCCTCCTTAAGTAATGAATGTGAATTGCCCCAGCTAGCCTGTTTCCATAGCAATAAATTGGCTCAACTCTGGTATCTGCAGAGAAACCTATACCTCCAGAGCTACCCCACAAACCTTTTGTAGTTCCCGGCTCCTGCGTCATGCCCCGCACAATCGGTGTTTTCTCAGCAGTGCTGCCAGCCTTCACCGCAGGAGCTCAGCCAGGCAATAAAGTGCATGGTGCTGGACAAAGCCAGGCTTGTCTGTTTGCTGGGGTGGGGAGGGCAGGGGAAATGCCAGGCACAGTTCAGGCTCTTCTGCTCTGACCTCCTGACATAAGAGGAAGCTAGTGAGGTTATTTGGAATGAGCCCCATTTTGCTGACAGACATTTGTACAGTAGGAAGACATTCAGTGACTTTGCAGGTGCTGGCAGGCTCAGCCCACCTGCTGGCATGGGGATGCAGCACCCCAGATGGCCCCGGCAGGCAGCATTTTCCTCCTGCCATGTGTGGTGGGCAGCCAGGAGCCCCAAGCCTGCTGAGAAAGCAGGCAGCAAGGAGCATGAGGTGCTGAGAGGAGCCATGCTCCCACGCTATGGCAGGGCAGGAGCACCCATCTGAGATGTAGCCAGAGCAATTTGTTCCTACAGGTTTACTCCTTCAGCCCTGCAGGTCTGTGCTCCCCACTGCTGCACTGGCTTTTTGTCCAGGCCAACCTGCCTGCACCTGCCAGCACTGCAGCACAGAGAGCCTTTCCCTGGGGAAATGTGCTGCAGATGGGAGAGAATTAGCCCCCACTTGCAGGAGTGAGGGGAGATGTCACCCCAGCAGGCCATTAAAAACCCCACTCTCACCTTGAAAAATAAAGGTGCTGTGTTAATATCTGGAGTTTGAGCAAATGTGTGAGCAGGCATGTGCTGGTGGCATGGAGAAGCCAGGCTTTTCCTAGGGATGTGCAGGACAAGGAGTGTGCTGCTTGAGCTATGCCATCCTTGCTTGCCACTGCGCATAGAAGGAGCACGAGACATTGAGCTAAATTTAGCTGGATTGGTGAAATTAGTCCCCTCCCCAACCTGCCAAAAAGCTGTAGAGTTGAGCTGGACTGTGGAGGCTTATAATCGTGGTGATGGGTCAGCTTTACCTCAGACAATGATTGTTTTGGGGTTTGTGGTTTAGGTTTGGTGGTTTTGACAGGGTTTTGGGTGGGGTTTTTTTTTGCAAGCAGCTGTGCTGTGGTGTGATTCATTCTGAAGGAGAGGAAACACAGGGTGCAGCATTTACATGCTGCTGAAGACAGCTAGGACTTCCCAAGCTGTTGCAGATGCACCCACTAACCCTGGAGTGGAGGTGGCCCTGTGTCTGCAAAAGAGGGTCTGTATGCAGCTACAGACCCTTCTGTTTTCAGCCTCTGGCAATCTGTTTTAAAGCAAATATGACACTACATCTCGGAAACCATTTATTTTTACACCAAAAGAACAGCCAGTGTCTCTTTCAGAGGTGTGAACAGAGAAATCACTGCACAACTTTTTGCTGTACCCGGGTGGGGTGCTGCTGCTCAGTCACCCTCAGCCCTTCATCCAGTGCACATAGGGTGTGTATCCCCTGCCCACATTAATCCCATGGCACCTCTAGCAGCACGGCGATGCCTCTGGCAGCCACATGGGCCCTTGCACTGGAGACTGTCCCAAATGTCTGCAGGCAGAAACAACCACGGCCATAGGTCTGCCCTGGTTTGGGCAAGAGATGTGGGTCTCCAGCCTGCATCCAGCCCTGAGCCTGTGGTATAGGGCTGGGGAGCCAGCACGGAATGGCCAGGGAAGATGAAACAGGGGACAGAGACTATGGCCACTCAAACCTTTCCCTCTTTGTGGCAGGACTCCCCGGCTTCCAGCAAGCATCAAGTGAACATTTTTTCACAGAGCTCAGTTTGTGACCAGGAGGAATGGAGGCGCAGCTAGCTGATGCAGTATGGGAAGCACTTAAGTGCCCAGACCTGTCATCATGAAGCAGTACTGGATGTGGGAAGAGGCAGATTTCAGTTGCCTTACACCAGGGACAGGCCACCAGTACCAGCTATGGTCTGTGACTTGGCTGTGCCCACTGGGCCTTTGCTGGGTGCCAGCAGGCAGCTGCTAAGAGCAGCTGGGCAGCATGCGAGACCAATCTGACTCAACCTTGTTAATTCTCACCTGCTATTCCCTATAAACACAGCCATGCACTGGGTACCTGTTCTGCTACCCAGGGAACCCACTCCAGTGCACAGAAATACCAAGAGAAAGCAGAGCCATCTGCCTTGTAGATTCACCCTGTTTATTGAATGCAAACAGAAGGCAAATAACTGGGACACAGAAGAGTGGTAATGTGACTTTGGCCTCTGATTTTCCTGTGTGATTGACAGTGCAAAGGAGGGAAAAAATATAATTCTGTGTATTAGAAAAAATCCAAGAGGAAATAAAAAGAATGTTGAACAATTAGTGACATCTCATGTGAACAAATGGAGGATTAATAATGGCAAGGAAATTCAAAGCCATGCCTAGCATTCCTTATTGCAAACAAGATTTGGCAGGGGGGCAGGGATGATGCTTTTCAAGGAAAAGCAGCAGGGGATAAACCATCCACACTGGCTTTGTGAGCAGCGCAGTTTACTTTGGGAAGACGGTGACCACCTCGTAGCCCTCTGGGGGAATCACCCTCTCCCGTGCATGCTTCTCGCAATAGATTTGGTCTTCCACAAAGAAGTGTCCTTTCTGCTTGAGGTTGGTGCCGCAGTCACTGCACACGTAGCACTCGGGGTGTCGCTGCTTGTCCCGGATCTTCACAAACACCCCTCTGGGGAAGGAACCAGCACCCCTCAGTGTCAGATGCCCACCACTGCCTCCCTCCTCCCCAGCTACCTCCCACCCAGCCCAGACCCACACCAGTGCTGAGGGCGAACAATTTTCTCCTGCTCCTAAGAAGTCAAAGGATAGGCCCTACCTCTGGCCAGGCAGATGTTAACAGCACTTTTAGAGCCTGACACGAGCTGGCACAGGACTCCTCCTCTGGAAAGTGTTTCCTAGCAGTGGCCTGCGTAAGTTTCACAGGGACAGTTCTACCACCTGTAGTGGCAAGAATCACTATGATGGCATCTTTTGGCTGGAGACAGTGCAACAGCTTTCAAATGCCCAGAATCAAATGGCAGGCGTGAAGTTGACCATCTGGGGGAGCAAAATCCAAGTCCAAACCAAGCGAGCTGCAGTACAAATACAGAAATGACTGCCCACCACCAGCCTAGGGGGATGAAAGCTGCACAGACAGCCACTGCCCTTTTGCTAGTGACCAACATACCAGGTTTATGTGGGAGAAGCATAGACCAGATCCTGGTTCTGATCCCAGACACTGCTGCTCAGGAGCAACAGTGAATAGATCCAGACAAACATGGGCCAGCTCTGGAAAACTTCACAGCTTAACCCAGCAGATGATGAGGAAAACACAACAATTTGCCAGGAGTGTAATTTTGTTCCAGCAGCCACCTATATCTTCTGTAATTCATTAGTATTTATTGCTACTCATAGCCTCGTGCTTTCTCTCCAGATCTACCCAGCTGGTAGAATAATTGTAGGGTTTGTCTCTGATTCATATTTTGCGGGGTTTGGATTGCCTCTAATGACTCTGCCAGTCCCTGGTGCTCCAGGCAATCACAGTGTAGTGGGTCTCAGCAACTATCTGATAGCTTGTGGTGGGCAGCATGGGAGAAATCTGAATTCCTCCATGACAATGCAGGTGGACTACCAATACTTGACTGCTGGAGTCACCTGTTAAGCTAAGGGGGTTGTAGGGAAGAATCTGTGGTTGAGAAACTGAACAGCAAATTGAAGGCATGGGATGGGTCCCTCATGCTGTCAAACTTATGGAACAGCAGCTCTGTATTAAAGCCATGCCCCTGCTGTGCTGGCAGTCAGACATACCCACATAAAGACAACTAAAATTATGTCTGCATAAACACAGTAGAGGTATGCAGTCCTACAGCTAACCAGGGAGAACACAGCTCTCTTGGTCCACACTGCATCTGACCACCAATGCAAGTCACCACTCCATGGCAGGGAGTGCCAAGATATGAAAAGCATTGAATACACAGGCCCTGAATGAATAGCACATTTTGTTTCTGGCTGCTGTAAACATTTCAGGTAGGAAGCAAAATACTGCAGTAACAACTGTCTCAAAGTTTGTCTCATAGGGACTTGTTTTGGTTTCCATTGATATGGATCTGTAGAGGGAAACCCAACGCCTGCCTCACTACAGAGAACTGCAAAGTTGGTGCTATCAAAGCTGGTGAGAATAGTTGTACCTAGAGCCAGCTCCTGGATGTACTGGATGTGGGCAGGTGAAGTGTTTTGGGTGCAGCACCTCAGGCCCTTGCACAGGCATGGTATGCTTGGCCTGCAACCCCAGGGACAGGCTTACTTACACAATGCCAGATCCACATTTCTCGCACATGGGCAGCTTCTGGGCATTCCCAATCGATGAGGCCACCTTTGTGGTGGGGGCTTTGACGCTCCTAAATCCAGATGGTTTGGTAGGGTCTCCTGGGGGGTGGAAGGAGAGTGCTTCAGAGCGCGTGAAATGCGTGGCTCTAAGTTATCCCTCCCAAGCAGATGTTCTTTTAGGGTGGGGTGATGTTCTTTAACCCCAGCTCCAAGGCCAGGATCCATGCATGGAAAGCAGGCAGGGATTTAGGGGTGTGTGGGGAGGAGGGAGAGAAAGGGCACAGCTGAACCTGGCCCTGAAAATTTGAGGGCCTGAGATTGTGGGCAGTCAGATGAGAGTTTCTTCTCCTCTTAACAGCCCATCAGACCTCAGCTGATGTGTCTCACATGCACAGATGCACAAAGCAAAGCGAAGCCTCTGCCCCTGCCCCAGCCTTGGCAGCGCTGGAGACTGCCTGTTATGTCCCGATCACACACACAGGGTCAAGCTGATTGCCAGATCTGGGTTCAGCAAGAGGAGGTGAGTGTCCTGGCAGACTGGGGAGGACTGTCAGAAGTCCTTTTCCAGTCTGCTCTCTGGCATACAATAGGGCTGACTCCCCAGGACTCCTGGAAGATTTGGTAAACAAACTCCTTGTTCTTGCAGGGCCCTGGGAGACTGGGGATAACCTTGTGCCCTCCTGCTGCTGCACAGCATGCTCCAGGTGTGTCCCTAGTGCAGCTTCTCTGAGGCAGGGATGTCCTGCAGGTCCTTTGCAGGAGACATCTGCTGACCTGAATTCCTACAACGGCAGTGGATCCTAGATGCAGGATACGAAGCAAGCCTTTAAATATCTGCAGTGAAAAAGGAGCCTCTTACAAAATGACACCATTGATGTGACTAGTCTTATCTACATAACTTTTGCAAGAGGTTCAACACTGAAAAACAAGGGAAGGAGGGCTGCAAAGACTTCCATGGTGTTTCACCCAAAACAGAGGGGGTCAGTGCGCACCTCAGGCTAGGAAGGACACTAATAAAACCCTTCTGACTAGTGTCAAACCAAAAGCACACTGCAGTGGATGTTCCTGGTGTAAGGGAAGGAAAAATCCTGCAGAGGAATATGCTGTTGACCAGCAAGGTTAAGGACATGTCACATCCCAGGGCAGCATTACTGACAGAGGAGCTGAAGAAAAAGGAAGGAACTGCCCACTGCACCTTCCTGTCACCACTGCTCACCTGTGGGGCAGGTATTGCTGCCGTGCTTTGCTTCTGTGACAGCCTTCAGCTCAGAAGTTTGCACCCACCTCAATGCAGAGATGCTGGTCCAGAGGTGCAAGTTCCCTAATGGGGGCTACAGCCCATGTACCCTCCAAAAACAGAAGGAAGCACCTGGCTCCAAGACTTACTGCAAGTGACCTTTGCTGGGAAGGAAGCAGCAGCAACCACATTTGCAGGCTCTTCCTTATCACCTCTGCTCACTCCCTGAGCCTCAAACAGCACTTTGGTCATATCAGCATTGACAGCATGTTTTTAAATCTCTCTACAGGAATCAGCTTAATCAAATGCCCACAGGAAACATAATATGCTCCACCCTGTGAAACACCCTCCACCTATTAGTGCAGGGTCAGGTCTAAAGACAGAAACACAGACCAGCCATGGCACCTCCACACACCGGTGCCCACACATAGCCCCCCAAGTGTCAGGAGCCAGGTTCTCAGCTGGTGTAAGTCAGCACAGCTGATACAGTCAGCAGTGCCCCAGGGAACTTGTGCCAGCTGGGGAGATAGCTCCCTGCTGCTACTCACAAGCCATCACCTGAAGACAGGCTGTAAGAAGCAGCCAACCAATGTGCCACTTATCACCAATGTGCTATTTATCGCCGCAGACATGATCTGACTCAGCAGCAGGGGTGTTTGAGCCTGACTGAGCAGTATGGAAGGCAGGGGCACCATCTCCTCAGGGACAGACATTCCTTTGGGGCTGTGTAACCTCCTGGCCCTCCTCCGCATGGGTGATTATCAGCTCACAGTGGAGTGATGCCAAAGCCCATCCTGGCCTGTGATCTGGCAGGCAAACCTTGTGCCAGAGAATCCCAATAATTCTGCAAATCTTCAAAGAAAGATAAAACAGAGAGGCTTTTGCTTCTTGTCTTCTTCAGCACTACTAAGCATGGGGGAGAACTTCAGCTGCGTGAGAAGTCCCAGCTACTCAAGTCCTTTCCACACAGGAGCTGAACCCTGAGGGCAAGTTGCAAACACTCAGTATTTAAAAGATGCTTTCAGGTAGGTATTTTAACAGCATATTAAAAACTCCAAGATCCTGGTTTCTTTCTTCCTATTGTTTCCTTATTTCCTTCATTTTGCTGTTTCCATGCAGGCCCCTCAGACCTACCAGGTCTGAGGCTGATCTGTGTCCCTTTGTGGTATCTCAGCACCATGCTTTTGTTGGATGAAATCGAACATACCACTGCCAAGCTAATAACAAAAGACAAAGTCTCAACTGGCCTAACGGGGGGGGGGGGGGGGGGGGGGGGAGGAGGGTAGTAATTCTTGGAATTCTTTTCCTATTTACTTGTTTATTTTAGTTTATTTAAGGGGATAAGTGAGCACAATTTGGCCCCCATGTAAGTTAATTGGCTTTTTTTATCTTAAAGTCTATAGCCCTGAACTGCACAAGTCCAGATGTCAGATCAAGAATGCCAAGCAGAGTGAAATTTCAGAGTTTAAAAGCTATGAACTGCTCACTGTAACTCAGCTTTCATATTTTTACATTCAACTGCAGAAGCAGATCGGTTTTCTTATATAAAAGGATGGAGATCAGAAGCATTAAGACTCACTAAAGATCACTATCTTGAGGTACCTTTTGAAGTCTTGAATCTAAGATGGTCTTCAGTCAGTAAATATTATCTTAAAGGGGCAAAACTTTACAAAACATAGACAAATTTTTGCAACTTTGTAAATTCCTTCTTGATAACTAAATGTTGTAGGGGTTTATTTCTCAAGCACTCACTCAATAAGTGAGCAATGATATGGGCCTATAGACACTGACACTAATCAATGAGAGAATATTTAGGAGTTAAGTTAGTGAAAGGGTCTGTAGGTTTCTGTAGAAACCGATGACATGTGCTACTTTGAACAATCAACAGCTAAGAAAGGAAAATAAAGTTTTAGATGTTACTCTTAAACACTGTACACAGCCCAAGGAATGGCAAAAGGGAAGAGCACACTCAGATTAGGTGTGCAGTAAGTGCTCACCTTTTTCTTCAGACTCCAAAATCTCTTGCAGCACGAGGAATGAAGCAGACTGTCTGGGTGGTTCATTTGACTCTTGTTTCTCCTGGAGCATCTTATAAACCTCAGATTCCCTGTCTATGACAATACCGCCTGGGGGCTGGTTATGCTGATCTAAACTGAAAAAGGAACAGGGAATACGCTTGTTAAAAATCTGAAAACTAAAGCTCGTGCCTCTAGCAAAATTTTCACAATGCATCATATGACTGAAGAACAAACGTGCAACACAAATGTGCAACAGGATGCCATAAAACACGGAGGTGCTGGATGTGCTCACACAAGACCCACAGCCCAGGTGGGATTGGCACCCTGGGCTATCCACATACACCACTATGAAGAGGTTCACACTGACCGCCCCCAGCCAGTCCCCAGGTGTTCTCTCTGCCTCACAAGTAACTATTTACTCCAGAAACTAAAACTTTCTCAGGAAATCACTGCTCTGTTAACAGGAAAATCAAGAATTTGTGCTGTGATGGGAATCCTGCATGGTAGATGTGCCATCTATGCATGTTCCTTGCATGCATAAACTAATACCTTAGACTACTACCTTGCACCACTGTGAATCTCAAATTCAGTAAAGTTTATTCCATTAAAAAGAAATCTTTGCAAGTACACTATGATTGAGTCCTAAAGGCTATTTTCACAAAGTAACAGCTGTACAATCTAACTATAAGATCCCCTGATTGGCAATAATTTAATTTGGTTTTCAAGTGAGTGTTGCTATTTCCATTTTACAGGAGAGGACACTGAGCCGCAGCCCATTTACAGCATTTAATCAAGGTTAATGAGCAAGTGAAGGGCAGAAGAGACTTCTATGTGCTAACACTAAGCCCTCCTTTCAGCTGCCACTCATTTCATGAGGGACTTGCACCCTCAGCCTAGAGCCTGAAGTGCTTCAGTGTCAGCTTTTCACAATGCAGGGTGGCTGAAAGGGTGGTCATTATGCCAGTGGAAGGGTCATTAGAGGAAAAAAAAGGAGGTTTGAAGCCACTACCTGGGATGTTCTCCACATCCAGTGGGTGCAGGATAAACTACAGGCTTAAAACTGCAAGAGGATGTTCAGAATATTCCTTGGGAGGTTCCTGCCTGCCTTGTATTCTGGGACTGGAGTAAAACATCTCCAGAAAAATGAGACAACTGACAAGTCTCTTATGTAACTGACAGCTCAATTACATAATGCAGCCTTATAAATGTAAATGGTCTATTAGGTTTCACTGTTCCTGCACCCTGTGATTGCCTGAAAAGTACATAAACATTCTGAAGTTCAGATTAAATCGCAGAGGGAAATCTTTTTCTTGAGGACGCAACTTCATACTTTCCATGCCAATGTGCAATACAGTCATCTGAGAGTTACTCTACATAATAAACTCTTCAAGAATCAGAGGTAAA
The DNA here is from genome assembly GCF_004027225.2 of Strigops habroptila. Lineage (NCBI taxonomy): Eukaryota > Metazoa > Chordata > Aves > Psittaciformes > Psittacidae > Strigops > Strigops habroptila. The sequence goes on along the minus strand of NC_044281.2, from coordinate 60,619,136 downwards.
ATCATCGCACGTGTTATAAAACACTATTTCCATAAAAAGAATTTCATAAAATGTTTCCATATTTAGTAATTTTCAGGGGAGCAGGAAGCACATTAGGCTTGCAAGCAGTTGAACCCTTGCTGCCTGAATCTCATTTACTCAAGCCTCTCACCCAAAATAAAATGATGTGCTTTCTATTACACAGAAAATGTCCTAGGTTATCCCAAATGAATCCATGCTCCACATTACATTCATTTTATGTGAACTCATATACTCCCACCACTCTGTAGACCCATGAAAACATTAGGCAACAAACCTTTCACTGCAGTTTGCATACTAAGAATGTTTCACTAACATGCATTCAAAAAGCAAAGGCTACATCACCTTCAAGAGCACTAAAGTCAAACAAAGCCATCACATTTCAACCATGTGTTGTGACAGTGTGCAAAACATACAGATCACTTCTCCCAGGTACACACCCTATAGATATACTTGCCTATACGAGACTTCCAAAAGACTGTAAAAAACCCCAAATCCTAGAATTTGCACGAGCGGAGTGAAATACCTCCTGTTACACAGGTACTTTATCTGCAGCAGTCACCAGCAACTGGTCTCCTTTTCCGTGCACCGGAGTTCCCCAACTCAAAAATGTTGTAGGGGACAACTCCAACATGCTTTACTGCATTTTGGACTCACACACTTCAGTAACCATTAGTGAAGCTTACTTGCTTCTGCTCTGGACAACTTGCAACACTGATTGAGTAACACTGCATTGCTGAGCTTTGAAAACTGGCAAGAAGATGGCAATAAACCCCATAAAGACTCAGTCTAGCACAGCGTCTTCAGAAAAACACAGCTTATTCTTTACTAATGGCATTTTATGATTTTCTGTTAGCACATTTTGAAAAGTTTACAAGGATTTCAGAGCTGGGCTCCAAAGTACTTGGAGCGCTCGCTTTTGCAATGAAACAACTGCTGATGCCTGGGGCTCCTTTGTGAGTGTTATCAGCTGTCTAGACGAGCACGCCAGCCAGCCGAGTGTTACTGCTCCTGGAATGCATGGTACTGACTACAAGCCAGAGCAAGTAACTGGCCTGAGTAACAAGGCAGGAGTAAATCCACAGCCTCTCATTATCTCTCTTGGCTGCTGGCACACGCAAAAGCTTGGCTGTGTGGGTCCCTGAGTGAGGACACCAACTTTTCTCCTTTAAAGCATGCGGTGCTTAGCCCAGGAGGGGACTGTGAGCAGCCGAGGAGCTACGAGATCTGACTGTGCCCTTCTGCTCTGTCCCATGGAAACCATAGGACTAACCACCTCCGTGGACCATGTCACACAGCTGCATGCTCCTTGCTTGGTCACAGAGCAGGGTAACTCTGCTGAAGGGTCACATCTTCTGAAACAATTCAGCCTTGGTTGGAGCCCTCCTGTGAAATGCCTAAATGTACTTTCTGCTTCACCCTTCTCAGTACTGAAATCCTCCCTGTAAAACCCTGAGGGCTGTCATTTAGAGGGATGGGCCAGCTGGTTCCCAACTGCCACAAAGCAAAAACACCTAAAAGCACCCAGGCCTTGTGATGCTGAGGTTCTCGCACATCCTGCAGACCTCAGACCATGTTGAGCATCCTCCACTCCTATGAGTCCTCCATGTGCCTGGTGCCTGCCCAGGCTGCTTCGCACTCATGGATGTTATCAGCACAAGATGGAGCCTATGGGGACCTGCTTCAGCCTGAAATGAAACACACCCAGCGCACGCACATGGCCCTGCCCACAGCCCGTGGAACAAAAGCACAAGCACACATGTGGCAACATCTTCCAGTCACAAACAACAATCATTTCAGTGCAGGAGAACCACCGGCTTTCAGGATAAGGCACTCTCCTGCCCCCAGCAAAGCCATCTGCTGCAGGTGGCTCCTCCAGGAAAGCCACCAGCTGCTGTCAAGGCCCTGCCACGCAGGTGTGCAGGGGGCAGTGGACACACTGACAAGCTGAAATCATGTTTGGTGCTTCCCGCAATGTTGGACATAGACACAATGCAGAGGAAGCCCCTGTGAAGAGTCATGCACTAATGTCAGAAAGGTGAAATGTAGATGCTGTTTCCTTGTGACCAGCAACGCCGTGAGCCACAGACAGGGACAAGGTACTCGTGGACACCAAGATGCAGATGAAGGGATGCAGTGAGCCCACTGCAAAGGCAGTGGGCAGGTTACCTGGGGAAATCAGGGCTAACAGAAGAGATCTGCCCCTTCAGGGAATCCATGATGTTGCTCTGCGAATAGAGCTGCAGGGGAGAACTGAACTGCACATGCAGCACTTTGAGTCCCGGCACCTCCACTTCCACGGGGCTCTTGGGGCAGACCTGAGCCGTGCGCTTCAGCTGCTCGGGCCCCACTCGGACTTGGCTGGGGATGGAGGACATGCTGTGCCTCCGTTCAGAGGTCTGCGCCTGCAGAGGATTATAGATGGAGGCGACGGGAGCCTGCATCGGGCTCATTGGCGATGGGCAGCTATGGGCCCACGCATTCACGTGGGCAGTTTGAGTTGTGTTTGTTTGGGGGTTCATTTGGGTTTTACGTTGTGGAATTGAGGGTAAAGTGCAGCGGAGGAAGAAAGGAAAGAAGGAAGATATTAATAGACTAAACCTAATACTCTAAGCAGTACAAGCAGTTGCAGAATACCGCCTGAGGGGCACACCACTGAATACAGGACTTTACATTAAAGGCTTCTGGCTAATGCTGTGCCTCTGGTCTCACACTCCAAGTGTGCCCGCACAAAAACTTAAAATGCAGTCACCCTACTGATGAGCAAAGGGGTTGTAAAGGTAATGAAGACATGGCAGCAGGGATTTCAATATGAACTAGCACTCATGGTCCCACTGTCCAGCCAAGGAATGCCACCTTCACTGCTACCCTTCCCAAAGCTAGCCTGGGCATCCTACTGATGGGCCATCTCACCTCAGACCCCAAAACAGATGTGCTCAGCATGAGGCTTCTCCCTGCCCTCCCCACCTCCTTTGTAACACCAAATCCAGTGGATTTGCTGGTGTTTCTGTCTGTACCAGCCTTGCATTTACATCATACAAGATGGAGCATGGACCAGGTCCCCATGTCACATCACCATGTGCAGTGGCAGGATCAGGCTGCTGGGTTCAGATAGGCTGTGTGTCTGATGGGTGCAAGATGGGGATGCAGATAAAATGCCAGGTAAACCCACAGCAAGGTGGGCCATGTACAAATAACTCAAAAAACAGAAGGGCAGGAATTTAAAGGCAGCTGGAAGGCTGTGTGAAGGGAGAACCTACACCTCCTTTGCTTGTGCCAAATGGTCCCATCAGGTTAATGTAAAGTCAGATTTCCCTTGTTCTTGCTCTGCATGTGCTCAGCCCCTGAATGAGGCTGCTGAGCTGTACCATAAGCAAATGAGGAACAAATGTCTGGCACCTTGTCTGCCAGTTGCAGCACTGTAACTGCCTAGAAGGGACCCTGCTGCAGATGGGGCTGCCAGTGTGAGAAGCCGGTTTCAGTCAGGAGCAAGTTTTTAGGCTTGTATTAAAACACAATCTCAGGTCTTTGTGCCCTGCAAAAGCAGAGGTTGAAGTTACTTTTGGCGCCCCATTCACAAGTCAGGAATTCAGTTGAGTATCAGTAAAGCATTGGTCTTGCAGCTTTTGTTGTAAAAGTGGCCAAAGTTTTCCTGGCAGTTGGTACTGCTATAGACTTAGGGCACTTAAGCAACTTAACCAACACAGCCAGAAAGATTTCAGACAGCTCCTGCTTTATTGCTTCCAATGAAAAAAGAGGAATGTTAGACTTTTGGAATAATGTCTCTGGTGAAGCTCAGATACAACTACAAAAATCAATAGGCCCTTTTAAGGTTGGGAACCTTTCCAGTCCCATATATAAAATCGCTCACACAGGTATCAATGTTTCAGCTATCAATGTTTCAACTACTTTTTAAAACCCCTGTGAAAAACAAGGTTCAATAATAAGAATCAGAAAGATCCAAACTTAGGTAAAGTCTGCCTATGAATCCCAGACCAGCCAGGAAAGGGGACGTGTGTGCTTCCTGCACTAGCTAGTACCTCCCCTGCCCAGCACTCCTTGCAAAGCCAGCACAAAACGCTAACTAAGTGCTCGTAACAAGCTGTCAGGCACCTGTTCAGACCAGCAGGCTGGCATGTCATGCTGAACGCACGTGGAAACTGCGTCGGTCTCTGCTAAACAAAGAAACACAACAGCATTAATTTCATTTCTGCATCTCCCGAAATGTTCCCCGCTCCTCCAAGCTCTGCCCTGGGAACCACATTCATGCTCATGTCTCTGCTCTCTCCCTTGACCTGAAAAAAAGCTCTTCTGGGTTAACAAATTGGTGCCCTCGCAGTGGACTTGCATCTCCTGGAGCCTTCCCGTAGGGGCCTGGGCAGGTATGGGAAGCAAGGAAGATACTTACGGCTTGGTAGACTCTAGAGCCCCAGGTGATGTCTTTGACTCCACAGCACTGTTGAAGGTCTGGATGTTCTCTGAGGAGTAGAGCCCTGCTGGGCTGTTGTACTGAGCAGTGATCACCCTGGGGGCAGAAGCTGTGGCAGCAGTGAAGGGCACTGCACTCCGGTTGTGTGCACTTCCTACGTGCCTTACTTCCTGCATGCAAAGGAGCAGAGGCAAAAATCAGAGGTGCTCAAGCATGCAGGTGGGATGTGACATGGCAGCCTGGAGCAGGCGGCCACTGTAGTGGTGGCCTTTATGTGTGGTGTCAGCTGAGGAGTACACAACCGTAACCATCAAAGCAGGCAAGTATCCTACAAAAGTCACAAGGGCCTCGGCCCCATCCTGGATGGCTTCAGGCTGACTTTCAAGACATTTCAGAGTTGACATGCTAGCAACATAAGAGCCCAGAAACATCGCCAGAGCTATTAGTTCACGGTGCCACATACCTGGGAGCTCCTGCAAGCCTACAGTAAACCACAGGACCTACCTTCTCATGCAAGACTTAAGCATTCCTTGCAATTCGTAAAAGCAGGGCTTTCTATGGGAAAAAGATGAGCAGTAGAAAGAGGCACACTCTTCAGTGACATCTGAAAGTTTGGCTTTACTTACATAAGGGCAACCCAAAAAGAAGGGATTTGTTATTACTATATGTAGTTTGGAGTGTGTCTGCTCCTTCAGCTAAGACTGGGGTTCACAGCTGTCTCTGATGAACAACTTTGGACTTTCTGGACAAGAAATTCCCACAATAAAGGTGGGAAGATGGCTGTTGTTAATACAAAAAACTGTCCACAAGCAGTGACAGCTAACTGCCAGAGACTTCTTCAGTGTCGGAAGTATGAGATATCACCCAGACATCCTGGGTTTGCTGCAAACTGAAGGCTTTGAGCAGTATTAGTGGATACTAAGAAATATTAGTTACAATTTAATAAGAAAGGGGGCAAATCCAAATCTTAAATAAGACATGAGATGAGATAAGACTCTTCTGAATCACAGGCAGTGCTAACAAAAATAGGGAAATTTCTAAGCCCCATCACCAGTTCAGGGGGCTGGGAATTAGCAGCCTTGGGGCAGAGACAACAACATTTCTCTCCAGAGAAGACACTTGACCAAAGCAAGGAGTACGATGAGGCCTCAGTAGAGCAGGCGTAAGAAAGGACTAATGTTCACAAAGGCAGCTGAAATATCCAGGGCTAAAAGATGGCACCCACATGTGCATTTTGAAATGTTTTAGCCAGCTGTAGAGCTTGGGCAGGGCTTCAATACAGGGCTAACATCCAATGGCACAGGATGAAACAGGGCCCTTCTTAACATGCTGGGCCCATGGTTCCCAGCACTAATTAACACAACCAGTTCCCCCACCCACTCAATACAGGCGCTGACTTCTACAGCAACGAAGTGAGCCTTCACCGCCCTTTGAACATCTCATGGCATTTGTTTGATAGAGCTATAGTTACAGGATAAACACTCAATAAAAGCAAGTATGACTAAATTCCCCTACAGATTTTTCCTTAAACCACTTTTATGTCCCCTGATTTCCTTAGGCAGCTGGCTAACATTCCCAGACTGACAGATGGGAGTCATCTCACGTCATGGCACTCAAATGCTATGTACAGCACCAAGCACAGCACATAGGAGCCCTCAGAAAAGAGCAGTGTGGATCCAAATGCACTCATAAGTTACAAGTAATCTGAAATCAGTGAGCTAACTCAAGATGGGGGGTGGCGGGACTTCTCTCCCATGGCTTTCTGGCTGATGCTTATGGACGTCAGCCATGCAGCTTTCCCACACACCAAAGGAAGAAAGACCCTGGAGTAATTAGCTAATCTCCCTTTGTTGCAATCTCACTCAAAGCACATAATAGTGCTCATAAAAATAGTCTTTCCCATGGCAGAAACTGTGGATTTTAGCAAAAAAATTACTTCAGCCTGTATATCACACCGTGGGGAAAAGTATCAGTGATCTTTTATCAGCCTTAAATACACATGCTAGCCCACCATTTGGAGGCCACAAGTAGGAAAGGGGTTCAGAAGTGCACATAAATAACTGGTTTAATGAAAGACAGAGGCACAAGTTTTAGGCTAAAGGGGTTATACTCTTAGGTCAAACAGACTCAAAGTCGAAATCATGTCACAACCTATATTGCAGAAATGTTTAAGTATTAATCAAGAATTAGAAAAAGGGAAGTAATTTAGAGTGGTTTTTTTTTAATTCTGGTTTCCTAAGGAAGCAAGGCATCTCAATTACATACTCCACACATGCACATTAGAACATGCACGTGGGCATGTTCCCACCCTCACCAAGGACCTTTGAATCTGTCAGCCAAGCCCAAATCAGTTTGACAGTGATACAGGCCTCTAGGATGTTTAGGTTCCTACAAGTGTTATGAAAATAGACAGCTAGATGGAAGATTGAGACTGAAATCACATTAATGCCTTGACTCCAAGAGCTGCAAAACACGCTCAGGCACAGAATATACACAGGAGATTTTGGCTTACTTTTGGCCACCAGGTAGGTTTTCTTCTGTGTAATAATATCCAAGACCATAAATGAAGCTTTCAGAAGCGTCAGGACATCTGTAGTAGCTCTCATGTGGATAAAGTCCACTGATTATAAGGGAGTTTATAACAGGTTAAATAGAGATACTGGTGCTGAAGGTAGCGTCTGAAGATTAGATTAGATGATTAGAAAAATCCCATCTGGAAAACAGTGTAGAAGGTGTATAACCCAAGAGTCTATAGACAAGTATTACAAGAACAGTAAAATTATAAAGGGCATTTGGATGATACAAAGTCTCGAACACTTCCTGTCCTGCTGTTCTGCTCTTTCTGCTCGAGCTGTGAAAGAAATTTGCAAAGAACAAGTGCTTTCATGATCCCAAGATCAAAAGATAATGTGTTCTCACTGTCGAATGTATTTATCTAAGGATTTGCCAGAACTGCCAATACAGGCTCTGTGGTGTTGCATTAGTTCTGTTAAAGCCCCAGCTCCTGTAATCATGTGTTTATGTGAGAGTCTCTGACTTTGTACTGGAAAAAAATACCAGAAATGTGACACTCCCAAAAACCTGCCCACCAGAAAGCAAGTGAAAAATGTTAGTACAAACCCAGTGCATACTGCATTTGTATGCAGTTGAGATGCCTGGGGTTTGCAGCATCTCTGAGGCTATGGTGTTCCCAGGACCAACACAAAGAAAAGCAGGCAAGCAGCATTAAACAGCATCTCTGGCTGGACATGGACTGCAAGAGCAGTAAGCAATGGTCTGTTTGCAAAGAAAGAACTGGCAGTCAGACACATAGACATGATCTTAGCCAGTCAGAGCATGACCTACTCTTTCTTTGTCAATAGTAGAGAGGAGTGTGACTAATATTAGATCTTTTTGGAGACATCTTCAGTTGGAATCTGCAGGCAGATCCGGAAGCACTTGCCTCACCCTTCCTGCAAGCCATGGTGCTGCCTACCATGAGGCACAGAATGCACTGTAGAGGTGTGGCTCAATAAGTCATTGCTATTGTTGCTAAGCCTGTTGACAGGCTGCCTCAGTCCCCTGACGCCAGCCCTGTCTGCAGTGGGTTGCAGTCAGCAGTGGGCAGCAGTCAGCAGTGGGCAGGGGTAACGGCAGCAGTTATTTTGGTCTGAATAGAGGGTATGGAAGCTCGAAGCCTCCAGACAGCATACTCAAGAATAATATTTTACCAGTATAAACTGATACCATGATAGTTAAATCGCTTTGTCTGCACAGATGCCAGCCTTGCTCCCCTCCTTCCTTTGCAGAGGTATGTCTCCAGGGGGACTGGCAGAGTGGATAGCCCAAGCTAAAACGGATTAGCAACTGCAATTAGCAAACTTCTCTGCCAGGATGCTGCTTCTGAACTTAGAGAGATCTCGTCTTGCTTCACTTTGAAACGAAGCCATTCCTCCAACAGCCCCCTCCCTATCTGAAACTACCTCCTCCTCCACCAAACAAGCTCCAAGTGGCTTTGGAGCACAACCCTGTGTGCTCCCAAGTCCTGCAGGCACCAGCGCACATCCTGCCTCCCCCCTTCCCCCATCCCAGAGTAAAAGCTATTTCCCAATCCCAAAGGCAAACAAGGTATGTAGGACCTGAACTTCAGGTCAAATACGCAGGTGTTCTGCCAGATGAGTTTTCTGGGTGCCAGCTGTTAGTGGTAGGAGCCCTCTCTGATGGGCAGAGGGGGATGCTGCTGTGTGCTGCAGGCGCTGCACTGTGGCTCTTCCAGCTGGGTGCCAAGTGGCTTCCCTGCTATCACAGCCCTCCTAGCAGGGAGCTGCCAGCCACAGTACCGGGCTGCGGGGATGGGGAAAACATCCCTGTGCCGGGGCAGGAAGCTGATCAGCATTTCCTACTGCACCAGCTGCAGGCTGCGTCATGGGGAATTATCGGGGAAAACAATAGCCCCTTCCTCCTGCTCATGCCAGGCCATGCTCAGAGATGCTGAAGCCCAGCCTGTGAAATCCCCAAAGCTACGTCAGCCACCTCCTCCATGCCCGGGGCTAGGGTCGGGCAGCAGCTCACCGTGGCTGGCTCCTTCCTCCTCACCACGCGTGGACACCACCATGGGGCCTGCTCATCCTGGGAATCTGATAATGGGACTCCAGGGAAACTCCAGCTGTCAGCGAGGCAAATGGATAGGCAGACCAGGATGAGCTACCTCCATCAGCTGAGCTGCAGCACATCCCATGCATCAGAGGCATAAAGCCACCTGGATGCCTCCACGGCCCCAAGTGCCCTCGGGCAGGTTGGAGGCAGCATGGCGTGAGGGCGGGCTCTTGTGTTCCACCAACTGCGCGGTGATGTGGCCAATGCCATGCCGGCTGCACTGACCTCACCACCACCAGGAACAGGAAAACGCTGGAAGCTCTTCGTACTTGCTAAATAAACTAAACCAAGACATGAGGGTTGGGCAGCCTTTCCCCTAAGCAGGGTTTTCCTCTCCCCACAGCACAGCCTGAAGACAGCCGGCAGTACTGGGGGCTCAGAGGTGCTGGCTACTGCCCTGCTGCCACCGCACCCACAGTACCCTCACTCCCTTGCCTCCTCCTGCTCCCTCCCAGGTTCCTAGTCAGAGCCTGGAGGCTCAGGGCAGGCGATCCTGGATTGCACACCTCAAGAGCCACCCCAAGCGGAAACAAGATTAAACATTTCTCAGCATAAATGTTTATTCATCTCTAAGAAAACAGGCCCCTGACCAAACCTCAGCAAACTACAGCCTTCTGGTCCCACGAGCAGGGAAGAGTGGAGCCTGGCAGCCAAACCCCCTGGTCCCATCCTCACCCTTGCGAAGCCGCCTAGGGAGTGAAGGCCATGCTCGTGCCCAGCTGGGGGGTAGGCTGCTCGTGCCAAACATGCAGCAAGAGCTTGGAAGGGGAAGTCTGCACGGCAAACTCTACCCCATGCTATGTTTCATCGGCTGCGATCACAAGTATTCAGAAGTGCCTTTACTTTCACCTCTCCCACTGTTATGGTTTGGGGTTTTCAGCTATGGAAAGATCTTTTGCAATGCTTTGAAATATGATTAGAAATTAGGAAGGGTTTGGGGTCTTGTTATTGCAGGGGGGTAAAACAACAAGCTGGCTTCTCACATCCTCTCCCTCCACATCCCTGACACATTCCACATCCATATGGTAACGCCTTTTAACCAAAACCAGGTCACGATATGCCAGCATAATTCCCTTGTCTGAAATGCGATGTTGTTACTTTATATACCTATTGCTTAATGCTTTGCCCACACATGCATGGCCTTATCAAAGGCCAAGCCAGCCACACGCCCAGTTTCTATAGCCCCTGCCTTCTCTGTATCCAAGGAGACAAAATACACAAGATGGAAACAATGACATCACTCTGCAAGGACAAGGATGACATGGATGAGGACAGGACAGGCACTCAAGACGACTTGGGAAGAGAGAAGTGGCTGTCTGCCTCTGTCATCCCACAAATGCCCTGATTCACCCCCAGAGCTCCTCCAGCTGCATGTCTGGAGGTTATTTCTCATTTAAAACAAAACAAAACATCCTCATGTTTGAATGACCGTATCTTCTGTGGTTAGGAAGAACCAATCTATCCATTGCAAACCAAAAGTTTTCGATGACATTCTTGAGGGGTGACGTTACTATGTGCCTCACTGCAAACGGGGTATGTGGCCTTCAGGGAGCTGGAAAAGCTTTTTTGGAGACAGCCCTGATGCTGACCTCCCTCAAAGCTGGCCTCTCTCTGCTCATTCCCTGCATGAGCTCACTCAGCTCAGAGACCTAGACCCCACTGATCTCACTGTCCTACAAATACAGGGAGGCGAAAAAAAAGACGACAAACCTTTTCCCAGAGAGCCTAGGTCTGACAAGACACGGCACAGTCTGAGGGATAGAGTTTTATTGTTTAACTGACCAAGGGCAATACAGCCACATACACCAGCATATGGGTCCTAAGCTTAATTCCTGGCCCAGGGTCACCCCAGGGCATGGCTGAGTCTGAAAGTTACGCTAGTCTCTGGTCAGTGTCATAAGCATTAAAATTACCTTAGTCATCACATAACTTGTTCTCTCCTGCTGTGATCACTTTTCTCAAGAAACATTAAACAGAAGGGAGAGGTAGACATGTTATTTTAATCTTTACCACTGCGGTGAGGAAAGGATGGGAAAATGGCACTGAGTGATCGCCCTTAGGATCTGGGTGAGAAGTGCAAGTGAAATAATTGAGTAAATATACTAAGCCGACTCTGTCATTTCCTTTCCCTAATGTTGCCATGGTCACTCCCAAAACAAAGCTGGCTCAGCCGCTGAGCCATCATCACCAACAGGCTGCTGCACCTTTTGATGAAATGTGATTTTGTCATCACTTTTGCCTCAGTTTAAATGAATTTCAGAAGATAAAGATAATAGAAATGAAATAATAATAAGGCTGTAACTCTTTCATGGGCAAAGGTCAGCTTAGACAATGAAGTCAGTCTTAGGATTCAGGACTTGGGGGAATGCACAGGAGGTTAGAGAATGTCTTTTTCTTTTCCAAAGGTGCCTAAAAGTATCTTGAACTTGCATTCCAAGTAAGGGAAAATACTTACACAGGATGACACAGCACTTCACCAAGTATCAGCCGCCAAAAGGATTACAGCAATAAACAAGTAGTCTATTTCAAATGGGGTAAAAAAAGATGTGTAAGCAGTGATCTTAAAATATGTAGCTAGTCATCTAGTTCTTGAGACAAACGGGAAAATAACTTCTTTTGCAAGACCTTTTCCAAAGATCTAGTTATTTAAGTGCACCAACAAAATGTGAAGAGGAAAGTAAAGTAGACAAGTGTGAGAAATTTCAGTTAAGATATTGAAGGTAGGAAAGGCAACATCAAACTCACTAAGAAAGGTGGAAGCTTATTTGAATAACTGCAGTCTAATGTCTTCAAAGAGCTTAAAGCTTTTTTTTTTTTTTCCTTTGAGCCTGAATTAAGTCTATTCACACGTATTTCTGCATGCAAAGGGCTGTGTGAAAAAAGTGAGATATCAGAGGACCTTGGATCAGGACTTAAATGAACCACTTGGACTCCGTATGTCCTGTTTTCTTTGCTAAGTGAATTAATAAGTGTTCTGCGCAAGACAGTATATTTGCCAAAGAAAGCAAATATACTGTTTTCACTGGTGAGCAAATTAAAAAAACCTGAACAGCTCAGCGCTGCCTTAGAAGATTCAGCTCTACTCACAACTTCAACCAATCCTGTTGGAAAAGTGAGATCAGCATCTTTGTGGTAAAATTCATAGCAGTTTGCCATTTGGTATATATATGCACAGCATCTGCTGCACTCTGCTGCTGCTGATTTGAAGCAAGCCTGGCTGAAATCCCTGGTGATGCTGCAAAGACATAGACCCAGAGTGACTCAGCCAATGCTTGCCACAGCTCTGGCAGCAGTCGGCATGCTCCATTGACTTCATGCTCCACGCAGACAGATCTCACCACAAACCTTACTTGCTGCAGTCAGCTACTGAAAAAGTAAGCAGGTCTGTATTAAAAAAACAAACAAACAAACAAACAAAACCAAAAAAACAAAAAAAAACCAACCCAAACAAAAACCACCAACACGACCTTAAAACTTGATGGTGTTCATGGCACCTTTCTTTGGCACAGTGGACTAGCATCATCAGGCCCTGTGAAACAGCAAGAGTAAATGGGAGCTTGTGGTTTGGTGACATCACACATCTTCCCTCTCGCAGCTGAATTCCTCTGAGTATGCAGCAGGCAAAACCTTTTAAAGGAAAGCTCCATGCTCTGAACAATAGCAAGCCCTACTCACTTAGGTAACTGCAAATGACTTAATTGGCTTCATTTTAGGGAGGGGAATAAGAAAGGCAAGATTTCTGTGAGAGTTTGAATGTTACTTTTATAGCAGAAAATGACTCTTCTATCAGCCATCACAAGAGTCAAAGCCTAATTTTTGGGCAACAGTTTATTCCTAGTATAGGATTAAGACAACTGTGACTGCTCAGAGATAAATTTGTAACAGGAATCTCTCCACAGTCAATTTCTCACTAAATTCTCCTGCTGAAGTCAGTTACAGGTTGGTATCAACAAATTCAGTTGTGCCACACTTACAAATTGGCAGCATAGGGGTATCTATATATCTGTGTCCAGACCTAGAACCAGCATTAGGACTAAGGTTAGGATTTAGGAGGGAATGTGCTCCACCACCAGGCTTATTGCTGAATCCTGCACAGTCTGACCTTCATAATGCCCTTTACTTGGATTCTTAGAAAGCAGGGCATGACTTGGAAGTCAAAGACTAGAGTTAAGGTTAGTCCCTCTCACCCTTGTTTCTTACTGATTGCAGCAGGCTCCCTGAAACACTCGAGGGCTGACTCACATACAAACACTCCACCTGCAGGGCAGCTTACTAAAAGAAAGCTATTGATTAGAGTTAAAACTGCCATAGGAAATGAGTTTAAGAGGTGGCATTAGTTAATTAAAATAGCCTATGTTTAGTACTTGACCAGCAGTGAGCATCTATCCAGTGACCCAGGCTGGACTTGGGGGAAGAGGGTGGTGGTGGTGCAGCTAGTGACAGGGAAGCTGCAGCAGGAGGTTTCTTGCTGAAGTTAACTAAGTTTAGTGAGCTACATTAAACTCCTGTTTGGCATGTATAGTGCCCTATGTCTAATTCAGGGGTATTTAACTAAATTCTGTTTAATGGCTGGGTTAGGGACTTGGTTTCTAGGATCAGGTCTCCTGCTGCATTAAACAATAGCCCTCTGCAGCCTTGCAGCAAAACCTCAGTGCAGGCTCTGTCCCACTCCTTTAGGAAGAGATAGCTTCCAAATCCTAACGTTTGCAGCAGAACATCTCCAGAGTTAGGGCAGCAGAATACATAGACCAGATCTCAGCTTGACAGTGTCACAGACACTGTCACATGATCCCAGCCCAAACTAAGTTCAAACGGCTCAATCTCACACTGTGCCTTGACCGAGTTATGAAATACCTGAAGAACACCACACTGCATTCTTGAGCCAAGCAACACACAGCCCAACATGAAACAGAACAGGGACAGATCCCAGGCCAAGGTATGGACAGGGTATTGCTGCAAATGTGCTACTTTTAGTTCAGGTCTTTTCCAACCTGAATAGACTTATTAGTGTTTACTTAATCAAAGAGTCAAACTAGTTTTATCTCTACTGATTTTGATAGAAAGACTCACATGGGATGTGTGCTAGGGCCAGAATCCATGCCACTGCCCAAGTGAAAATCCGGAGAAATGCCACTGATTTTAGCGTAGTATTGTAGTGTATTATATTATTTATGTATAATATATATTATTATATTTAGTGTAGTATTGTAGATTTTTGCAGTGTAATCCTCTAAATCTGGCCCAGGCTAGATTTAGCCCTTACACAGGTCTCTTACTATAATATTTACTTGACAGAGGCAGCAGACCAGTGAAATAAGGCTGTCAACAGGTTACAAAACCCACCTCCTAGACAGAGGCTGCAAGATCTGCCACACAGATAAAACTGTAAAAGGCTGATGTATTTCTCTTCCACTTTCTCCACAGCCAGACTGCTAATAAGAGCCTACTAAGTAAGAGGAAAAAAACCCCGACAAACCAACAAAAAAACCCAGCAACAGAAAACACTGTGTGAATCATTTTCCTCCCCTCTCAAGACCTTTCTTATCTATGAAAATCATCAGGCTTAGCAACAATAGCAATGACTTACTGAGCCACACCTCTACAGCGCACCTCTGTGCCCCATGGTAGGTGTGAGCACGCAGACAGCAGGAGACGATGCCTCTTATAAGGCATCTGACTAGCTCTCCACAGCAGCAGACTCCTCACCATGAGGGAGGGAGTCTGCCTCTCAAGGTTTCTGAGAGCCATGTGACTTCCAGGAGGTATGGGGCATGGTGCTACCCCCAAGGCGACCAGTGGAGTGACACATGCTCAGCTCCTTGGAGTATCAGGCCACAAACCACCCCAAAGTTGGACAGGAGTAAGCAGGAAGAAGAGCACCCAGTTATTCCATTACTTACCTGTGGCTGAGAGGCCAGATTCATCTTATAAGGATGCGTCTTTCCCTCCTCATTTACAAGTGGTGACCAGATTTTTGACTCCGTTCTGCAACACACAAATTTTGAATAATCTGTTTTCATCAGTGAGCATCATTATTGTTACTAAAAGACCTAAAGTTCATCAGTTTCCCAAACATCTCCCCAGTCTTTTGTATATAACACTATCCACATCAGGAGGAATCTAGACAGCCTCATTTTAGGCATGTAACTTGGATGACTTAGTTATATTGTACAAGGTCCTTGGAGAAAGACAGGATCTCAGCAGTGACTGTCCTGGCTTATCCTTTGGGACTTCACTGGCAACACATCAAGCATGGGCTCCAACCCAGGCAGCAGAGTTGGGGGTTACCCAACAGCAGAAGCTGTTGGGTAACAGATGCACATCCTTTAATTAAATGGGACAATTCAGGTTACTGCGTGCTTCAGCTTTTATAGATAGCTGGGAAGAGAAACTGACTATACAGCTAACATTTTGTTCTTGAAGTTGGGCTGCCCTGGATAACCTAGAAATATCTTTTGTTTGGGTCTCTGGAATTTTCTTCTTATTTATACAGCAGTATCCATGCTAAACAAAGAGGCTTTTGGGAATTGTGGGGAGGAAAAAAACCAAACCCCTAATAACTGAGATGACATAATGTGTCAGAGAAAGTCTACATAACCTTTACTGGTCTGTGGTCTGACCCAGTCACTCACAGCAGCCTGAAACACAGATCAAGATCTATGACCAAAACTAACCGCTTTTACCATCATAATTTTGTAGTTTTGCTATGTCTCTAAGAGCAACAAACAAGTGGTGAGGAAGAAGAAGAGTGCTTCGATCTGCTTGAGATACTTTGCGGGAAACATATATTACGAACATTTGTCAGCAGTACATAAAGTAGTTGATATCTCGGACTAAACTAAAAGTGCTACTTTTCCCGAACTTTTTCATAGTAGGGAACGAGTGGCTGCAGTATTGCTGAATGAAAACTGTAGTTCAGTGCTAAACATTGCACAATGCAACAACCAGATGGCTGATAAACTTTTAGGATGAGTTTTGAAAACCACGTCCTGTTTTGACAGGAGCCCTTTGTGGAATCTGCAACTGCAGATAGATGTACTTCCCAGGTATTTGTGGGTGCAGGGCCAGCTACAATTTAAGCACTTTGCAAAACAGGAATGCTTCCACTGAGAATTAGATTGATAACTGGAAAAAAAAAAAAAAACTTTAAACAGAAAAGGCTTATAAAACTGACAAGGATGGAGAAATAGGCTACAGAGCTACCAATGATAAATTCAGTCTGATCTATACCATTCTTCTAGATGCCCTCCAATATCAGGACATTTTTTAAACAGCCCAAACTTAACTGTGATGCACATGTATATCCCAGACATTTGCTGTATAAATAGTATTTTAACACTTACAGAGGGCAGCTCAAAGGGAGGTGACAGGAGTCTGCATTCTCACTCAGGGAAGAGGAGAAATTTTATTGACCTGCTATTGCCTCTATTGCACTCTGGACTTTACATGGAAGAAATCTGAATTAAGTTTGCTGTGCTGCATGTCCTTTCACAGGAAAGTACAAAGACACAGGTCACACCAGATAGCCTTTACAAGCATTCAGGTACAGCAAACCTTTGATTCCAGGATATTGCATCTTGCAGGATCAGCCACAGTGCTGATACATGAGAACCTATGTCAGCCAAATCCTGACATCTGGCAAGCTATGGCACACACAGACTAACAAATATGAATGTAACAGCTGCATGTGATCAGATCTATGCCAATCTGATCATTATCTTGTCTCAACAGCTGCTGTTACTGAACGCACAACATACCCCAGATGAGTATAAAACAACCAATCCCTCCTTGCTTCCGGCAACCCATGCTTTAAGCAATTTTACCCAGATTATGGCTATTGACCCTGACAGTCACAGCCATATCTAGGATAGAGGTTTTTGCGCTTGAAGATTGTATTTGCGGAGCAGAGCAGCCTGTTGACCAATGCAAAGCCTTACTCCTTGAAAGTGTTTTGAAATCATGTGTGACCAAGTTTCATCTTCTCTGGAAAAACAAGGAACACACCAAAGTATATGGAAATCAAATACCCTGCCAGCCAGGCTGCAAGCAACTGGACATTGGCTGCTTCATCAAGAGATGAAAGAGCAGGTCACAGAGCATTAAACACTTCAGCTGATTTCTGGCATGAGGCATCCATGTGCCAGTTCTCATTAGCAGTGATCTAAGTAATTCTGAGGTAGCATTTTCTTTTACAGCAGCTTAATATTATCAGATATCAGAAGCACCAAAAAGCCTTAATCAGACTGGAAATTCAAGCTCAGAGCAGGCCAATGTATGAATACAGAGTGGAGACTTCTCCTCAGGCACTTGCTTTCATCCCACTGCCCCCCAGTCAGTGCGTCTGAGGTGATAGCACACTGGTCTCCAGCACAGTGGAGGCACTTACAGCCAACTACTGCAGCCAGTGGGTTTTGGTGGATTTTTTACCAGACTTTTCTCCCTTATTTATTAGCAAAGCGAAAGCTCAAGTTTGTTTCCCAGCCTGCTGCCATTCTGATCTGTCACTGGATATAAATGGAAGCAGCAAGGTCACTCCAGGCTTTACTTTTAATCCAGTTTAAAAGTTATCCAAACAGAAAGGTTAAATAGCCCGTGTGGTTGTCCCTCTAAGGCTGGAAGGATAAAGCTTCCCTTTGTCTTCACAACAGCTGTAGCAAAGCCCTTCAGCCACTCTCAGCAGCCCATTTATGGCCCCAGTGAAGCCAGAGACAGCTTTGCTTCCCTGCCTTTATCTAGCCTTGAAAAGGTGCGTGCCCCATTCCACCACACCGCCAGTGGAGCGCATGGTCTGCAGGTCATCAGTAGAACCACTATGGTCCCAGCTCTCAGCAAGGGTTTTCTGGCTCTGTTCCTGGTGTCAGTGCTTGCACTTTTACTGAAACATGGGAGAAGAAAGAAAAACAGCACCTAAAACTTCACCTTTGTCCCACTGCTAGCCTGGGACTTTCTGAAAGGCTGGTAAGTGTGGGCACATGGCACAGACAGTAGGGCAGATTCATTAGACTCCTCATGTTTGTATCTTATCTACATTTTTTCATATCTTATTTATATGAAACAGGGAACAGGCATTAGAGTACATAGCTCAAACCCAGCCTTCGCAATGGTGCCTTAGTTCACAGCAGGCTTCTATGGGTAGGACTGCAGTGGCTTTCTGGAGGATTTTTTCCCTAATTTGGGAGAGAAGACCCCCAGCCACAAAACCACCTCCATGCTTGCTGTACCCCTGCCACAGAGCATGGCCATGCTAGCAGGGCTATCAGACCTGCCTCTGGTCCACCAGTGGTGGGGCTGGATGTCCAACAACCTACTGTGGAATCCCACCCTGTCTTTGGTGAAAGCCCCACAGACTCCCACTTAAATTGATGAATATTTATAATATGGTTTCTAATGTGTATTCTTTCAAATGAGACTCCAGCAGAGAGCACCATTTAAACAGTGCAGAAAGAAAATAAAAAAAAACATGACACAAACAAGCCTGGAAACAAGTGCCAAGCAAATTAATTGCAGGCACTTTGTCATGTTTGCAGTTTACATTTCCATGCCGTTTCCTTACTACAGGAGAGAGAGCAACCAAGACAGGGCCAGGGAATGAGCCATGCATTTGCTGTTTCATCCAGGCAGAAACCAAGACCGAAGATTAGAAGGGAATTTCTCTGATTCTAGTTTGGATGGGGAGGTACTGGTAGGAAGGGGAGGAAGGAAACTGCATGCAAGTCAAGGCAGGAATCTGGAGAGGTATTTACAAAATACAACATTTTTCAAGAACCTTGGCTTGAACACGGTGTAATATAAACATTACAAGAGCCTAGATTTTGCTATCAATGCTTTGCGTGCAAAGCTGTGCCATAGCTTCAAGGGAAAACTCAGAGCTGGAAAATGAGGGTCTATTTCTGTGTGCCAGGAACTGTGTAAGTTCCACGAAGAAAAAAAGTCACATTTACATTCCCATTTCAAATACTGGGATGGACATGACTAAGATAGCAAAGTATAAACATGTACAGATTGAAAACTTCCTTGTACAACACAAAGTTTTCTAGTTGAGAAAAGGAGGAAAGACCTAAAGAATTCCTGTTTGAACCCTCCCCAGAGTTTTTAGACAGGCATTTTAATAATGTTTAAAAACTAGCTATAAGAGCTCTCAGGCTACCAGGAAGGTACCTTTTAATTAGACTTTTAGCTGAAACAGCTGCAAAGTACATGCCCTTGAATTTAAACATGAGCAGTCACTTTTAGCAACCATCCATTAATGGAATTATTCTCTTTGGCAAACAAAACTGTACTCCAGCGGCATGCAGCCTATTGCCAGTTCAAACAGCAATGCTAGTCACAACTTCCTAGAGACAAGAGGCCCCAAATTCACTCCTTCACACATGGCCCTCTGCTCCTTGCATTTCAGGTGTCTCTTCACACAACTACTAAAACCAAAAGGGCAACTCCGGCTACACAGAAGAAGCAACAGAAGTTTATCATAAGCAGTTTCATTACAGAGCTATGAAGGATAAAACACACCCGAGTGCTCAAACTCACACTGTTCTTCCGCTAGCCAGCTACAGAGTTAACTAACTACTTTTGCCTCACCTAAGAGGCTGTAAAACACAACAAATGGCAAGCTTCACTTGCCAGAATGACTTTGAACTTGCTAATCCTTAGTAAAAGCTGCCAGCATGCACCGAGGAGGGCTGGGAGCACCACACCAGCCATGGAGAAGTGAGCTGCCACAGAAGGCCAGGCCATCTGCATGCCCTAATATAGCTGCAAGCAGAGCATCAGCTCTTCCCAGGGCCAGAGGAATTATTAGTAAGATGACAGAGCTGGAAAACTTTTCTTGGCAGGGAAGCAAAAAGCAAACCTAAATGAGTTGATGGATTCCACCAACTTCCTAGAACACAAATTCGAGTTTATTGTGGCTTTGTGCAACTAGTACCCACAGCCAAAACCTGCAAACATGTGGAGCAAGCAAGAGTGCAAACTGAACCTCCCGAATAAAATGCAATTGACACTGCACAGATGCTCTCTTCTTCTTCATAAGCATCTACACATGATCCTTTCTGACAATGCATTTAACATGTACTGGTAGCAGATCTGACTTCCCCGATCCTAGCACTTTTCAAAAAACAAATACGTAACTTCATTCCTTGGCATCACTTTCAGCAAAGTAACAGACTGTTTCGCAAACAAAAATGGTGCATTAATATATTATATGCTGGCAGCAGAGCTGCAGAAAAGCAGCTTGAAAATTGAAGAAAAGGACATTAGAAGCAGAACAAAAGATTACAAGTTTGCAATTCCTTTTCACAAATATTCTTCTCTTATTACCACCCCAAACCTGCCTCCAGACATAGAGGTAAGGACAGAGTCACTGTAGGAATACTTCGTTCTGTTTTGCTGGGGGAGAAAAAAACCAACCAAACAAAAAACATACCACCAAACCCCCCCCACCACCACCAAAAACTCCAAACCGACCACTGCACCTTTGAGTTGCTCAGGGCTGCACATTTCCACCACCCATTTGGTGACTAAAGCCAGAGGCAAAAGGCCATTTGTTTTAGAAATAATTTTCACCTGTGCTGCAGTGAATATTTGTCTGCTTTTGTACATCTGCAGCTACAAGTACACAGATGTGTATGTCAAATTCATCATGAACATTACCACTGACATTGGTGATGCCTGGATCTTTTGGTTATCAAGTGAATTTTGTGGAAGGAGAATTGTGCTTCCTGAGCTTTCCCTTCTTTGCTCTTCATCAGAGCAAGTGTCCTTTCCAAAATACACCAAGTTTCCATCGGAAGTTGATAGCTTTCTCCAGTCTGTTGGACAGGTCTTGCTGCTTACCCCCATTAAAGGAAAATCAGAGGTAAGCTTGGAAGGGGTGCAGCCTAGGGGGAGGCTTTGCTTGACCTTAGCATGTTACACTGACATTTACACTCCCTAACTGGGGTGGGGTGTGGGGTGGGGGTGGGGTGTGGAGGGAAGAAGGAGAAGAAGAGCAGCTCTTCTCAAAAACACAAAATCCAAAACTTTGTTTTTCCTGTGAATGGGAGAGGCTCAAAAATTTGCCTGTGAAATTTCTCAGTTTATCAACCAGGTGCTTTTGAGTTGACTGAAGCACGCTGTCTACAGTAGGTCAGTCTTTCTCCATGTACCATACAAAACCACAGTGCTGAGCTTGAATTTACACCGCTGAAGATAATAACGGAACCTATACTTTGATTTCCTGGGGAACTACTAAAAGCACTCTCTAGCCTTAAACAAAAAGCAAAATGAATGAACAAACACAGGCTCAGAAAAGAGCAGTGAGCTGCTACACATGTTAAGTTCAGCAGGAATTTGGTGTACGCGCCAACATTGTTGAATACCCACTTTTGAGGCTGAAAACCGACCCTTCCAACTCTGTTCACACATCAAACAGTAAAGCACCTGGCAGTCCTGCTTAGAAAAGCATATTCAGAGAAAGCAATTTGTGGCTCGGTTTTAAATCCTAGGCAATTAACAGATTTGCACCTTTGGGTGAAAAAGCAGACCAGGCATGTTTTCTTCAGCTAGTAATTTGATCCATTTTTAATGGTGACATGTGTTACGACTAGATTTCCTGCCTACAATCTGATCTGAAATATTTTTGGACCGTTACCATCGTTAAGGAAAATACCAAAACAGGAAACATTGGAATGCTGTTGATATTCACAATCAAGTACACACTGCGAACAGCATTTCCTGTACCAGAAGTATTTAAGTCCTTTCAATTTTCTACATTTACACTTCTCTTAAATAATCATCAGTACAGCCAAACATGAAGACATCTTAACCACTTGGTTTCCATTAGAAGATAAAAGAGGGTTGCATATTTGCAGAACAAACATATATAAACTTTACTTTGGTCCACAGAAGGAGCACAAGAGACAAGCATAGCGCAATACTTCCCTAAAATTCTCCCAGCCTCCAGCCACTTGTAGCTAAAGGCTTTCTGCAGCAGATATACCGCAGATCAGCAGTCCTTGCCAGCACAGCTATTTGGTACAACTGATTGAACTAACAAGCTACAACTGCACAGCATGGAGACCAGACCCAAGAGCTGGTGATGTTGAAGTACTACACTTTCATTTTCATACTCAGCCAAATACTTACAGAGCTACTTTGAGAAAAAACTTCCAGCTCTGAACTGACTGTATTGTCAGCCTTCCTCACTAACTGTATGGTCAAACCTTACTGACAGAGTTTGGCGCACCAAGGTTCAGGAAAGCCCAAGCCATATCACTTGACCAAGTGGGCACTTCACATTTTCTGAAGTGCCTTCCACCCTTTCCACCTCTGTAGCTTCCCTTCTTCGCAGAGAGGGGCTGACCACCGACCCAGTCAGCTTTCCTCACCCATTTTCCGTACCCTAAGCTGAACAAGAAGACAAAGCATGGGTTCCAACTGTTTTAAAATGCCTTCTCTGTCACCCCTCTAGGCCTCTTATCAAGATCTTCCATTTTAAGGTCTTGGCCCTAGACTGCAAAGTAAAGGTCTCCAGCCTCAGCAGCAAGGACAGAGACATAAAATTCTGACAACTGAGTCCAGCTGCATTTGGGACAACACAGTTACAGGGGGCCACAAAGAGACAGCTGGGTGCTAAGGATAAATTATTCTCAACAGAGCACAACCAGGAAAGACCACGTGATACACGCTATTGTCTTTTGGCATTGAAGAAGAGTCTTCTCCTCCAAGAAAGCCTCCTGCTGTATCATATTCTGAAATCAAACACATCTCTAGCAGCTATCAAGAACCCAAAGAGTAAGAAATTCTTCCCTAAGCAGAAATTTACTCCCAAGAAGAAGGACGACCAAAGACTTAGAGTCCCCTAGAATCATATAAAATGGATTTTATATACAGCAGTGAGTAGCAATATCAAACCCTGAACTGGATAAGTAGTCAGATCAATGCTTTCACATCTTTGCGGTCTTGACACCCCTTGTCCCTTTTGTCAGCAGTACTCATCAATCAGCACAGCAGCAGAAGCATCCAACACACACTCATACTACCTCATTGAAAGGGGGCCTTGAAAAAGAGTTGGGCTCTGCTAAATCAAAGTCCCTGCATGGTTTTACACAGCTGCACATCCAGATAGAAATCTCTCCCTGGGCAGCTTCCACACCCAAAGCCCATGAAAAGTGCATGGGGTAGCTATAAAGTTAACGACTTTGTAATTAACATTAGCAAACACATTTTACAGACTCAATAGTCTGTAAGAGTGAGCTTGCCCACAGGCTGAAAGAGCCCTAGCCTCCCCTCCTCTCCCCCAGCCAGAGCCACATGGCACTGGTTTGCTAAGTC
The DNA here is from genome assembly GCF_004027225.2 of Strigops habroptila. NCBI lineage: Eukaryota > Metazoa > Chordata > Aves > Psittaciformes > Psittacidae > Strigops > Strigops habroptila. The sequence continues at coordinate 60,595,744 of NC_044281.2, read as the reverse complement.
AAGCAGCCGGATATTACAGAGAGGAAAAGGAGCACTCCTTTGCAGGAGGATTAAAGGCTGCCAAGTCAGAGGCCATTATGAGAACCTCTGGAGCTAACAGACTGCTGCAATGCTCGCCACCCATTCACACTGCCAGCACTGTGCTCCCTTCTTCCCTCTGTGAATTCCCTCAATTAATTATCAGGCTTTTTTTGGCCAAGACCCATCTCTTCTTCCTGAACTGGGAAATGCCTGCTGAACTCCTGGCATTGTAATTGCTATGGTAAAAGACTTCTGTTTATCACGGAAAAGCCCTGAACAACTAAACCACTGTCATGCTTTTGCACTCCTGAAAGCACTTCCCTTGCATCTGCCATGCTGCTGATGGACGATCACTCTGGGGGGAAGGCAGGCACAGGAAAAACTCACTCCAGAGCAACTAGAAATGCCACGCTGCATCTACCATGTGACTTTGACAAGTGCTGGGACCCAAGGCTACAATTCAAACCAAGCAGAAGGATAAATCCCCAGCACCCTTGAAAAAACCCAGGTTCCAGTTCTTTATGAGTGAATTTTTCACAAGACCCACCTTTGCTGTCAGAAGCAACAGAATAGTCTGCCAGACCCTGCCACAAATTATCAGCCAATTTCTCATTGTGGGAAAATTGCTTTCATAAGGTCAAAGTGCAGCAAATGCATGCTGCATTAGGACTAAAGGCTGAAATGGAGTTCCCTCTTGCTATACAGTGCCTGACCAGACAAAGCACTAAGAGGTCAAATTAAACAAACCAGCCAGAGGTCTTTTGTCAAACCAAAACATAGCTACTGCTCACCCTGCATCCCTCTGTCCCTCCCTCTCCCCATCCCTCCTCGCTCAGTGATGTACCTGCTGACTGTCAGAGTTAGTTCATCTGTGCAACCCTTGATTTTGTTCTGCGCCTCAAGGTGTGTCATGTTATCTGTGTTCACTCCATCAATGGCTATGATCTGGTCTCCTATACACAAGTTGGCTACCGCAGCTTTGCTACCTGGAGTCACCTAGGAGAAAACAAAAAGAGTGATTGGACTTTCCAGGGAGAGGTTTCCATAGAAACATTGAAAAAAACCCCAAACAGTTGGAGCACTCGGGGCTACTCTCACTGGTACCTGAAAGCAAAGAGGTGAAATTCATGGAAGCAAATTCTCAGCAGAAATCTATCTGGGTCCCTTAGATACTCCTCAGTATTAGTCAGGGGCAGGATACTGTTTTTGCACCACAGACAGAAGTCTGGGGAGGGGACAGCAAGAAAATAACAAAAATTGTATTTTCACTTAAGTCAGTTTTCTTTGAGCTAGAGAGTGAGACTGTACAGAAAGCAATTGTTCTTCGCTGGACAGAGAAGTGCTCTCCAAAACAGAAGGTGCTGAGGACAGCCAGGAAGTTGGAGCATCTAAGAATGGAAGTGACAAAAAAAGAGTATCAGAGTCATTGCATTACAATCAATGCCAATCACAAACACCTCCATCTGCAACATGATCTCATTTGTTTCTGTCCCTGGGAGAAAGGTTTGAGGTCAAGATTTTGGATCGCCTCTTTAGTTGTAACGAACTGGTTTTGCTAAGAACAGCTGCAACAGACACTCACTGATTTCAGTGAGATCAATCCCAAAGCAGTGCTTGATCTAACAAGCAGACTGGAAGGGAGAAAGGCATCAGAAACTTCATCTTTAAGCCACAATCTGAAAAGTTTCTGAAAAAGTAGAAGCATCATCCCCAGCCTGCCAGGCTGACCACAGCTCACTTTGATACATTCTGCCGTATTACATCTGCCTTTCCTCTAGACGTGTGGTGCTTGGCTTCCCAGTTATACCACTGCACTGCTACAGAGTTGCTGCGATCTACTTGAGAAATCACTGATAGGAAGGAGCTCGGAGTCACCTCACTGAGATCCCAAGCAGAAGACACTAAGTAGCAATGCCATCAGTATGATACTCCTTAAGAAAAAGAAGGTCTCAGCTGAAACTTGGCATTTTCAAGCAAATCAACTAAATGGCTCATTCGTTTTTCCTACCTCTTTTAAAGAGGTGTCCTCTTAACAACTGAGACCTCTTTGGGCCAAAATTATTGCCTGGGGAGAGGGTGAAGAATGTCACATTTGTTTGTGACTTTTCAAACACTACATAAGATTTTGTGCAGTTTTAATGATTTTGTGGAAGAAGCATAATGATTACTGTGGGCTCTCATCAATTATTTAATAGGCAGAGGAAATTAGAAGGGTGGGCTGCTCTCAGACACAAGCACAGATTAAAACATGCCTCGCAGGTGAGACATACCTGATTTATGAGTTGGTTGCAACTTACATTCATTCTATGCATTCATGCTAGGTTTCAGCATGCTGGAAAGCAGCTAAGCAAACCCAGCAGAGCTGTCAAGACATAAACATTGTTCACAAGATTTAGAGATTCCTAATGTAGGATTGGATGGCAAATCATTACCCCCAGGGAAACATTCATGTGCTGGAGGTGAAACACATTAGCTGCAATCACTGCTTTCCCTGGGCCAAAACTGAGGCTGTTCAGCACATCGCCTCACAGCTGTAGTGGGATATTTTCCCTAACCAGAGGGAAGATCACAAAATGCTTTTCTTTATTTCACCTCTCCACTAAGACAGTATTTCATGGAAACGGGAAGGACATAGATGTGTATCACAGATGTCCAAGGTTAGCCAAGGTGCTCAACATTTACCCAAAGACCATCAGATGGGTCAGCCAAATACCTGCTCACCACTTTTAATGCTTCCAAGCAGAATACAAGCTGACAGAGGAAGTGCTAATGAAAAGACCAGACAAGCCACCAGATGGATATAGAAAATCTGCTTTAAATGTGAAGATCATAATCTCCCAAGCTGCAGCCTGCAGCTGACTGGTGACCTACTAAGACCACTGAGTGCAGCTTGCTGCCACTCCACTGGATGCATTGCTTTGAGAACCCCTTCATGTAAACCTTGTGACAGGGACAGCTAGCAGCCATGAAGAAATCTTAAGCACTGGAAGTCACGCATATTCACACCAGATTTGGAAGCTGTCATTTTAGAAACCATGAGACAGATCCTAAAGATATCTCTACACCTGAGGGAACCTGCAGGAGATGTATTGTGCATCACTTGGCCTTAACCAGGATTCTTAGTGCCTTTATTTCGTCCACTACCAAAGGAGGGAGAGCAGCACACTACTCATTTCTGATCAGACAAGACTGACAAAGGGTCAAGAGTAAGTGTGGATTAACATCGCCGCTGAAACACTGGCGGAGGCTCAGCCATATAGCTTGCATTTGAAAACTGGCAATCTACACAATGTGACAGGCTGCTGGAAATGATCCTTGACCACAAGGAGCAGCTGAGCCAGATCAGTCAGGGACACTAAATACTGAAGCCTCTTGAAGAAATCCCCAAGAGCAACCGGGATAAGCGACTGGCATTCACAGTAATATCTCAAGCCAGTGCTTGTGGTGTCACATTCCCCTCCTGTGTCCACTTCAGAGGAATTTGAAATGTAAGTGCTATTCTCTATCAGGTAAGAGCCACTGGTAGCACAAGGGCAATTACATCCACTCAGGTACCATACAAACCTCTCCCCTGAGGGGAAGCTACAAGGATGCACAGTAATGAAAAAGATAAGTGAATCTGCCAAAAGGAAACATGCTTTAAAATCCAGTTTCTTCAGTTCTGGAAATAACTTGCCCTAAAATGCAACCATCCACAAACTACTCCCCTATAACATTCAGCTTGTACTCCCTGCCAGGATTGCTCTGAGCAAACATGTCTGCACAAGGGCACGGTACCACAGGGAACACATCCCCCATCCTTTTAGGATGATTTATAGCTACTAATAACATTCCCTTCCCCCCTCGCAGTAGGTCTGGGCTTATCTCAGTGCTGTCAACACTCGTTTGAGGTCTGCTCACCTACCAGTTAAGCCAGGAAAGGAAAAACATTTCTGTTACTAAGTGAAGAGCAGAGAGCTGCCGCTGAGAAGGCCTTTTCCTGCTTTTATCTTTGTCCCATCCCTCCCTGGCCATGGTGAGCAGCAGGGGCAGGTGTGTGGCTGGGGAGGGAAGGCAGAGGTGCTCAGAGCACTAACAACTACCAGCCAGCTTACACAACCCAACTGAAAGGACTCCAAAAACGAGCAAAAGCTTCAGGCTCACAGGCATCCAGTAAATGTTGCACTGCCTGAAACAGCTTTGGTCCTGCTCTCTTCTCTGATGACTTAAAGCTTTGCACCAGCCTCTCTCCTTTGAGCAGACAGAGCTGCACCGCTGCATGGGCAGGTGAGGAGGGCTGAAAAGACACTGCGAGGAACAAAACCTGCAAATACAACTTTGCACAAGTTGAGTCTCATGCAAAGGCATAGTCTCTGGAGTCCTTCAAAAGAGCTCCCTGACTAGCTTGGGCTTCCCCCACTGTGGTCAAGCAGGCTTTGACAGAAGGGACATGGGCAGCATCACAGGGCCCCAGGAGACCCCAGCTACAGGGACACTATCTGGTGAATAAAGCTCTGCACACCTTGTAACGTCATGCCCAAGGACTTCCTTTGGAAAGGAGCCATGTCCTACCTTGTGGGAACTGCTGCCAGGCAATTGTGTAACACTTTGCCATTAGGTCATTTCACTGTTCGAACACACAATGCTGGGACAGGCTGAGCAACACTACTTCATACTGTCCTTGAGGTCACCAGAGTCTGCCTATGGTGATGCTGTTTGGCTGGTGTCTCTGTGTAAGAAACCTGGGCTACCACAAATCTAGATACTTAAAACCAAACATATCAAACTAGGTCCCTGATACCAGCTCAGACACATTTGCCAGCATGTGGAAGAAACAAATAATCTCTATAATCCCTGGGCTTGATTGTGTACTCCTTACTCATGCAGAGCTCAGTGTGGTAGATTACAGTTTAGACCAGTTACAGGCTTGAATGTGTTTTTTTTTAAAGAGGACTTACAGATTCAGGTCGGTATGGATAGAAGAAAAACGTACATTATTTTCTTATACTACAAAGTGAAGCTTTGTGTTCATGTGCACACACACAAAGAGATTGATATAGATATATAAAGCTCTGTAATTATAAACCAGATAGAAATTTATTAGCTCCCCTCACCTTCACTGCACACACACTTTGGGCTCTACCTTGCCAACACCACTGGGACTTTGCAAAGTTCACATTTCTGTCTACTAGGTGGTTTGTCTGCTATTGTCCTCTTACACAGGCAGCAAACAAAGGACTCTGCTATGACATGTCGAGTCTTCAGCTAGTCTTTGGGCAAGTGCATTTACAATAGAAAAGGAAATACTTCGATTTAGTGGAGGGAATGAGACATATTTGGCTGCTTACCCAGCTCCCAAGCCCTCTTTATAGAAGTTCTGTCTGTCCCAGAGCTAGCCAAACACAATTATGTTTTATATTTGATGCAATTACCTCCATACATGCTACCTAACATGATTTGCAGTCCCTGGACAGGGATATACAGTGCCTTTTTTCTTATTGCAGGCGAGGATCTGAGGAATCACTGGGTATGTTAAGGGAAGCTGCTGCCCACAGCAAATGAGAGCGAGAAAGGGTGGGAAGCATTTCTATGAAAAGCAGCATAACACAGCTCCATATGAGTCAACATAGACGGGTGGGTCTAGAATTCATTCAATTCTTTCTGGCATTCTCCCCCCATCGATTCAGGCACACTACTTGCTCACTTCATCAGCCCTTCAGTTTCTCACAGATCCTACAGCCGCCGGCACCACCCATCACTCCACACCTATACACACATAGCAAGAAGTGGTGAAGAGATAAGAAATGAGAAAATTAACATCAGCCAAGACAAAGATCTTGATAAAAAGCACCTATCTGAGCTTGCGAGGAAAACCCAGCTGTGTCTTCACGGGACAGAACAGACATGCAGCAACATACTTCTAAGGCCGCCAGCGACTACTAGACAACTCTGACATGCAGCCTAATCCTCCCCACCCACACACACTGCTCTTTTACCATAAGTAATGTCCTCAGCACTGGAGTATTATGCTAAGCAGCCACAATTTCTCCCAGCAAAAGCATGCAGCTGGGTCAGCAGAGATCAGAGGCTATGAGAAAATTCAGGCGAGCACGTTCCCCACCCCTTCTCTTTAGGGGAGGGGGAACAACAAGCTGGTTCCTTACAACCGGCTCCGGGAGATTTTCCTCCCAAGCTACTCCCATTCTCTGCGCTATTACAGTCTGACACTGCTGCAGCCTATAGCTCACTGGCTGCTCTGTACTGGCCCAGACCACACCATCACCAGGAGAGAAGGGGAAAGGAGACATGCCCTAGCTGATGAAACCCCTGAGCATCAGCTCACACCAGCAGGGTCTGGGCTTCCACTACAACAAGCCCCTCTGTGACAGCCCAGCTTGCCCTCACCCTCCTGCCTGCCTTCATGTCCTGACTACTTCTGACAGCCAGGTGAGCATTATTAACACAGAAAGTGGAAGGCATTAGGTACAGCACAGAGAGGGCTGATTTCAGGAAGGTGGTGTAAAAGAATATAGGTGAGATTATTTGCTCAGACAGAGGCTCAAGTGGTGGTCAAGGAGTTGCAGAACAGCCTCACAGCTTATTTTGCAACATGCCCTGCATTTAAAAAAAATAAAAATTAAGTATAAGGATTTCTTACAAGACCTCAAAAACATTGCACGGAGCTGCTCATCAGCTGAGCCTTCCTGATGGTTTATTTCATCCTCTAAATAAACAACATGTCCAGTAATCAGCAACCATCTAAGATACTGTGTCACTGTCCAGAACAACATCAATTGTTTATGTAGTTAAGGCCTCCTTTAATTTCCCTGTTTATACTACTGAGAGGGAAAAAAATATATAAAAAAATCCATTAGCTGCTACTATTTTGATGTTGCACGTTTAAAATCCAAAGCATTTTACAAGCCAAATACATCTCTTGATGGATAAAGTGATTTTTGATGGTAAAAGGTGCCAAGAAGCTTGCAACCATCTGTAACTTGACAACTGGAAATAAGCAGATAACAGAACAAAAAGGACTTTCTTTCTCCCAATAAGTCCAACATTTACCTTTATCAACTTAAGTTCTGGGGCTTAAAATTCTGTCTGTTTGGCTCAGAGCGAGCGAAAGTGGAGCTCTCAAAGTGGAATTCTCTATGTTCTTTGGCAAACTCACCAAGAACAAGGTGGGTTGCCATTCCCAAAAGAACTTAGGTTGGACTAAAAGAAGAGGTACAGAGGAAAGAGTACTCCAAAGTTTAACATCAAGTTGCTGCATAACCTGTGGCAAATTGGTCTGAAAAGGTGAATCGCAGAAAGTCCAACTCTGGCTCCTAGAAGAGGCAAGGGTACTGATCCTCCATGTAACTGGTAGAAGGTGTTTTATTAATATCCTAATTATTTTAAATGTTTTTCTAAAGATAAAACTGCCCCCAGACTCACGAAACAGGGCTGGGAAAGATTACACCTGTCCTGTATCCCAAAGTGCTCCGTCTTTACTGAGAGAAAATTCTACTACTTTCCCCTTGCTACAATTCAGGATGATTTCACCTCAACCAAGCCCCAGCAGCCAGGGAGATGAGCAAAGTCCTTTCCTCCCCTCAGCAGCCATTTGTATGTTTGAAGCACAGGCTTGTCCAACCTCAGCAGCTGCTCGGGAAGCTGCCAGGGTTCACGCTGACTTTGAAGTCTGTAGGGGCATTAGTGGGGATGTGAACCTCTGCTCTCCATATCCCACATGCTCAGACAGACCAGACAGGACTCTCTCCGACAGCAAAGGCACAAGGCATCATGCCGGCCTCAAAACATCAACCCAGATCCTTCCGGGGGGGCCAGAAGCTCTTAGCAGGTGACTCTAATGACCAGTGTTCAACAGGCACTGATCAAGTGTCTAGTTCTGGAGCAGCTCTGCCCGGCACCCTGGGCAACATGGTGCCTGCCACAGCTCCCATCCAGCCTGGCAGCCAGAAGCAGCAGTGCAAGAACAAACATCACTGCAGGAAACATAAAGCCACATTCACCTTCCTATAAATGCCACCAGCTTTCCCCAGCCAGCTCCCTCTGCCCAGCCAGCCTCAGAACAAGAGCCAAATGTAATGCCAGTATCTGCTGTTATGGGCAAGAAAGCTGGGTTGGGCAGCAGCCATAGGTGTGCACAGTGGGGACCAGCCAATGCTCCCCAGGCCGAGGAGAAAAGCCAGCCCAATTCTAAATCCTATCACATCCACCACGCCCCATGTTTCTTTTGGCAGAAGGGGAGGCATTCCAGCTCCCTTCTGGATGCAGAGGCCTTCCCGTCCAGCCCCAGCTCTCCCCACATCTCAAACCATGGCTACAGGTTGTTTTACTTTCTTTCTTCTGGGGAAGAGGCTGCAGCCCAGCTCCCAAAGCAGACACTTGTGCCACACAGCTGGCCCCTGGCAGGATCCAGAGGGAGCTCAGTCTCCACCATCCACTGCCACGGCCATCCCACTGAGCCCCCACAAGAGATGCCCATTAGCAGGATGTCCCGTACCACTGGGGCTTCCCCTCACTGATAGCTCCAGGATACCTTTGCTCAGCTGAAAGCAAGGGCAAGGATGTCAGCCAGTACCAAAGTCAAACCTAATGTCTTTTCACACCATAGGATTCAGTCTTGTGCTTGATTTCAGACCATCAAGTCCAGTTTTTTCACTAAATCAGGTTTTAAGTTTAGAAAGCTGGTTCAGAGGGCCGTGCTTAAAAATACCAAACACCAAAAAAATGCCCAATTATCTTCCAATTCTGTAATTGCTAGAAATCCTGAGATTTTAAAATACCATGAATAGATAAAATGTCAGACTAAGCAGGGATGAATCCATGTTACTGTGGTTGAACTCAGCAACAAGCGTAATATTGAGATTTCATCTTTTTAATACATTTGCAAAACTGGGCTGTCTTGAAACCACTCTTCCATTGGGAAAATGCTCAGTTTCAGTACAAAATACCCAGTTCCACAGACTCTGACAGACACCCCTCCTTAATGAAGCTGGGAGGTTTTCAAATGACAAAACATAGAGCAAAACCCCCCTCTGCCTGTATTTTGGGTCAGATGTTCAAGATCAACAAGTCACTACCACAAACCACAGAAATTATCTCAAGAACAAGGTTTATCAGATAGTTCCATGTATATATTCAACTGGAAAGAGAAATCTCCAATGTTTATCGAAATTAAAGGCAACCAAACAGGAAACAGCTCATGTTACCTGAGGGATGGAGGGGGATGGGGTCTATCAATTGTGCTGCTTTTCAGCCAGCTTCACTTCATCAGCATCTCTCCTCATGAAACACGTCATGTCAGAGAGGATCTTGAGAAGCCAAAGCCATTAGTAAGGAGCTGCGGTACAATGGTGATGAGGGCCATAAATACCAAGACAGGCGACCACAAGGACAAAACTGTCAGAAGCCAAATCTGAGCTCCTTGCAGGCAATGCAGGCTGAATTCTGGCATCTTCATTTAAAGAGAGCTGCAAGACACCCAGTTCAGGCCCATGACTGGATGGATCTCTCTCCTGGCATGCCACCATGCGAGCACACACCTGAAGCAGCAAGGTGACCCCATTATAGCACCAATGAGATGGGCAGCCCTGGATGAGGCAGAGCCAGGCTCCACTGGCCACACGGGAGGGGACCTGTCCCCCACATAGCACATCCGAATTGCTGTACTCCCAGCTGGCAGCAGCAGGACGATGCTGCTCCATGGTGCAACCAAGGATACTTGCTTGGCCTGGGGCAGGCAGCCCAACCCTGTGTACCACTCCTAACAGCACTCCCCATGAGCACATCTGTGCCATGGACCTACAGCCTACATGCTGCAGCACAAAGCAAACACGTAACTGTTGGGAGGGATGGCCACATCCTCCCTGCTCAGTGGGCAATGCTCTCATCACAGACTACAGCTTCCCCACCCTCTCATTGCCTTCAGGTAGCCCCCCATCTCACACCTTGGTGGCACCAAGGCCCTTGTAACCCTTAGCAGATGCCAATCCTACAGCCCGAGCTTGCTGACAGAGATCATGCCATCACAGAATCATAGAACGGTTAGGGCTGGAAAGGACCTTAAGAGCATCTAGTTCCAACTCTCCTGCCATGAGGAGGGACTCCTTGCACTAGACCATGCCACCCAAGGCTCTGTCCAACCTGGTCTTGAACTGCCAGGGATGGAGCATCTACCTCTTCTTTGGGCAACCTGTTCCAGTGCCTCACCACCCTCGCAGTAAAGAACTTCTTCCTTATATCTAACCTGAACTTCCCCTGTTTAAGTTTGAACCTGTTACCCCTTGTCCTATCGCTACAGTCCCTGATGAAGAGTCCCTCCCCAGCATCCTTATATGCCCCCTTCAGATACTGGGAGGCTGCTATGAGGTCTCCCCACGCAGCCTTCTCTTCTCCAGGCTGAACAGCCCCAACTCTCTCAGCCTGTCTTCATACGGGAGGTGGTCCAGCCCCCTTAACATCCTCGTGGCCCTCCTCTTGATTTGCTCCAGCAGCTCCATGTCCTTCTTATGTTGAGGACACCAGAAGTGTACACAGTACTCCAAGTGAGGTCTCACGAGAGCAGAGGGGCAGGATCGCCTCCTTCAGTCTGCTGGTCATGCTCCTTTTGATGCAGCCCAGTATGCAGCTGGCTTTCTGGGCTGCGAGCACACAGAGGGGAGGAGGGTTCCGTGCCCAGAAAGCTCTTTGGTCAGAGCACAGGTATAAAATGCAGTAAGGAAGAAGAAAAATTAAGTTATAGCCCCATAAAATCATCACACAGCGAGGATCAGACTCTTTAAAACAGACGAAAACTGGACCAGATCTTGGTCCAGTTTTGGGTTTTTTTACATGTGAAGAGGGGGCTCTCCGAGAGCTTTGTTCCTGAGCCAAGGGGACAAACCCAGGAACCTTAGGAGTGAACCACAGGAAAGATTAATGGCTTGAAGTCTTGGAGGGGAAATCAAACATGTCAGAGGGGCCACCAGAGAAAACCATGATAAGAGCTGCCAATTGTCAGCATTTACGTCACCACTACCAGAGAGGATATTTTATTACATTTTAGTCTCCAGGGTCACAATTTCTCATGAGGTGGTCATTTCTGCCGTTTTGCTGATCTGTGTCTCTTGGTATGTGCCCATAAGCGCTGACAAAGGCGACCAAGGAGAAGAGGTAAGAGCAGTGAGGTAGGACTTCAGACATACTTCTGCCTTAGAGCCTTTTGCTGGAGGGAAATGGCAACAATTACCATAACAATGAAGTAAGTATCACTTCCCCTACACTAAAGCTGCTTTCATGTCAAAAAAATGCTTAGAAGAATGAGGCATTATAACTGTAACTGAAATAGATTACACAGAAAATTAGTAACTTCCCCCCCTCTGTGAGTTTGACAGCACTCCCAGCTCTACCCTTCCTGGAACCAGCAGCCTTCCGCATGGCACCTGAGGTCGTTCAGGCAGCAGGATCCCACTGCAGGAGACGAAGGGGCAGGAGCTATTTAGAACAATTCACAAGTTTCACCATTCTGGGCTACTTCGAATGCAGTTCACAGAGGTTCAAGTTCTTGTATGTCCCACTTCCCATGGCCTTTCCTCACCTGAAGACCCCAAAGCCATGCAAAGGTGGTGGCAGAGCCAGAGCCCTGGGCTGCCAGCAGCTCATCGGATGCCTGTGGTTTGCAGAGGAATCGCTGGAAATCACAAAACAGAGCAATTCCTTCTCCCTGGTGGGAGCAGTGCCAGCAGCCAGCCCCAACAAGATGCCGAGCAGCACACCCCATGGAAAGCCAGAGACGGACAGGGAGTCTGGGGTGCACTGCTGGCACGCAGTAAGCAAAGAGCACATGTGCCCTTGGTTGTTGCGGGTGTGCAGCGAGCGGCCCCGGGCAGGGTCCAGCTCCTGGTGAGCAGCAGCCAGGCAGGCAGGCGGCAGCACCTGCGTGAGGATGTCTGGGTGAAGGGGGTACGTGGACAGCAAAGCCAGGCGCCCTGAACCGAACCCTGACTTTACGCAGGCGAACACTGGAGCCCAGGACAGCACATTAAGTTAAACCACTAAAACTGTTTGCATGTGAAACTTTACTGTCATTTCATAACTAATTTTTCTTCAAGTGGGTAAGAAGTACTTAGAACAGAAACAGACTGCAGCACTTAATGTAGGTTAATATGGCTTCTGTAAACAAAGGCTTTTCTTTTACCTATACATGGCAAGTCAAAGCAGGCGAGCATTAACACCACCTCAGTGCTTCCCATAGGATGAGCTGCAAAACCCAAATTACAGGCTGGTGGGAGGAGAGGGGATACCCTCTGCCTGCGGTAAGGTGTTTGCTACGGACGAACGATAAGAAGCAAAGGCTCTGGTCAAAGCCAGGTCAGGGGGCTGCATGGACCACCGCAGATTTCTCCATAAACATAAGATAATAAATAAACGGGGTGAAGAGAAAGAGAAGATACCTCCCCCCCCCCCCCCCCCGCCACGGCGGTGGCACCAACCCTGCCCCTGTGCCACCAGCCACCCGCCAGCCCCGGTATTCCCGGAGCCGCCGCGGCGCCGGCCCGGTCCCAGCGACTCCCCAGGCCCCCAGCACAGCCCGCCCGCCTGCCTGGGCCGCCGCCGCGCCCTACCCGGGAGATGGCGAGGGGCTGCTCGAAGTCCCGGCCGCCCACCAAGCGGAAGCCCCAGGGCCCGGGGCCCGACAGCACGATGCGGTGTGTCCCCATGTGCGCGACTGCACCTCACGGGACGCCCGGCAGCCTCGCCGCCCGCACCGGCACGGCACGGCACGGCCCGCCCCCGCCCAGCCCCGCCCCGCCAGCCCCTCCCCGGGGCTCCTGGGCTCCGCCGCCGCCAGGCTGGCTGGCCCGCCCCGGAGCAGAGCCCTTCGGACACCGCCGGCCCGCCGCGCTTCAAGGCAAAGCCCTCCCGAGGGATGTTTGCCGGGCCGAGCCGCGGCGGGAGGGCGAGAATTTCGGTCGTCGGGAGCTCAGAGCCTCTCACGCCTCGTCTCGCCTCATTCCAGGCCATCCCCTTCCAGCTGAGAGCCGAGCAAGCCAAGGGTGGGCAACTGCACGCAAGACTGCCCCGGTGCGGCGTCTCCCGTGCAAACAGAGCCCCGCCTGCGCTTGCCTGGCGCGTTGTTAACTCTGAAGCCTAATGGGGGCGACGGAAGTAAGCGGCATTGTGCAGTTTCCCAACTGGGAGCTGATGGGTACGGGCGGAGCCTGGGAAGGACTCAGGTCCACCACTGCTTTAGGCAGAGTTTTGCTTATCTCTAGCCCTTTAGGGGTGGTACCACCAACAAACAAAGGAACTCCTCTATATGGGTTTTCGAGCCAACCTCCTTAGCTGTGATTCAGGAATAGTTGTTCCAGTTGCACGTTAAGCCTCCACCAATCTGGCAGGTGGGAGAGGTTGGTTATGGCAATGGTGCTGGCATTTACAACTTGAGTGCAAGCATTGCTGCTTATCTGGTAAATGAACACAGCTCACCAGTGAGCAGAACAGCAGCAAGCCACAGCACAAAGCATTTGCTGAAGCTGGGACTCAGGCACAGCAGGGTAGCATGGAGTAGTTAGCAAGTGTGGCTGAGGCAGGTCACTAAGTGCTGGTCCTATGAGACCACAAATGACCCTATCACAAGGCACACTCTTGCCTCTGCAATCCCCTTTCTTGGCTTCCTCCTTTTTCCTGCGTTCACTTGTCATTTCACAATTTCCTTCCAGGGTACCTGCATCTGGACTGTTAATCTCATCCCTATCAGAGAGCAGCAAGTTCTACCACATCGTTACATATCTCCTGGCAGTGAAAAGTGACACCAAGAGCTCCTTCACCCCCAGGTGTGAGAGATTTCCAGAGGGCTGTGACACACCGCTGGGTCCTCTTCCTCCCTCTGTACACCCAGCTTCTGCAGTCACAAAAGCATGTCTAGCTTGTTCCTTACCAAGTATATTAGGATAGACAGTGCAGCAAAGCAGTGGTCAGGCTGCCCTTTTGCTTTCATATAAGGTAACCTGTGAAACAGAAAAATGGGCAGGTGTCTGTGTGCTTTCTGGGGAAGTGGAAAATAAGTTGAGGCTTTTGCTGATCCGTTAATTCAGGTTTAGGGTTGGCTTGTCTACAGTTTCCCAAAATCACTGCGACTGCAGCCATGACATGTTGTATGTGTCTGCCTGGTCATCCCATCACATCACCACAGTTGGAATCTGATGTCCAATTCTGGCTCAGGCTGAGGTGAAGGTCTCAAGAAGTGAAAGATCAGCCTTTGGGGTGGGCATAGCCCCACATAGGCAGCTTGCAGTAGCCAGATGTGTGGAGGTGCAAGGTGCAATTTGGTGGTTCCTGTGAGTTACTGAGTCCCACTGAGCTCACCCAAGACAGCTCAGCTCCAGCCTTCCCTTGGCTCTGCTCCTGCAGGGACTGTTCCTTTACAAGGCACACCCAAAGAGCCCCATCTAGCTCTCCTGCTGCACGGTTAGAAGACGTGATGTGTTCACCACGAACATTGCACAAACCCCTTGAATTAGTGCTGCAGCCCTACCTGCCTGGTCAGAATGCAGCTACTGCAGAGGTCAGCATCTTATGGCTTTCGACCCGAGTTTGGGTTAAAAATGCCTATATAAGCCTAACACCATCAACACCCCTTCCCACAGAGGCTGGCATTTGAGGTTTCTTGCCCAACTTAACCTGTGTGGTCTTCTCATCTTAAGAGAGTCACAAAGAGCTTCTGTAAACCAGTCACCTTGGGTATGCTCCTGAGCTCCCAGGTCTGCATGCATACCACAGCAGCTGCACCCTGACCCCACGTTACAGTGAGATCTGGGTGAAAACCAGCTTTTTCTCTGCTTTTACACCTTGGTTTCTTTGAGGAAAAAGTCATGGCCTGTCTACAGCTCAGGAGGGAGAACTGGTCACAAATCACAAGCAGGATCCTCAGGTGCAGGACACTCAAGAGGCTCATGGCAGACACCTGCTGTGTATATGGACACAGCTAAAGATAGCCACAGAGGGGCACTCATACAGAAGTGCACTGCTACAGAAACAGTGGGAATAGACTTTTATTTAATAATTTGTACAAGGAACACAATAGTAATTCAGTAATTCCGTTTATTAATTGTCGAATAGTAATCCACTGCAATAAGGAACAAAAAATCAACACAAAAATAAGTTGCAGTTTGTATGCGTGTGTGTGCATGTGTGTGTGTGTAACTTAAAATGGCAAGAGCAAGAACAAAAAATAAACCTTTAAGTGAGTATGTTATATACAGTCAGTATCATCATGTCACTTTGCTGGATAGATTAATTTGGTGTTATTCAATCTTAGCAACAGACCTAAATATTGCTGCAAATAACTGGAGGGCAAACCCAAAGCAGAAAAACAAACCCATAAATAAGATACAGGATTAAAGATATCTCCTGCAGAAAAGAAACAGTGGTGCTTTGTGTCATATCTGAAAACCTTTCGTAATGGATATTTTGTGCTAAAACTCTTTATGTGAACATACATGGAATTCCATCATTTAAATAAAAGTGGAAAAAAAATCCCAACCTTTCACAACTGCCTTTTTTTCCCCCTCCCTTCTCTCAATGTGTTTAAGTTATTTTTTCTATACAAGGTAAGTACATTGTCTGTACAAAGTTAAATATACATATTTACAGTCAAACTTCTGAGACAATGAGTCTTCCACTGAACTAGGCAGAAGACAAGCCTACTTGATTTCAAACCCAGGAGCATGGCTAGTTTATCAAAACATTGCAAGTCGTGCTAACAGTTAGTTGTAGTTACTCTTAATAAATCTGTATAAAAGCATCAGCATAAAAATAGGCATTTTATATTATTAAATACGGCTTATGACAAAATAGCAATTTAACCCTTTGCTATTTGTATGGTAACTGTAGGAAGCAGAGTCTGATAGAATCGGTTTTGTTTATGCTTCTTAATAACAAAATGTTTATCAAAAGAGTGGATTTAGAGGCAAGCATACAGCCAAGCCATGGGGGTTTTTTCCCCCCTCAAGGAAATATGCATCTATGTAACTGGTAGTAACTGCTGGGAACAGCTTTCTAAATTGATTAGAATTTTGTATGACAAAATGCAGCCAAAATGCATGTATTTGAGAGCTGTCGTTGACACTGTAACCAAAAAGGAAAAAAAAAAAGGCACCCTCGGGTGATATGTTGCTCAGATATATCAGAGCCTCTAAGATTCAATGCTGGGAAAGAAGCAAAATTTTCATCCTGAAGAATATGCTTCAAAAAGTGTGTGATCCTTTAGGACCAACAACAGGGCAGGAGGAACAGAGAAAGTGAATGGCCACAGCACTCAAACAGGATTCGCTTCCACGGATGTTCTGTTTATTGGTTCTGTTCTTTGTGCAGATAAATGTCAAAGCCACGCTGATTTCTCTTTAAAAACCAGGACTCGGTTCGATTTGATGCACACAATACACTCACACACACACACCCTGCACAAAAGAAAAAAACCCTGCAGAGATAAGGTCATACGTTATTAAAGAGTTTGGGATTTTCACGTTTGCATTATGGTTTGGCTGCACAGATTAAACAGATTAAACCACAAGTCCCAAACTCCTTTTCCACACAGAGCTCTGCAGTTTGACCGTATCAGTTGTCCTCTGCCTCTGCTGGGTCTTAAGGTGCACGTCATGAAGGAAGGGTTTTCTATCGAAGTGGAAGGCAGAGCAAAGTGAGTCTTCGGGGGGGCAGAAACTGGGCAGAAAGCCTGGCCTCCCTGAACCTTGCCAGTGAAAGGGAGCAGCTGCAAGGGTGCATACTGTCCCAAAGCATTATCCTATCTCAACACACAAACAAAACTTATACCATGTGCTTCCCTGAAGCCTTCTCAGAGGTAATTACTCCATACAAATTAAGATTATCATCAGAACTCTTGCTGGGGAGGGAAGAGGAATACACAAAGGCAGCACTGTAAACTAGAAACTGTCTCTTCTTCAGCAAACAAATCACACCCTGAATCCACTGAAGCAGGGTTACACATTCAACTCAATACTGCACCACATAACCACATCCTCCTAACACGTCTTGTCTCTTCTCTATTACATTCATAAATTGTCTGTTTCTTCACTGTTTAAAAATGCCATCTGGAAAACCCATCACTGTCATGGTGGGATCACTGTTATTTTACAGGTACAGAAGCTTCACATAGTTGCCTGGGAAGGTGCCAAATTGCCTTGTTCTCCTGGATGTACCTGTCACAAAATAAAACACAAGGAAGCCAGAGTAAGATGGAGCCATGCAAGGGAGGCTTAGAGGTAAGGTAGAGGTGGCAGCCTCTCCTGCCTGCAGGCATTTCTTTCTAAAATTAAATAGGAATCCTGGTCAAAGAGCCTTTCAGTAAAGACAAGCTCACAACTAGTTCTGCTACTAATCATCTTCATCTTCCCTTGTAACACTTAGCTGGTGAAAGCTCCTGGGCCCATAGGACAGGAGCCAAACTCCTATCAGTGTAAATGAGCTAATCTCCCTTAAGAGGAGATAACAAGCCTAGATTTGCAGTGGTGAGATGAAGAACATTGTCCAGACTTGCATTCTTTGCAGGTAAAGGGCTAGATTTTGCTTAACATACAGCTACAGTTGAGGCTGGATTTTCAGGGACAACAACTCCCATCCATGTATTTCCTTTGTCCCCTACTTGCCACTTCTGGTAACTTGCCACAGCTACCTTGGCTTTGGAAAAGGTACAGAAATCCAGTTTTCCTTGGTTCCCCTCTGTTGCTCTGCCATCTGTGCGAGCAAGAAGGATCAGGAGGAAGAGGGGAATGGAGAAATTAAGAAGAGGTAAGAGACAAAACTAGAGACCTAGCAAGGAAAACAAAGCTCCACCTCCCTGCACCCTAATTTTAACGTTTTTTGTGGGAAAATATGAGAAATTGTGAAAAAAGTCAAGTTGACTTTTTTCACTGCTTTGACCCCACAAATGAAAGCAATTTCCAGATGCTCTGCAAAACTGCTCATCTGCATCTCAAAAAGGTCTCTGACAGCGTCACACTCACCCACAAACCAGCCGTCATCACATTTCTCCATGACATCGACAATGTCACCATCCCTCAGTTCCAGCTCATCATCATTCTGAGGAGTGTAGCTGTAGAGGGCTTGGTAGCTAACTCTAAATCCAGAAAGATACTGCATGTTAGCCATTGGATTTCCCTCACATCCCTTCAGAAGGAGACATCTCCCTTCCCCTAATTCCTATTATATTTTATTCAATGCAGTCTATACCTGTGTTTTCCATTTGAGAAAAATGGAAAGCACAGGAAGCCAACTGCATTAAATTGGCTGTTGTCACAAAGCCATGGCAGTAAAAAGTGTCAGGCCTCCATTCTATGGGATATGCAGAGAGCTTCTGTTTCCTTTTTGCCACGTAGTTGTCTCCATAGACTGTAATAACTGGGGTCTTCCTAACATGTAGCACCTTGAGAGCGTATGAGTGCAGATACCCTACTGAATACAAGGCAAAACCTGGATACACTCATTCCTGGGCTAAATGAGACATCTGTTCCCTTGCCCAGGCACATAGATAGGGCCATGAACGAACAAATAGCAGAGTGACCAACTTTAGAAAAGGATACTACTTATTCTACTGTGCTAAGGTTGCTGGATAAATCATGGCCGAGGAGGTACAGTGCATACAAAATCCAAGGTTGAATCCTGCCCTGGGATACCACTTGCACCAGAGGCACTCTGTATTTACTAGAAAGGAACTTTATGGAGTGGGAACAATCTTTGGGCAGATTTGGGAAGGCTTGGATTCCCTGTCTGCGGGGAGTGAAAATAGCTGATGTGAGACTTTCCAGTCTGCTTAAAGGAGCAGGGGAAAGCAAAGCATACTGCCCAGGAACTTCAGACCCCAGCACACAGTGCAGGCTACTATTCTCAAAACCACCAGCAAAAATCTGCATTAGCTTAATGGCTGCTCCAGGTTTAAACCCACCAGACAGCTTTGAAAATCTCAGGCTTGGTCTTTCAAATCATCTAGCACCAATTTATCTGTAGAAGTGGCCAACAAAACACCAAGTGGCATCAGCGTTGGGACTGCTCACTGTACTGGGAGAAGCCAAGTACAGGGGTGAACACGCTGACCCACGCTATACGAGCATGATGTAGCCAGTGGACATTAATTTGTCTCCAGCTTCAAAATACAAAGACATTGAGATAGTCTCCATGACCAGCATGAGTCAGGTGTCCAAAAGGAGACCTGGTCCTGGATCATGAGGTCACTGTTTCAGGTGCTATACAGACACAAGGTCCCAGATTCAAACTACTCATTATGATGATACATGGCTATTTTTGTCTATAAAGAAAAGCTGACACTTTCCCATAATTCTAATGTAACTCCTGAAATGCTGAAGCTTTCACACCTCCCCATCTTCACCACCAGTCAGAGATAAGGCCCTTGGAAGAGATGGGAGCCAAAAGGACTTACATGTCTCTTGGTGTTTGACTTCTGTCAGGGCTGGTTCCTTGCTGCTGTGCTTGAGGTTGCTGAGAAATGATGAGAGATGGTTTATGGTCATTAGAGGTCACCTTGTGGCGAGAGTCAAGAGGCTCAGCAATAGTACTGCAGTAATGAACAGACTTTTCTGCAATGTTTATGATCTCATTGCAAACTGCTTCCTGTGTGGTAGGCAGCATTGACATCCAAGAACACCCAAAGGACAGTCAACACAGGGGAGGGAGGGGAAAATATAGACAAGAAGAGATGGGACATTCCAGATGTGGTACATAAGTCCAGTAAAAGAAAAAAAAAAAAAAGGAGTTGTAGATCCAGGTAATTATCCAGGTAGTGGAGTGCAGAAGGGATCCAGGTGTAAGCATGGAAAAACAGGCAAGATACAGAAGAATTTGGTATTTAGTTTGAAGATTTGTAACAAATACATATACATATATTTTTAAAAGCAGCATATGAGGTTGCAATTAGTTATGCAGTGGCACCAATACAAATGCTATGAAGTCAGTTCAAGAATGCAAGGCCGGCCGCTCCATTCATGCATTTTGCTTCATTTAACTTATACCCAGGGACTGGCAGCACAATTAGCCCAACTTCTCATTGACAGTTTTTCTAATTGATAAGTTCCCTTTTTCTGTTGCAAAGAAAACAATATATGCAAATAGATAAATATGTACCTACTTTGCAGCTAAAAACAGTGCTGGCATTTTATCTCTACTGAGGTGTTACTGTCTGGGTGAGGAGAGTCTAAGACTACACATCTGATTTAAACAGTGGCCTTACCACATAGCTCTTTTCAGACTCTGTGAGATCTGGTCCAGCTCTCAATGAATGGTGGGAAGGCTGTGTGATCACCAAGCAAATGATAAGGAAGACATTTTAGCAGATGTTATATTGGTCAGAATTAAAAAAATGTAAATGGAGAGCAGACAAAAGAAAACAAACAACTCTTCCCCTCCCCAACCCAACACCACACTTCTTGGACAACAATGTCTTTTATTTACACGAGAGACATTGAGGCTACAGTAATGCAACTGCACTGCAGCACACAGAATGCTGCAAAGAGAAAGGTGACAGCGAAACAGAAGCTCAGAGCAGGGAATTGGAGTGGGAAGTTATGGACACTGCTACAACCAGAAATGGTACATAGTGTCATACTGCGTTCCTATGGAGGGTGAAAAACCCACAAGGACAGAAGCACATACTTGAGAGCATCAAACTTGAAAAGCCAAAAGCATGCTGGAAGCAATCTGCTGCTGTTTTTAGAAAAGTCCTCAATGACTTTGACACAGGAGAGAAGAGTAACTCATTTGCTTCTTAAAAAAGACCAGCTCAGGTCCTCAGAAGGCACAATGCCATGGAGCCCCATCAAAAATTACTCTAGTTTGTATCAAGCGAGGATCTGAGCTGCTCTGTTAATCCGCATGGCGAGGCAGAGCTTCGGGTCAGAGGACGCCCTGAATGGAAACTCCAGCTTCAAACACCACCACCTGTGAAGCTTCTGGACTCTGCCCAACCTCTCTCCCCAGTCACAACTTTTCACAAGGACTCCCATGTCCTAGGCCACAGCAGGGAGAATCAAGGTGTTTGGGGTTGGAGGTTTTATGGCGAAGCGAAAGGTCACTGAGAAAGTTGCACAGGTATCCAGAGCCCAGTTTTGCATGCTTTTTGCATATTCAAACACCTACCGAAAGTAAGGGGCATGCTGTGAGTAAATGGGATGTCTGAACTAGTGTAGGGTTACTTGTACTACCTGCAGGACTACTTGGCAAAGCGGATTGATAAGATGCAGAGCACTGCCATCCTCTGTGATCATTCAACACAATTTTCAACCCAAATTCTAAAAGCCTCAATTTTTACACTTTCCCTCCTCCTCTTTATTCAATTCAACAATGTCCTTCAGTAAAAGGTTTGCTTTCTCACAGCATCCTGAGACAGAGCAGAAGCAGAGCATCAAGAGGTTTGTGACACCTTCAGCCTAAGTATGGTCAAAGAGTTTGGAGAAGTGCAGGGTGATGAGCTCATGCCTGTCCAATTCCCGTTCTCAAAGCTCCTCTGAACCATATCTTGGACCTCTGGAGCTGTGCCCATCATTGTGTTAAAACAAACTGTCACTTTTCTTGAGGACTGTGACCCACTCTAGGCCAACCCAACCCAATAGTAACTCCTGCATAATCAGCTGCACTGCCTGGTGCAGGAATCTGGGATCACTGCCCTAAGAAACAATGCTCTGGTACCATACGTATTCCTATAGAGAGAAAATTGAATGTCAGTTGGATGAGCTAATTGCAGTGGAATCTGCATTCAAAGCATTTACTGTGGAGCCTGAAATTGTCACAGGATTTCTGGAAGTCCTGCCTGTCTATCATCAGTCCTGAAAGGGAAATCGAATAATTAGAAATTTAAAATTAATATTGTGCAAATCAACTGGATACAGTGGATCAAATCAGATGAGATCAGAGCTAACTCAGGTGATGAAGTAGTTGGGAAAACCAATTTCCAGGCTGAGCTGAGAGGCAGTTGTGATATTTTTTTAATTCAAGAAAGTGCTTCTCTACTCCATACTAATAAATTGACTGCTGGAATTGCTCCATGAGCTCCTAAGATTGTATGGTCCCTTTCCCACTGATTACTTGTGACCTCCCTGACCAGCTTTTCCTCAAAAAAGTATTAATAACTATAAAGTAAGTTTGTTATCTGAAAGCTGAAAAAACCTGATACTACCTCTGAATACTCTTCAAACACAGGTTCAGAAAGACCATGTACTGCCTACGGTGATGACTCTATGTGCCAGAAGTGACCAAGAAATCAGCAAGCATGGGGCACAGCTCCAAAGTAAAAAAAACCAAGAGGTTCCCCCAAAATAATAAGCCAGCCCTGCTGCTGCTGCTGGAGGTAAACTGAGGGCCCTAAAAGTGATCAAGTATTCACAACCCCTGAGGACAACTCAATTCCTACCCCTCAGTCACACTATGTGCTTTGTAAAACTAAGTGAATAAACTTAAGCAGGTGCTTAAGTGTCTATGTCTCCTGGTGTACAGACTATACAACTATGTGGTACAATCAGTCCTGAAGCACAGCTGGCCACTGCTTCCACCTTATATGGAGTTTGAGGATGGATCTGAAGAATATCACAGATATGTAAGAATACCAGAAAAATGTTCTACATTAAGAGCCTAGAAAAGCCCCGAGACAGGTTTTAACCATTAGGAAGAAAGATGTTGGGGCTAACTCGGTAGTATTCTCCCTGCTCCTAATGAAGTCGAGTGTCATCACTGTGTCTACCCATTGCAGCTCTTGTTTACCTGTATTCTTCCATCCCTTTCTGGTAGGAATTAAAGGACTACATAAGCAAAGAGAAAGCTAAGCAGAACAGACTAACAGACAGACAAGACAGACATACAGACAAATTGGTATCCCCTCCGAAAAGGGCACACATCAGCAGCGATGCTCCCACACGGGAATGGAGAATCATGAGCAGGGAGGAGTCTCCAGCCCAGCTGAAAGAAAAAGGAAAAACCTCTGCACACATCAAAGCCCCAGCTCTGGTGAACATGAGGGAAAAGCTGGACAAAGAGCTCTCAGAAAGGACACTAAAAAAGCTGCAGTGCAGAGCAGCCTAAAGGCTGTCAAAAGAAAGACTCCCCCCGGCCTCTGGGTCCGAAGCTGAAGCAGTAAGATGCATCTCCCACAGGGAGCAGGCACCAATGCCTACTGCAGGCTGTGCAGTGCTGGCTTGGACAGTAAACGTGCTGGGTAGAAACATCACCCTGCTGAACCTCTGCAGCAACAGAAAACCACTGGGGGATATAAAAGCTTTCCTGGAGATGGTGCTAACTAATTGACATGCTAAGGAAGCATAGCTGGTCTGTGCTGGGGAAGATGGGGTCTGAGCAGCATCCTCATATGCTCTCCCTCTCTACCACAGGTGGATGAAATTACTCACCACTCTGCTTCAGTGGTTTTGTACAAGTGCAAAAGAGCAGACAGCCCCCTGACACCCCTCACACTGTCAGGTGATACAGGGACCCTCATCCAGCCATTCCTGCTGCTTACACACTTGCTAGCACCACTACTGACTGTCACACTGTGCTAACAGGACCTGAGAGTAAAACAGGAGTTAAACTAGAAATTCCCTGATAGATTGCATTACTGCTTAATATTTATGTTATAAAAGTATGTTTTACTGGAATATTCAAACAAATTATCTGTAAGTTATACTTGACATATCTTTCACATGCTGTGGGGTAGTTCTTTTTTCTTTTTAGTATGGACAGTAAAAATAAAATGCAACGACTTCAGAATAGGTAAAAGCCATTGCAATTTATACTACTAATAAATGGAACAGACAAGAACAGAGTCCTTCTACCAGCCCTGTACCAAAATAGTCTTAAACCTGCAAAAAAAAAAAAACCTGGGTCAGACTTTCATAACTGGGAAGGTTCTCTATAATGAGAAAGAAAATTAGAAAACTAAAATTCAAAATGGTAAAATACCTCAGACAGGGGTGGACAGCAATGGAAACAAAAACCAAATGTAATGTCTCATTTTCAAGTCTACCAAGTGATTTTCTCATTTAAACCAATGAAAAGATACAGATTTTTGCAAAGGCCTCCAAGGTATTACCCACAGTTCTGCTGAAGCCATCAGCCTGTGTATGGGTCACACAGGTAATTAGTGGTCATTTGTACATATAAATACTGCTCCGGCTCCCTAAACAACTGTAGGCCCAGAGATGGAAAGGAGAT
This sequence comes from Strigops habroptila, assembly GCF_004027225.2. NCBI lineage: Eukaryota > Metazoa > Chordata > Aves > Psittaciformes > Psittacidae > Strigops > Strigops habroptila. The sequence goes on along the minus strand of NC_044281.2, from coordinate 60,571,528 downwards.
CAAGACTACTGGTAATGTCAGACACAATTTTAACTTGACACTGACAATGCTCTGATTGTCAAGGCATATAAAATATAAATTTTGGCTTGACTTTGACTCTAAAGAAAGGCCAAAGGGTGCTATTACAACCAGGTGCAACACCCAAAATAGAACTAGATGCTAGTCAGCACTCAGGAGAAATGTCTTTCCCCAAAAGTAGCTCTTTGCTCCTGCTCCTTTAAATCACATACATCCCAGCACAAGCACCAGCAGGACCAGCCACTTCAGAAGTCAGGAGAAAGGCCAACACAGAAAACTTCTATGTAGTTTTAACATGAAGCAGAATATGTATCCTGTTGGACTCAGATATTGAAACTAAAAGGGAAGCAGGAGGTGGCTGTTCAGTAAAAAGTTGTGCAAGCTCACAATTGGAGGGAAATGAGTGCGTAAAAGTAACAGGAAAATTTCAGGGTTCAAGCTGTATCTCGGTCTCATAAACGGATAAAGAAAGTAAGTAACATTGGCAACTACTTCTCACAGTCATCCTGCATGAGCAGCCTGCCTGGTTCACTGATCAAACCAAAAATTGCTTCCCCAGTACCCATCACTACAAACTCAGCCCAGTTTCTGCTGAGCTTTCCGTTTCAAATATTGCCATCTTGTGGAAGCTGCCTGGAAGGACTGATGAGCCACTAGCAGCTGCCAGCACTGCTCGTTCCCACACACTGGACATCCCAGCCACACGTTGCTGATGCTGAGTTGGTTATGCTGCACACACCCAACTGCACCCCTCCTTAAAGACGTTTGTAGCTGTCAGCAATAGAGCTGAGAACCTCTGGATCCTACCTGAGAAGGCTGGAACAGGTGCCTGACATTATGTATACCAAGTTGTGTATGCCATACCCCCAGGTCCAAAATGCTCAAAATGAATTCTGACCTGATGTGGTTAAACAAAACCTGAACCAAAGTATCTCACACTACATCATTCCTGCTAACAAGGCCACCAATATTGCCTTATAATGCAATCAAGCTGTAGGAACTCAAGGTCAGAACTACATAAGCCCTGGGTTAACTCCTTGGAGGAACAGAAAATCAGATCCTCAGCTGGTACAAACTGGCAGAAACCCAGAGCTACGTGGATTAGACCCAGCTGAAGAGTTTGGCCATACCTGCCCTTCTGCACAGCCTGGAAGTCATTTGAAATGATTTAAAAAAAAAAATTCTGAATTAAATGACAGGAGAAATATCTCACCTGTGAATGAATGGGTAAACAAGCATATGACAAAACAATGGCATGGAAACAGCTCTAAGTAATGGAAGAGTAATCAGCAAAGATGATTACCTGTGGCTTATTGACTCTGCATGTAAGTCTGGGAGGTGGCTGTGTTGTGACAGTAGAGGAAGAGAGGGCAGAGGAAGGGAGAGGAGCAGATGAAGAGAATGCTTTTGAGTCTGCAGTCTTTTGAAGAAAAGAAAAGTTGGTCAGCTTGGCACATAGTCTCTTATCACTATCACTGCTAGTGGTAAGAGCATCTACTATCCAGTAAATCTGATGCACACACAGCAAACATAACTTCATGCAAGGGCAAGTGCAGTTTCCAGTTAGTTCATCTGAGCTGACCACCTCATTCTGTTTTAAACATGCAGCTTATGCCTGTAAAAAATACTACTAAAAGTATGTCCAGATGGTAAATAGCGCAGTCTTTATACAGCTTTCAATGCACCTCTGGTTATGACTCAAGCAGAAATCAAACAATTCTTCATAAGATTTCCCAGTGTGAAATGTGTCATCTTAGAAACCTTAGTTCTTCATTATTTAATGTTTGCTAGATGGTGCATATCATGGCGGCTTATCGCAGTGCATCCAAGACGGTATTTATAATGCTAGGATTTTGAGCTCTCCAAACTTCCACTCTTACACAACACAGCACGGAGGATGCTGTCATGTATTTGGACTGTGTGTTGCCCACAATGGACCCCAAGTCAACGGAGAGCTGCAAACTAAGGCAGATCTACACCAAGACTGAGGTTAGGAGATCTATTGTAGAAGCTACTGCAGGGTTCCCCATCTTCCCTCTCATTGTAACATACAGCTACATGTAACTAAGAACTCTCAGGGAAAAGTATCACTAGTTTTAATTCTTATTTATGGCTAGACCCTTTCACATCATTTTGGAGATGCAAAAGTGATAAATTCCACTCAATGCACAGACAACAATCAAGCCTCCCTGAGTCACGCACATGTCAGAGTGAGGTTCACTAAATCACAGGCTCCGGGATCAAGAGCGGACAGCTTTTGTGATGCTAGGAGCCAGGTTGACATTTACAAGGCTTTTCAGTCCTTGGCGTTAGAAGGAACAAATAAATCCTATAACCAAAGATGATCCATTACACACTGGAAAAATCTCTGAATAGCAAAGAATTGCTTGTATTCCATACAGTGAGGTATATGGGCATGAGGCCTATGTGGTACTTTCATCTGACACATTTGGTAATAGTCACTATCTGGGACAATCACCTCATTAGACGTGACCAATTGAGTCAGTCCTTTGTTATTACCTATTCTAAAATAATTTTCACTACACTGCTCCTGAACACTCTTCTAAAACTTTTTGATCTACTATCCAGTGAACACCACTGGTGACCCCTGGAAGAAGTTCTTAAGATCATCAAAATTACGTGTGGCAACCCCTGGCTGTGCCTGGCCAGCAGAGCAGCACAAACCTTAACACACCAGTTAAAATCAGCGATTCAGAGCAGCACACACACATGCAGGAGAAGTACCTTCTTTTCCCCGCTTTGAAACTTTCCCAGATCACCTTTCCTCATGCCTCTTTTCTCTGTTTTACCTCCCTGCACAATAGCCATTAGCTCCTGACACAACTGGTTGTCCTCAGACGAACCCACAGGTCTCTTTTCTGGGCTCACACGCATGTCTAGTTGGGATGGTTTCAGGCAGCGCTCAACAGAGATCTTGGGAACAGTGTGAGCACCCTGCTCAGGGTTGCTGCTGCCCTCTCCAGTCTTTTGGAGCCAGGGTTGGCTGCCAGTAGTGTCACGCTGCTCTGTGAGGATGCTTTCAGGGCTCTCCGCTGCCCAGCAAGAGGAATTAGAGTAGCTCATGCTGGCAGAAGGGGAACCAACAAACTTTTCTTCACTTTGTGGAGTGGCCTCATAGAAACTGTGGGTGGAGGACTGAGGTCTGGATGAGTAAGAGGGCAATGGGGATTTAATGGACCTGGGAGTTGAGGAGCCAGAGAGGTGAGAATGGTGGAGGCTGACTGTGGGGGAAGGGCTGGCTGCAGCAGAAGGCGAGAGATAGCCAGTGTGAGAGAGAGAGGCTTCGGGCGGAGGAGGCAATGGAGGAGTTATGGCAGGAGTGGGGCTAGGAGATACTCCCACCGTCAGAGCAATCCACTCAGATGTGACCGCCTGCACCTCTGGAGATAAGGCGCGGCGTGCGAAAGGCAAAGGCGGAGGAGTTGGTGTATGGAGCTGCTCAGAGCTGGGAGACTTGAAGGAGACAAAAGTAGGAGAGAAAAAGAAAGAAATGAACAAAAAAAATAATAAAGGAATATATAAAGCGACCGAGCAAAAGTAAAAGGAGAGCAAGCGAGTATGGAGAAGAGCAGATCTGTGACCAACCATGGTGCTTAGGTATTCCACAGACAGTGCACCATGTTGGACAACATCCTGTTCACAGCTACTCCAACCACAGGGTCCAGTCTGGATCTGTGTTGCCAATAACCTTCTCCAGCCTTTGTCAGGATCTCAGACACAAAACATCTTGCAGAAGACCTTAAGACTTCATACCATATGTCCTATGTCCCTCAGGGAGCAGTTGAAGCCACCATCCATGATGGCAGCATGTAGCATTTGACTGGCTGGCAGTAACAGCTGAGGCCCCAGCAACTCACACTGTGGACCCAAGACAGAATTCACTGGTGCAATGAATTTTGACTTTATCCACTTTAGCACGAGCAATGCCTGCTCCTCAAGAAACCTGCATTGCTGAAGCTGTGGAGGAGAAAGGGATAAAAAAGCCAGCTGTGGCTATTTGGTCTTTTGGTGATTAAAGTAGGTCCTGTGTTTATAAAGGCAGAACACACAACTGACTTCTGCCCTTAGCTATTACCACCAGTAATGTCAGTGAGATCAGCTACATTAGCACTGATCAGAGTGTTTTCCCAGTCCTCTAAGTTAGGCAAAAAAAGGGAGAGAACAGATTTACCAGGGGAAGAATCAGAAGAATAGCAAAGGAAACAAAAAAAGGGTGAACATGATCCCCTCCATTAAAGGGAGAAGCTTGCAGAGAGCTGGTGGCAGACAGGTCACAGCCATGGAGAGACTGCCAAGCTCAAACAGAAAAGCTCAACTAAGGTCCACTTCGACAGGGAACCCCAAAAAGCAACAAATCTTTCCTCTTCACACAGTGGCTAAGAATAAAAACACTCCTTTTAGGGAAGATCCAGACAGACTCCAGGCATGAGCCATGGCAGCCTTTCCCTTCCCTCCTGATCCCAATTCTCCACTTCTGTTCCTTGGAGGCTTGACCTCAGAATGACCTTGCTTCTGTCCCATGGATGAGAGGGAGATGTACCAGAACCTCATGGCTGCAAACCAGAAACATATGCTGACCTTCAAGCATGAGTATTTGCAGGATGAGAGCAAAAGAAAGGGATTTAGAGACTCACTGCTGCGCTGATACATTTTCCACAGCAAACATGCCGGGATCCCCATATAATTACCTGCTGCCATTTTGATTTCTGCTTTGAACTGCAGCATGGTTTATAGTGACTCTAATATTCATCTAAGATCCCAGACTGGCCTGCTTTCAAAACCTGAGTTTGTTTAGCACCAATTTCAAATAATACAGGCTGCTCTCCTGACCCTGTCTCCCAAAACCTTGATTATGAGCTGGAACATTTAAGGGTAAATATACAGCTTGATTCAAGCTGACTGGAATCAACATAATAAATCCTATAGACTATAACAGTCTGTGATGCCCTTTTAATAGTCATAATAAGAAATTCACTCTTCACAGTGGAGGTCTGTAAAGTGTAAACAAGCACTCATGAGGAGCCGGACCACCAATTCATTCTATCTCTGGCAGTGAAGTTTATTCAGATGGCTGTGAACTGTAGCCCTTTCAACCTGGCCTGAATTCAAGCTACAGATCAGAGATGAAAAGCTGAGTCTCCAAATCCCCACATGACCCGTTCATTAACCCTTCTGGTAAATGAAACATCACCTTTTCCTGCAGTTGCAGTATACTGCAGGGAGCACGTGGCTTTTACTGTGCAAAACACTAGTCTTAACTACAGCAATGGCAACATCCCTCTGTTCTGCAAGGTGTAACTGGCTGCATCTAGTCCAAATACCTGTGGTGAAGCTGTCATGCTGCGGTTAGGGGAGAGGGACATTGGTGGGTCAGGATAGTCAATGGCATTCTTGACCACTGGCCGCTTGAGCACTTCCACGTAAGTGACAGGGAAGATGCCTTGACGATTGGTGCCAGAGATTCTTCCTTCATACCAGTTCTCATCCACTCGTCGAATCAATATGATCCTTTCACCCTATGGGAAGGAACAGTAACATAGTCCCGATCTTAACATATTTCATCAATCCAAAGCAGATTTTTAATCTTGCTGCATCTGATTTAAAACAACTGGTGGCCCTCAGCCTCCTCTATTTCCCAGTTATGTGGGAACCCTAGGCTCTGGGTGGGAATGATATTTTTCAGTTCAGAGAAGAGGGAAATGCAGATATACTGGAGCTGACTTGCGCTGTCTGCAGACTCAGTTATGCTCGCATTTTCAGGACTCCACTTGCTATAGCCAATTAATAAAAATGGAAACCAGCAGTTTCAGGCTGACCACAAGACTCAGGGGTATGAGATATACAGGGCATATGCACAGGTCTGCAGTTTAAACTAGGTCTCTGTGCTCCCTCCTGTTCTGCTGGCAAATGAAGTGACTTCCAGATCATTAATATAAAGTGCAAGCCCCATCTTCATGTACAATTAAAAGAGAATTAGACAAAATCTAATCTGAGCTGTAAAATAGAAAGCTGGTTGAGAAAGAGAAATGCTGCTACTTAATCTAAATACGTCTGACTGCTCGGAACAGCCATTACACAACGCATTCCTATCCCTTCACTCTGCAGAACTTTGCTTGCCTGTCTCAATGATTTGGCTTGTGGTACGAAGGAAGGTGAATCCAGTTTCCTTCTTTTTTATATTACTATTCTCATGTGACCGTGTGCATCTCCATTGGAGAGGATCAGACTGGAGAAATGTCACCAAATATTTAATTTGCCGTGCAGAGCCAGGCTTCCAGCATTTGTGCTCAAAGTATCTTCTTAGCTAGCCTTAAGGAAGCAACTGGCACTTCTTGAGTCAGCCTACCTACAACGCTGTCCCTGAAACACACTATGTAATGAGTATGGAGTAAAAACATGGGCGGTAAGAAGGAATCTTTCCTGAATATGGAGTTCATCTTATTTGAGCTTTCATTTGGAAACTGCAAGTTACTAGTGTTAAAAAATGTTTGTCTGGATTCAGTTCATCAGCACAATTAATGTCCTACCTTTCTGAAGGACATTTCCACTTGGGTATCTCCATTGAAGTTGAACTTGGCAATAGCATCTCCATATTCCAATACTTGCAATGGTGATGTCTTTTTGGGCTGAGCTTTCTCAGCTGGTGGGAGGAGCTGGAATGAATAAAGAGAATCATATGAGTCACATATAAAAAGCCCATAAACTGGTCACTGGCAGAAAGGGAGTGGGCAAAGAGAACACCTGCAAGGAAAGCAGCTACCTCTATGTATGATCGTGGGAAGATGCCAACTCTGCCATGGTGTTCGCCTTCATACCAGTTCTGGTCAATCTCCTTGTAAATGTAAACAATATCTCCTTTTTGCAGAGGAAGTTCCCTGTTAACAACACAAGTGCCACATAAGAACACCACTGGAGAAGAGATGTGTTCCTTTTCTGTCCAGCAATCCTGAGGTATCATGGTCTGCATCAGCCCTATTGATATGAATCATGCTCCACGCAAAGTGAAAGCTACATGTTGAGAACTACATCTGCCTCAGTTTTATTACAGGTGCTGGGGAAATGCTGTGTAAATCATCACGTATAGAACATATACAGAATATTCCCAGGACATTAGCAGCTGAGAAGAAAAACAGCAAATCCTTCACTGAATTCTGGTTTGTTCTTTCTTCCCTAGCAATGTTAAAATAAGAGCTTCTCCAAGGTCATGCAGAGGGCCTTCTAGGCCTTCTCTTCACAACAGTGCCTCCCAAAAAGAACGAGTATTGCTGTGTGATTCACGCAAGGCACTGCAACAGGGTATGTGGTACACCAGAAGCATCCACTGGTGTATCCACAGATGCCAGGGGAGCAGTGACCACTCTGTAACCTTATAGGTCCTGAATCAAGAAAATCCTGAGCTAAGGGCACACCTTGACATGCTTAAAGTTAGGCATCTGTTTAAGTCCCAATGCTTAGCACAGTGAAAAGGATGCTGCTGTTCTGCATATATATGTTGTTCTGACCACCTGTATGGTAGATTTACTACCTGTATGGTAGTAAGCTACTAACTAATACAGTTCTTCCAGCTCCTACATCGGAGCACAACCAGGGATGTCATGCAGAGGAATCCCTTCCATCTCCAGCACAAGGGCAGTGACAGAGCTGCTGCCCAAAGGTCTCACCCAGCTGTTGTTCTTACAAGGTGTGTGGAGGAACATCAGCCAGAGCACTCTCCCATGGCTCCGCTCACCCCCAGAGCAGAGCACTAATTTGTTCCTGGGTTACAGATGCACTGAGAAAGAAGACATGTTCCTACAAATCCTTTAGAGAGTATGACCTGTAAAATTCATATTACGTTTCCCTGTCTTACTATGGACAGCTTCGGTTTGAACTGCTGCAAAGATACTCCCAAAACATGAATGGAATTCCACGACACTTCAAAAATGCTGCATCCTAGGGGAAAAAGCAGGCAAAGAACACTCAAGGCAGTAGTAACAAGCTGTACTCACTTTAGCGTCTGTGCTTTAAAGTCGAACTTGGCTCTAGCAGGTCTCATCTAGAGATCGGGGGGGGGAGGGGGGGGGGAGAAGAAAAAAAATCAACACAATAAAATTAATAATTATGTTTTTAACCCTCTTCTGAGGAAAACCACCCAAACTCTTCTATAGCTAACATTAGTCTGGGGAAGAAATTGAATGCAGCTATTCTGCTACAAGCTTGTGTGCAACTAGTACTACAATGCAAATACGCTGGATGGGTCTCTCCCACCAGGGCAAAAAGTGCCAACTTCCGGTATAACAGTAACTAAGAGCTCTAAGGGACATGGATTTAACACCAACAAACTTTTAAATGTGACAAACCCTGCTGAATGAAAGCTGCTCCAGTAACTACAGTTACTGGGGGCTCCAGGACTAAATTTCCCTTGCTATGTGAATGGAAAAGCAAAATTTACTAACTGGGGAAAAGAACAGCAGGATTTTATTTGGTGTGGTTCTTACTGATTATTACCTGGCCCTGCTGATTCCTGCAATGTGACCCATGTACTCTGTATAAATTGGTAGGAAAGAGACAAAGGTGAGGAGGAAATATGAATAAATTATGTGGCTAAAAAAATGTCTCCAGTGGCTACAAAGCTGAAGATGACACTGAGAGCAGGCCTCTGCTTTAAAGCTTGATTTACTTGGCTCATTTTCTAATGGACACAAAATATTCAGACAATTTTAAAGTAATTTTGGTAGCAGAGCATAAAATAAGAAGCAGTCACATTCATGTGGCACCAGAGCATCTGAAAGTACATACAGGGCAGACAAGTGTACTCCATCCATGTGGTGACCACCTCAACCACCGCTGCAATGCAGCACCTCTGGGGAAACAGAGCCACTGTCAAAAGTCCCAGCAAAAATCCCTAAGGCAGAAAAAGGCATTTGGCCAGGACACCTGAACGAGCATCCAGCCCTTAGGAAAAGTACCTTGGACTCATGGAAAATCCATCTACTTCCTCCTTTGTCTCTTTCAGAAAGACCAACTGGGTCATATGCAGTGAAACATGCTAAGACTTCTTCCAATTGTTTCTAAAGGACAATAAGCACCTTTCAAGAGGAGAAGAAACAATCTATTTCTATGAGTAAATTTCTTCTAAGTAAAACTACGAGACAGTGACATGGCCAGGATCAACAAGACATGAAGTTTCTAAACATAAGGCACAGACAAGACGACAATGTAGCAATATGATGCAAAAGATGTAGAATGCCTTTGATTCACTAAAAGTAGCTGATCTTTAAAGGCATGCATCACAGGTGTGCACCAGCAATTCTCAGCAGCCATGCTTTAACATATGCAGCTTGGTAAAGAGATATCAATTAATTTACCAGGCACAAGAGTCAAAGCAGATCTAAACGAAGCCAGAATGGGAAAGGGGAAGGTGGAAAAAAAACCCGAACAACATTCTCTGAAGAGCTAATGTGGGCCTAAAGCACAACTTTGTGAGAGGCAAATATTGCTTTGGGTCAAGCAGCAGACTGAGGTAACTAAAACAGACCTCTGACCCAGATTTCCTCTTTGCTGTATCGTCTACATTTAGGAGGTCCCCAAATCGCTCATTAGTGATAAACTGATGGTGCGTTGGAATAACCCCTGTGTGCCTTCTAGCTGCAATATCAGCTTCTTCTTGCTCACGTTTAAGCCGTCTCTGGTCCTCTAAAAGTTTCTGCCATAAAATTGCATAAAATGGGCAGTAAATCATCTAGTTAAATGTACTCAAAAGCTGCCATAAATGTGACTTAAATAAAACTTCTGAGGTCCCAGCAAATAGCTGGAATTTTACAGTTCAACATAAAATACTGATTCTGCTAATTACACAATACTTTTTCATTTTGCAAGCACAGAAAATAAAACACCATTATGGCATAACTGAAATCCAGCTCAGACAAAGGATCTGATCCAAAGCTGATGGAAGTCAACAAGGAGTTTTTCTAAGTTCTGGAGAGGTCCTGGGAGCTTCTAAGATTGCTGATAATGCAGATGGCTGATCCAAACACCCTTCAACCAACAAGGTTTCTCTCACTGACTTCCAAGAGACCTGAATCAGCTCCACAAGTAATTTCCAAGGCATCAAACTCCCCTGGGCTTTGCAAAGAGCTTGAGAGAGATCCTAACCACCTTCAGGTTTCAGGTCCTCCATACTTCCTCTGGTTTCATGTAATATACTTTGTAAAATAAAGTAAATAAACCCCAAATAATTATTTTGGACTTCTGAAGTCTCTGGAACACTAAGGGAAACGTGCATTTTTGAGCATCTGGGTAGAAGGATTCTTCCACCTTTTAGGGCTGACTGTAGGCTGAAGAGTTCAGCTCTGTGCTAATTTATTTGAAGCCAGCAGGTCTTAGCGAATTCAGAGTTTTGCTGTTACATGACTTTTTGTGCTGGATTTCGGAAATGGGAGGATTACCAACTGTTTCACAGGAGAAGACAGCAAAAGTATTTTTCACATAGGAATTAAAAGCAGGTTTTACCATCTTTCAAAGCACACATACACATTATCTGAACTCAGAAAGTCAACACTAAAAATGTAACTTCCCCTCCCCACCCCCACAGTGAAAATTAATTCCAGCTTCCTGGAAACGAATCACTTTATAACTTCTTTAACTCAGTGTGAATACAGTCAGTGCTGAAAAGTCTGTGTGGTTTTCCTATTATCTTGGCTTCTGCCAGAATTGCCCAGCCATTTTGAAAAGGACTGCTACATTCTGCCATCAACAACTTGAGACACCATAAAGAATTCTAGTTTGCACTGGGGTAAAACTTCACACTTTCTGATAGCTTAAAATATCTTACATTTGCTGTTCAAAACATAAGGACCCCCACAAGAAAACAGTGTTCTCACCAGTTTGATTAATACTGACTCAAGTGGCTCGCTTGGAGAACAATAAAACTTTAATTCACAGAATAACCATTTCATCTTTATCTGTCAGTACTGGGGTGTTGTACCACATCTCATACACATCTCCAATCTTTTTACAGTCTTTAAAGCCCCCATATATAATTTTATGCAATTGATAAGAACTATCAGGTTTATTTTAAACAAAAACTAATTCGGACTACACATTATACATTAAATCAGTGGCAGAAGTATTATTAAAACATACTAGTTCCAACTAGATTGCTCTAACTTCCAATATACATAGCCATGGACATACAAGCTGTCCTTAAATAAGGCTGAATGTTGTATTTCTTATATATGCAGCTGTTACCACTGTTATTAGGTCATAAAGGAGGGCATTACCTCTTTATCATCATGCCGTCTGCGGATAATTTCTTCTGGAGTTTCCATGTAATCAACTGGTGCAAAATGCCTTGGTGATTCTGAATCTACTTCGAAACAATATAAGGAAGTTAAAATACACTTGAATTTATCTAGCATAACCAGAAAGGAAAAAAATAGATATTTTTAAACAATTTGTTTCCATTCTGACAATAAGGATTCTCAATTGCTGTTGACCAAATTGCCAATCAGATGCCCAATAATTTATCCATTTTCATTTTTTTCCCTTTTGGGCTGTACTTGTGAACAAAGATCAAAAAACAGGGAGAAAATAACAGTACGGGAAAGTGTAAAGACATAGAAGGACTTTGTGAAGAAAAGATTCGCTGCCATCAAAAGTATGATTTGCATTTTACTGTTGAGAAAAATTTAACACACACACACACACACACACGCACACACACACAACTAGACCTTGAGAAAAAAAAAAACCTTTTTTTTCCTTAAAGCAAATCGTCTGGGTTTGTTTTGTATTCCCATGTGTGCAAATGATATATGACTAGAAACATCTCATGTTGAGATTCTTGCATCCCCAGAGTTGCTTGAGAGACAAACTGAACCTGATGTGATTAGAAAGGCAGCGGAAATCGTTTCTCAGAAGCGCGGCTGTTAACAAGTCCTGAACAAAAATGTCCAGCAAGACACGCAAAGGATGTTAGACACACAAGGGGAAAAAACAGAGAGTCAGGGGAGGCAAAGGTGAGGAGTAAAAATGCAAGGGTTGTGGAAGAAAAGGGGAGGGTAAAGGAAGGAAGAAGACAGATGAAAGGACACTGGTAAAGAATGCAAAAAGCCACCTCCTAGGTACGTCCCAAGTTCACTTTGCGGGTTGTTGTTTGTGTCCAGGCTGTGACAGAGGGCATATGGAACAGGGTTCATATTGTTTAAGGAGTCAGGAGTATCAGCCCGGCCCATGAAGCTATCTTGGCTAGATCCCATGGTGGGGAAGTAGCTAAGCCTCTCCACAATGTCATAGGAAGACAGGCGCATGGGGGCTAGAGGCCTGCTTCTGGTGGAGCACAGTTGGTGCTGGAAGTAGTGACTTTTGTCTCCTATGCTTCCCTGTAGCTGTATAGGGTCGTCTGGGTTCTCAGGGTTGGGTACTGCCGGGCTTCCCAGGCAGTCTGGGGGTGGAGTCCTGCGGGATTTGTGTTGGAAGGGCTTTTTCAATCGGAAGGGCAGCGGGCTCATTAGGTAGACATTTCTGGGGAGCATGTGTCTGTCCCCATAGACATCCCCTTTGGCATCAGGGTTCCTGGAGGTCTGCTGCTGCTCATGCCTTCGGATGGTAGTGAACCTGGTGTAGGAAGCCGGGCATGAGCCTTTGCATCTGTTGATTTTATGCTTCTGAGGCCCACTGAGGTTGCTGCTGCCACCGCTGTCGTTGGACGCATTTGAGAGGAGATCTATTTCATCTGTACAAGCTGAAAGTGTGTCCATAGGGATGGCATCACTGACATCTGAAGCTGTGTCCTCCATGTTGCTGCAGGAGCGAGATGATTTATCTGCCAAGCTGGTAGCATCCTTCTCTTCTTGGTGTGCTTTTGGCAAATCCAGAAGAAACTCTGCAGAGTAGGCTGAACTCAGGCAAGTTTTAGACTGGAGAGAAGTGGTGAACTTGTTTTGTCCAGTGGAAAAGTCAAGTGAGGGCATTGATCGGGATCTCTGGATCAGCTGCTCAAAAGCACTGATACGGGAGGAAACAGTGTGTTTGGGGATCTGCTCTGAATCCTCTCGACTAAGACTGTGCTCCATCCTGTCCTTTGCTTCATTCTCAAACTGAGATGCAATATCCCTCACACTGCAGGAGGAGACTGTGCTCAGATCGATCCTGGACCGGTTGATCTGGTGCATGTCTTTATACAGCATTGTAAACTCCATCCCACTCTTCCTGGAGGCAGGGAACAGGTAGCCTTTCCTAGAATTGGTGCCATACTCCTGCAGGCTCATAGTACTGCCAGATTTGATGGCATACTCCTGTTTTGACTTCATCAACATGTTTTCTATGCTTTCCCCTATGTCTACTATGAAAGCTTTTTTATTATGAAACAAGGTAATGGAGCTACGAAGGTTTTCGCAGCTTTGAGCTTTCTCATGAGACAGCAAGATACCCTTCTTGTCCTGCACAAGAACAGCTGGAGCTGCTAGTTTGGGTTTGAATTTAGAAGGGAGGATTTCAGTAATGCAGGCTTTTGCAGCTGATAAGGGCTTCTTATGTTTACATGCGTGACCTAACATACCGGTATGACTAGCGTTAAAGGTTCGGCTATTAACTGAAGAGGGTGCAGTCATATGAGCATTCCCACCTTTACGATCCACTGGTAAGCATGCAGAATAAAATAAATACAACCTGTTAGCTTAACTGCTAGAAAGCTGTTGAGAAAGGAGAAAGAACATGCTTGGATCTCATAAAATGCACTTTAAAGAAACAAAGTTTCAAACCAAAGAAAAGCAAGCAGAAACTGCACAACAAGCCACGCTCACAGGAGTAGGTGAAGTGCTGCTAGCATCTCTAAAATGAAAGGCTTGGCCAGAAGCAGACCTGGAGCACTTTGTAGGCACCCTCCTAAAAAGTGCTAGCATCATCAGCTTCTAGTGAAGCTGCAGCACCATGGAAAAGGGCAGCTGAATTCTGGGCAGGATCAGGGTGTCAGCAAGAATGCAGAAGCACTAACATTGCAAAAATGGCTTAATACTAAGCCCTGTAATCACACCTACTATGGTCTCATCACAGTGCTTGCCAAACAGTTTATTTCTCCGAGGAAGACGACAATTTGTGGCTGACTGTGCTAGCACATGCAGGCCACATCAGTTGGCATTGCTCAAGAACAGCCTGCTTTGAGAGTCCCCATACTAGGAATAAGCCGAGTGTCCTTCAGACACTGTTGTTAGCCATATTTGCTTTAAAAATCAAGGAGTCAGATCAGGACACTACTTTTTTTTTTTTTTAAATTCAGATTTAGTCTGGTTTCAGCTTAGACAGCAGTTTTTAAGTCGGTTTCCGATTTGAATTTAAACTCAAATGTCAAAATAACTGTTCAGGTTCAATTGCAGTTTGGGGAACAATAACTGTCTGAACAGATTTTTTTGTTCAGATCCAGTTTGACTCCTTGCCCTACAGGCCTGACATAATGCTGAAAACAGCTGGAAGATGGAGACAGAGAAAGACCTTTTTGGTATGATGTACTATTTTTAGGGAGAGCAGTTCAGAAAGCCAACACATTCCTTCCTCAGTCCTCTCCCCATCTGAAGCCATTTTTAGGTTGAAGCTGGCTCAGGATATATTCCCCAGTACAACTCCCTGATGGGACTCAGGCTCTTCCTTGTCCTAATCTAGACAGTCCATGATGGGGGGAGGAAAGGGGAAGAGATGCAGTGGTCCCTGCTGCCTCCCTGACTCACAGCCTGCAGGGCATTGCTGGTTCACAGTGTCCCATACATTCTCTGCACACTCCTGGCAGGCAGGAGGCTGTGGAGCACACAGTGCCAGCTACACCAAGGTAGCCAGGCCAGCAGACATGGTGTGGCCTGCTGAGATACCACAGCAGGAAGAGCAGAAAGGGCAGGAAAGGGCTCTAGCATGGCAAGGTAGTAGGAGCAGATGGATAACAAGGCCAGCCTAAGCAGCCTTGAGGAAGAACATGAGGGTACGGGGTGTGTGGCTGAGGTGCTGGATGGAGGGAGCTGGTCCCTGTTGGTAAGAGGAACCTGGATCAGATAAAGGGGTCATGAAAATTATTGGCCAGAGTGGTCTAAGACAAAAATGGAGGGAAAACTGGGGATGGCAAAGAGAGAGGACAAGGAAACCTCAACTTGCTTGAGGACTCTCAACCCTGCAGCAGTTCGCACCATTATCACCTGTCTTCTGACACTTTGTGTAGAATGAAGAAGAGGTTAGTGCCCTGACCACCTACCTTTTGTGGAAGCAGAGCTAGAAGGTCGCTTGAGGCCACTCAGCCCCTGGAATGGGATATCTCCACCTTCCAGCACACTCTTGTAAATCTGCCTTTCATTCTCCAAGCCAGCAGGGTCTGGTTCTGATTCCCTCTTCACTGCATGGTAGTTGGGTGAATATGCAGAGCTGGAAAACACAAAAGAGGAGGGACACCAGTAAGCCATTTCTATTTGCTGAGAGCTTCATGCAGAGTAAGAGAAAACCACACTTGTGAACACAGAATAAACTGTGTATGAAGAATTGGTTCTGAATGAAGAACACGACATTTCAATAATGTTCTAGATTTGGCACTACCATAGCATTATCCACCTGAGGGAACTCTCCCAGCTCAGTCCCACAGAAAACAGGCGGCAGAAAAACACTGCTTTATTTCACAGATGAGACAACAGAGTCACAGAGCAGATGCATGATTTCTTTACAGACACAAATTCACTGGCTAGCTGGAAATACAGCAAGTAACTTCCAGCTCCCAGCCCTCTCTCCTTAAACCCTAGCCTTGCCTGTCCCCTGCTTACAAAGCACAGCTGCTCAGGAGTTCACCCCAACCAATTCAGCTTCCCAGTTAACACTATAGTTCAAGACTCCCAGAGCAATTTCTGAATCCCACTGGTGGGGGACCATGCAGAGAAGAAACAGTATGGGCCTACAGACACTACTGTTTTAAATACCAAAGAAATTCCCAAATGTACAGAGTTCTGCTCAGCTTTTCCTCAGGCTTCCACTACAGGGAATGAAAAACCCTGGTCTCTGGGTCTACCACGCAGATGTATAAACAAAATGCTGTTAAAATGAGTACAATTTTAATTTCTTTGGCTTTTAAGAACTGAACATTCATTACAAATCCCTTCCCTCAGACAGGAATCTGAGTACAAGTATGCCCCTACATGTGATTTCTAGATTTCTTTCTAAAAAAATAATCAACAATGCCATGGTATAAATGGCCTTTCCAGGCACAAAAGACTTACCGAGCAATTAGGCAGAGAGTGTTTTTCTAAAAGCTAAACTCATCTGATACCAGTTTTTGTGCTGAACTGGGCTCTTCAGAATAAGATGCAGTTTCACACAAAGCTATTCTGGGGCCAAAGCATGACTACTGGAAAGTTTGAAAAAATAAAAAAGCATGGCATTTGCCAATTCATGGAAACATTTTGAAAGCTGGTGAACATTGTGATGTCCAGGAGTGATTCAAATTTATGTAAGTGTGGAAATGCCTGTGGTTATGCCTGCTTGTTGTGGATAGATTTGTACATGCATCTGTTTATTTTGGATAGATGCTGTACTTATGGGGAAAGAGAAAGATTTCAAATACATCAGAGGACTGGCTATGGAGGTGGAATTACACAATCTCTGGATCACAAAGGAGATTTTACTTTCTGGACAAGGAAAACCAGGTCATATGCAGTCTCATAAATTACTTTCTGGAGTAAAAGCTCATGAAAAGCACTACAAAAGAGAAAGGGAATACTGTCAGTTTTTCAACCTAGGCAATCCTCAAACAGACCGATAGCTACAGAGCAGTTGTGTTTTATGGGCGTTATCTCAGTGCTTCTCTTTGCCAGGTTCCCTGACAAGGAAGCCCTGCCAATTGCTGCAGGGAATAATGACTGCCCTGAAGTTCCTCACCTGGGAAGTAAAAGCATTTTAGCCTAGTTGTAAAAAACCAAAGAGTTAAAACAATCCACCTTTCAGCATACACCTAGGGGAGAGAGGAGGCCTTTGGCAGAGTTCCTTTACCAGTTGCTCCCTTATTAGGGCCAAAGCAGGCTGCCACATCAGAATCAGGTAAACAGAGGGAAGAGCAACACCGCAAAAAAGACAATAAACTCCAGGTATCTTTTCTCCCCGCTCTCTAAAGACAGGGCAGGGAAGAATGCGCAACTCACACACCAGGCCTCACTATTTTGTTCCATTCCTAGACTACCCCTTCACTGGCTCAGGCACTGGCATGCCTGTGTGCTTTGGGTGGTGTCAGAAGGGGCAGACAGCGCTGCTGTGGGCAGAAACCTTACCAGTCCTTTGGCAAATATAAGCTTTTTATGCTAATCTCTGAGATCTGCATTTATCTTATAGCTCTCTCCCTACCAAAACAAAGCTAAACAGTCATAGGAGCAAACAACAAAATAAAGCAGTGTGCAAGTTTCCCAGCACAATAAGCACAAACAGAAGGCAACAGAGTTCAAAGAAGTACAAGAGTCCTCTAAGGCAGTCCCAGAGAGGTGGCGAACACACGTGATGTTAATGAGTGTCTGAAAAAGAACATGCCTTTCCTAACAACCATCCATGCAGAGGGGACCACTGTGCCTACAGACAGTGTTAAGCGCTCAGTCCAGTTACAAGGAGCAGCAGGTTCCCAAGTAGGAACTGGCTCCCTGGCTCAAGTAACTTAGTACAGCTTGAGTAACCCAGCACAACTCAGCATCTTGATCTGGATGTGTTTTGTGTGTGTGCGTTCCTCTTTTAAAACAAACCAGCTCCATACGCAACTAATTTAGACAGAGTTTACTGTTTATTATGTATTCCTCCAGAAAAGCAAAGCCACATTAGGACTTCAGAAATCTAATTTAGATCTTTTTTTTTCTATAGAGAAATATCACTATTACCACTGTTCCCCTCTTGGAAGTTGGAAAACTACTGCCTTCCATCAACGGCATCCTTTTGATCTGGTGCACATAACTGGGAATATCTAACAGGAGCCAATCTATCATACATGTGTATCAGAAACAAATTTTGTTTATTCCACACAATGCAGTTACTTGCACGAAGTTACAATTAATTCACAAACTTCATCATGATGGAGGTTAAAAAAACCCAAACAACAACAAAAACAGACCTTAAAGTCATTGCCTAGCACAAACAGCAATTCTTATCTAGACAATAAAATCACTCATGTAATTACTTCAAAATTCATTCAAGATCAAAGAGCAGATATTGTACCTGGACTTATCTAAAGCACCTGTATAATTCTCATGGTACACACATTTGTCTATATCCATCACCAAAAAATAAAGCCAACCCATTTCCAACACCCAAAACCCTGTCCTACGTGCCCTCAGATGGTAAAAGAGACATCAAAAAGCAATTGGAAAACTTACTAGGAAGAATGGTCTGTGGAAGTTTCCAGAGGAGTGACACGTGCTGTATTCTGCAAAAGTCCAAACAAAGGCGTCATTGACACATACTTACACGTGAGGAGAAAGAGAAAGGCTTGCCTAAGTAATTTTCCATTTATTGCTTGAATATTAGCCTTTAGAAGACATTGAGGTTTAAGTCTAAATGCAATTTAAGCTGTCAATGTCTTTGCAGAAAAGTGACAATTTTCCCGAGTTCCCTCAGGGCAGTGACAGGTTTTTAGCACAGCCAATGCCTTTTCCCAGAGCCTATTCTTTGTCTGCAAATGAGTCATTGTGAATAAAGCCAAAAGCAAGAAGAGATAACCAGCTGGGCCATGACCAGGAGACACATGCTCATAATTATTTCCCCAAGCTTTTTCCCCAACCAGTCACTGCCCGCCTTTGCTTTAAAGGTATATTACATTTCTGCAGCAAAACATTCCCCAGCATTCAAAAAATAATATCAAAGCACTAACAAGTAAAGCAATGTTTCAGTTCAGTTTCCTTACTTAAGAGAAGCAACGCCAGCTGCACAGGTTCAATAGCAAAAGCCAGTTCTTATCCGCTTGCTCTAAATTCATCTAACACTTCCTAGGTACATTATTTAAAAAACTGAAGGCAATTTTAGAAGAAATGCTCTATATTGGTAACTATCTGAGAATTCCTATGTAGACAGAAAAAGCAAATCTTGGGTGTGAAAAAGCAGCTTGTTCAGGTCCTGGTGAAATGCTGGAGCTTCAAAAAAAAAAAAAAAAAATAAAAAAATAAAAACAACCCCAAAAAAATCAGCCACAACAGAATAAAATAGAAGAAATGGCGTGTTACCAAATTAATCTATTATTTCATGGTTTGGGTCCTGCAGACCCTCAAAACAGCAGCAGCAGCTCACCTGCCCTAGAAGGCCATGGCAAGGTGCAGCATAAGAAAAATTGTGTAAAATCTCTTGGGAATATCCAAATCGTGGGTAGGCATGAGCTTCTAGCAGAGAGCGGGGCTTGTATGAAGGGAGGGTAGATGGCAACACGCTTGAAAGGCACGAGATGATGACGTGACGCCAACCAAGAATTTTAAGCTGATTGCTGCTGCCTATTCATGTGAAAAATACGGGGTTTTTTTGCAGACACTGAACTCAAAATCCTAAAGGGGGATGTGGGGGGAGGGAGGGGTTGGGCAGCTGAAAGGGAATGTGGGATAGAGGAAATCACTGCAG
This sequence comes from Strigops habroptila, assembly GCF_004027225.2. NCBI lineage: Eukaryota > Metazoa > Chordata > Aves > Psittaciformes > Psittacidae > Strigops > Strigops habroptila. The sequence continues at coordinate 60,551,914 of NC_044281.2, read as the reverse complement.
ATGTATCTGTATCTGAAATGGATTTCAAGCCGGATTCTCAGCATCACGTTCTATTATTTCTGACAGCAACACAGCAAGCCATGCAGTCAGAACGGTCAGAACCATTATTTATCCCAACCTCATTTAATAATCATCCAGCAGTGAACAGATTAGAGCAGAGAGTTTGGAAACAGGGATTGGCAGCATGAAAAGAATAGGAAATACCTTCTGCGGCTTTTTATGTGGCGCTTTATAAAGCTTCTCCATTTTTTCTAAATCTGCCTCTAACTCAGTCTGGTAGAGGTAGAGGTCTTTTTCTAGATCAGTCTGGTTAAAGAAGGAGAAGAAGAATGGGAAAATAATGCTTAGGGTTAGGGGAAACCAAAGGAATGTTAATTAAAAAAAAAAAAAGGCGAGCCTTTTAATCAAAAAAAAGACAAAGATGGTTTCGACAATACAAAGAAATTCACTAGTAATTAATCATGTTTCAATCATTACAGAGGAAATAGTTTTAGGCATTTAACATTGAAAATTAAGAGATGCACAAGCCTGATAGAATCTAATTCTACAAACCATAAAGTTATAAAACCCACCTGTAAAAAAAAAAAAAAAAAAGATACTGTAACAATATGCAATATGCTGTTAGTATCATTATCATTGCAAGTCAAGATAGCAAAACCACCACTCTAAATTATGGCTGATTAAGCTTTAAGAATTGTTTATTAAATCCATTTACTAGCTACTTAATTGTTAGGCTAATGAGCTCAAGCCCAATTAAAACAAATCACTCACAAGCACACAAAACCCAAGCAATGCTACAAAAAAAAGAGAAAACCACATACGCACATACATACGCGCTAGATGCTGTAGTACAACGTACGTGAGACACAATTACCTTTCTATCCTCTCTAGTAAGGATAGAGCAATCTCCAGGAGTATAATCCCAAATCTTTTTTGGAGGCTGATGGAAAGCAGAGGAAGGAAATGAGGAAATGAAGATAAGGAAAGACATCACAGAGAATATGGAAACTGTATTAGAACAGAGAGGGAATACAACAGGGGATTTGCATCAACACGGAAAAGAAATTAAAAAAAACCCAAACACAACAGAGAAAGAGTGATAGAAAGAGGGATAAATCCACTATAGCACATATATCAAGAGATCATGGGAGGCAAAAGGGAGCATACATGCAGTCTGGGAGGGGCTGTTTACAGTAGTGTTTGAGGACATTTTTATTTTTGCAAGGTGATCTAAGGGATTTTGGACTCTCCAGAGGGAGCCCACAGCTGGTGGTTAAAGCATTCTTAGCACAAAAAACAAACAAAATGGGGGGGCAAAAGGCGGAAACACAGAGTCATAAAAAGCATGTTTTGCTCATTCTTCTTTTCTAAAGGAAAGGGTAAAACAAGGGCCTTCAATAAAGGGAGGATCTTCCCCCCCCCCCAGACTATGAATACATACCAGGTGAACAAATGGCTGAATTTCCAGTGGTGGCATTGTGGGGCAATGAGAATGCAGAATTGTTATTCTTTATTTCACTTGTTTGAGGGTTTGCTTGTGGGGGATTTTGGTGGAAAGAGTAGGACATGTTGAAGTTTGGGAACTAGTTATTTAAAATTAATCCTATAAGTGAAGGCGCCAATTCCCAAATAGGATTTTCCTGTTTGGATGCACATGTAAATATTCGAAGTGAAAGACCTTTGTCCTGACACTCCTATCCAAATGCCATGCTAATACCTTTGTTTCACCAGACATGCACCTCTCACTAATACGCTCAAAAAGACTTTATTCTTACTTTGTGAAATCAGAATACATTTGCTGTTTCCAAACACAACCTGTCGGCTGGCATTTGGACAAGCCACTGTGTCGATGCAAAGACTAAATACCTATTTCTTATCCATTAAATTGGCAACTGCAGGGGAGTAAATGATGTTGCAAAGATTTAGGTCTAAGATTTGGAGCAAGGAACTGAAGGGAAGGAGGTAAGAAGGCAGGACGTGCACCCTTTTCCCAGCCCCCTGCTTCTCCATTTATAGCAAAGAGCTTACTCAGTGCTGTCTCAGGAAGGGCTGGGAGAAAGTCTGTGTGTGTGTGATCCCACAATCACAGCACATGACAGCCGAGCTCTAGACTGACCGAATGTCAAGTTTTGTAGATGGGCTCCATGGAGCTGCAGAGCCATGGGACAGGAGGAAGAAGTGTGTGGGGATTTGGTCCCAGGAGCACAACGAGAAAGCATCCATACTGCAGAGACTGATCTACCTGTCTGCAGGGCACACGTATGTCCACGGAGCTGCCCAGAAATGCATCTGGGATGTTGGTCCAGCAAAGTGTTGCTTCGGCTGCCCTAAGAAGCACATGTGCTTTCCTCAGTGGGGAAAGCCCCATCCTGGTCATTCGGTGTCTTTGGAGAGCAACAACCACAGGTTCACTAGAATCCTTTTACTAAGGATACATATTTCCTGCCCATGTCACATAGCTGCAAATAAAGCCAGAAAGCCAGGAGAAACTATGCCTGTAGAAGTACACCTTATCTCCAGCATGGGGAAAAAAGCTGGAACAAATAGAGTCTTTGAAAATCCCAGGCGCTAGCAAATGTCAGTTTAAACTCTCTGGTTAGACATGAGACTTAGCTACTAGCCAGTCACAAAAATCTGGTCCTCTCACTGTTCACAGTGAGCAAAACTAGAAAAAGCATGCTCCTTTGGCTGCGGTAATGAAGCCAAGAGGGAGCTTTGCTAGCTATAGAAGTCTGAGACAGCATCCTCCATTCAAGTGCCTGATGCCAAAGCATTATGCACAGAGTACCACATTCAGGGCTGGCACAGTGATCAGGGCGCATGGTTGCATGGCTTTGGAGTTAGGGCAAGTTGACATGGGATATCATGATGGATTGTTGGTGTAGCCTGAGATGCCCTCTTCTGAAACAAAGCCAAGCCTGCATGACTAAAAGTACAAATGCACGCTTCTACAGGAATAGATATACCTTCACTCCTAGAAAGGCCCAAGGGCATAAATATTCTCCTTTCTCTGACATGTCTTCCATTAACTTACACTAACTTGAAGGATTATGGAGATGACAAACATTCATTAATTTCAAGAGCATAGGGCTATTAATTACACAGCAGCAAAGAAAATCAGGTTTCTTCTCACTTCGTGGAAATCTTACACTGTGACAACTTGTGAAGAGTTAAATCCTTACACTTACATCATTTAAAGGCCTCAGTGAGGTGGGTTTTACCTGACTTCTACTGCCTAAAAGTTAAGGGGTTTCATTTCAAACACTGTTGAAGCTCCTTCTTTGACTTAGGATGGAAGGTTCATAGCTATATACATAGCTTTCTATGACAAAATGGACTACCACACAGTAACTATACATGTTTGGTTTTCAGCAAAAATTACACTATTTCTATGACGTGATCAGACTGGGCACCCAACCTCAGGCAGCCACATTCCGTGCAGAGGAATTTTGTCACTTCTGTGAAAACAAAGGCTAGATTTAAAGAAAACCTGTTCTCTGGTATCCATGTGCAGTTGCAGTTGCTAGCACTGAACTTTAAAATGTAATTCTGTTTTGCTGTACATGCAGGGAAATCTCAGTAGCACTCAAAAATGGTATGCGTGGGCAATTGACAACTGGCCTCCAGGAGAAAGGAGAAACAACCACTATACTTGAGTAGATGTAAGAGGCTGATACTGACCCTCTGGTGCAGTAAGAGTAGCTTATTACATAGTATTTAATAATGAAGTTAACAGTGTTTAACCAGTAAGAACCAGGCCATAAAATGCTTTAAAGTCACATTTTTTCCAGTAGCCCTGACCACTGTTGTGTTCTCTCCATCAAAATGTCCTTTGTCCTATTGAATAATTAAGCTTTGCTTCATCTTTTCCAGAGTGAGAAATCAAGGCTTTTTTTTTTTTTTTTTCCCCCCACACATAGCAACACATTTGTAAAGAAAGCACACTGTTCTCAAGACTCCTTTGGTTTCAGGAAGTAGCAAGGGCTATTCAACACAGACTGATGCACCCCATTTAGGCAATGGGCAGCTACATGCATAAGGAAATGAGCAGGAAACAGGGTCATGATCTGTTTATGGAAGCTGGAAATTACTGACCTACAGTTTACAAGCCAAGGCCAGGAATAAATGGGCGATTCTCCTTGACTTAAAGCCACCTATCAGCCATCCAAGATCTTGTTAGGCGGAGGGAGAATAAGGGCTTTGAATTAGGCCTTTCAGTAATGAGAACAAGGCATTACTTCTACATATTAGCAACAAAAATGCAGTTTGAACTATGGTGTGTGAAAAAATACTGTCTTGTTGATACACGTGGCTGGAAGGTGGGGAATGTCTGTAAATGACAAAAATACTTAAAGTAGTCACAGAACAGCTGCTTTGCATCAGTACCAGGATGATGTTATGAACAATCACATTTTTAAATAAGTGAGGCAACTGTTCCAGGTTTAAAGCCTAGCAAAGGAATGTGACAATCATTAAAAAAAGGAGGGAAGGGGGGGTCAAAAAGAAAAAAAAAAAAAGGCAGGTTGACTTCATTGGTCATCGCAACTATCAAACTTACCGGTTTCCCAAACTCCAATTCCGAAAAGAATTTATACCAAGGTTCATTCTTTAAATCTATCTCTTCTGGGCTTATATCCCGAGTCTAAAGGAGTTGGTGATAGGGGAATGGAAGAAAGAGAAGGATAACATTATGCAAAGAATACACGGAAAGGGACTGTTAGAGATGCAGATTCCATGGTTCCCATTCTAAAATGTAGATATTTCACCTTATAATTTGGAATTTCTGTAGCACCTCTCTCACAAAGGCCACGAACTGCTTTGCAAACATCAGTTAAGCCTAACGGCATCATTGTGAGCAAGATGAACATGAATGAATTGCATTTTACAGATCAGGAGAGCCATACAGAGAGAGATTATACTGCTTGCCTAGAGTCACAGGGAGACTCAGTGGAAGAGCTGGGAGTCAACCAGTCCCTCAGTCCTACTGTCACACACTCCATTGAGTCCAAAGCTGCATGTACTTAGAAAATTTTTTTTGATCTTCATTTGGTTAAAAATAGAGATTCAGTGAGACCTGAATCAAATACTGCATCTTTAACAGCACATGAGTATGTGAGAAACCCTGTTCTATACACTGCAAACAGAGTGAAAGGTGGTTTTCTGAATCAAAGGAGACAAGTCAGAGACAGAGCATCCTTGAAAGATCTCTGAAGGGATGGATAGAGCAACAATATTACTTGTTTCTTCACAAAGAAATGTTAGAGAATCAGACAAAACCACAACGAAGGAAAAATCAGACAGGACAGAAAACAGTACAGTTGAAAAGTAAGTTCCCTTTTGTTCGTACAATCTGTTTTAGTGAAACAAAAAAAGCTGAAATAGTTGTAGCTGTTTAAAAACATTACTGGTGAGATAAGAGAATAAAGTCCATTGCTGAGGGTTATGAGGTGCCACCCTCATAAAGACATCTAGCGAACTCTTGTATTTCAGCGTACCTAGTCTTAGACATAATGGATCTCTGTGCATTAAAAATATAAATACATTATGTCTGATATGCCAGCGTGATTCCAAGTGCTCTATCACAACAAGCGATGAGCTGCACACAGGCACAGAGCCAACACAAAGTGTCTTGATGCAAATCATCCTGTGATGGGGTTACTGAGACAGCAGGGAGTTCCCAACAGTGCTGGGCTTTGCAAGGTGCCCCAGACTCTGACACAGCCATCAGACATCACAACAAACGCTCTAGGACAAGAGCTCATGAGTGATCTGAAAGAGGGGCAATGCTCCAATATGAAAGATAAGTCATTATATCTTGATCGATCTCCAATGGCCTGAGGAATATTTGACTATTTCTTAAAGGCACAATAGAAGCAATGCCTCCATTTTCTTCTTCACTGTACTCCAACTAGAAGTACTGATCTTGTTATATAACTGCCTTTACATGGAAAGAAAGCCCACTGACATCAACGGGAGGCTCTTCACTGCTCTGAAGTGGTTTTGGATTGGAATTCTGATAGTCATGCGTGTGACTGCCAGAAGATATCACAGATCTCCTGCAACCTCCTTGAAAGATCTAGTTGCTAACCACTGTATTACTGTTGTATTTAATGAGACTGATAGAGACCATGAAGCTACTTCTTCAGGACCTCCTTTCTTCTGTGATCTATGGCTTGAAATTAAAGCTCAAAAAATAACATTGGAAGTAATACATTCTTCTCGTCTTTGATGATCTTTGTACAATTTTTCTCAATTATGCTGATGATGGTCCTTCAAATTAACACCTACACAGAACAAGTATATCTTTCTGTACCATTTCTAGCACTTACACACTTATACCATTGAAGGACACCTTGAGTGAGCTGTGGTGATTTACACAGGACTGGCTTAGGAGGTTAGCACTACTTCTCTGCCCTGCCCCTTGCCAAGCGTTCTCAGCCAAGCCTGCAGAATGAGACTTTTGTATGTCCCCTAGCTGTCACAATTTACAGCAGTACTTACTGATTCAAACTGAAATTGGTAACAGCTCACTTAGTACTCCAGGTTACACACCAGCATAGCTGGGGAGCCAGCTCACATTCAGTTTTGCCACCTCTGCCACAGAAGTGGTGAGATCCAGCTGAGGAAGAAAGCAGCCCTGAGGAGATGGCCATGTCCTAATGCACCTCAGAGGCATCCCCTGAGGTACATTACAGGCACTCTAAAAATTAGGCATTTGGTGTTCAAAGCATCAGAGGAACATAGAAACTGAACCAGCCTGCTTTGTTGCATAATGCATTCAACCCTCCTGCATCAACTAATACTGTGCCCTAGAAAAAGCACAGCTGGCAAAACAGCTGCTGAACAGGTCATAGTGTCAAACATGGATTAAAAACTAGGGTTAGTGATCCATACTTAACACAGAAAACAACATGTCGAAAAGGAAAGAAGCCTCTCAATCCCCATGGATCTTGCTTTAACGAGAACAAAAATGTTAGGAAGTTATGCAAAACAGTTTTGAAAACAAAATATACAGGAAATATATCGTGAGCACTGCAATGTAAGCATAAGGAATCCTACCCAAATGGAACCGGACAAGCACTTGAGGAGTATTTTACAATCACAGGATAAAGGCACAAAGTAGGATAAAAGAAATATTACCATCTTTTCATTGTTCAGAACCGAAGACTTTCCTGGCTGATAGTCATAAATGCTCCTGGGCTCTGCACGGTATTTTCTGGTGTCCACCTTCTTGTCTGGAGGCTCCCAGTCAGTCCTGAGGAAAGAAAGATCAATTCACCCAAAACACTGTGGCTTCCATGGAGATAAGCACTTCCTTTTGACAGGCGCCTTTCCCTGTTAATCATAGTTAAACAGGGTACTTGTTTTGATCTAGGAAAGAAGCCTGCTGCAAAAGGCATAGTTCAGATAGGGCTCCAGCTGTATATTTGTTTATCTATAGCAGTTTGATACAGCTCAGCTGCTGAAACTATTGGAGCAGAATGGGTTTTTTGCAAGTACTTTTAATAAACTTCCAGGCTTCCATATCTTCCCTCATTAGAATTAGCTTAGTGATGGGCTTCAACTAAGCTCACAAATATGAACATGTCCAAACTGAGCAGAACTCAGATTAAACTTCTTTTGCTAAACTTCTTCATTTTAGCCACATCATTGATTACCTGAGTACTACTGCTCTGGTTTAGGGGGCACTCTGGAGTCCAAGAGGGGGTCTTTTCTAGAGAGATGAGCAAATTATCTCAGACTAGTATATCTAAAGATGGCTCAGAACAGTCTATTGACTATCCAAACCACTATAATTTTGTGCAGTGTCCACATTAGCACAGTTCAGACCGCAGTAGTCAAAGTATTCAAGGTCCATATCCTATAATGTTCAGCTCCTCTAAGAAGGAATATAGAAAGGAATAATAGGAATAGGGAATATAAGGAAGGATAAGGAAGGAATAAAGGAATATAGGATAATAGGAAACACTAATTATTGCAATCTTTTCACTTGCAAGAGTTTTCTCAGAGGGCCAATGCAGTATGCCTTCAATTCCTGCATAAGAAAGACACATTTTATCAACAGACACCGTCTCCTGATCCAGTGGCCTGAGATGTTCACTGAATTAGCAATCTCAAATTATGGCATTGTTCATTTTAGGCAGCAATTTTCTTAAAGTGAAAAACATTAAGAGCATATGGAATTTGGTGAGGGAAAAAAGATCAGAAGACAGAAAAGAAACATCAGAAATGACACCACCACCAAGAACCTACTTCTAATAAAGTTTGTATGAGTGGGACTCCTCAAAAATGGAAAATGTAACAAAACTTTTAATAAGGCTCAACATAAATCCAAGTTTTACTTCTCCACAATTACTGCTACTTGCTTGTATTCTAAGTTGCCTTTACAGTGTCACACTGAGCCAAGAGTTTCCACTGTGCCTCTGTGGTAGGCACCGTATAGGCATAATACGCAGGGAAGCACTCCTCACCCAGGCAGGAAACTACGCAACAGACTGTGTGATGCCTGGTAAAAAATAAGACAGACAAAATGGGGGATTGGGATGTGATGATGAAGGAGTTCACTGCTAGCTAGTAGAAGAATCCGAGACAAAACTACATCTCCGTTTCTCCAAAAAAAGTTTAAATGGAGTTGTGGACCTAAAGCTTCCACCTTTGTTCCCTTCCCATTCACAGCTCTCAGAGATTCTTCCAGTACTGAAGTTCAGGTCACCTTTCTGGGCTTGATTTCAACGATGAAGTACGGTTTGGCAGTGGCAAAGTGGCAGACCTCTTAACAACCTTCTCTGAATCAATATTGTCCATCTCACTCTTGGAGCGGGGAACTGAAAGCTGAGTTCTGCCTGCAGGATGACAAATATTCAAACATTGGTGGACTGGATAAGAATCAAATAAATACAGGCTTTACATGTCCTTTCTATTTGACAGATTACACAAGAAATGAGAATTACTTACTGTCCTCAGAATAGGAATAACGAGGAGAGTATGAATCAGAATCTTCATCTGAAAGACACAAGCATTTTGCAAGTGAGCTGAAAAAGCCCCAAAGAAGCAACAGAGACCCTTCTCATTTCTTCTACTAAAACATTGGTCATAATTTGAGTGATATGCCCAATACTTACCACAGGGAGAGGATTCTAAAAAAAGAAAATCCCAATGAGGTTTAAATTGCATTTAAATGTAATTCCTAGGCTAGATGTAAATATGAATTATTACTTACACTAATACCTTTTTCCAGGCTCTCAAAGCACTTTAGAAAACAATCACTTTTTATCACAAAACTCTACAGCAAGGGTTATTAGATCCACTTTATCAAAAGCTGAAAGGTAAATAGAGGATCTAAAAGCCATAGTATATGCTGAAAATAATTCATTATGTGCTGGACATAGTAAAGAACTGAGGAGTCCTGCTCCCAATCACATATGATAATCATTGAGACATCTTTGTTGTATTAACGTATACACCAAGTTGAAGTATGTTCACTGACTCAGACTATTTTTTAAGCACAGATATTCCTAGCGTGAGACCCATGTATACTTGCACCAAGAGATTGTCCTTGTTCTGAAGAGCTTACTTTTTAAACAGGAAAGACATGTCTATAGCATGCAATAGAGATATTCAAGCAGCTCTAAAAGAGCTAGCAATGACATCAGTGTAACAGTGGTGCAGCCTGGTCCCCAAGCTGAACAACCTTCTTTCTTTGACAGTGAAAGTATTACACTGCATCAACACAGCAATGTCATTCCCAGGATACAACTGTCACCTTGAGCCATGGAACCACAAACTGCCTTATTCAAAGGTAACATGGTACTGCAGTGCACAAGGCGGATGTGCTCAAAAAGAAGGTGGGAGGATGGCGGCATTACCACCTCCCACTCCATAGGTAACGGACAGAGAGACTTTGACTTGATCAAAAACCTGGCAGTATCTTTCCACCATCTTCAACAGGCTTTAGAATGAACCCTCAATGAATTGGAGGTAGTAGCAAGGGAAGTTGGGATCAGACCTGGAAATTGGAGCCACAGGCCCATCACCTTTCCATGTTGAGGAGGGTTCAGACTTGCAGTGATGTGTATATGAGACATCTATAGCACTTCCAAGGCAAAATGCAGGAAACTACAATGCAATGACTGCAAGAACTGTGAACAAAGGTATTACCAATACTTTTGTGAAGAAACCTCTAAAAGTAAGAGAAAGATTCAGAGGGAGAGAGAGAGAAACAAAATAGATGAAGCCAGAATAAGCTAGATAAGAAAAGAACATACTAAAAAACTTCTGTGAATTTAGCGATGCCAATCAACAGACTGAAACAATTTCCAGATATTCTTTCCAGAAGGACAACAATAAGCTGCTACAGCCACTCTCATCTGCTGGAAAAAACAATGTAGCTAAAACAGCTGACCTGAAATTGCACTCAAGCCTTAATCAAGCCTTTCAGGAAGGCTCAAATAAGTCTTAACTTTTAGCCTCTCTCTTGGTGAATGAATTAGAAGGTTTAAGTTGCAAACAGATGGTTGTTGACTCTGGTGTGCTTATCATAACCTTCAGTTTAAAAAAAGTGAAGGTCAATTTTCAGGCCAATTCCAATATTTTAAACCTAAGACAGAAAACAAATATTTATTTGATGTTATTACACAGAATTGTTCACGAAATTCACTGGTATTCCTATATAAAAGTTGTGTTCAGTTGTATTCAGACAGCAAACTACTTGGTAAATCACAAAACTCTTGTACCTGCAAATAGAGATGAACAAAGGTCTAAAACTATCTTCACAGCCATTCACCTCTCTTAGTCCTTTTTAGTGCTGGTCATCAATGAAAATACTGATTTACTTGAAGAGAAATATCAATATTCATTATAGGTCATAATTCAGACAGGAAAATCACACAATGAAAAATTCACTTCAGATAAGTGCTATTTTCCAGTTGCTAGCATTCAAGTATCTACAGTAATATGGAAAACATGCATGTTTTGTCTTCAAGTATCTTATAAAGAAGAGTGTCTACATTTCTTCCCTTTTCATAGTAAAGACTACCAACACACAGAAATCAGGAATGATTTTATAAAGATTAAAGAACAAATCAGAAATAAGCATTATTTCTCAGAGCTGCATTTTATCTATGGGACCCTCCTTAACGGAGCAGGTATCACCAGTTTGTAGTTTCAAAATCTGCTTGCTATAATAAGAAGAGACTGTTCCCCTGTAGTTACTTGAGAATCTGCAGGTGGTTGCTTTTGGGATTGTTTTTTTTTCATGGGTTGGCCATATTTTCTATGTTTCTAGAGAGACTGTAGTTATTTTAGAGGAAAGCCTAAATCCTGATGTTTCTAGGAGATCCTATGCATCAATCCAAAGCAAAAACCCACTGATGATATGGAACTGAGGCTTCAGCCCACCTCTGTATAAACACTTTACCATTAAGTATATAACTCTGAAATGTTTTCTAAGCATGAAACATGCACTCCAACTCATCAGATATTCTGGATTCCTTATGTAGGAAAGAATCCAAGCAAATATTAGAGAAACATTTCCTAACATATTGAGAATAAAACCTGAGTGTTTGGTCCAAGAAAACTTCAACTACCTAAGCCAGCACATTAGTTTCATATGCACATAGGGGACAGTACACCAGACTCTTAATATGTTACCACCACTGGTTTTGCCAACTATGTTGTTTCAGAAAAGAGCAAAATGGATCTCTGTAGAACTCCATTATCAATTAGTTACTGAGACTCTTTGTTTCTCTCTCATCCATGCCCACATACCATTCTACCAATAGAAAATAATTTACACTGCATTATGATTTGCAACATAGGACTCTTCACCTACAGGTTACACCAAGAAATGAGCAAGTATCTTAGATACCTGAGTGACACTCGTCCACATCTATTTTAACAGTGACATGCTCCTTACATGTCCTAGCCCTCTTAGAGCATCTCAGCTAGAACCCATATTGTATGCTTTCTTCTTATGCAGTACCCACCAGATGTTTAATATAAACATTGAATGAAATGATTAATAGTCTCACCAGAGTTGGCTTGAGGCACAGGCTAAGTAGGCAAGTTCCTAAATTGCAGGATCTAAAGTGACACTAAAGCGCCACCAAGTCAACAACGTTGTCACCAATAAAAAATTCCCAGTCAGTAAATTTCCATATATCCAATGCGTCCAGTGGCTTCCAGTGTTTCTCATATATGTGTTTTCATGCGTACGCACACAGTACACAATTATCACTGCAATAGATGCTATTTCACCATCCCTGAAACATGACTGCAAAGGATTCTTGTTTGTACATGAAGTTCAAAGGAATCTGCTGAGCACATGAAGAGGATCAGGTAAAGACAACGTATATTTGCAAGAGGCACTGATGAGACTATTAAACTCTGTCCTTGCCTAGATATGCCAAGTGCACCTAAGGCCAGCCCTGAACCTATGTTACCAATTTATATTTATTTTAAATGACTACATTTGAGGGACTGACCCAAAACCCACTGAAGCAAGCAGCCTTTTTACCAACAGACTTCAGTGGCATTTTGGGTCTGGCCCTAATACTGTGTTAATATTCAAAACCAGAAGTCAATAATTAAAGAAATGTATTGATCTGAAAGGGGGATGGGACAAATCTCAATTAAACTACATCTTTATGTGTAAGTCAACATTTTAGACATGTTAAATAATCACTGCACGCACATGGCTGAATACAACTGATAAGCGCATAAAACCAAGCAAACCCCAAGTAGCATTAGTCAAATACTAGTTACAAAGCCAGAGGAGCACTGCAAAGCCAAAAAGGCATCATACAGTCAAGGCAATGCTTAGAGTGCAGCAAATCATTATGAGGCAGCATAATGCTCAGCAACTAGAAAAAAACTCCAGGAAGAAAATAAATGGGTAAGGCAGCATTTGTGCACAAAAATATATATGGTCCTTTATTATTACCTTCAGAGATAGGACTAGGAGTAGACGCAGGAAACTGGTATGTAGGAGAATAAGGATTGTCTTCTGCAGCAGAGAAAAGCAGTGGATTTTGAAACTATCCACAGTAAAAGTGGAGGTTCTGCTTCATCCCCCAATTTTCTATCACCGTATGATTTTATTGTCTACTTTAACAATACTAGAGTAAATGGCATCATACTTTAAAAAAAGATTAATGGATTAGCAAAGATTTTGTTATTTTATGCATCACACAAGACTGTATAGTGGGCATAACTGAATTTCCAACCAGTGTAACACATGGGTAACAGAAATCTAGAACCTGAATCTAGTTACTATTAGGGTGCTATAGTACAGTTAACTCAAAGCACAAGACAACAGATACTCTGACTAAACTTCTGGTACCTTCAGTTTTTTGCTGGATTTCAGGCAGTTCAGGAAATATGTAGGTAGGGCAATAAGGGTTTTCTTCAGGAGTGTCTAAGGAGAGGAACGTGATTTGCAAAAAAGAACAGAGAGGACAGATTTAAAGGGGAAGAAGGGCGAGACAAGAATCCATACAAGCTGGCTGCAGAACAGTGTCTCCCGTGCTGGTGTTCTAGCATGACACAACCTAGGTGCCTCTTTGCTTATTGCTGCCTCGCATGTCTGGGCCTTGTGACAGATTCTGAAAGGCAGGGCGCTGAAATAATTCTCCTCCTTCTGAAGCTGAGCTTCTAAAGCTGAGCTGAAGAACCTCTGTTAGGAGCACGAGGATTAGGATCTCATTCCATTCAGTACAACACAGCATCTACCTACGCATAAAGCTCATCATGACAGCACCTGCAGCACTAAATACAGCTCCAGTTTTGCATGCTGTGTTTTATTATATAAGCATGGTTCTGAACTGCATTTGCCTGCATGTTAGGCTGTTTGGATAGTAGTTTTCAAGTGCTACTGTAGCCATTTTTCACACAGAAGAAAACATGAGTGCAGCCAGGCACAGAAGTGCCCCAAAGTAGGGGATCCCCTGAGAGTACACCATTACAAAGTTTGCAAGTGCTCACCACAATTTTAGGTTTTGAAAAGAGAAAATTTGAGGTTTTTGAAAAAAGCAGAGTTCAGATTCTGAACTCACCAAAAAATCAATGGAAACCTTTCCACTGGTTTCAGTGAGCTTCAAATCAAGCTTTGCAGTGTGAAAATTTGTCTTTTGCACAGAGCAGTTTCTGTGATAACCTACTGTCCTTTAAAAGTGTGCATGTGTGGGGAGGGGTAACTGCTAAAACTGGAGTTCAGGGATCTATTTTCTTTAAACACGGAATTATCAGCAACTACCTGAACTCAAATAGTTCTCTTGATTTCATGAGGGCACTGCAGTTCACCTTTCAGAACAACTCAGACCTTTCTCTGGACTTCACTGTTCTCTCACCTTTGCCTTCAGAGATTTCAAATACATTGTTTGAGTTCTGTGGTGCAGAGCAAACACTAGTTAACATAAAATGTTTTTATTTGAGTTTCCAGTACAACTCTTCCCATGAATGAAACAAAATGTTATCCAGGTGGTCTTTTAAAGTAAATAAAAAACCCCATCTGTGTTACAGTACCTCTATTTAGCTTGTGGATCTGTTTGAACATTGTCTTGTACCAGTCCTTTGATCTGTCTGTATTCTATTGGAAAAATAAATATGCACATAAATAATCACAACCATGAATTCTACCAGTCTTTCAAAGTTCTTACGAATCTTACAGCAATGAAAAAGGTTTACACTCTGCTATATGAAATTAATACTTTGAAATACAAGTGATTTCACTCAGATATATAATCTCAGATGTAACGGAACTACAGGCTTCACTAAAGTTGCTAAGAACATACAAGCTTTGCAGGGGTTGGTTATAACCACAGTTAGAAACAGTGCTCAAGTCACTCTGGACACTAGTTGTAAAAACAGGTTAATATTTCTCTTCACAATAATTCCCCTGAACACTGGATTAATTTAAACATGTCATATAAACGAGGTATCTGCCTTTAAGATGACTAAAATAGGACAAAATTCTCCCTTAGCTGCTAGCTGCAAACGAAGAGCAGAAACCAGTATTTTCAAATATGATGAGAAGAATGAATCAAGTTTTTATCCACATCCCCCTCCACCCCCAAGGTGACTGAAACAGGTCATTAATAGCAAATAATAAATATAAATAATAATATAATAAAATACATTGGAACCAGAATTCTGTCCTCTCTTAAATCTCTGCAACCTCTGGAGCTTTAGTGAATTCCCCAAGCCCTAAGGCAGGCAGAATCTGGCCCAGGTTTTGTGCATTTGTGCTCAGTGTTGTCTTACCCTCAGTGGAATGCCAATATCATCAACAGAGGTATCAGCCATGTGCTGAGGGCTCTTGACAGTGCTTCTCTTTTCCTCCATTGCTCTCTTCTCACTTGGCACTGTCTCCTGAAGTGGCTTGTCCCGTATAAGTGCTGAATCAACTTTATCAGAAAGTAGTCTATCTGGCACTGAATCTGGAAATGACAATGAGCAATTCTTATCCCAGCATTTCACCACATTCCACTCTCTTAAGACAAAAATCCTAGCAAGTAGTTGATGAGACAGACTGTGCCACTGCTAGTTGTGGTTAACATCTGGACTGAAGGAAATCTAGCATGAAAACGTTTGATGCCAGCAAAAGCAGGCTAGCATTTCTCAGCTGTCATGTAAGACAACAGAAAATTTTGGTTTCAAGGACTGTTTGCGGGTTGGTGTTTTGTGTCTTTCTGACAACGTAGCGACTCTGCAGTCTCATTCTTCATCCAAAAACATCAGGGATACAGCTTCCTAGACATCTTTTTCCGCTGGTGATTTCAATCTAATGGAGCATCCTACCAGGTAGTGGAGCACTATTTTTTAACAGCTTGCACTCACCTGCCTGACAATCTCATTCATTACAGTCTCCTTCATTACATATGATGCTTCTAATTCACCTCTGTGCCCTAAGCAGAGTTTTTAAACAGTAAATTCTAGTGTTGTTTAAGCATACATATGATTCCTCTTGAACATGAGTCTGTGTAAAGGTTGGGGGAAAAAACTAATTGTTCCAGGCCATCTTGCTGCACCCAGAATTCCTTGACGCAGCATGACTGTCACCCACACATAGCAGCAGGCACCACCACTACTGGCCAAAGAACCAAGGGAGCCCAGGTTGCTCTGAAGCTTTATAATGTTCTGGAGAGCTGCAGCAGAGCAACCCTTAGGTTCTGCCAATGACTTTTAATATGTAGATTTTCTGGAGAGGAAACATGTATGATTTTACAGTCTGCCTCATCAAGACTTTGCCAAGTTCTATCCTTTTTACATCACTGCATGCACTGAAGAGAGAAAGAGAAAGATATTTTTATTCACATGCACATCACCATACTGCCCAAAGCCATTAAGTGTGCAGAAATCTGAAAGGGGCAGTTAGCAGAGGAAAGGCTCGTGCATAACAAAGCATTGGTCTATTGGTACCTTGAGCAAACACAATTCTGCCCTGCAAAACTCAGTGCATGAAGGATTTGTGTTTGAGTAGTTGGTATGAAATTACCATCAAACTTTAAGTCTTCCTCTTCTTTAAGAGAAAATGAAATAATGTTTATACGTGTTCAAAATGAGGCAAAGCATCTATTAAATCCTTGTCTAGCATCTTCATGGAATCATAGAATGGTTTGGGTTGAAGGGTTGGAAGGGACCTTAAAGATCATCTAGTTCCAACCCCTCTGCCACAGGCAAGGGCACCTTCCACTAAACTAGGTAGACTATTTCCCCTCCCTGTGAAGGTGTGTGTGTGGTCTTTTGGTCCTTTCATGTCCCTGATGTACAAGGCTCCCTATTTTGTAGGAAATATTTAAATCCATTTACATTACTAAACTCCTTACTAAGCCTCTAGGAACAGAGGTTATTCTTCCATAACCTTGAAGACCAAAAGGATGTGGGTTTTTGGATGTGGATGAGGATGTAGAGAGGATGCAAACTTCAGGAAAGGTCACAGCTTTCTTCCATTGCTTCTCATTGTCACTGCTGATGTTACAAGTCCTGAGCTTCTGTCTGGAAAAGTCATTATCTTCTGCAGGACAAAGAATTTGACACCAGAGAAGGTCACAAAGTCCTCCTCTAACAGGACTGGTAATATATATTATTTCTTTTTGATTCCCTAGCTCCCTGCACAGGAAAAGTAGCTGGCTGCTTGCCAGGCAGACCTCAGTGCCCCAGCCATGATCTAAACAAAATCTTTAATTTGATGATTTAGCAAAAATAAAACTCTGGCCTGTGCCAGTCATCTCCCAACCATGAATTCACATCTTTAATGTTATAACATAAAATTTTAGGAGCAATCTAGCAGGATATAGCCAGGTGGGAGATCTACCAGCCAGTTAAATGTATTCAGAAATATTTTTTTCAAGTGCAATTAGAACTGGTTGAAGTGCTGGTCTGACAACCCTGGAGACAGGAAAGGCCTGTCTGACAGCACCGTTGTATTAGGGCAAGCCCTCCCTGTGTACTCTGCCAGGAAAGTCCTTCCAAGGTCCACAGGACTCAACCAAGAGGATCAGCTTAGTTGCTGGTCCAGTTTGGCTGCTCAGCTGACACTGCAAACACAGACACCTGCTGCACAGCTGTCTTTGCAGAGGGAGGAACTAAAGCAGACATCTTTCACCACAGATTTCCTATAATACCCTACAACTTGGAAAATAATGGCTAAACTTCATACTGATTTTTTGCTGTGGACTTTCAATGATTTCAAAAGAGTTTATGGAGCTATATACCAGGCTTTGAGCTATTTAAAAATTAGAGCACCAAATCTGATGCCTTATCACCCAAACAAACAGATTGCACCAGCAAGCACACTCCATGGTACCTGAGCTATCCTTTAGCAAGAGCAGCAGCAATATATGGGGTTGTACAGCAAGAGTTTTACTGCTGTGACAAATAGGACATAAAAAGTAGGGGGAGAGGTGGCAACCAGCAGCTTTGTGTGGTTGTCTTAGTATACTAAGACCAGATGCAGACCCAGCAGTGCCACAATACGCTTCACTCTTCCAGACCGAGGATCATTCAGGCTGTAATAAACTGCTCTGTGGCTATCTCTAGTTCAGAAAACAAAGGAGTTCCTGATAATTAAGGGAAGCACCTTGCAAAAGGGAAAACCAACAGGAAACCTCTGTCCGGACTTGCAGGCAAGTATTAAATTCGTAGCTGAATGATGTCAGATGAGATACTACCTAACTAAGGGAAGGAGCTGGGAGAAACCAGTGTAAGCTGTACGCAGCCTGTCACCTCACCAGGGTGGCAGCAGGGAGGATGGATAGGCTGGTATAGCAGTTGAAGGAACCTAGCAGATGATGTTGGACCAGGTCAGCAGCTGCCTCATGGGACAGGCTCTGTCAGTCCAAGGCCAACACAGCAGAGTAAGAGCACACAGTATTGGCTTCCCTGTGTTTCTATTTGTGACATTTAAAGTGCTTAGGCACTTTCTGTGACTCTCTTCTCTCTCACCTCTCCATTTACCCTGTCATGGCCATAACCCAACAATAACAATATGGGTAAGCGGTGCATAATGTGCTGGTCCTATAATGCCCACTACAGACTGACCTTCCCCTATTTGGGGCATGGGGAGGGAAAGATGACCAACTTGCTCTTCTTTCAAGGACAGACTCTCATACCCATTACAAGAGCAGAGAACTGCCCAAAGAAGGATGGCAGCACACATGCACACTTGCATATTACAGATTATAAAATCTTCTTGACATCTGGCACAAATACTTGTGCTCTTGGAGTCATGTAAATATTGTTTTTTACTTCTCTTCCTTTCCCCTCACCACAAGAAAGACTAACTCTAATGGCTATGTAGAGAAACTTGAGAATATGCCCCATGAGAATAAACCTAAAGGCTCAAAAGGCAGCCCTCAAAGTCAACTAGATCAAACTGTATGTAAATCTTATGACAGGACAAACAGATGAGTAATTTAGGTTTTCAGTATACTAACATGTGGCCACACAGGTAGCATTTGGAGAACAGACTGAAATCATTCAGCGACCTGGGCTAAGCCAGGAGAAATATTTATACTAATTCCTTTGCAGTTCCTGGGAAGTGTGTTTGCTAAAGGTACTCCACAAGCTAACAAAGCAGCAGCTTTGCTCCACCAGAGGCAGCAGTTGGAGGGTAGCAGACCTTTCATATCATACCTGCCAGGCTACTAAGCCTTTTTTGCTGTTCTGTGGTAAAGGAAGAAACAAAACAAAAAGAAATACAGAACAAATGGGTGAGACATAAACAGCAAGTGCTCTGGTGCTGCATTTCTGACAGGCAAGAAATACACTGTAGACAGAACAGCAGCAGCTGCTGAAAAGAATCTGTTTTCAAATACTCTGCCAAAGTGACAGCCCACAGCCTCTTCTCCACACAGCAGCCTTGTGGAATAATACAAATCTCATGATGCAGTGACCAATATTATTTACATAGGGCTTTTTTTTTTTTTTTTCAACATCAGAGAATGAAAAAAGTCAGACAGGAGACAGTTTGAAAAACAGTAAAGACTCACAGAGTCAAACAACTTGTCAGCTAACTCTGTTACCCATTAGCATGAAATACGTTTTGAAGCAATAATGCTGTAGCACTTTGAAGGGATACAGGAAAGGATCAAGTCATTGTTGGTGCTTGTTGAGTCTCACCACAATCTACTGAGCCACAGGTTTGGTGATTTGCACACAGACACAGCTTGATTAAGGCTTTGATTCTCAGAATGCTCCACTTGGTTTAGGGCTTTTCATTACCGAGTTCCCAGACTGGGACATTTGTGGTATCTTCCAGCATGTTTGACCACCCTAAAGTTGATGCTCACAGCTGCTTTCTAAAGGGATACCCAGATGACTTGCCCAAGTCACAGCTGGGAATAAACCAAGAATCCTTAGCTCTCTGTTCTCTGCTTTTTCTATTCCCTAGCAATTAATCCTTTCATTTAAAGCATGAAAACCATTTGAAAAGAATAAAGGATTTTATTGACATACAAAAATACAAACACTCTTGAAAGCCCATATTGTTAATGCAAAGATTTAAAAACTTTAATATATTAATCACACCTGTTATATAATCATAATAAACCATGCCATGCAGTGCCTGCCCAGGAAATAACTGTGCTGTGGGGTGGCACAGGACACTTGCCAAGCAAGTCTGCAATACATAACAATTCTCCAGGATTATGCTGTTTGCTAGCAGAGCCCACCTTTACTAGATATTTGTACTAAGTGGATCATCTCAGCAAGGGAGGGAGACCAATATTTCTCCTCAGTAAGTGCAGCTCCCTCACCAATACCTATCAGCTTTGCTCTTTAACCCTAACACTTCTACTCTGCTAACCACCAATGGCAAGCTGCTAGTGCGCATTATGCTCACATGATAGCTACTAACATGTGAAACAAACCCCTATGTGCAATAGGTAAAAGGAAGGGTTAGCAATCTGAACCTGAAAAGCAGATGGGAACCACCTGTTTCAGGGTTCACTCTTTTAAGCAAGCCATCAGGATTGGCTGCTGTATTATGAGAAAGGAGGAAAAGATGCAAGTAAAGGATGGTCTCAGCTTCTGCCATCACGTTCACTTGGGAGAATTACGTTCAATCACTCAGGTATCCTGACAAGAACATGTGGTTTAAAGAGTAGATGCTTGAGAGCTCTTTCCTATCTTTTCCTCCACAGGAGAGAGAATATAATGGATTAATAGACTTTTCATTAAAAAAAAAAAAAAAAAAAAAAAAATAAAAAAAAGGAAGTACTTTTTACATGTAGAGGAAGAAGAGGAGGTTTCATTTTCACTTATGTCTCTGAGTAGGAAAGAAAGCTGCTCATGGATAGAAGCGGAAGGAGTAGGAGGTATCTATTTCACTCTCCTGCACGACCAGAGCCAGCTTGCAAGTCCCAGGCACACATCAGCTAAATGAGGCTTTCACTCCTGATCTTGTGTTCTGGAACTGTAAGCAAAGGCCAAACACTTGTAGGCTTCTCAGAGAAAGGGTTGAGCAGAGCAACAGAACTGCTGGCAACAGTGAAGGAATGAATATAGATGCCTTCAAAGTTCCCAGAGGAGGGAGCACTGGAGGAGACTAAGACTTGAAACTAGTAACAAAAGGGGAAAAGGAGACAAGTATTTGAGTACATTTAGTGCAAAATAAAAACATAGACTAACCGTGACACCAACAGATTGCGAAGGGAAGAAATTCTTACCTTGGTGCTAAGAATGAGCAAAAGGATCTGAAATGACTTATTATAAGCATCAATCTTATTCAGTTGGCATTACTGAAATCCAGTATAAAAAATTCTGAGCTCTCTCATCACAACTGGATAAGATGCAGCAGACAAAAAAAGGATATAGTGTGCTTTATGTGCTTCAAATGCCATTACCTGTTTCTAAGTCTCTGACAGCTCCACATCAAAGGGTCTTACATGCTTGCAGCTTAATGAACTAGCAGATAAAGCATAAAATAGGACAGTAGGTGATGTCTGCTATAACAGTCACTCCAGACAGAAAGATAACCAGCTCCTTAAAAAGCAATCAATAATCTACTGAGGAGAAAGAAAGTCATCTGGAAGACTAACTAAAATACTGGAGATCTCAGATGCTAGCATTAAAATGACCTTGAAAATTCTAATTCAGAGGGTATTTCATAGCAGATAAGAAGAATTTATTTTAAGCCTCACCTTGACATGAAGGAATTGATTTCAGCACCAAACATAATTAACCATTCAGGGGAAGGTGGATCATAAACTAGTAACAATTCTTTACATGCTACAAGACCAAACCAGTTTTGAATAGATAAGATCCATAAAGTTGAAACTAAATATGAATCATGTCAGCCAGGACAGAAATGTAATAGATAACTAAGATCTGAGAACCATTTAAAAACACTAAGCAAAAAGAAATTTGAATGCTATGCTGGGATAAAGCCTAGATAGGAATGGAAGTATAATGAACTGTAAGAAACTCTCAACACGTAAGAAGATGGAAAACTAAGAAAACATATACCTATGAGTAGGTATCATATGCTCAGAAATGAAAGAAAGTGACAACAGAAGAAAAAGAATTAACAGAATGTCTCAGACTCAAAAATAGGTTTTTGACGTACATGAAGAATAAACAGAAACCTAGCAATGATCTTGTTCTTGTGGAGCTGTTAATAACAGGGCAGAAAAGATGACACATCTGATTACTCTTTCCATTCTGCATTTGGGGGAAAAGGAAAAAAAAAAAAAAAAAAGAAAAAGAAATCTGACATCCTACTGCCTGCTGATGAAGAAATACTTTCCACTTCAACAGCAACTAAGGACTATGCTGAATGACAACAACTGAGGTCAGATGCTCGAAAAGTAGCATCTTTTCGATGTTAAAAGTATAGCATATAAACTGTAGTGAAGAGTTTTAGAGCAGTTTTCTGCTCTAAAGAGAGCAGCTCATTGGACCATTAACATTCATCCTCAGCACGTCCTGGAATACAAAGGAACCTTCCTTTTCCAGGACAAGGAAGAAAGCAAATGTTGTGACAACCTTTGAAAAGCATCAGTGTGATGGCTGGGTCTTCTATCTGTCAAGTTGACAATAATGCCAGAAAAAAAAAATATTGTGATGACTTATATGGAATTTTACTAATAAATACATAGCATGACACATGACAATCAACACAGATTTATGACTAAGATGCCTTGTCAAACCAGTTCAATATGATTACAAGTTTGACTAAAAAAGACTGAAAAACACACATTAGAACAAGATACAGGCACAATCAAGTTGCTCATCAGGTAATTATCTATATTGCAGTCAACAAAAATGCGATGAGAGAAGGCTCTTCAGACTATCAGGATACAGTATCTTGAGTGCTAATGGTAAGAGTAAAGACATTCAGACAGGACAAATCAGTAACTGTAAAGGTAATTAGTTAACGGAACAACTTGATACCAGTTGTCTCAGAGCCAATGGGTGAGGATCATCACATTTTACAGATTTGTCTCTCATGCTCTTAAAATCTATGAAGATAAAACATCCTTGTGTGGTACACACTGAAATGCTCCAGATTTAATGCAAAAAACAACCAAAAGAGTATCCCCCCCCTCAAGAAACTGAACAAAAAGCTTTGAGATAAAAAAGGATGCCTCAAATATTTTTTCCTCTTGAAGCAGTTGAGGAATCCAGACACCCTCATTCAGAAGCACATAAGCAAAGCCACTTCAGATGCTGGCAAAAAGAGATAACCCACTCACTACCCCTATAATCAGCTGGGCTACAGTGAAGACCCTGTCTTCAAGATCAACAACTGATATCTGTTTTAAAAAAACACTAAACAATAAAACATAAGGGGCTGCAAAGCAGCACATAAATGCACGCCTGTAATTACAGAATGACTACAAGATGAGGAGTGCAGGCCTTGCCGCTATTTTCTGATTTTCTTTTTTTCTTTGCAAAAGGTAAGTCATAGCATTGTAGACTGGAATCTGTCTGTCCTGGAGTTTCCTATGTCCACTGGAAACCAAGGCAAATTGGACTGCATCTTTGTGGCCCTTCATACGCTACTGTCTTCAGTGACACACAGTGAGCTGGGAGGCTGGGGTAATGCCACCCATCAGGGGAACTAAAAAGGAGAAACGAAGTTTCCCTCTAATGCCAGAGGCAGAAAGATGCAACTATCCATTCCGAAAGAGCTGCTGTGAGGCAGGGAAAGGCTTAGATGAGTAAACAATGCTCAAACAACATTGTTTTGTTCATATGTAAACCCAGAGCTCTAAGCCTACTGCAGTAGAGTTTTTGTTGATCCAGTTATATAGGGACAAATTGCCAAGTTCAAATTTACGGGCAAATGGATTATTTACTATTGGGTAAACTCTGCTGCGAATCAGAAGTCAAATCACTCCCACAGTAACTGAAAATATGGCTGCTTTCACACTGCAGTAGCTGAGAAGTAATGCAGCCCCTTTTCCAGTGAGGGAGAACCTACCTCAAGCTACCTTGCTCCTACTAATAGATGTGAACATACACCCTTTCCACTGTGACAGGACACCTGATGGGGGATAAGCTGTTACCCTGCAATAACTTACGCATATGTCCACAGCCTGCTGTAAGCCTCTCTCCCAACCTCAGAGTGGCTCTGATCCACAGGTTTTAATCAGAAAAAAACAGGCATTGTCCCACAGCTCTAATCTCTTACTTGCACCTGTTGTATGCTCCAGTCACTACAACTTTAAGTTTTGTTAGCTTTTAGTAGTCTGGACTTAATAGTCCATGGCACACACATTCTCCAGTTCCTTGTAGCATAACAGGTTGCTCAGTTTGAGTCACAAATATCTAATTGGAAGTCTCCTTACCTCGATTGTGCTGCAAGAGGACAATAGTGGGATTGACGATTGTGGTAGATGGATAGGCAGAGGAAGACTTGTTGATTGAAGTGAAGGAGGTTGGATAGTCAGTGCCAGTGCCAGACTGGGGCACTTCATTTAGGACAGGACTTGGGTCCTGAAAAGGAGAGCAACATATCATTAGCAGCATGCAAAAGGCTGCTACACTGGGAAAATCTGGAAAATACCCCCCACATTTTAAGCTGAACGAGAAGCACAATCACAGCAAATTTTAGTAAAACAGGCATAAGCATGAGTGTTACCCTTCTCCCTGTACGTACCCTGCTCGTTGTTAATGCAATTAGTTTGCTAAGGCAGTACTATAATTATTTGGTGTTGAGTTTCACAACTCCAACCCCAAAAGGAGGTACTAAATTAATCGAGCAAACTCTCTGGAGGATACACAGGGTGCCAGAAATGAACGTATCTCATTTCTGAGGCAGGGGAAAACACAGATATCTTTCCCCTGATATATAAACACACAAACTTCTGTTTTGAAAATATTCCTTTCAGGGCAAGAAGTCAGACATGCAAAACTCATGCAATTCTGTAGTGAAACAGTATTATTGCAGCTGGTTTGGTAAGTAAAGTCTGAGGAATAAGGTCAACACTGTCACTCAGGAGACGGTATAACACCTACCTGGTTCAAATAATGAAATTAAAACCCCAAAACTGATGAGAGCAAAAAGCAGGACTGTAGCAAGGAAGATACTCAACATGGCTTTGCACCTGGAGCACAGATAGCAAGCTGCTCTTGCTCTCTTAAAGCATTCAGCTGCCTTATTTGCTTATTTCAAAACCACCTTTGGTATCACTACAGCTCTGGTTGTTCTGTAGAAATACAGGCTGTGTCAGCAAGGAGACTTTAAAAACTAGTTCATCTTTGAAAAATGTCAGTCCAGGGATAGCAGGCTTTTGTTGGTAGTAAGGGGAAAAGATAAAGAAGGCACGATGACTAAGACTGTGTGTGCCAGTTTAGGCTGAGATTTTCAAATCTTCTTAAGGAATTTGCAGACACAATTACCGTTAATTGGGAATGAGCATCCAAATAAAAAGAGTATGGAACAGCATACTACATTTCTGCACTTCTACTACTCCACTGCCAGTCTGAAATGGTGCAGGCCACTGATCTGCAAAATGGAGCTGAGCATTCAGGGGGATTTTCATTGATAATACTAATAATAAAAAGATTATGCTCAGAATAATACTCCAGAAGAATTCCTACTCCTGGCTTTTCCGTCCAAGTGCAACCCAATGCCTGTCATACACACCAGCATCAGGGGAAAGGACTTACAAGATCAGGCAGGGGGCTGAACAGAGGCCAGAGTGAGGCCTGGCACCAGTGCTCAGAGATAAATCAGCAAGAATTTGCCATAATCAGAACAAGCATCTACAGTCTGTCCAATCAAGATGGGAAATAGGGAAGAACAATCCTATTGTGATGGCTAGAGGTGATCTTGCTCCAAGCAGCATTTGATCAGGCCATAAACATTTCATGAGGACAGAAGAGAATCAACTGTCTTCAGAAATAGATGTCCCTAACAAAGAGACCCAGCCCCATTTCGCTGGCTGTGATAATATTCCAAACAATGCAATTTGGGAAAAGGAGTGGGAGTCAAGGAGAAGTAGGAGAGATTTGAACTTCACTTCGATAACTAAAATATAAAGAGCCCGTCGAAGAGGGATGTCAGATCGGGATAGGTTCAGCAGCCCCAGCTAAGTCACAAAAGTTGGTGAACAAAGATCATTTGAATCATTGTGGAAAACAGCTCTGTGACTACATGCCTGAAGTGAGAACGCCCAAAAATGTTTCAAAGCTCCCATCTCATGAAAATCAGGTACAACAAAATTTCCACTCCTCTGCCTGCTGAATTCTTCTGGAGCCGGTAGATAGGCTCCATGAAAAAAAACCCAACAAACAAAACAAAAACACCCAAACCAACCAACCAAACCCCAAACCAACACCCCCCCAAAAAAACCCCCAAACCCGACCAAAACAACAACAACAACAAAAAATCACCACAAACAAAACCCTTAAACTTTCATTGCTCTCTGCAGTAAAAAAACCCACTGATTCCAACAGAAGCAGAAAGGCCAATGCTGAGAACTTCTGAAAACATCATCCTTGGTTGTTCTTTTTCTTTTTTTTCCTCCCACATTCCTGTTTGCTCGATGCCTATAGAGTCAGAGGGCAGAAAAGGCATCATGATGAGAGGAGGGCGCTTCTGCTGAACTTCTTACTTGTCCAAAAAAAAAAATGGTGGTTGTAGGGCTTCCAGTACAAGGAGGGTCAGGTACCTTTTGCTTCCTCTGCAACTTTAACTGAGAGCTACTTTTAGTCCTTGCCCCTAAGGACTTTTTTAAAACAGGTGATGAGCTTGAAGATAAACAAATACCTAATCCAAGAAGAACACAGTAAATTCCAAGTTAAAACTGATGTGGATTGAATTCTTCAGAATTTTCAAAGACTGGCAATTCCAAACTGAAGAGACACTCTCCTGCTCATCTATCCCATAACACCTACACACTTGGAAGACTCTTAGCTCAGTAACTGATATTATTGCTTGTAGGTCATTGGATACTGGCATCAGTCTTAAACTGATTTCAACAGGGATTTGTGTGGGGAGCATACAGTGGCTCCAAGTGGAACAGAAAGCCAGCCCTAACCTTTAACTGCTCTGCTGTTGCTGCTTTAAAATTTATTCAAACACAATTAAGGATGCTATTAAAAGAGCCTGAAGAGATCAGTTATTGCAGCTATTCTGCTTATACAGAATAAATTATTCTGAACAAGTTCTCTGAATACTCTTAAGGTGTGCATCACCTAGCAGAATGGGCACAACGGGAGACAGTCAAATTTTGTTGCAAGAAGTCAACAGAAGGTTCAAAGCTGCACAAGGCAAGCAACATGCATGCACTAGCACAGGATGTAAACAGGGTTTCAGTTGTCATGCTGTTGGCAGGAGTGAGTCATCACTCCTCTCTCAAGTTTAGTATTGCAAGGAGAAAGTAATTTTTATCTGGGAATACAAATTTAGGAAAAGGGCAAGGAGTGTACTTGGCAAGCTTACTGTACGTGAGATGACTCCAGTGATTTCAGGCTTCAAGCCCCTGTGTAAAGTCCCCGTGACTGGAGGGACAAGTGAAGGTGGTGATGAGAAGAATGCCAGTTTCGGGTAAACAGAGGGTAATGTGCCAGATGTGGAGGGTGCTTGGTTATGGTGGGAACCCCTCTGGAGATGTGGGGGAATGAAATCGTCTAGAGTCGGAAAAGTCAAGGGTGAGCCAGGAGGAACAATCTCAGGGAATGTGGAGCCTTGCCCAAAAGGAACCAGAGGTGGTGGTGGAGTGCTGGAGCTGCCTTCTTGCTGTCTTTCTGGATTAACCTGAAGGAGGGGGACTACTATAACCCCAGGCTGAGCTGTGGTGGTGGCAGTGGCATCCTGTAGGAAACAAGGTGTTGTTATGCAACAGGGAAGATTGATACTTTAGTCTAATGCAGCTGTATAGCATCATGCAAAGATGCACCCAAAATGATACAAAGCCCCAACAGATTTTCTTTCCTTCAGAAGACATACTTCAGTCTTGCAGCCCTGGCCCCTACAAACACGCACGGTTTTTCACAAAGATCTTCCTTCCCTTCACCACCCCTCTTCTCCAGTTCTGTGCTGTGAGGCTAAACATCATCATTTGAGAAGCACTAACAATCATGTAACAAAGTTTGCTTCTTGTACACCTCCCTAAAATAGAAAGATCTTTGCCAGCCGAATCCAACCCCTTATAAACACCACACACACACAAACACACAAATGAATGTTGAGGGGGCACACATGGGGTGTTAATTATTATCAAGTAGAAGACCACGAGACTCAAGTGGCACAAGAAGTGCTCAGAAATTAGGCAGGAGGGGAATAAAGCATCAAGGGAACATTGTAATGAATTAAAGAACTGTTCACACGGCTGAAAGAAAACAAGATTATGGAGAAAACATGTACCATGCTGCGTCCCATTGCCTTGTATGGCGGCTGTCGCTGCTGGGTAAGGTAAGGCTCTTTTCTCATCCTGTCCTCTGTGACAGCTGTGCTCGGGGCCTCTAGCACTCTGTCCCTCACAGCTTGCGGAGGTGGTGACTGAGTCCAGGAGGGTTGGCCCGCACCATAACTAACTGCGTCTTTACTGAGGACAATGTAAAAGTATGGCCTGGGAGGAATAGGAGGAGGAGGAACAGCAGGAAGAGACTTTCCAGTGTCTGTTATAGAGGAAACAATGTCGGTGGCTGGTGCCAGAGTGAGCTCAGCGCCCAAACTGGTGCTGGCTGCTGGGTCATGTGTGGTGCCAGTGGAATTTTCAGATGTGGCTGAGCAAGTGCTGTTAGATAAACAAGCTACATATAGTTTGCTGACCTTTTTATCCGCCTTCGTCTCATGACTGGAATTCATTCCAGCCTGACTACTGAGATCTGCCCTGTCAGGGTTGCGTTGTACAGATGATGCATCTGAAGAGGAGCAACTTTCCAAGAGTGGCTGCCCAGCATGCACCTCATCTTTGGGGCCTGGAGAGGGAGAATACCCTGCTGGCAAGCCTTGCTTCCCACTGGGGACAGTCCCATAGGGGGTAGGTGATGAGAAATAACACCGTGCACTGGCATTTGGTGATGCACACTGCTGCATATAAGGCTTGGGTGCATTCAGGTACACGCAGTCCATGATGGGCACTGGCAATAGGTTGGTCACTTTAGTGTCAGTGCGAGGACGCCATGCAAAGCTTTCCTCTTTGGGAAGAGGAGGACGGGGAGGAGCAAGGGCCTGCTCAGGCAGTCAAGAAGGAGGAGAGGGAGAGAGAAAGCAGCACCAAATGGAAGGAATAAGAAAGGAAAAAATAAATTCAAAGAATTAATTTGATCATTAGACTTGGGTTAAGCAGGTTTTAACACAGCAAGAACAAAAAGCAAATACAGCATCTGGAAGGCCAGTGCAGAACTCACATACATCATCTTGCACACTCTCTTTTTCCTAGCACTGCTTACTGCAGCACACAAACTTTACCCAGCTCTTAAGTCCCTGCCTACACGTTCCTCTCTCTCGGCTAAATAAGTCTCAGTGCTGTATTGTTTCAAGAGGCCTGCAGAGCAACACCCACCATGCCCCTTGGGAAGCAGGAGTCAAGATTTAACATCCTGCCTAGCAAAACCCAGGCTCATGTCTGTGTAACTAAATACATCCCAGCACTGGAGACATTTGAATCACAATGCTAAATTCAGAGCTCTAGGCCATCTCTGCATGTTAAGTGCACTGCTGAAAAATGAACATTGCAAAGTTTCACAAGTGCTAATGAAAGCAGACATCATGTGAATACTATAGCCTGCCACAGCTGCCTAAGTAAAAAGTCAGCATTTCTTCCTTCTAAAAGCTAGCTGTTGAATTCTCTTCAGAATTTTTCCATCCCGAAAATGCTTCCAGGAAGACAAGAACAATTAAAGTTTCATGACAAACTGAATTCATAAGAATTTTCCTCCAGAATCAAGATCACCAACAGAGAAATCCTACTTCTGGTAAATAATAAACAACTCAACTGGTTTTAGTACTTTGCAACATATAGGTTGCTAACTACGGAAATGCCTGCCAACTTCAACTCCAACTCCAGTGAATTTTTTCCAAAAGCCAAACTGTTTTGAAGTAAAATAATTCAGCAATAGAGAAGTTTCATTTTATTTACTGCTTTGTTGATAGTGGCTGAAAACTATAAACTACTGAAAGGAAGAGAATTAAAACACCCACCTAGTAAACAGTAGCTCCCTGAATTTTTGCAATTTAACCCTCTGGAGACCACGAAAGTAGGTTTTACACACACCCTGTTGTCATATCTTTATAGGCAAAGGCTGGCTAAACTACCGCTAAAATGGTCAAAATCAGAAAATGAAGATGCCTTAACAGCTTGCAATATTCAAATCTGACAAATACACCTCCTTTATAATTCATCCACATATAACAACTTACAGCCAGCATGTGTTCTTGTTACAGACCTAGAACAGCTTCATAAAATTACAGCTGCTGTCCCAAAATCTACTGTCCTCATACTGCTCCTCTTCTCTCCACTTTCCTGATGTGTAAGGGAGTGGAGAACTGGGTTGGTAAGTACTTCTTCTGAACGGCTTCTGCTTCTGGAACAGGCTCACTCCTTTTGATTCATTAGGGACAGTAGTTTCAGTCTGGAAACTTCAGAATGCCACCATATTTCCCTAGGTTAGGTGAAGCCTCACTTTCCCGCTACATAGTATTATCAGGAAATAACAATTCTCCACCTACAACTGCTGTTTTCCATTTTCTTCCACTTCAGCTTAGTTTGGACAGCAGGCCTTGAGACTTCTATAGAAAGTACTATGTGCATCAGTGCTCTCTCTGTTCATCAACAAGATCAATAAGAGACTACAGGACAGCTGTAGGTATCAGGCAGTAAATGGTTTTCTCCTCTAGGGTGCTGCTCCTTCTTATGCCTTCCTCCAAGTTGTGCCTCCTTCCACTTTAACTTACAATTTCAGGAACACTGTCCTGCGGCACTGCTATAGGTCCCTGACAATGGGAGCTGTCACCCTGAGAGAGAACAAGGCTTTAAAGGGACTCTTGTTTCACACAGGAAAGTGGTTCTAATGAAGGGTTTCCTTACCAGGTTTGAGACTGTGCAGATCAACTACCCAAAAGAAAAAGGATGAAGTTACACTTCTCTTAACAGATTGACTTCAACCATTCACCTTCAGGTACAAAAAACCTTTCCCTTGTTCGCTTCTGTCAGTTACAGTGTTAAGAATGAAAGGCATTTCCCCAGTATCTTGTTTTTAATTTAACAATGCTTTCAGCCTGCAGCAACCTCTAGGAAATATACCAACATAAAATTCAAAACAGTACTAGATGGCTACTTCACCTTTTTTCTTGCAATCAGGTAGTATTGTCCTCCTCTTTCATCCACCAAGGAAACACTGTGGCACGCCTGAACACACAAGCTCACAGCACTCTGGTCATATCAGTGTTGCCTCATTTTAAAGGCAGGAAAAGTGGAGGCAAGCTGAAACTTACCCAAGTCTGCAGCAAAGTTTGGAGTTCGACCCAGGGATCCTGACCATGAATCCAGTGCTTGAACCCAGAAGATCACCCTCAGAGTCACAGAAGAAAGGCTTACCTGTGGCTTGCTGTCTGAGGAAAGGTTCGGACGCACACTCCTATAACCCTTGGCAGCCAGAGAAGATGGTTGGGCATCCCCATTGGCATCAGTGTTAGATGACGACCTCCAATCATCTGAGGGGAAGGAAAACAGATCACAGCGAATTCCCTCCAGCTACAGTACAAACAAAAGGAGGGGACTCTTTTCTTCCTCTTCCCCCCCCCCCCCTTTTTTTTTAATTCCAGGCAACAAGAAATACTTCCAAGAAAGCAACAGAAGCAACAACATAAGCGGCGAATGTTTGTACCTGTTTCTGGGTTTTCTGGCTCCAGACCTAAGCATTTCACAGAAAGGAGGAACGGAAGAGGTGGGGGTGGAGGATAGGCATAAAGGAAAAGAAAGGGGGGGAAATAAACCATTACATTTACAGAAAACATGTACCAATTGAAGTTAACAGTTGAGCTACTTCATTTCACACATAAAATGCTTTCTGACAGGGCTGCCTAATTACCATAGAGACCAGCCCTAAATATGATGCCCTCCTTGTTTCTGACCTTTGTAAACACAAGGCAATTCATTCAGAGCAATGAAGAAATAATTGTTCATTGACATTCTTATTTCAGAGGCAAAAAGGCAACCCAGCTAGCTATTTTCTAAAGCTGCAGCTTGACATCCAGGCACCACAAATTACTGGAAATGTAGGGACCCCCTATTCAGCCATAATACAGGCTATGAAGACATAACTATCCTTACCAACTTCACTAGGTGTGATTAACTGAGATAAAGAACTGCTAACAACTAGATCAGGTTTTGCAACCTAAATGTGTGTGCATGAACGGAGTTACAAAATATAACGTCACTTTATAGCCTGGTTCCTGCAGCTAGCTGCATTGGTCTTATCACCTATTTACCCACCTCCCCCTGGGCTCCTCCCTACCCCTCTACCCATTTTGCTGTTTAAGTTATATGCAGAAAGCTCTTACAGCTCCAAAGTACATTTCATAAAGTGATTGAGAGAGTAAGCAAAGGAAGTATTAATGAGCTGATTTCCATAGTAATGGGCTCATTGCCGTTCAAGCTGCTGGAAATTTATGAAGCCATCAACTGAAAGGAAAGAGGCAATTGTGGAGGGTAAGAGTGAAGAAACAGAGAATGGCAAGCATAAAAAAGGGTAGGTCATAGGTGGAGCAGAATAGGAAGAGAAGACAAAGCAGAAAGCAGCACATTGGGGCTGGAATTAATGGAATTGTCTTTCCTCCAACAATACATTCATAAATGTCATATGCTTTGCTTTCAAGCGTAAGTTTGACCCCGTCCTCCTAACTGCATCATGCCCTTAGGACTTTGTCCTCTCTGCCAGACCCACAGCACTGGCCAGGTTTGTTATGCTTTGCCTGTCTCCTACAAAAAAGTAATTACACATCTGCTATTGAAAGATGGCACAGCTCTGTGGTGACACTGCCTGTCTGGGACCCTATCCTCATCCCTTGACAACCCAAGTGAATACTTCAGTGGCAGAAGCACCACCCGGTCTCTTTCTGTTAACCTTGTGTCTGAGACAAAAGGAGGCAACATAGGCCTGCCAGGAGAATAAAAAATAAAACAACATCTGAGAGGTTTATTTGAAAGAGGTTTTTGTGCTCCTGACAGCAAAAGGGAGCTGTAAACAAACTTAAGCCAACGAGTTAGCAGTCATCAAACCTGCACTAGGAAAGAACAGGGTTCAGTCTCCCTCCACTGGACTGGTTCTTGCATGAGGTTTCCAACTATGCTACTGGAATTTGGGGCTTTAAACCGTAGCTAAAAAAAAGTCAACCCAAGACTCTGGACTGACCTCTCTTGAGGTTAAGGTATTCCAGTTAACATTCCATCCACTTACTTTCAGGTTGCTCGACACTCTGAGGACACGGTGAAGTGATATTCTGATTCCCTTGGTAGGCTGGAGATGCCCGGAGGGTCACAGCTCCTTTTCCACTGCAGACTCTAGTGGGATCTGTTTCTATAGGAAATGCATATACACAGAGGAGACATTGAAACAGATGATACAAAGCTATTAGGATCCATCAGAGCTCTATGGAGTAATTTTAGCATGGCTGCCTCCAGATGAACCAATCTAGTAATGTTTATGCAGATGAAGATTAGCTCTGGATTTAAAGCATTGAGAAATCAAAGCAGTTTCATATTCATGTAACTGATGAATGTAGAAGTAAGTTTGGAGTCAGTGTAACAGAGCTAAGAAAGGAGGAAAATTGAATGAGTGTTTGAACCAGATTTCTCAGGTCCATTTGCTTTATTTGGTCAGCTTTCTATGGAGATATTGTACCAGCAAGGACATTCTACCATTACAGCTCTAGCTCTTCTGTTGGGATGTCCCAGTGGTATAAAGCAACACGATTTGTGTGCTGAAGCCTTAAATATGTCTTTTGTGCAGGACTGAAAGAGAAAAAAAAAAAAGTCTTATGACCACTGGTGGACAAAATCTTGTAACTATGCTGAGTATGACCTAAAGGCAGGGTGCAGCAAGCTGTCTCCTTGCCATCTCCCCTCATTTCATGGCAGTGTTTCATCTTCTGACATAGGAACTCAAATCTCCAAAACTAGAAGGAGATTTAGGTGTTCAAATCACCCTGTGAGCCAAACACTAGATCATGCTAGCACCCTTGCTGAGGCCCAACTCAGCCCAGCTTCTGTGCAGGTTTACCTTCATGCATTTCAGTCCATGGATTTTTTTTTCTTTTTTTTTTTTAAATCTCCTATCATCGTTTTCAGTAATAACAAATCAGTACTTCAAGGCTATTTTCCTCCCCTTACTTAAAATCCTTTCCGAAATTTGTTTCCTTTAAGATACCTATAGAAACAATAAGCCTGAAGAGCGTCTCACTTATCTATCTCACTTATCCTGTGTTTTCCACAGGAAAACGCATCACCTCCCTTTCTCATATATTATTACTGACCCTGCAGCTGCCATCAGACTTCACTTTGACCTACCTAAACAGGGGTGCTAGTCCTACCATGCAATCACACAGAGAGCCTAAAGAGGTACTGAGCATATACGCTGTGTTACACAACATGACAATTTTTACTTTTATAGGGTGAGGATCATGCTATCTTTGCATGGGGATGGATGCAGCTCCTCTCTAGGAACTGTTATTGTCATGAAAGTTATGCCTTCAGACTGGACAGACGGGGCAAAGGCTGCTGCTCACTGCCTAGACAACAGCCCATGTCTGTGCAGATCAATATTCCCTGGCTGACTTCAGGAAGATAATGCCCCATTAAATCCACACCAGTACAGTGCCTACAGACCATGACAATGCCTCAACTAAGGTTAAAAAACACACAAATCACAGCCAAAGTGGCCATAATACAGGGAAACATCGATAGTGCTAGACGAACAACAGCAGTAGGGGGAAAGACTCAACAAATGTCAAACACTTCGCTCACATGGAAAGTCCTCTATGCTGGAATCACGGCAGTTCAGGCTTTTACGTGGCTTCCAATGCTTTAGGGATTTCACAAAAAGCATAGCTTCAGATCCACACTTAGGACTTGAGAAAGCATGGAATAAGTACAGAATCAGAGGGTACTTTCCTATAGTTCAGCCTTTAGTTGATTTAGGCAGCATAGAGGAAGCCTCTGTGAGGGGAAAGACTATCCACAAAGACATATCAAATGCTGCTTCATCCTTAAATATACCCCATTTGCCCTCACACCACACAACTGATCATGCTTTAAGGTTACCCACATGCCTGGTAAAATAGAAGTTAACTTCTCTGATTTTTGCACAATCCAGATAGGCTCAGGATTCCTTTTGCTCAAGAATCCAGTTCTGCCTATCGTTCCCATCTGCACAGCACAGCATATCCGAGGACTCTATGGATACACTCACACCAGCGGACAAAGGTTTAAGCTCTGGCCATCCAGTCTTGAGAGTGCTGTAATTCTGAGGCATGGACACACTGTTAGGGGTCACCAGGCCTGATTGAGACAATTACAAAGAGTACAGGGTTCTCTCACACTCCTAACACCTAGATTCCCTTCACAGGCACTGGAGAAATGGAAACACTTAAGAGTTCAACATGCCATAAATGTCTACATCATACTGGAGGAGGACCAAATTTGGGAATCAAAGCACTTTATTTTCATACAACATACTAAACCTGTATACCGAACCAAAAGAATAAGAATCAGAAAAAAATGTTCTGAACTCAGAAAAATGAAAATGTTCTGAAAAGCTCTGAAAATAAACTATTGTTAGACTATTTCAATTTAGGAGAGGAAGACAAATACTTAAGATGTTGAATTCCCTCACAATTTAGGTGAGATGATGGAAAACAAAAATCTGAATCTCTCAGTATAGAAATCCAGCAGATGGTAATAAACATGACATTGGCACTATACTAGTCCAACAGGGCACATGTGTGACAGATTAGAAGAGACAAGCAGTATCAGCTAGACTACTCTGACTGTGCAAATCCAGCAAAGTACAAAAATAATCTTCTACTTTTAGTGGGAAAACATGCTTGAGGAGGGGGTGACAGACAGGCTAACATCCTTATCCATCCATATAAGAGTCTGTAAAGTCAGTGTATGTACAGAAAAACAAAACCATCCAACCAATGTTGAACTATGCTTGAACCTGTAAAATACCATCTCTGACATCCATTCACTTTCATAAAGACTAAAGATATGCAGGAAACATTCTCTGGTTCATCAGGAGTTTGGTTCAAAATGAGGCTGTAATAACAATATTATTCATAATCAAGCATTAGTTGAAGAGCTTACAATGATCCCAGATTCAAGCAGACACAATTATGTCTGCAGAAGAGCAGCATAATTGAGAACAGTGTACTGTGCCATTAAGAGCTAACTTTATTACCTACTGATGAAAGCTACAGCTCTGGAAACAGTGAGAAGAGCATGAAGCTGAAAACTAGCCAAGGCACATGGGTGAAGCAGAAAGATATAAGGAGGAGGAGAGAGAGAAAAAGAGGAGGGAATGATGGCAAACTAATGCATGGCAAGGGGGGGAAGGAGGAAGATACCTGTAGGCAGCACTAGGTGAGGAGAACTTTTCACTTTCTTCACAGGGATTATTTTAACGGCAGAAATAGAGCGTGTACATAAAGGGACATCAACAGCTGCAAACACAAAAGTGTAAATGGCACATCCAAAAAGGGAAGAACAGAGTTTGGGAAGCATGCCACAAAATTTTCTAATGTACTTGGAGACACAATAGCAGGAAATTTCAAACACAAAAGCAGTCCAGAGAGCAGTGATGCAACCGTTAAAAATATCCCTTCATTTGCCCTAATTCAGGACATGTCTGTTTTATGCTGCATACAGAACTGCTTACTGAATTGACTAACTGCTGACTGCCACTATGCTGCAGGCAAAAAGAATCTGGAAGCATTAGTTCTTTAGAAGCCATCAAAAAATTTTAGCGTAATCATTCAGCTGAGATACACTACATGCAAAAATAAAAATGTTAACATTAATATGACTCAGTTAAAATAAAGTGAAAAAACAAGGATTGAAAGGTTGAGAGAGGAACATTAGACACATTACATGATTTCTGTATTTTATGGCACATATTTTGTAAGTTCAGCAACAGAATGAAGTGAAACGTGAAATAATCTTGAAAATTGTTCAATGCCAAAGGGTAGCATCAAAATACTCATTTCAGAAAAAAGTCCATCCCCTTAAACAGTAAGTTGAAGAAATTTCTACTCGAATCCATCAGGCAGCATACTAATTATATTAGATGTAGTAACATAGGGGAAAACCATACATAGCACCGTGCAAAATTCTAGCAATTATTACAAAACTGCCCAAACCAGGCAGTGATTCCTCTCTCCGACTCTATTGCAGCTAGTCGGTGGGGGTGTTTGTAAAAAAAAAAAAAAAATAAATAAAGGGGGGGGGGGGGGGGGGCAAAACTACTCAGAGGTGAAGCTCAATAGGATCTGCCAAGATAAACATCTTGTAAATCATGGCTCCACCAGAATAACTTGAGCTGTGTTCTTGATTTCTGCAGAGCCAGGATTTTCTCCTTTAAAACCTATTAGCTTTCTGCATGTATTAAATGGAAAATGCTAGATGTCTCCTCACATTCCATGCCATCCCTCTCAGGCCTGCAAAATCAGGAGTAAGAGGAACCACATTTCTAATACTTTACACACCGATTCTGAGCACTGAGCCAGCCCGAGAGGCATCGACATCAGGGTGGTGTGTACACACCCTCTTGTGGCAGATCTTTCTGGTCCCTGGTAAAACTGGAAAGCGCAGACCACCAACCTAGATTAGGGCTCT
The DNA here is from genome assembly GCF_004027225.2 of Strigops habroptila. Classification (NCBI taxonomy): domain Eukaryota; kingdom Metazoa; phylum Chordata; class Aves; order Psittaciformes; family Psittacidae; genus Strigops; species Strigops habroptila. The sequence goes on along the minus strand of NC_044281.2, from coordinate 60,514,127 downwards.
CAAGGATGGGGGAAGAGCTTGGTAGAATTTTTTCAGACCTCAAAATCGTAAGTTTTTTAATTGATGGGATTGTTTTAAATTATTTTTTTACAGATGAGCAACACAGATCAAAGTCTGTTTTCCATGCTTCTTCCTGAGCACTGGAGGCCTTGCAAATACAATAGATCCCAAATCCAAACACCATGTGGTTTAGGAAACAATCCTAATTCTGCTTTACTCTGTAAGTGACTGAATTCATCCATCTACAACGCAGTTAAAACATTAACCACTATAAAAAGGCATCAAAAGAAAAGGAAATTAAACCAGCAGAAAACCAACCTATACAACTACATACTCTCAGCCTGCCAAAACACACAGCATCACTATACAAAACTGAATGCTGTAAAGCACACTGCAAACCTGCTGATGTTAACATGAAGACTGGTTTGTTTAGATTTTATTTTATTACTTAAATGGTTAGTTCCTGCCCTTTAATCCTGGGCTCAAAATTTCATCTCCTACTGAAGTTAACAGGTTTCATGCATAGGCATCCACAAGCCCATGCTGTCTAAACACACTAAGATATTGATTCACAGGTGCTCACAAGTACCACAAGTAGTGCACAAAATATACAAAGAGGCAAAGCCAGCCTGACACCTTTAAGAGACAAAGAACACTTGTTCAGCTAAGAAATGCTGCTGCTATAGGCACAGTGCAGCACAAGGCTTTTCTTGTATCAGTCGCCAAGCAAACTAAATTTGGAAATCCCTGCTGTAGTGAATGTCTAGGGAAATCAACCACATCACGCAGCTGACATGCAGGGGGAGCTGAAGAGATGTCTCTGAAACTCTTAACCCACCTTTTTCTCGTCCATTGCTGCTCAGCCCATTAACAACAGTTTTTGCAACATCAATTTCTTCGTGTTCTGCAAGACAAATGAAGCAGCAGATTACTTCTGTGTTAAAACCTCTGCAATTGAATTTAACCTCTGACGGTGAGGGGATGCCATGTGTCAGTACTATTCGACTCATGAAGTATTCCTACTACCTCAGGAGATGTTGCTTGGAGGCACAAATGTTCCTTGGATGACACCTCTGTTTCTCATTTCCCCTTGCCTACCTGGATGGCAGCTTATTTTAAATTGGGACTGTCTCTGTTTGTGTGTATGGCATCTAGCTCAGTGATGAGATTTTCAAGAGAGATTTTTTCAAGTCTGCCATGTCCTCAGATGACAATGAATAAAACTGGCTCTTGAATTCAGAGAAACAAAGAAAATACGAAGACAGGCTGAGAAAGTTGGGGCTGTTCAGCCTGAAGAAGAGAAAGCTGCGTGGTGACCTCATAGCAGCCTTCCAATATCTGAAGGGGGCCTACAAGGATGACGGAGAGGGACTCTTCATCAGGGACTGTAGTGATAGGACAAGGGGTAATGGGTTCAAACTTCAACAGGTAGTGCTTCACTACCTGGAAGCTTATCAATACTTAGGCCAAATTCCCAGCTCATGTTTTTCTGGACTCTCTCCAAATGGTTCCCATTTTTCTCAAAATGTGGTGCTAAAAACTGGACAGGATACTCCAGCTGAGACTTGATAAGGTGCTAAAATAAAGTGGGAATATTATTCCACAGGTCCTATATCTCACTTCATTACAGTGTTTGCTTTGTTTTTCACTCTGATTTAGCCTGTTACCAAGACAAGCCCAGAAGTTTTCTTCTTCCCAGCCAGCCTCCCCTTTTTTTTTTTTTTTTTTTGAACAGCTGATTTTTCCTATCCAGGTGTCAAACTTTGCATTCACCCCTACTAAAACATACCAAATACAGATTTTTTTTCCAGGTAATTTTGAATTCTTGTATTACAAAGTTAAAAAAGCTAAAGTGACCTCGAGATGTTTCTAGTCATTTTTTGAGCATTATGAGCCAAACTGAAACAACAAACATGAAGCCAAGATACTTTTTAGTACAAAGCCATTCCATTCTTGCCATTAGAAGTCAGATTCCCTGAGCTTTCTGACAGGCTTTGACTCTTTTCTGGAAGGCAGAAGGGGAGGCAAAAAAACCCAGAACATCCCCCCTAAAAAAACCAAAACCAACAAGAAAAAACACCCAAAACAAAAAAAGTCCTCTCTAAGCCCTTCCCCTCCACCCCCGCCCCCCAAACAAACAAATAAATGAACAAAAAAAAAAGAGCAATTGCCCAATTGCATCAGAAACAGACAGGAATATTTCTAGTAATAAAAAGGAATGCTAAGGAGGGCAAGTGGAAAACAACAGAGACTTACCAGAGCTCATTGTGGCGGAGGGACTTGCCTTTTTCACTTCTGGATTTTGTTTATGTCTGTTTAAAGTGAAAGGCAGAATGGTTATGTTATGTTTCACGTCCACCCAGACAGCACTGGACATGATGCTGAACATTCATCATGAAAGTCCAGGCAATAGTCACAGTTTTTTTCAAAAAACTTTGTTTCAAAACCAAAATGGATTTATGCCAACCAGCAGTTACATTTTTTTGCTGACAATTATCAGAAACTAAAGTGTATTTCCACCCAATATAGGCACTACTTTTAGACTTTAAGATTAATCCTCAACTTTAAATCATAAGGTACTGATTAAAGCCCATGAGTCTATATATGGCGAAGTGCAAATCCAGCAAGCTTCTAATATATAAAATATGAATCACCTTTAAGAAAAAAAATAAATCTCAGTGAAACTAAAAGCTTTAAGTTAAACCCCTCAACTTAGACTATTGCCAGATTTCAAGGCAATCTGTTGCTCAAAGTCAGTGTCTCCTTTGAAAGATGTTACAATACAGAAGAGATATACTTGCTGAAATGCTTAACTTCTGCACCAATCATTTCCAGTCCTGCAGTGCCACTCATATTTTCAGGAGTGAAACTTCAAAATTTGAAGCTTTAATCCTCCTGGGACCAAAGGTAGTGAAATTAGCAACTCAAGAGAAAAACTACCAGATGAGCATCAAAGGAGGAAAAAAAAAAGTTAATTATCATGGTCCTGACAGTCTACACAGGACAACAATGGGTCCTATTTGTACTCAGTGCCCACTCTTGTGAGGACTTGATATATGCAGCAAAAGAACAGGTTTCAATGTCACACCAGAGATGTTGGATTGAATACTCAAAAAGCGTCGTTTCTAGAAAACGAGCCATATTTGCCAAGATCTCTCAACTCTCTAAAGGTCCCAGGTTGAAGTCAAAGCCCTTAAATTTTATGTTTCAATCTCATTCCCCTCAAAAGTTGGTGCTAAAGATGGTGAGATCAAGTGTCACTACAGTCAATTAATAGCTTCCAGGACATGAATAGAAACAGGCATCTGAAGCTGCAAAATCACGCATAAACAAAGACCCTAATCTGTGAATTATAGGGAAAAATTGCTCATGTTAACAAGAAACTAAACAAGACAGTTTGAGATACTTGTTTTCATGTTACATGAACTGAAGGCAGCAGTGGGGCGCTGTAGGAGGTGGAAATTGCCCTCAGGGAACTGGATTTGCTCTCTTGCCTCAAAAGTATCCCTATTCTTAACTTGCATTTGTTTCATATCAGCCAGAACATAATGAGCATATTCAACAGATACCCAAAAGGAAAGAAAATTCAACAAGCAAATATAGTAACAGATCAGTCTGTAAAACCAGCATGCCACCAAGCAACAGCTGCCAATACTTAATTATTTAAATATTTTCTTCGTTAAAATAACCACGAGATATACACTGTGGGTTCGCGAACGTTCAGCAGCATGCAGCATAACTCCAAGATGATCCCAGTAAAACACAGTGTGAAGTGGAGGGCACAGTCTAAAACCAGTCAACAACAAAAGCTGAGCCCAGCTTAAAGATTAGGGGTGTGGGGGGCAGGGGGAAGAGGGAAATCTAGTCTAATACCTTTTCAGGAGAGGAAAAAAGAAATAGTGGTTCATGTGCCTGGGCAAACGCAGGGTCCACTGCTGCAATCCCAGAGCAACAGTGGTCCCCTTCCACAATGGCAGTATCCAAGCAATTAAACCTGCAAGCCCAAGTCTGTTTAGAAACAGACTGTTTAAAAAAGTCTGTTTAGAAATAGTGACACCATAACTGCCATCAACCTGATTTCAGTGATATCTTTTTGATTCAAGAGTCTTGACACTGCTTACAGTGCTGGCCTTCACTGCATTAAGGAAAGCATTAAGGAAAGAATTCACACCAAAAAAAGCACAATTATTTGGCCTTAAAAGAACAAATTACTTTCCAGAAGAAGTGATTCAAGGTTAAAAATAAAGTGATAATTGAAGAAGTTTGCTAAAATTAAATGTAGGAGGTGTACAAACTCATTAGAACTAGATCTAGAAAAACATTTTTCCACATATTGCCACACTTGGCAATTATGGAATTCAATTTAAAATAGCAAGCATTCAGTGTTCACTTACTGTGAAACTAATCAACATTATTCAAGCACTCGAACACATACTTACTGCAGGTTCCCATACACAGAATGGATTCAGCATGCTCAGAGAGAGCATAATCAATCCTGAGCACCTGTGGCTCCAGAAACTCCATTTAAAAGTTGATTTTGATCAGTTGAGGATCTGCATACAGATCTGCTGCATGCAGGGAGAAATAACTGCTGTTTAGGTTGAGGAAATCATGGTGCACGTTTGAAGTCAAGAACATGCTTCAGTGCCTTTTTGCATCGGGGCTACAGAGTTATTCTACCTGTCTCCTATATGCTTAACCCAAAACACAAACTGAAGTCCTATTAGGCCTATCTTAGCCAAAAGGCTGCTCTTGGGACTAGATACATGGTCCAGCCAGATAGCACATCTGGCTCCATGGTCCCAGTATAGCAAAGTATTGCCCTCTAACACTTGAGAAGGTACATGCTGTAAGTCAGTGTGCCATGAGTCTTTGGATGCTACATCCTCAGCAGTTCCTGGCAGGTTGACCAGAAAAGCTGGTGAGCTGTGGGCTGTGGAAGCAGGTGGATCTGGATCCCAGTTCCCAAGAACTGCCTGCAGACACGGCCAAGCCGTTCCTGTAGATACACGTGAAATACGCACAGCAGTGCTTCAGAAGGGAGCCTTTCCAAAGGAACCAAAAATGAGATCTGTCAGTATTAAAACTGGAGAAACCAGTACTGCCAGATCAGGCAAAACAAAACAAATTAAAAAATAACAACAACTAAAAAAACCCCAACAAATCTCCAGAACCCCCAAGTGTCTCTTTCCAGCTCCCTGCTCTAACCAGTGTCTCCTTGCCAGACTAGAATTAGTGCCTTTCCTGAAATGTAACAGACATAGCAACAAAGGCTTCAAAGCTGCAGACATTCAAAACACAATGAAAGGTAATGAATTCCTCAGGGCATAAGCCAGCAGCTGTAGCTCTGAACATGCCAGCGTCCATATGTAACATCCACCAACTCCTTACCAGCTCAGTCATACCTCTAGACGGATGTTTAATGCTTCCTTTCTCCCTTTCACCCCCCGCACATTTCTTCCAAGGCTGTAGCTCCTTCCCTACTTGGTGTGGAAAAGAGAACAGTGCATTCAGAAGCCTATTTAGGAGGAATGCAGATAAGTGGCAACTACTCCTGCACAGCATGTCTCTGGATTATCTCACATGCGCTAAACATTTGAGTACTCCCCCTACAATGGCAGGGGGTAACAAACAGCTCATTAATAGTTCCAAGCAAGGACACATGCTCTTGAGTCACTGGTATCTCAACTAAGAGTTGCAAGTAGTGGTTATTTTTGGTGATCTAATGTGTGTGTGGGGAAAAGTAATTTCCTTTTGTTTCTTCTTTTGTTATTATTGACAGCTCTGATGACTCGTATCAGATTTTAAAACAACCACTAAGCATGAGACGAGCACTCAAAACTTATTGGGCAGTTCTCTTACACTTCTGACACTTGAACTCCTGCTTTATTTTCTCAGTTCCAAGTTTTTAGCATTTTCAAAGTTTTCTCTCCATATTCAAGAGCTTTAAGTGTTTTGTGGCTGCACCTCAAGCAAAAATCGAATTCTTATTTATATTAGTATAATCTAGGAGTTGAAGCTTTTTGAAAAAGGTAATCTTTTAGATTTAAGAGATGATCTGCAATCACAAAACTTACTTTTCACCTGATCAGGTCTCACACGTCACTGACAGCACTCATTCATTTAGCCCAGGACTCAGACCCCTTCCCACATAGCCAGCAGTGTCCCTGACCCAGATGCTCTGGTCAACCAGCCATGCCAGCAATGTGGAGTCACAAATCTGAAAAGTGGGCAAAGGGCTGCACTGCAGCTAGTGCCTCTTACAAGGAGGTTCCTCCACTTAAAAGAACTTGCTGGAAAGCACATCTCCTCTATACTTCTCACTTTGTATCACATAAAATGTGACAAGTAAGAAAAACCTAGCATACAGGAGGCAGCTTCAGGTTAACCCAGGCAACCAGCTCTCTCTCCAAGTATCATTATTCTCTTATCCTAAAATACTGAGAGAAATATGTTGCCTGGCATTTTTATTTTAAGGGTTAAAGAACATTCTGTTATTCCTTCAGAAGGCATTATGCTTCTAAGAATAAATGTCATGAAAAGACTATGAATAAGCAAGCAGTGCACATAGAAGAATCACAGCAATTCTGTACAAGACCACAGCCTCCCCATGCTCTTCAGTGAGTGGGAGCAGTGAAAGCTCGCTAAATGAAATAAATGGCAGCATAGAATAGAGGCTTGGATAAGGTATACTTATAAATAATTGAACTTAGAGCTGTTAGAATAAACAGCACATTTCATATGCAGTATCACTGCTTTTTTTTTTTTTTTTTTTTTTTTTTTTAATATGGTACATGTTTGTTTCCTTCCTAATGGACAAAATTATCTGGGTCATATGCAGCAGTTTTGCAATGTAAGAGGAATTTGCCACTCTCAAAAATGAAACAGGAAATGTAAACTAGGAGATGTGGCTTTAAGAACTCAGAGAGGCTTTTGAACTAAGTCATCTTAGAGTCACCAACTTCAGAGTAAACAAAGTTTAGCTGCAACCTGAGTTAACTCAGTTCAAGGTCACCACCACTTTTGGAGCAGGAGGCAGAAAAGGATCTCCTAGGTCATCAGGCCTACTCCCATGCTATTGCAGGCAACTGTGTCATACAATCCTGTGCAAGAACATTTCACATTCCAGCTTAAAACTGGTAAGGCTTCCTCCTCCAGTGCTCTTTCTGGAAGCCTGCTCCAGAACTTATTCCTCTTACAGTTTGAATGCTGTTTCTCATTTGCAACCTAATTCACGAACAGCTACAGTTAAATTGTTCTGTACCAACATGATTTTTCTCTTTAAGCAGCTCTTTTTCCTTGCGCTCACCCCATACGCTCATTTTTAGAAGGCTATTGCAATGGGTCTTCATTTTGCAACCCTGTGAACAAGCATTTCCAAAGCAATTGGTCTGCGCATTGCCACCCATCTCATTAAAATCTGGCAAATAGCAGAAGACTGCAAAAGCTTGGCAGTCCAAAGTCTAAACTCCGCTTAACACCACAAAAACAGAGAGCAAAGCCTACAGCTGATTTGCCCAACAGCTGAAAAGCAAAGTTTAAAAGATAAATCAGCTTTTTGGTCCATTCTAATTCTGGACTCTGTATTAAAACCAATTTTTTGGTCAGTGTTAGTTCAGATAGTGATTTGATGTCTACAGGGACCTCCCTGCAAAGAAACAGACTAGAATAATTCATATCAGCCACTGAACCTTCATTAAGGTTATAACTTATACCTGCGAGGCTGGGGGCAGAGGAGGGTGTGAAAGGTGCCTCCTTCTCGAGCCATCAACCTTCTGCTCTGCTACAGACACAGGGCTTGGAAAACAGCCATCCAGAGGGTTGTTTGGCACAGAGCAGACAGAAAAGTAACTTGACATGCAGTGCATCACCAGTTCCATGCGGATAACTGCCCTTATCAGTATCCTTACAGTCAAAAACATTTCTTCTCATGACAATAGATTTTTTTAAAATACACTCTAACTGAGCTCTGACTTCCTCCAGAGTCTGTCATGACTACTCTCTCTTTTTTGTATTGGACGGCTGAGATCATGGTAACAGTAGCTGTGGCCCACCTAGCATCCATGTCTGCTAAAGAAACACATGCCTTTGTGCCACACCCATACGCCCAAGCAGCTCACATGAACACTTTAAAACGTCAGAAAGGAAAATACAGATTTCTATGGTATTTTAAATAAAATATCATATTCGTCTGCGCAGGAGGCATACGGCACAGCATTTGAGAGCAGCAGAAGCTGAGATTACAAACAGGCTGGATGTACATCCTGTACAAGGGAGCACACTGGGCACAGCTCTCAGGCCACCAATTCAAGGGAAAGCTGTAAAGGATTTAACAGCATAATGCAGCCTGGACCATTTAGGACACTTAACTGAGACTCATACAGGAATTTGGGCAGCGAGCACATAACTACTGAAATTGGGATTTATTTACAGGTAAGGGGTAATTAATTCAATGACATCAGATTTATCTTTTCACCTTTAGACAATCTGCAATGACCACACCTAGCCAAGAGGAAGCTGGTTTTATACTACAGCTGGATGAAACAGAAGATTCGTTGGGTTCAAGCTGTTGTGAGACTACTCGTAAGAGCTATGCAGCTGGGGTGCTACTATTCGTACCACACTTCGCTCTCTGTACACCTCTGATACAGGGCCACTTGTGCCTCTGCAGAACAATTGCTGTCTGTAAATAAACAGACCCAAATTCCAGAAGCCCTAATTATGTATAACAATGAATCCATTCAGCTGACTGCAAGATTGCGGGACACAAACACTATATTGCATTTACTACAGTGAATGGCATTCTAGAAATACAATCAATTAGATCATCTAAACAACATCCAGCAGCTTCTCTTGCATGATTTTGTGTAACAAGGACTACAAAGACTGTCTTCACCTCTGTCCCACACTCTCAAATGGTGAAGTAGTAAATAAGAGGAAGTTGTATTAAGTAGAAATACTAATTAGAGATTCACTACTGTCACAAAGTTCAAATCCAGATTACAAACATTTCACAAAAATGAGGGTAGAGAGAAGATTCTAATACGCCTCTGACACACAGACCAGAAACTTTAATGCTACAGGCCACCTTATGCCATCCCAGACACATTCTGAGATTCCTAGTAGTGCAAGGCAAAGGAATTGCACAGGCATTAATGAGTGCTCATTGTGACAACAAACATTAATATTTTATTATTAATCTCTGCTAGCACTAGCCATTTTGAAGCTCTGCACAAGCACTCAGTAAGCAACAGCTAACACTTTTCAAGGTATATAGGTGATATTCCTATTTTACACAGAGATGGGGGATTCGGGTCTCTATTCTATGCAATATCTGAAATCAGCTAAGCTAGCACAGTGTAACAAGGTGCATGTATCAGTCTTAATAGATTGCTTTTTATAGTTCCAGAATAAGCAAAACCAGTTTCAGAGTTGGTCTCATTTACACACAACTGCAGTGACCTTCAGGGAACCACATAAAGCTAAGTCTAGTCAATGCATACAGGGATCCAGGCATACAGTACTTCCAACACACTTTTGACAAGCCTAAGGATGCAAGCTGAAATTAGACAGGGCCATTTTCCTTAGCCTTTGCTGACCTGGAGGCATTGCTACACTACAAAAATTGCCAGGGAACTGATTAATCTGCCTGAAATCAGGCACAAAAAGGTCCCAGTAAAACTCAGAAGGCTGGCCACTGTTACACATCCAAAGCCAGACAGCAAACCCATGATTCCCAGAGAGTTCAGGCTGCAGTGCTGGCTTGGTAGCCTTGTTGGACTGTGCTGCCTCTGAAGTCACCTACACACTGTAACAAGAACACAGTGACTGCTCCTCTACTCAATACTGAAAATGCTCTGAGAAAACCATACTGCTAGAATAACCAACAGTCTGACACTCAAAGCATCTCCATAAATAGCAGAAAATTACATCCTCATCTTCACTTCCCTCTGACTCCTCCAGCCTCAGGTAACCAAATTCACATATCGCTTAGAACTCCGCATCCATTCTCATCACTTTCATTTTAGCAACTGCCTCAGAATCAGCATTCGGGAATTGCTTTCAATCCCTCCTTGCCATAAAAATAGTCAGAAGAAAGATCAAGTCACTAGGGCAAGGAGGCAAAGACCTTCCCGTTTCCCTTAGTAAGAACACAAACCCACGTAATGACTACCTTGGTATCTCCTATCTTTTCAAGCAGCATATCCAAATGAAAGAAGCAACCTGAACATCAGTATGTACTGCCCCAACAGACCTACCCAATTATCAGTGCCATAGCATATACCAGTGCCATGTAAAGCCCTGGAAGTTCAGCTCAGAGCAGTTCTAAGAGAGCTACCTATGACTGTGACTAAAAAACCATACCGGTGTCCTTACCTTGATTCAGGCTTTTCAGTTAATGGTGCCATTTTCTTAGACCCTTGATTTCACTCCGTAAGAGGCACGAAAGAGTTAAGGAAACCAGTTACTTGGCTGCTGAGGTGTAACAAGAAATTTGTGGAGGCATCTCTCTGGCACCCTTAAATACTTTGCTCGTCCTACTGCTGTGCTTTAATTAGCCAGCTGGCTCTTAGTCACCCCATCCTGTCACCAGGCTTGCTCACCATCAGCCACCCCCACCCAGCCTGCCTGTCACTCCCCTACCACTGTCATCATGAAAGACACTGACTCTTCCTGCAGCTCTGGAGCTAGGGAATGGAAAGAGAGTAAATTTGGAGGTGACACTCTATGGTAGCATAGGCATGGGATGCCCTTCAGAAGGGAAGGGACAGGCAGACCTTGAAGATATAATAAAGTACAGGGAAAAGTACTTGAAAAAGCACCTTTTTTTTTTTTTGTTTTTAAACCAGGCAACATCTGCTCGTCAAGGAAGGAGTATTTCCATTAGCACTAGACATGGCAGATCTTATTTCAATGGATAGGAGCTAAAGGGGCAGCTAAAGTTTCTGCACTTGGCAGCTGAGATTTGTAGCATAAATATTTGACATGACACAAAGGGAAACTAACTGCTTGCATGGCTATTACATATTATATGCCTGCCCCATGGGCACCATAACAGGCATCAAAGGAGCTTTTAAGCCACAAGCTCTACTAGGGTATCCCTAGGGTGGAATGTCCCCACCACAGTGCAGCCTGGTTTCTCTTTAGATAGCCTAAGACTTGCACTGGAGTGAAGTTGGTGCCAGCTTTTAGGAGAGTGAGGGTATATTCATACATCCTCAGGCCCAGGCAGCTTGTTGGTAAGGAAGGTGAGTAGCAGCATAGGATCATGCTTCCTTCCACAGTAAATGTCTACAAAACAAACCACTGGGATCAAGACTTCTTGAAATCAGACCTTGGTGGTTGGTTCGTGCAAGACCAAGCAATAGTTTAATAGTGGAAATAATTTGAAGGAGACCCTCAAGTGTCTTGGTAATGTCCTTTGTCACCAGACCACAGCAACCAGTGCACCAAACATTGCTGGATTTCATGAATAACACTCCAGAGCGTCTCTGTCTGCAGCCTGTCTCTGAATTTTTGTTCCTCAAATATGCATGTACAGGCATTGATCTGCTGCCAAACTCACAGACTGGGAAAATGTACTGAAAATTATTCCAAGGCAAGCATGTCAGCACTGAAACAAGACCTAGAAAGCAACACAGATGGCAAGAGCTGCTGATTGCATAAGGGCGTAGAGCAAAGGCTACTGTGTGGGTCAACGCTTACTCTAGATTCAGATTCTTTCAATAAAGTGTTAGTAAAGGACATAGAACAAAGGTCTTCAAATACCTACACACATAAACCCATAATGATGCAATGTGAAATGCTGACTAAGGTTGTCAGCAACGCAAGCTCTCCTTTTTACTCCCCAATACACCTTTTTAGCACCCCAATACTTGCTTCCCAGCAAATGAAGCATTGTTAGCCAATGTAGGCACAATTCTGACTTGGTATATTGGCTAAGGGGCCAGAAGAGGTTGGAAAACACAGCTCTATCTCACTTCATTTATGACCAATCCCATACCTCAGTGTGAACATGCCACTGGTAGTTCTAATTAGAGGAAACAAAGGGCTTCTGAGCCCACATTTACTACCACATCCCAAAAGACTGACACTGAGGAGCTTGTACCTGGGGTTTTGTTTTCATTTACTCCAGCAGATTTAAGAGGCTGTTTGCAAAATTCAGGTCTGGATCTAGGTTAAGACTCCAGCCCCTTTCAAAGTAGGTGTGTTTGGGTGGAGGAGGAGGAAGATTATTTCAGACATATCAACAGTCACAATAAAGGATGGGGAACAGTATGTTTTGAACAGTCAGACCCTACTGTCCCTTCTGCAACTTGTCCCCCACCCCCCCCAAAAAAACAACCCAAACCCATGTTGTTTCCAACAACAAACCAGGAAAGCCAACAAAAAAGCCTACAGCATTGTCCAGAGTAAGATGTGCAGTCATCACCAGCACCAGCTACTTGAAATGTACCTGTTCATACAACAGTATGCAACAGGAGACCTCCCTCACCACCTGAAAATAACCTCCTTGATCTCCCTCAAGTCTCCTGTGGAGCCTGGACCGCACAAAAGTGTGTCAGTTGTAAGCCCTGCTTGCTGTGTCGTAGGGGTTTATAAACAAGCCTCTGATAGTTTGTCTTCAGGTAATAAAAATGACTGTGATTAAAATGTTGAAAGAGTAGAAACCATACTGTAAAAATAACAGCTAGTGATCAAAAGAATGGCACCTGGGGAGAGGCAAAGTAGGGAACAATCCAGAGCCTGGCTCAAGACCAAACTTAGGAAAGTTCAGGTCAAGGATTGGGGTCTGAAACACTTCTAGTCTTTACAGGAACCAGCTTAGAGAATCTTCAATGAATGCGGCATGATGGGAGGAATTTCTGCTACAGACAACTATTAGGTTAGAAAACTGAATTTTCACAGAATTTGCTATTCCACTTGGGTGAAGGGAGAACGTGCCAGCAAGCTTTGCATGGTTGCATGGCCACATAGCTTGGTTGTTTCCAAAGTCAACCTTGAGTGCAGGATAAAAAGCTCTATGGAGTGTTGCTGGTTTACCATCAACCTGCAGTAATAGCATACTACACATTGCAATTTTCCTGGCACCTACTGCTGCACAACCACTGCTGTGGTTTTCCCCCCATAATACCCATGTCTTTGCAAAAGACATCACATCTAGCAAAAGGGACAAAATAAACTGCGCAACAAAAGAAGTCTTTGGTATAACAGGGGCAGATGCCAGTTCTAGGATGTTCTGGATCACTGCTGTAGTGGCCCCTGGACAAGGCTACCCTCATTGAGTCTGTTTTGCTACCAAAGTCATAAGCAAATCGTTTCACTAGAGAGAGTGGATTGTTCCAGTTATAAGCTACCCTGGAAAGTTTGCTGCACAATTCATACAGTTTTTGTGTTTTGATAAATGTCACACAGCCATTCAAGTTCTTATATGTCACCCAGTATGCCATGGGGCTAGGCCTCTCAGCCACCAGAAGAGGTCAAAGAGGTGCTGTGACATGCAATTTAAAAAATGAGGTACTTTTGATAGATCTGGAAGATGGTTAGCAAAAGTGATTGAGCTTACTTGGTTTTGCCGATGGAGGAGGAAGGCAAGCAAACTTACATCATGCTCCTTGAGTTCCCTCTGAGTTCTAGGGTTTGAATTGCAAAACAAAACTCAGCCAAAGTTAACACACTGCAGCTAGGGTTCCACCCAGTACCATGAATGAGCACAAACTCATTCACCCACAACCTCACCCTGCTGGGCTGGAGCTTCTGCTTTGTTACAAAACAGCCACCCAGATTCTGGTTAGTATAGTTTTACAGCACCCTCCTTGTTATCAGAGATGAGCCCTAGCTTGTCCCAGAGCTCCCAACACCCAGATCCCCTTGGATGCCTCAGACCTGAGCCTGAACTCTGCAGGTCAGTCCTCCCAGGTGAAAGCTACAGGAATCAGTGTCACCCCAGAATGATATACTGCTGCCAGCAGCCCCCACAACTGCCAGGCACCTTAGTGCAACTGCACAAGGACTCAGGGAGTACTCACAGCTGAATCTACATGGCATGAAGGTGTTCAGGCTCTCACCAGAGACCAAGCAAAACTTCTTGTAAAGATGTATACAGCCTTTTAAGAGCTCTAGATAGGAACTTGATCTGCCAATAGGAATAAGTCGTTAGGGCAGAAGTAGTTAAGGGCTAGCAAGAGGCCCTTGTAATAATGTGTATTAATCCAGTGAAAGCATATAACCTGTTAAGTGTACAGAGAACACAGCACGGACTACAAGACAAACTGCTAGAAAATTTTCTCAAATGGCTGAGAAAAGCAAATGCATCACTTGGCTTCCTTGCTGAAGACTGAAGAACTGTCCTAGTGTCCCTTCTGTCCGTTGGAGATAAGAGATATGCTGTAGGCTAGTGATCTCTCATTTAAAACAGAAAAAAATACTACCTGGTAGGATTACAGTTAACCAGGATTTGGGATCAACAGCATCTTAAGGGAGACTTCTATGAGAGGCATGGCTCCTGCTGCTGTCTTGAGCTGGAAAGCACTGCCTCACACCAACACAAACTGGGAGTGATCTGCTGTCTAGCAGCCACCTGAGTAGCAGTTTCTCCCAGCTGTCGACCTATTTAAACTCCCATGCATAAAAGAAAGTATAACCTTGCCCATCTACGTTGAACAGTTGCTGACTCTGGTCCAAGTAATGTAGTGGAATTCAGGATGTGCTAAATACAACACTACAGGGGAAAAATTTAGGGCTCAGCTATGCTTATCCAAGTCCTAAGGAAATTGCCACTACAGCATGCAACCAACAAAACATGCATTCGCACCTGCACACAAGTATCTCCAGCACTTTGTACTACCATTTACACTCAGGCAAAATGGAAGCAAAAACTTGCATGCGTGATTTGTGGCACATGTGCCAAACTGGGGTGTGAGACACAAGGATTATTCTCAGTGATACTGGATTGTGTGTGTGGCAGGCAAACCCAGGCTCTGTTCGTCTACTACAGAAGGCCGTCAACAACAGTTCGAGTGTATAACAAGTTTAGTTTAGGTCAGAGCCAGCATAACTGATCCAACCAGCAGTACCTTATTCAATGAAAGGCACCACTGGCTGGCAAGGTAACAGAATACAGCCCAATCAATATTAAAAGCTTTTGCAATGGCACGAGCTGTTTACCAGTGCTCTTAAACCTTTGTGCTGCAGAGCTTAAATTAACCTGAAGGTACAGCCAGGACAAAATCATCTCCTGTATGATGTGCAAGGAAGCTGATTTTTGTAGAATTCTCTCATTTTTCTTCTTATTTAAAATACTCAGATATTTATTACAATCTCTGGGCCAGTACCCAAGCTTACTACCTCTTCTAATTACAATGATTTGGTAGACTGTCGAGGGTAAAAATGGGAGTTAGGATGCAGTGAACAAGGGAACTAGCAGAAACAGCAAAGAAAATTCAGACTGTGCGCTCTCTTCATATCAGTATTTTTCTGCAATGCTTTTTCCTAATTGCTAAAGACAAGTGAATATCTAATCAGGCTACCCACTGTTCATCCTGTGTTCTCCAGGAACAGAACTACAGAGCTAAAAGAAGCAACATGCCTTCCAGTAGACAAGCCCACGCTCTCATGGAAATTAAGACCCAGCAGTTCTGCCCAATGTACATGCTGTGTGTGTCATTAATGACTAGAGATCCAGCCTAAAAAAAAAACCAAAAAAACAGGCTGAGTATAAATTTGGATTTGCCTCTAACTTGGCCAGCTGGCTGGAATTATTAACCAGTTACATTAGTAACTATGAAAGCTAATGAGAGAGTAATCATATCTCACAGTTCACAGCTGAAAGTCGTTGGGGAGTTAAAGAGGGTTTAAGTTCCCCCTTCTCTTTGATTATTCTCCCTCAAACTGTGGCTGCCACCGAGTTTTGAAGGCCTCACTGACTAAATCTGTCCCCTAAGGGCAACAATTTGGTGTAGGTGTACTGAGAGGAAATACGCTTGAACCTCTTCAAGGAGATGAAGACAAAAGCTGATCTCCTGTCCCCTTTCACCACACCAACATTTCTTGTCAGAGCAAAGGAACAGCAAGTGGGTGACTAAGTAATGCTAATGACTGCTGCTCAGTTCCTGGGCTCTGATTAGACTCTTCTTAGCTTCTAATCAGATTTTAAAAAAACCCACAAAAAGGAAAACAAACACCAAAAATACCCCCAACATAAGCCAGTTAGAGAGGCAGGCCTGGCCTATTAGCATCAGTACCAGGCTCAGTCAAGATGTTCCTGGGTCATTGTCTCTATCCAGAAAGTCCACCACTATAGTGACTTGGAATGAAGTAAAAAAAGACGTTGCCCATCAGGCCATGAACTGCTCCCATGACCCTTTGTGTCCTAAGTTCCTTAGCCGAAAAACCACAGCTCAACAGGCCTTGGGGAACATCCACCTCTGGAGGCCTGGGGGCGTTGAAGCGCTCACATCACACACTAACTGCCCTACACTGAACAGGCAGGAGCTATGAATCTATGAGCAGATTGGGAAGACATTAAGGAAAACATTTGAAACACGCTGTCCCTTCCAGCATCTCTGCCTCATTGACTCTCCATCTGTTCCCAAAAGTTCAATGGAAAAAATGAAAACTCCATCTTCCTGCTTTCTATAAACTCACTCTCACTGTTACTGCTCTAGTTTCTGGCACCATGCTGCACCATTTAAACTTCTTATAGTCTAAGATGGGCAGAGCCAGCGTGGAGCTGGTGTGACCAGCTGACTGGAGACAAAATGACATGCTGGGCAATGCCCTCCTCTAGAAAACATCCTGCTCTGTCTCCAGGGAATTAGCGAATGGAGGACTCATTGCACCTTACAGCAGCCCAAGTAATCTTCAGAACTCACTCGAAGCAGTGAATTCAGGAACTGAATAAAGCAACAGCTATTGACCATCAGGCCCTGGAAAACCTGGCCATCAGTGAGAACAGCAACTCCTTAGCAGCTTCTGCAACAGCTTTCTACATGCACTAAGAGCAGATTGCTCCTTTGCAGGAAAAACAATTAGAGGACCTGCTTAGTAGAGTTCTCCCACACTTTGCCTCCTCCACCTATGACAGCAAAAGATATAGTCAAGGTTTCCTCACCGTGTTTTCATGGACTTACTTTGTTTCCTGGGGCACAGGCTAGATATTCCCCTCAACCCCATGCCTTTGGTCCAACTTGTCAGGCCCAGAACTGTTTTGTCTCCACCAAGTGCCAGATGCCTGGACTAAAGATCTGAAGTGAATAGCTGATCTGCAGCATGAATTGCAGGTTGCATTAAAAACTGACGCAATGCTTTAATTATATCTTTAAAAACAACAAATGCAAAATAGCATGGTATACAAACACTTCCGTGAATTCCCATGAGCCTTCAAATAAAGGAAAAGAGTCATCAGACTACAGAAAGGCAAATATTTTCTCTCATGTAAAAAAGTAATGTAAGAAGAGCCATTTAAAGCTCCACCTAACCTGGAATGGGGGCTAGTACCATACTCCCATCTAAAGCAGGCAAACTGAGGAGAGGGAGCTTCCCTCCCTTTTGCAGGCAAAGCACAGGATCATAAAATGGTGTGAAATGGCCCAAGTAATCAACAAGTTCAACAGCAGGATTCATGTGATTTTGCTTATAAGGCAGCAGGACAACGACATAAAATGTGGCTTGATACATCCCAAAAGCTTCTCCAGCTTCCTCTCCAACAGCCTGGACTTTCCTTCCTCAGAGAGGACTAATTCATAGAAAAAAAACAGCACAGTGATGCTATCAACAGCCTCTGCATGTTCAGCACCCAAGAGACTGATGCAGCCTTACTGGAAGGGCTCTGTATTGGCAAAGAAGAGAGATATAAGCAAACCCTGAGAATCACAATGTCAGTATGGATGTGACACAGGCATAGAAACAAAGATCAGGTACAGTGTTATATGGGAAAGGACTTGAGATGATCATACAGAGCTGAAATTTGAGACCACTGGAGCATCCATGCAGAGGAAAGGGAAGGGGAAAGACAGGAGAGACTGCTCTCCTGATGCTTTCAGCCTTTTTAGAAACAAAGAGAGAAGTAATCCAAAAGAGTTGTATTTGCTATTTCTGGGATGCCAGAGATTCAGTCTTCTGTAACTGCTGCTGTGACCTTTGCTGTCCTGATCACAAACAGGCTCCATTTCAGAGTCATCCTAAGGGAGAAAAAGTTGTCTCAAGAGCTTGACATGTGAGCCTCAGACTTGATCGTGTCTAAAACTTCTGCTTCAATGCAGAGTTCTCAAAGGCTGAAACACTTCTGCCTTAGGCAAGTAAGAATATCAAACCTTATCTAAGAACTGTCAAGCCTCTTTCCACCAGGACTTAATCTTAGACTATACGGTACCAAAACCCCCACACCATCTCCTCTAAAGAAAGCAAATCAGCTTCACCAGTATTTGTAGCCGTTGTGTCTGCAGCTACCCTACATCTACCTCAATAGCACCTTGGGGATCTGATCTTATGTCATCAACTCCATATTCCCCCTCCAAACCCCAATCCCAGTCCGACAGCTCCAGTCTGTTCTAAACCTACACCAAGTCAAGTCGCACATCCTGACATCCACTCAAACCTAACCCAATGACCTCTTACAGAGGAGGCAATGAATCCAGCTCATTATTGCCATATGGACAAGCACCAGTGCTAAACCTGCATTTGCAGCCTATTCAAGGCCAACTGCTAAACTTTGGTCCTTATCCTAAAGCCTAACCAATTCCAAAATCCCACTACCTCCATATGCTTCTGACCTAGACTGAGGCACAAAATATTCTTCTAGCAGCAGCACCAAAATAAACAGTAAAGGATGTCATAAATGCAGATAATAAACAAGGAACACATCTGATGGTGGCAAAGGTGAATTTAAACCTTGTTGGAACTACAATGTTTCATCTAATGCATCCATGATTCGCCAGAAAAATAGCACTTGGAGCTTGATCCTCTCTTATGAACGGGAGCTTTTGACTGCCTCATCTACCAAAACCCCCCCTGTATTACAGTGGTGCTCTTGCCACAGATAGCTTTTGCTGCACCACCCAGGTAGGCTGCTATGAGGAAGAAAAACTCCTTCACTGCAAGTGATATAGATGGGATTTTAGTGCCCCAACTTGGGATGAGGTCTCACAGTGACATGCTGCTTCCCCACTCATTCAGAGTACTCACGCCAGTCAGCTGGCTGAGCTCTTCAGGCCCGGCTTAGGAGGACAGGATCCTCTGACAGTGACTTCCACTCCGTCTTCTCTTCACGTGCAACTGCTATGTAACAGCACATACCTACAAAAGTCAAAGAGGAAGAAAACGCTATTAGTGCCACTAGTCCTGCTGTCCAACACAATTACCAAGAGGGCTGTTCCAAAGCAATCAGCCATTCACAGAAATAATGTTACTTTTAGATGAAGCAATTCCCCCTGCTTACCATGCAGGAAGTTAGGATAAACAGCACCCTGACCAGATCTGTATCCTAGCATCCCCTATGTGAGAGCCAGTATTTACGGTTGTCTCCTGGGAAAGCTGAAACCACATCTGTTTTCCTGCCTTTATGCTAAAGATTCCCCCCCAAGCAGCAAGGACAGCTGAATAGCACAAATACTCACGCCTCCCTACAACCTACAGTCTGTTTACTAATGTAAATCACTGCTGATTTCAGCTTAATTTAGTATACTGGTTTGCAAGATACAGAAAGAGAGATGTGAATACACATCTTATGCAGATATCCCTGATGCATGGATAGGCTTGTCCCATACAGAGCCTGGGCTGAGAGCTAGGGGTAAGGAGAGCCACAAAATGTAACTCCCCACTGCCAGGAATAAAAACCCTCAGAAAGAAGGACACATAGTAGACACATACTAAGAAACATACATGAGGTTGTCTTCAGACAAATTCCTTGGTACACAGCTAGACTGACAGCTACAGAGGCAGAATTCACAGAGGACAATTTATTTTTTTGCATGTATTGATGGTTACTAAACATGACTATTTAACTCCAGACCAACATTAAGTCTAAATGGTTAGATTTGACATTGATTTGATAGGTGGCTGTGCAGCTTTATTGGTTCACTCAACAACATTAACAGCAGCCTGGCTGTAGTGAGATATCTTTGCAGTTTCATTTACAAGGCAAGTAGTGACACCCTTCAACTTTAACCACATCATTTTTCAGGCTGAACTAGTCAGCCACTCACCCGAAGCTTCTTCCATATTGAGTGGAGGGAGAGTTTCCTCCAGAGGGCAACTCAGCCTCTATCTACACTGCCTTCTTCATACTTCTTTGTATTCAACAACTTCAAAAAGAACTTGAAGAGACCAACTAGAAAAGTTTCATGCCTATGCTGGATGACTGAACAAATCCTTATGTGTGTTTTATTCAAGCTCTGAGGGGAGTGGAGTCAATATTTCTTTCTACAAGCAACACAAGACCAGAACCTCCAAAGGCCTGGTACAACCAGCCTGTGAGCCAATAAGCAATGTCCTCATAAGAGTGCAGGTAGGGCATAAACATGACATGAAGAAAACAGAAGTTGATGCTCAGAGGTAAAAACTCTCAGAGTTATCAGGGACCTTGCCTAGTACTAGGCACTATCTCAGAATATACTCACAAAGTTCCAATAGTGTGATATTTTTACAAGCTTCAAGACTTCTTTCAAGACCCATTAATATTGCAAACAATGAGCCTAGAACCAGGCTAGTTTTCAATAACTTCGACTACTTCTAGGAAAACACAAGTTGAAACAAATTTTTCTGTCCAGGACAGTCTAGAAGTTTCTCCATCTGCAATAAGTAGAAAGGGATCAGTGAAATGACTCACTTTTGAAAGGCTTATTTAGTTCTTTGAAGAAAATTTCCTATAAAGTTGACCAAAGTATGCACCAAGACAGAGTTAATACTCCAGCAGCAAGGTCGAGCCCTGTTTTTGCTGTGATACAAGAAGCTGTCCTGCTGGCATTAACTACAGCTTGTTTGCTTTCCCAACCTGCCCTGTCCTTGTGAGTTGGCAAAAGGCTGAAGCTGGCCAGAGTCCCAGCTACCAAAAGCTGCCCAAAGCAGAGAACTCGTTACTCATCACAAGGCCTAAGAGCTAGGTTGAGAGGGGGAGGAGAGAGTAAATGGCACAAAAAGCAACTGATAAAAACTCCTCCGGTGCCTAGAGTTGTTACAACTAAGACTAACCTGGCATATAGCCATGGAGTGCAGCAAGACAGAGGAATATGGATGCAGGTTATGGCTGGTCTGTGCCCCAGTCTAGAAGAGAGCACTCGACATTTGAACTTTCCCCTTGGAAATGTGCCCCACACTAACTGCTGCAGGACCATAAGAAGCTATTTTTTCGGTGAAAAATCAATGCAGGATTCACACAAGGATTCAGTTTGGACTTTATACCTACTGCTGTTAGTGACAAAACTTCCCTTACTTTCAGTGGCAACAAAAGTAGGGCAGCTGACAGTATCAGAGATGAAGGACACTGCCAAAAAGTTTTCAACATTTTTTAATTTTAATTTTGTTAGTATTCAGCTGTGTTCTGGCTTTATCCACTGTAATAGAAAATTCTGCTAAACGAGTTTCCACTGAATAATGCAAGAGGTACTTGGACTCTTCCAGCACAAGCAGGCAGCACACTGGGCCCCTGACAGTGACCAAACTGCTTTGGTGAGCTACAAAAAGCAGCATAAAACTGGACGAGCACTCCCACCTGGTAACTTTGAGTGAATGCAGCAATATAACAGGTGAGTGCTGAAATCAAGCAAACTGAGCAGAAAACAAAAACCCATCGCAAAATCAAACCCCTCACCACAGTGCTGATAAAGGAGTTTCCTGTGGGGTTGTTTGTCTCCCACGCCCTCCCAAAGGTAGGGGTTTCCCTAACTCTAAACACTCCTGGAGTTTAGGGTGTTCAGATCCTCACTCAAGTAAATCACCCTGGCTTAGAGAAACTGCAGTCTGTAATTATGATGCACCAAACTACAGCCTTAGTCTGCCCTGGTACCCAAACCTGCCAAAAGCGGCTTTTCAGAGTGACATGGGAAGGGAATAGCAAGAACAAGAAGGGGATGAGCCTAAAGTACAAAAGTACCAAGGTCCACATTTTGACGGGAGTTTCTGGAGGCTGCTCTATTCAGGCTGATACAGCGCTGACAACACTACAGTAGTGCAGAATCAAGCTATCCTGCTCTTTCTTCCTTTCTCAGATCAACAGCCAGTAACCTGGCACTTCTTAAAAGGGTTGGACATAGGCCACACTCAGACTGCATCCCCATGGAGAAAGCAATGCTGCCAAAAATCAAAAAGGAGAGGTGAGAAACGAGAGAAAATTCCTTGTCACAGACAGTGGCCAGACATGATCCAGCAAGACAAGTGTACACTTGTGAGTCCTAGTAATGGCACCTAGTCACAACTAACACACTGTAGACATGGACATCAGCTCAGCATGCTGCTACACTTGCATTAACTTTCTATACTTCACAGCTTGCTCTCACACACAACCAAGCAGACAGCACAGCATCTAGTACCCCCATAGGCAGCAATGGAAAATACTGTCCAACTGATCTCACACCTGAACATGGCAGGAGGGCAGCACACACACACACACACACACACACACACACACACACACACACACACACACACAGAGCCTTGAGCTCAGGAACTGGAGGTGCCAAGCAAAAGAAACACAGGAGTTTCACATTTTTTCTAAGGTAAAAATAGAAAGAGGCTAACCCTGCTTGACTTCACCATGTTGTTTGTACAGCATCCTGTGCTTTGGGCACTGAGCTGCAAAATCAAAGCAAGTACAATGGTAATGAAAAAATAATCAAACACATCAGCGTGAGGCCAGATTTGCCATGGAAAAGCAAAGGGTTGAAAAGAAGTGAAAAAACCAACAATACTCAGATCTAAAGGCCATTTAGCAAACAACAACTTTAAGCAGCTCTGTAAGACTAGCGGGATAAAAATATTATTTCACCATTGTCCACATAAGGCAGACCCTTTTCCAAGGAGTTTAAATGAACAAGGCAGATGAAGGGAAAACAGATGCGTGCAAGAGAAGTGATTTGACCTGATCACATAACACCAGGGTCAGTGCCAGGAACAAACTGTGGCTCCTGCTTTCCCAGCACAATGCTCTTTTCACTGGTTTAATACTGCCTCTAAGGCTGGAAATCAACACCCATCTTTTGATGGCATTTCCATTTAAATCTGCTTGTCACCATCCCACCTGCTGGAGGTTACCACTCCTCACAGTGCTGGTAGCAGAAGTGCCAGTGTGAGCACTCCACAGCCTGCAGAAAGCAGAACCCACCAAGTTAAACCACAAAACCAGTGAATAAATTAAGCTCATCTATTTTCTTGATGCTGATCAGACAGTGCTCACATGCACTCTTCAGCTGGCAAAACTGTAAATGAAGTCAACCATCAGCATCAAGCAGCAGTGTGGAAGAAAGGACAAGGGTCCTCGTCTTCAACCTGAGTAACTGTTTGCACAGTTAATGCTTGTCCTTGGTATTCCACTCGGGAAGTCGTTAAGACTTATGGTTCAGGTAAGAGGAGTTACCAACAGATCTTTTAAAATTTCTTATCTCAGCCACTCCATCTTGAAAGTTCTAACTTAGTAAGTATCAAATACAACAAAACTGCCACCCTCAGCTATTGCAGCAAAGGTCAGATCCTGGTAGCATTTTGCTGATTACAATTAATAATAATACTGAGAATCAGCCTGATATTGATAAGCCATCTCTGATGTTACTGGCTTGTGAAGAGCTTATTAGACTTTACCAAACAAACTGTATGCAACCTATATGGACTGCTTAGGGACAGATGGCCAGAGTTCAGCCTGTGTCTACAGACTGGATTGTCTGACATCATACTGCTCTGGGCCAACAGGAACAGTGAAGACAACAGCAATGCTGTTACTAATTCACATGCAAGGCCAAATCCTGCAAAAGCATGTGATTCCCAGTGAAGTCAACAAAAGAGGCCCAAGTACATTCCAGGGTAGATCTCGATCTCTATAAACAGGTTTAGATTTTCTCCAATATAAAAATGAACTCTTTCAACCAACAGGCCTTTCATCTTCGCGAGCTTATGTAAACCAGTGGCTTTCCTCACCCACTGCTCAACAAACATGACCCACATAGTATGTGATCTCCCAAATGCAAATTCCTTACATGGACTACTTGGGTTCAACTCTGTTGAGAAAACACTGCCAGCACATAACAGATTAGCTCAAGCTGTCTTCTCAGAAGAAGCAACTCTTGGCTGCTGTTGAAATTCCTCTTTCAGGTTTGTCCAGCCCATATTCAAAAGTCTCCTTTTACTTGCCCAAATGAGTTGGCAAAATCCATTTCACCCCTTCTTGAGTGTACTGCGGGCAATATGCCCTGTGTGGCAGCAGTGCCAGGCTGGTACAAAGCACCAGTCTTCGCTCAGGTGTGGCTGTCTTTCTGGTTGGGCACACCAGCAGGCAACATAGCAGCAGCACTTCACAGAGAAAACTGCTCAGAAGCAGCCAATATATACCAGTAAGGCATACAACAATGGAGCCTTTCCCCTAAAAAACGCATAGGCATGCAGGAAGCTGGAGAGAATGGTCATTGGTAGCTCTCCATCTAACACAGAGTTCAAGAACACATCTGCACAAACAAGGAGAAGAGAAGGGGATATCTACAGAGGAGGCACCCTGGTTTCTCAATTCTTCTGCATCCCCAGCTCAAAGCCAAGACGGGAATAAACAAAAAACAAACAAACTGCAAAATAAAGAAACAAAGTCATGGTATATTTTCATGACACGCACAGAGAACCAAGCTTGTAGATCAAGACTAATCTGCTCTCAAATTTGGTCCTTAAAATGTAATTTCAGCAATGTGTAGTTGCTCACCTCTATGATCCTTTGGTTACCTCTTGAAAGAAAAAGAAAAAAGTGTCACCAATATGTAGAGATTGAACAGAAAGAACAACACTGCAGCGATGCCAGAGCTTAAGGCACATTCTCACTTTGTCGCCATTTTCCATTAGCTAATATTGTCAGCTCTGCAGAGGCGAGATATGACTTACCCCAGAGTAATACCATCCAGATACAGAGGTTACTCTCGACTGACCCCAACCTAAGTGAGATTAGAGTCAACCCCTCCCCTTCCCACCTCTTTCATCACCTCTATATTTAACTGCAGATTAACTCATTTCCTCTTTCCACGTGTGAGATTAAAGTGTACCAAGTGCTGTCAGCTCAAGCAGAGCCTCAATGCATCCTCATGTACATCACCACTCAGTACATGTATTAAAGCATGTCAAGGAGGAGAATGAGTCACACACTTCATACTCACAAAACTAAACACTTGCTCCTCAAGAAGTAAAACTGGCAGGCTGCCCATGCCCCAAAATAGTAAAAGATAGCTTCAATTCTAATCTTTCCTGTCTGTTACATAAATCTTAAAGACATAAGAAGTGCCACTATTTACCAGCGTGTTTGAATGAAATGTGGGTCAGTGACCAAGGCAAAGGGTCAAACACATAGTGACTTGGCCTCCGCGCACTGTGTCGATTATACTTCTCTAGGAGGAAACAATAGCCCCTCATTCCAGGGAAAGGGGAAAAATAATGCAACAAAATCTCACTGAGGTCACGCTCACCACGTTTGGTTCAAGAAGGCCGAGAGCTATAAAATTGCCCAGGAGAAAGAAACCACAGCAGGGAAGGGGCAGAGAAAGAGATGGCAGTGAATGACTTCTGCACCCTGTGCAGTATCACTCACGAAGGGCTTTGTACAAGGGTGAATACGCTGCAGTCAAACCATGGTTCTGCACCCGCTGCGAGGCAGTCTCAAGGCAAGAAGAGAGCTACTCTGTACTGGGAGGGGGGCAGTAGCCACAGCTCCAAGAGGTGAAAGGATCCCACCCTCGCTGGGTCACAGCACTGCTGTGCTCTGACCCTGGTGATAGCCGGCTCCCGGTACTCCTACAGAAGGCAGGTGCTTTTTGCACTTGCATCCTCCCTTTGCATCTCAAGAAGGCTTTGCAGGGAAGACAGTATGTTATGTCTACTTGACCTCTCTGCAAATCACTTGGAGCCCTGAGATATAAGATCTTTATCACAGCTTGAGGTAAACATTTAGTGGCTGTAAATAAAGCTGGGACTTTAAATCCAGCCACATGAGTTAACTCCACGGTGAATATAATTTTTCACAGCTAACAACTATGGTAATGAATTTTACCTCAATGAACAGGGAAAGGGTGAAGCATGCAAAATTCAGAACAAGAGTAAGTTTTTGCCTTAGATTTTATATCAGTAATCGTTTAAAGTACAAGCACTTATTTTCCTCATCTCCCCAGTGCTAAAATCTCTCTTCTTCTAACATATGAAGTGACAAGGCCCCCTTAGTTTTCAGTGGCTGCAATAACAGGCCTCAGTATTTCTGCCAAGAGTAATAGAAAAACCAATGTGGACAGTGAGCGGGGAAACATGCAGAAGAGCCACTGGCATTTGCATCAGCAGAACAGCTGGGATAAGTTGTCAACTCCCCTTACTGTTTCCTCCAACTGCACTGCCTGGCAAAAGGGGCTATTAAAGGAAAGGAAATGCTTACGACAAGCTTATGACGCATCTCAAAAGCAATCACTGTGTCTCCATTGTTCAAGAAACTCCAGGATGACAAACAGATGGAAATGAGAAAAGGAACAGTGGAATGACATAAAGAGGGTTCGGCTGTAGATTGCAGGAGCAATGGGGCATGTCAGGCAGACATATCATTGCCAGAGCAGAATCTGTCTGATCTGACACAAAAGTCTGCATTGCCTTCGAATGAAATCACAAAACGCTGGACAGACACAACTAGAGATTTGGCACTGCCATGCATCTACCAAATGAGAGATGATTATACACCGAAATACAGAGAACAAAAAGTGGCTGAATTCTGAATTCTCTCATGAAAACGAACTGATCTCTGCAGAGATCAATAACCACCAAGGTGGTGGTGATTCTCTTTCAACTCAGGCATTCCCAGAGGGTTGTAATGATTTGTAAGCATCTTCCATTTATTTAATGGTAGATGTTGGGCTGAAGGTGTCTCGAAATCTTTTTTTCTGGCAGTATGAGGTCACTTTATGGCAAACTTAGGACACATTTAAAAAACAATAGGAAACTTCCAGTGATTTGAGAAACTGGAAGTCTGAAGAGATGGAAATGAGAAAAGGAACAATGCACTGCATGGGGTCACTATCAGCTCACAGAAAAGCTAACACAGGCATTCCGTCCATGAGCTGTGTAACTGATATGAAATGCCCCTCCACTTTCTCTGTACATTAGCTCCATGTTGCAATGAAACAGCAAGCGTGTCTCATGGAAGCAAGTCACATTGCTTGCTTCTATTCCTGTCTATGCATAACTGAGACTTTTTATTTTCCCCACTGAGACATTAAAAGGTGGGGTCTTTTTCTCTTTGTTGCTCTTCTAATCCAGAAATTAGACCCTGAAAACAGGATCTGTTCTTGGCAAAACAAAGAGCAAATGCTAAGGTTCTCAATCAGGACAACAGGAAAAGAAAAATGCTCCCTGTTCTAAAGAACAAATTCACATTTCATATTTCTTTAAACCTCATGTTGTTTTGATGTCTCTATACATAACAGAAGAAAATGTGTTGTAATCACTGTGAGAAAAATTGTCATGAGATTCCCTTCCAACTCTATATCTTGGACTTGAACACTGCAAGTGACAAAGTAGCTGGCAAAGTTACATCAGGTACAGATTGTAGTTACACTAATAGTAAGGCCTCCTTAAAATGGGTGAAAACAACTAAGAAGCATCTGCTCAGATGGCCTTTCTAGGGTTCTAAAATGGATTAAACAGAGATTTAAGATCTCAGAGAACAGTGTTCAGGCCAGAGCATGCCAAGTTACAGCTACTATGCACTGCAGGGTACTGCTACAGGATGCTGAAGTGAGGAACACAGGAGGCAGTTTCAAAGCTGCTATGGGTGCTGCTGGACCATGCAGTACCCTGCCTACAGCTCTAGGTCCCCACAAACATGATTTAAGATAATTCCTGCTTGTCTTAAGCACAACAAGGTTGTAATGGGAGGAGCAGCTCTGGACAGGCATATGGACGCTGTCGAAGTCCTGGAGACCACATCATTACCTGGACTGGGATTCACAATGCTCCAGGCAAGAGTCACAGAAGAATAAGGCAGACTCTTGGAGCAGCGAGCCAGCAAATCTGACTCGCTAACCAATGTATAATTAAATAATGAGAAACCTTGTAAGATTAGACAACTGAATCAAATCAATGCTTAAGAGACTAAAAATGACAAACATACATTAACGTTACAAGGGAAGATTAGAGGAATATTTAGCTTGAAAGGATGGAAGCAAAGAAGAAAAGCTGATTGATTTCAGGCTGCAAGAGAAGTAATGAATAAATAATTGTGAAGCAAGATTGGGATGTGCTGATTTATCCTGCTCCATGCTATAAAAAGGCAGTAAATGTAATAGATGCTCTTTCATAAAAATAATTTTTAAAATGTGGCATAAAATCAGCCTGAGGAATTTATTACCAGAGGGTAAAGAGGGAATAGCATAGAGAAATAGCTTTACTGGCTTCCAAAAAGGATTAGACAATTATATTAACATAAATAATACCTACAGCTGAGAGAGCTACATGCAGTGTTACAGGAATAAGCAGCCCAAGGGCACCTCTCATCCATTTGCAGCCCCGTACTTGTGCCTTCAGGCAGAGTCTGCCCTTTCCGAATCACTGCTGGAATTAAAAAGGCTGTAAAATTCCTATTTGGCCCTTAAATGGTCTTGTGTGTGATGGGTGCTCAAACCATGGGGGAGCACTGGTTCAAGTTCTCAAAAGTTTTGGATTGCATTAATGCCAGTGAGTAAGTCTACAGATTTTTCTGGTATAACAACTGGTATTTCTATTCCTCCAGTGAGCTGGAAAGCTAACAAGCAAACCACTTACTTTAGCTCAAGAGTCCTTCTCCCCCTAAAGTCTGCCCCAGCTGTGACTCAGTCTGCTCCTATGAATGAAGAGGAGCACGAAAACACTCCATCTTTGGTCTTCATACTCAGACCACCACCAGGTGCACAAAATTTGACAGAGATGAATTTCTTGTAAAGTGGCTTTAAAAGCCACCATGTCTTCAGCAAAGCCCTGGTGCTAAAATACAGCCCAGATTTTTAACATCCACTGTTCCAGTAACTGAAATAGTTCCAAAATGTCACTGCAAAAATACTGAAGTCTTCTCACATAGCTCTAGCCAAGTAATAACATTCAGTCGTTAACCAAGAATCTCCTGAGGGATTCTCAAAGCTTGAACTCATCCAGAATTGCCAACAACCACTTATGGAGCTGCTCTAAACCATATAAAATCTCCCAGTGGGTTAAGAATGGGCACAGCCCAAAGTGCCACCTCACAGTCTGATACACCGTTGGGCACTGCACATCTAGTACGGCCTTATCGGCTCTTACAATATGTGATGTTTTCATAAAGCCAAACCTGATGGAAACAAAAGATTGTGTGAGAATCTCAGCTTTCATCTAAAGTAAATAAAAAAGCCAACCCCCAAAATAAAAACAGGGAGTTACTGACAGAGGTGGTGAAGAGAAAAACTTGAAGAACCAGAAGGCAAATAAAAGTCATTCTAATGTATATTCTTACATGACAAACAAAACCCCCTCATGATTCTTTAAGTGAAATTGCTTAATTTGGGAGGGGGGAACCCACATGCTGATTCAAGAACATCTGAAGTGGCAATACCAGGAACATACAACATATGACTTCACACCATCCTCCAGGCATTCTCTCTCAGGAAACACAGATCCTACTTTAACGCAAAGACCTACAGTATCAAAGGACAGGGGAGGGAAGACTCATAAGTAAGAAGCTGAAATGCTGCCAAACAGAACGATTTTCTGAATGCTTGGTGATAGTTCCCAGAAGCCACTGCCTCGCTTTGATCATCGCACAAATGCTCTGGGTGCAGGGGGCAAGAAGATGCTGTGCTCAGTTGAGGATCCCCCAACAGAGCTCAGTTGCTTCCACCTGTGCACACTGACACCCAGAGCAGCAAACACCTTGGACTGCTATCACATCCTGCCAGGTGTCAGAGCCAAACCTGCATAAAATCAGAGGAATGCCGCTTGTCACTGTCCTCCACTTGGACATCAAGACATTGACTGCGACTCTTGGACTGTATCCTTCCAGCCGATTCCTTATCCACCAAGTAGTTCATCCATCAAATCCATGCCTCTCCAGTTGAGAGACAAGAATGTCAAGGGACACTAACTAGTTGCAAGTCAAAGGTGGACAACTGTGCAGAAGGCCAGCTCTCATGCTCTGACTGTGATTCCCATGACAGTTGGGGTTTTCTGCAAAGTCTGTGCTGTTGTAGCTCTCACAGTAACCAGGAATCTTGGGTTTCAACTAAAATAAAAAATATTAATGTTCTGGGAATGCCTACTCTGCATGACACAGGGCTATATGGAGATACGTGAGCAAGCTCTGAGCTAGCTGCCACCTACCTATGTCAGCACTGTGCTCCAAAGCACAAAGCAGGCTGCTCCAGATCCCCAGGTGAGATCAATCAAGCATTTATATGAGCATTACTACTATAAATATACACAAGGCCTAGACAGCATTTACTTCTCACCTTCCTAAAGACTGACTTCCCCTTAGAGACCGTATTTATCACCTCTGAAGGACCCAACTGTCAGCATCATCCTCCAGAGCAAATAACTACCTGCACTTCTTGCAAAAGTGAGCACTGTACTTCCACTGCAGAAGAGTGATAATGGCTCCATCACCTTGCAGAGCAGATATAGCAATCCTTAAAGGGCTATTTCTTTTTTATTTTTGTTGGCTTCTTTTATTTTTTTTTTTAATTAAAGAACCATATGAATATTGACGAACCTCAGCCTTCTTTGTGGCTACAGAAAATAAGTTTGAAAAACATCATCAAAGCTCAGAACAAAAATCAAAATGGCACAGAAAGATCCTTGTACTATTTAAAAATCCATGTACCTCATAACAAATTAACTACTACCACCTTGTTATTGCAGTGAAAGTCCTTCTATTCACTGGGATTCTATAAAAATGCAGAGACAGACACACTTCATAGCTAAATATCTCATGGGATGTGAGATATAATGGTAATCCAGTTAAGAATGGAGCACACTTGCTCAGGTTGTGCAGAACATCTCTCAGAATTTCTCTGTCTACAGAGAAAGAGCACTAATATAATCAACTCCTCAGCCTGAACTGGTATGTGTTGGCCCTTTACATTTTCACTCAGGATGTTGAAAGGGTAGTACGACAGCATGACCTACTTATCTTTGTACATACTCCATCACTCACCAGAATAGATGCTGTCCATGAACCTGAATAACTGGCCTTTTCTCATATTTCCTATGAGATATTATTAAAGCATTCATATCTGTGAACCAGACAAGCTTTGATTACTCTCCTCCTGTTTACAGCTTTGCATAAAACACAAGCCATCAAGTCGTTTTTCAAATTCTGTGAGCATATTGAACTTTCAGAACTAATCCTATAAACTAGATTCCCTGGGCTTTCAGAGCTTCCTAATATGGTCATTAAATATCTAAGAGATGAGGACACCTCACAAATACTCAGATGAACTATAAACTTTTCAGACTTATCATTAAAAAAAAAAAATAAAAAAAATCAGAGACAAAAGATAGGGCAGATTACAAATTAGTGCCAAGAGACAACCAAGCCATGTGCTTAACAAGAGCAACAAAGATGTCTAGGATAGCACAGACAGAACAGTCAAATATGGCTGCAGAATTTCAAAAGGGAAGAAGTATACTGTTTGAAAGGCTAAGACAAAATTATCCAGTACTTTTGTGATTTGTAAAATGGTTCTGAGGTGACATTTTTCCATTTAAAAAAAAAGTATTAAGATCTGAGAGAAGCACAGGAGTAACTATTCTGGCATTAGATATTCAGATGAAACTCAGCTTGCTTCTTATTCAGTGATGCATAAAATTCTAACTACTCTTACCGTCTTCACAAATGTTTATACATTTAATCCAAGTCAAAACTTTCAACCTGAGACAGTGCTCCCATTTAGGAGACCACATCTTTGTTAGATAATTCTCTATTAACCCTACACCTGGTCTTGTGCAGACCCTCTCCCCCTTTAGACTTAAGGTCTGAAATTTATACCTAAAGACTCCTTTGATTCCATGGAACTTTACAGGCTAGACCAAATCAGTGCTGTGCAGAAAGAAGCATACTGATAGAAAGAGGATAAACTCTCTTCTCATTCCTTTCACCTATCATCCATCATCTACCATACCTGCACTTTTTTAACAAAGTTAGGGAATTTCGCAGTCACTCCCAAGTAAGCAACTTGCTTGTCCCAGCTAAGGGTCTGCTGAACAGAGGCTGGCCATGCATTCAGAAGTGGAGAATGCTTTGGCTCAATCAGACAATTTCCTCTAGACGGTAAGGGCTGGAAAGACCTTTTGAACATGACTACATAGTAAAAGTGACACACATTTCAGATCAGTAACTCAGCTGCTTTGTATTTGGCTATGATAAATATTTTTTCCCATCCATCCATCCAGATAATAAAGGGCTTGGCTTTATTATAACACAGCTAAGCTAGCTCTAATGATGCTAGGCCAAAACATTTTCAACAAGTTGTTCAAACATTATTAGTTTTATCCTAGAAAGAGCAAGGTACTCGTCTTGGGATTTACTAACTAAACAGATGTTCAAACACTAACAAAGACATGCAATGTCCATTAGCTAAGCTGCCAGGATCTTAGGAACTTCCATTACATTGTACTCCTCGCCAATTGCAAGCCAGCTTTGTTCCACCACACTTCCCTGTAATCAGAGCAAACAGAACTGCTCCCAGCATGACAGGACTGGAATGAGTTAGGAACATATCCCCATTCCAAAGATCAATATCAAGAGGCACACAGCAGACTCAGTTCTTTGTTTCTTGATTACTAAAATCTGTGACATCTGAACATAATGAAGGTGACTGTGTTTAACTGTTATACAGTCATTTGTAACGTGTGCTTATGGCCAACATATTTTACTACTGAAACATGTTCAAACCTCAGAAGGAGAACTATTTCATTCTCAACTCTCCATAATTCACATGTGGTATAGAGGTTCCCAGTTGTGTCATATGCCAAGAGAAGCTAAATAAACTTTCACAATAATTATTAAAATTATTCTTTTTAGAGAATGAGGGAGGTGAAGTGATCTCTGTCCAGAAGGTGCAGTTTTTCCATAAGTTACATTCACAGTATGTACACATTTCTGTCACAGTGTACCAGTGATATGTTCTTCATGTGGACCTGACTTCTTGTACAAATTAATCCTCTCTTGCTTTGCTATCAGAAAATTGTCATGTAGCAACAAGGAAAGAGGAATGCAGCATGTGGCCTGTGAAGAGGTGGGTGACTAAACATATTTTAATGCAGTTTAGATTACGTATCTGAGAGTTCCTTATCTCAGTGGTACAGAATGAGATCTTCCATAGAAGACCAACTGATTCGCCGAGGTCACTGGTACATATGCGTTTCCTGGAAGGAGACAGAATTCTGTAATGCAAAGAAATTCTACTCTAGTAACTTCTGCAAACCAAATTTGGATGTACATTGGCCCTTTTTATTCTCCTCACCATTTGAATAATTCATCAAAAAGTATTCAGGAAGCCTAACCTCAGATAGGTAAAAGGACAAATTCTAACTCACAGCTTTCAGAAGTCAAAAGTCCATATATACAGAAGATGATACAACAGATTCAATACTGGTAACTAAATAGTATCTGCAGTTAATTAGCTTGAAGTATTTGAGATGTTTCATACGACAGCTTTAAGGAAACAAACAAGATCAGAACAGTTGACATTTTATCTTCATGCATAATTAAATTGGATCACAAATCAAAGACCTCCCCATCAGCAGAAAAGCAGCACTGGGCCTAACTACATCAGGAAGTTCCAACAGCACTCTGCCTTCAACAAAATATTGCAGGAGCTCTTCTGAAACAGGAGCCTAAACTTGCTTTCATCTTCTGTCAATTCTCATTGTTCCACTGTGACACATAGAGAACAGTCCTAGGGGTTCAATCCAGAGGTAGGTCTATTGCCACGACAGGCTGGCCTCAAGCAGGTAGGAGACAAGGCATCTCCTTGGCTGTTCACAGCTTTTCTACTTTCCATTTGCCATTCAAAGCTCTGCACTTTCCTAGCCCCAGGGTTCCTCCTCAGCCCAGTCGAGTAGGATCTACTTCACATCTTTGCTGAAGTAAATCACATAAATGCTTTGCATATTTGGCAAGCAATATCCTTCCCCAACTTCTTCTATAAGTAGATGCCAAGTCATGCTGTTTTACTGACTCAACTGCTAAAAATCAGAACAGCACTTTCCATAAAGCCCACATTTCTCTAAGACCTAGGTTTGAGGGGTTGGAGTTTGCCTTTTATTCTGAGACAATGAAAGTCAAACTGCCTCACCATGAGGCCCTTTTGGGGACATCAGTGCCTTTAACGCAGTATTTTGTCTCACCCCCCACTCCAAGTGTAAGGCATCCCTCATTCTTGGCTCCTGCACACAGAAAATGAAAGGATGTTTTCTGAGGGCCAGAGGTAGCCATGTCTTGCAGAAAGTTGGCTTTCAGCAGGACTCTTCAGAAAACAAGCCAGTACAATGCTGTTGTTTACTGATCACACTACATTATAACACATCTTATAAGACACATAGTAATCGCCCAGTTGCAGAGAGGCAGTATTTGATTATGAATTGTTTGTGACAGGTGACAACGCTGTTGGCAATTAGTCCAAATTGCCATGCAAACTGCCAGCAGCAGTCTATTACCAGATATAGACCTGCGAGGAGAATCACTGCGAAAACAGACTGAGTGCACTGTTACCTCCAGGGCTGGCTGCCAGTTCCAAATGTCAGGGCTGTGCTACTGCAGGTCTCAGAATCCTGTCCACCGTATGAGCCACTTGACATCTTAATAGGCTTGCCAAAACAAGGAGGGTTAGCTATTCAAACCCCTGTCTCTCTCTTGCATCAACAAGTCACTTATATTTTAAACACTGCTAACAGCACTTACTGACTATGCAGAAGGGTGATCAACACTCAGGAAAGCAGCCTTGCTTCTGTCAATGCCAGCATGATAAGTAAGGTGAAGAGGAAACATAATGCAAATATTTAAGCCTTATTTAGTCTCACCAAAACCTTGGGTAGTTCAACCTGATCTACTGCCAACCCACTACATCTGGACTTGGTTTCTGGTGAAAGCATCTACAGAAACAAATAAAGTGATATAATCCAGTCCTAAATAATAAGCAGAGCTTAGAAATAGTCTGTCATGACAAATGGAAACTATGCTGGTACAAATAGCAAGAACTTGCCCAGTGATGCAGTAAGAGAACTGCCATCAGAGCTGAAGTCCTGGCACTCTCTTCTTAAAGAGACTTAGAGGGGAATGGTAATGCTGCATTTCAGTCAGAACAAAATAATGCATTTCTATAACATGTCATCTCAACAACTTCATAGCAACTCTAAGTTGTGAACTCCCTTTTCCTGTGACTACGTAAGGGTTGTCCCTGCTCTGTCAATGGAGAAATTGACAGAGCACAGGCAGGATATTCTGCAAGTCTCAAGGGAAACCAGAAGTGGTGGCCAGATGAACTGAGGCTAGAGTGCAGCCAATTGCCAGTAGACTCCTGAAACAATAACGCAGCAAGCCCTCTCCAGGCTCTGCTTCTCTAAATAACTAAAGTGATTTGGGGCTTCATATCTACAATCAAGATACTAACAGTCAATTAATACGCTTATACAGTGAAGTGCTGACACTCTTCAACAGACACACTCCAGCATGCCTAGAGAAGCACGTAAACAATATAATGAAGAAATTTGATGACTCTGAAGAGAATCGCTCTCTACATAATAACCACTCCATGCCAACAGGCTCTTGAAACCAGGAGTGAAAAGAAGTCACCTCCATATCATAACTTTGTTGGACTGTGTGAAACAAGTTAGCTGGCCAGTGTCTTGTGAAGAACAACTCACCATAGAAACATGGAAGCACCTTCCATCCAAACTGGCCCTACCAGGAAACAGCTCAGGTTGTATCAATGAAGTGGCTCAGCAGACAGCAGACTGAAATCTGACATCACTACTACATATGGTACACCAGGCCCGTGATTCAAGGAATTCAATATGCCTGGCAACCAAACCAGGTTTTCTTTCCTCAGTAAAGCAAAAATCGAAGATGAGGACACAGTATCTTACCACAATTCCTTCCTCCCACCCCTGACAAAATGAATACAAACAGAACACCATTCTTCCTGCTGGAACGATAAACTGGGTCTCTCCACATACCATAAGTTAAGGAACCCCCAATACAGCTTTGGATATCAGCAGGTCTAAGCTTCAAGGAAACTACAAAACTAGCATTTACCCTTGCAACTACTTAAGTCTATGCATATGATTACTTTCACTAAATAGAATTAGGTATTACCATAACTTTAAGGATGTAAAGAGCTGCAGTTGCAGAAGGCTTCTGAGGCAGCACACCACTTATGCAAGTGCCATTGGACTTCACTGAACAGATTTAACTTTGCCCCCACGTTGCTCTTGATACTTACATTCTTTGCAAATTCATAACAATTAGTTGATGTGTTCAGAAGAAAACTGTCCATTCCTAACAACTTCACACATGCAAAAAGGTGAAATCCCATTCAGCTCCAAGTAACCACCAAAGATACCATGCACCTGAAACATTTGTAGCACAAAACTTTAATCTTTCTAATTTTTCAGAAATTTTAGTTCTTGCAGAAAGCTGCAGTTTTAATTATCTCTCCATGAACATCTACTTCCTAATTCTCAACAAGACCAGCTACACAGTGCTTTGTAACAGCGAGAATCTTCCACAAAAAAAAGAAAAAAAGCTGCCAAAACTTGGCTTGCAAACCAGCATACACATACAGGAACTTTGTAGAACATAATCCTCACTCAAGATAACAATTAGTGATGTCATTGATTCTAAATACGGACATTTCCACATGTGCAAACATGAAAGATGATTAGTAATGGCAGGATCCACTTCACCTAACTAGAGTTAACCCATTGTCAGGCATCTAGGCAGTTACCTCTGGGGTCAATGGTGAGTGACAAGGCCTTCGAGAGGACAAGTCATCCTGTCCTAAGACAGTCACTGCAATTCCAGTAAGCTGGAATGAATCACCACACGGCAGTGCTTTTCTTTCTCTCAGTACAGCAAGAGGCTGGAATCCTAGTTTTTACTCAGAGAAGTGAGATTTATGTCCCCTTAGGAAACAGAGCAATAAACCCTCTGTCATGACCTTAGGTGGTAATAGTTGAGATCATGGCAACTAGCTAAATGTAGATCATACCACACGGGCAGTAGCATGAATTTGCAGGGCTGCTCTCACTCCCTGCTACATGGAGATGCTTAATCCTTTACAAAAAGAAAGGGAACAACTGGCACTGAACAGCCATGGAGATTTCTTTTCCTACCAGAATGGTATGTATGTAGTTAGGTAGCATCAGCTTGTAATAGACTTAAAGTCATGGATTTTAAAGTCGTGGTTTGTGTTTTGACAGAGAAGTTGTCTGAAACCAACCATATTTGGTGCAAATATCACAGCTGAAAGTGTCAATTCCAGGCTGAAAATGTGGCTGTACTTAAATTATAGACCAGGCTGCATTGGAATATTTGAGATTCTGTGGCATTAAGATAACTAATCCAATGCCAGATGGCACAGTTCTTTGGTGAAAGTGGTAGATCTGGAACACTAAAACAGCAATTTCATAACATGGTCACCTTTTCACCTTCTCAAGAGTCCCATGGAGGCTGTGTAGCTCACCATCCAAATGAAATTAAATCCTGACACACCTCTGCTCTGACACAGATGAGGCTAGGGCCCTTTTCTTTGAAGATGGATTTGGATCTAGATTCCTCAGAGGAAATCTGCACCCCGGCTGCAGCCATAGATCTAAGGATGGTTATTCATCACTGGTGGTCTCTGGATCCAACCTCTTTGGAGTACTGGGGGATCTGGACAACTCTATCAATGATAAAATAACGGAGTTGATAAAGTGTAATGCATTTAAACATCAGCTGCTTAACATATGCTGCACTGGACATCAGATATGGTAAGGAGTCCTCTCAGCTAGCTACACAGTTATCAGGAAAGTGCTGATTTACTCATCTTCAACCTGCTTTACTGCTACTCTGTCAACAAACCCCAGTTAGTTTTTCTAATTGCAAACCAGGTTGCACTCCAGAAACAGTCAATATTATTAGCTGAATTTAACAATCTGTTCAGGCAGATCCTCTTTATTCCAATGTTGACAGAGACAAAAATACAACACTAAGAAAAGGAAATACAGATTAAGTTCATGACAGATTTATGTACATTATTGATCATGTGAATCCAGAGACAGCACTAAGGAATGGAAATGGAGTGAGATGTTTCCTGAAGCAATGTTTTAGATCATGATCATTTTTGCACCATAGTCATCTCTTTAAAGAGATGACAAAAGCCCTATGCCTATAACCTCCCACTTTCACAGAACAGCCATGCTGCATTCTTTATTTAGGATCTGGTTTTGCAATTTCATACACAATCAGCCTTTTCATAAGCAAGTCCACTGACAACAAGGCAGTCGCCCATGTAGGCAGGGATTTCTCCTGCAAGCAAGGGTTCGCAGGCATGTGTTAGTATGTTCCTATTAAATTGACACTATTGTGGTCTCTTAATTTACCTAACAAGCATTTCAGCTCATGTAACAAGAACGCCCTTAAAATAAATTTTTATTTTTACTTCTGTTATCATTTCAATACAAATCAAGCGATGTTATCCTGAGCTACAGGGTGTAATATTAATTTGAAATCTAGAATGTCATCAGGAAAAGAAAAGGCAGCTCACAGTAACAAAACACTCTATTATCAGTCTGCAAAATACACGTGGCATTTAAAAGACAGAGATCCCCATATCCTTATGAACTTTCAGAAGGATCTGTTACAAAATGCCATGAGCAACTGAGAGGTTGTTGTAGTGTTGGGATGGAAAGGAACTGGCCCCCACCAAGAGTCTTGTGACATACAGCATGGCTAACATGGGACTGAACATCCTCCTACAATGATGCAGCCCTACCTATCAGATGTCCATACCATGCTTGAGGCTCTTAAATTCACAATCAGCACACTGTTTGTCTTGATAAAACAAAGTTACTTGGACCTGGAGATGTTTCTCAGAGAGATATAAAATGCTATAAAACATTTCCACTGATCAGCAGACAAATTAGTTCTAGTTAATGATGTGAGTTGACACTTGCGTTGCACTGTACATCTTCAAATGGCTGTGCAAACATTAAATTAGTTTTGCTGCATTTGTATGAAGTAGGGACATATTATTAGGCTTATTTTTACATTGGAGAAACAAAGAAGCACAAACTGATTTTTTTTTTTTTTTAAGCTGCTGTGTGTGCTTAATTCTGCTTCCACTGAAATAAATGGAAAAATTGTCAGTGCCAGATAGGGTCCCTTTATACTCCTCTGGCA
The DNA here is from genome assembly GCF_004027225.2 of Strigops habroptila. Taxonomy (NCBI): domain Eukaryota; kingdom Metazoa; phylum Chordata; class Aves; order Psittaciformes; family Psittacidae; genus Strigops; species Strigops habroptila. Next base: position 60,474,529 of record NC_044281.2, on the reverse strand, counting down.
GGGTAGAAAGCCTAGTTTTAAGTATCTTGACCTTGCAGGCAGTGTAATGAAACCTCAGTGGAAATATGAATTAGGCCTCCATCAGCTTGAATGGGAATGGATTCACATAAGCACTGCGTGCTTTTGAAAATCTGCAGTGGGTGTCCACTGTTAAAAGAAGGTGATACTAACCAAGTTATTTCATTAACCTGTGTGTAAAAAAATTGCAAAAGCAGAAAGGCTGAAGGTATCTTGTAGTAATAAGAGCCCAGAAAAGGATGCTGACTAAGATGGACATCGATGGAGGACTGAGGCTAGCCACCCTTGCTGGATGCAAACATACTGCATTCACTGTACATGGATATTTATTTCCATTAGCTCCTAACATGATTAAAACCTGAGAGATACTCTGTGTGTGAATATATATGTAGGACTTCGGACTGAAATGCTGTTTCAAGAAAACCACCCAAGTTTGTTTAAAATTCTATCAGTTCAGTAAGTTGTTCTCTCCATTCTCCCCCTCCACCCCCAGTGGTTACACTTTAACCATGTATGGAAGAGATTTCAGAGGTCTGAGTCATTAAAATCTACAGAGAATAAAAGAACTTGGCAAATATGAAAGAAAAGCATTTCAAATGGCTCTGAGACAGCCTGCTCTCCCTTGCTACTGTGATAGATGAAGATGTGATAGATGAGTTTCCATGTGTAGGAGTTGTCTATTTGAGATTTTGGACAAGTCTATAAACTTCATCACACACAATGTGCCCCCAAATTGGTTCAAATATAAATTACCATGTCAAAAACTGTGGGAAACCTTCTGATCTTTTTAAAAAAAGAAACCAACATTTAAAGTAGTAATATTGTGTGTTATCTGCAGACGAACTTCCTGCGAAATATTCTTATCCCTGCCAAAAACTGTGGTATTTTGGGGTAATTTCTTATTTACAACCCTTCAGTGTGCATGCAACAGCAATGTTTTGCCATTTTTAGGAGTGGCTGGTCACATGAAAAGCTCTAATACAATTTAAAAATCACCATCTCCTCTTGCGGCACGTGACTTATCGGGGAGAACATTACAGCAGTCTTCCTCTTCCCTATAAGAAACAGACATTCAGGAAGAAAAAAAACAAACCAGCAACACTTTGAAGAAAGATCCAGGATACAGGAAATGTATGGAGCTTACACAACGATAAGACATTACCCGTAAGCATGTGGAATTTACCATGTACAACATCCTGCTCCTGGTAATAGTGTAAGATGCAAGCAGAATTAATGGATATGTTCCACTCCCCGTTTCCATATTTTTAGAAGACATTTATCCATACATCCACCACATTTGCCTTTATGAAAAACAGATTTCTGATTACACTCAACTTTCAAACCTTTTAGGATGTTCCCATTCAGATCATTGCAAAGTAATCACAATTCAGTGAGATGTTTTCTCCCTGAAGATAATGCAGCAGGACTCAGATTCTCAAAGAGCTCATTGAGGAACGGGGATTCAGGAAATCTGAGCCTTATTCCCAGCCCTCTGCAATCACTGCACTACAGAACAGTGTCTCATTTTCTCCATTAGAAAACAGAACTAAAAGCACCAGTCTTCTTTTCAAGCACTTAAAAAATTGATCAATACTCTATAAAAGCTTTGCACTTTTATCACCATGTTAAATACTCAGTCTCCCCACCCCAAACCAACCAGATTTTGACAGTTATTTGCTGCATTCTCCCAAATTATTCCAACCAACATTTACACCAATTCAGTCACAGCAGCATTTCTCAAGAGCAGAGACTTCACTTACTCCTGCGTCAACCCAGAATAACTGATTTCAAATGCAGTTACAGCCAGCTCTATTGCAGTAAATCCAAGACATGGCCCTCATCATGGAATCTGATCCATGCCAGTACTTACAGCCATACAGATCCCAACCAGAGAGAGTGCATTCATCTGCCCAATCACAAAAAACACCCCAAAACTGGGATGAAAACGCAGAGAAAGACAAAGTGATTCCTAGTGCCATTTGATTTCTGATGGCATCATTAACAATTCCCTTACTTCTACAAATCTCACCTTCCTTCCTACCCAGCCATTCACAACATGAATAAATTGGGAAGAATGAGAATACCAAGCACACTGAAAGAAAAATCCACCTATACCTTTTAATTACTTCACAGATGACAGTCTTTCTATGCATACTATCCACAAGGAAGTATATCACTACAGATAATTAGTACTCTGTTCTTTGTCAAATACATTAATTTCAAATAATCTTTAAAGAATCACTTGCACATCAGGCAGAAAAATCATATATTTAAACAATACTTCCTATAAACCTTTTCACATTTTACCTACTCTCCCTAACCTATTAACGAGGACCCAAATTTGCCATTTACTCATTTTTCTTCAACTTTTTTTTACTCCAACATCAGAAACAGCAGAGTTGAAAATTATTTTGTCATACAGAAGATATCAGGACACCAAGTGAGGATGAAGAATCTGGAGAGGTATCAGAGTGAGCTGCAAAACGGGCTAGCAAAGATTTGAGTGCCAAAGGCTTCTTGTAACCTGGCAAAATTATGAGAGGTAGGCAAAAAAGAAATAGACTTCAGAGTTTATCCTCTGTGAAAATTAAGTGTGTCTTAAGAGTCTTGGTTGCTCTGAACATAACACTGTGGGAATTCGAAAACTAATCAAGTCAGGAGCTGAATGGGGTTTCTTGTATGATAGGACACCCCTGAGTTATGTGATCTCGGCCCTGGAGAATCTACCACATACAGAGCCAGCAGACTTCAATGGAATCTAAAAATAATTTAGAAGTTACATTAAAACATATTCATGTGCTAAACATTACTGCAGCTTGCCTAGTAAGGGACATGAACACATAAATCTCTGCTTCCCTCTATTCAGATATTACCAAAACCACAATCAAAAATAAGAGACAAATATTTCACTTCTGTGAGATAACTGAAGTGAAATGAGACATTTTCTATGTGACAGATGTGACTCTTCCCTAGCAAAGCTTTCAGCAGATCTTTAATTCAGCATATGCCTTCAGTAAAAATACAGATGATGCAGCTACCTGAAATAATCTGTTCCCATAGTTCAGTATTTTTATTACAGCATTATCTAAAAGTCCAGCCAAATCCTATCCCTAATGTGCTAGGTGTGAATAACATTATAGTCCTATCAGACTAGTTCACAGCCAATACAGGCAAATGAAGCATTATTACATTCACAGGTGGGGAAACTTAATGCAGACAGATCAAATCACATACTAGAGATCACACAGAGTGTATGCCACAGAGGCAGGTATTAAATTTATTCCTCCTAGTGAGCCTCAGTTCACTGCCAAAGTTTCTTTTTACCTGCCACAGGGCAGGCTGGACAGGCTGCTATGCCCACTTATGCCTCCATCTAGTTATTTCTCTCTTTCTTGTTGTCCATGGACTATAGGTGTGCAAGACAGTAAACTACCACATGATGGTCATACAGAGAGGATATTTTGCATCAGGGAAGAGCATTCAGTCACCTCAGAGGAGTCTCATAAGAGAAATCTCTCCTATAGAAGAGTCAGGAAGCCCTCTACAAGGTGCTTTAAAAGCTATTAACCACACTTTGGGTTCTGGCTCTTCCTCTAAATAACTGCCTCTATTGAATTGTTTGCCTCAGGAAGTTGTGGAATAACAAAATTTGTCATTTAAATTTCAAGGAAATCATCTGGAAAAGTGTGACAGGAAACTGAGACATGATGTTCAGTACTGTTCAGCCCCCTGAGCTCAGGTCATCAACAGCCATCTCAGCCATCTCCATTCACCGATAGGAGAAGTGAGAAGGCACTGGTGGGTGCTTGAGAAAGCCGTGCTGCTGCTCCCTTCTTCACTTGGAAGCAGCAGCAGGTAGCCCTTTATTTACAACAATATATAATACAGCTCCAGCCTATAAGAATGACCATAAGTTACTCAGCAAGATGATGACTACCTAAAGGCAACATTAAAGTTGAAGTCCATCATGAGAAAGAGAGAGGGTTGCTATCATCAGCTATCACTCAAGTCTACCTAAATCAAAAAGTGTTTTTTAAATGATCCTAGAGTTACTGCTTCATTTAAGCCCAGTTTTCTCAACCAGACAGGCTCATAGCCTGGAGCTATGTCAGAATGAAACCCAGATCAGCTGCAGTTTTAATTTCTCAGACCAAAGTCTACAGAAGAACTCTGGTATCCAAGAGCAGTAGCTGAACTGCTCCACACAACACAGGCTACCTGTGGCCATAGGAATGCCCAGAGTAGGCATATGCCATTATGGGGAAGCACAGGCTACTTGGTGCCATGGAAATCTCAGGTGAAATGAACATTGCAAGGACAGATGAAGGTGATGACTAGAGTAGAATAAAACTGGGAAATGAGAGTGAAGATCCTACCCAGGTATCAACCTCAAAGCTTGTCTTAAAGTCCAAGCGTCTGCATGCTCACAGAGACTGGAACTTATAAAATTAAAGGAATTCTTACTGTGAAGGTGGTGAGGCACTGGAACAGCTTGCCCAAAGAAGTGGTAAATGCTCCATCCCTGGCAGTTTTCAAGGCCAGGTTGGACAGAGCCTTGGGCAACATGGTCTAGTGTGAGGTGTCCCTGCCCATGGCAGGGCGGGGTTGGAACTACACGATCTTAAGGTCCTCTCCAGCCCTAACTATTCTATGATTCAATGATTTATGCCAGCACAAGCAAGAAAGACCTAACCCTAGGTCTCATTTTAAATGTTTTAACTGTGCTACTAATTATTGTGTCAAATTATCAAGTTTGAGTCTGGCCCTAAATGGTTCCAGGTGCAGCAGAGAAATCTAGAACCAAACCCAAAAGTTTCGAAGGCTTAATGTCAGCCTCAATTCTCTGTTAAATTAAGACAATAATTTGAGCCCCAAATTTATTAAGGCGCCTTGAAGTTCAGCCCATTTTACTGCCAGTTTCAGTAAAAACTCTCTCAAATTTGCAGTTAGATGCATGGCATCTCTTTTACTTTTGTTTCAGCATGTTCATTTGGGGAAATTTAACAGGCAAGAGATGCCTATCTGAGAATGGAATCAATCAGGAATGCAGTTACAACAGAAAGAATTTCAGCAGACCATAAAAGAGAAAGAGAGGGGAAAAAAAGAAAACCCTGCTACAAGAATAGTCCAGCAAAATGCAACTGCACTGAGTTTGTGCTGCTTCCCAGTACTCCAGAGGGAATTCTGCTATTTGCTGAGTTTAGTGAACGTAATTTAGTGCCGACGGAAAACCAGAAAAAAAAAAAAATGTACCGCTGCTTTCACCATTTTCTAAGTTCTGCTTCATATGAGAAAGCATACAAAAGACAGAGAAATTATTGTACTGCTGCGAAAGCGGACAGAAACTTGCAAAGCAGATGTTCTTAGCATACATAAGAGAGACTGATTAGACATTCAATAAAACCATACAACCAAGATTAAAAAAGTCACTCAGCAGGCAGAGATAAACCAAGAAATATGAGACTCACACGGTATTTTGGAAACATCTGTAGCAGTAAGTCAGTCTCATTTTATTATACAGTAAAAGGGAATCAATACTTTCCACTACACATCATACGCAACACCATTTGAATTACTTTCCTCCAAGAATCTCCGTATGCAACTTTAGGGAATTTATAAATAATTCAGAAGAGATAGAAACAGTTAACAGGAAATGTAAATTGAAGTAATTCAAACAGAATCTACCTACGAAGGTCTTGGAAAGGTCTTAAATCTTTCAAGGTTTTAAATACTTACTTCTTGCAGCCAAAATCAAATCGGCTGAATATCCAGGAAAATTTTCAAAAGCTTGCATTAAAGAGCTTAACTAGCTGAGAACATGATGTAGCCTTTCCTTTGGACTACCAAGCCATAGGCATTTACTCACTCAACATAAGCACAGAGCATTGTAGTACAGCCTTTTACGTAGCGATGCCAAGGAGGGGGGAGGGAGGGGAAAGCCCTTCCCCAAAGGTTTTAGTTCAGCCCACTCATTAAAATTCAGAGTGGAAACAGCTGCCGTAGAAAGGAAAAGGATGTCCAGGCAGTTTTTTATGAAGTTGCTTAGGTGTAATACAGTTTCATTCTGCAATCTCAGAAAGAAAACCCATTTTTCTTCTGAATTTCATTTTTCCTCTGCCTTTCTCTTAAAGAAACTGGCTCTAACTCAGCTCAGAAATAAGTACAACATAGTGGATAGCCCTCCGTTTTCACAATCATTACATCTCACTAGAGGAAAACAGATCCCTAAAATATCCTCACTCTCCTCTCTGCAAGGACTAGTATAAGTATGTGTGTGCTTTATAACGCTCAAATCTTCACGTAATGTAATCCTCAATTCATCTCAAATGACTGCGCACCAAGAAGTCCCAAGCAAACAACAAATACTAGCTCATGAACAGCAACATTTAGAATTGATAGCATGCCTCTTACAGATTATGACCTCAAAGTTAAAACTAGATAAGGAACAGAAGAGGGTGGTAAGAACAATGAAACCTCAACTGTTTGACATGAGGACACTGAACCAATGAGGATTCTTCAGCCTGAGAAAGTATTGGCAGAGAGGAGATGAGAGCACTCTATTACATTGTGAAAGGCACCAAAAATGCCAATCTGGGAACAACGGCTCATTCCTTCTGGTAACACAAGAACTAAGGGACCAAGAACAGAATTGTTTAGGCAGAAGTTTTAAACCACAAAGGGAAGTACCTTTTCACATTATACATAATTGGACTGCAGAGCTCATTGCCCCAGGATCTTGTGGAAGTCCACTGTGTGAGCAAGCTCAAAAAATTAAATTAGAAAACATGAAAGAACAATCCTAAATTAAAATTTTTAGCTTGGGAAGTTATTAACCACAAGTAACTACAAGGTGTGGATATCTCAGGTGAAGTAGCAATTTGGATTTGCCCTCTGCATTAACCTTTCCACTAAATCTGTGACACTGACCACTGCCAGAGCAGCAGATGTCATTACAAGGATCTTTGAGCCACAACTGTGTCCGTTCTTATAGTCCCATTCACCTAACTTTCACAACAGTCCTTAATGAGAAATTGTCTCTATTATTAGGTCCATTTCACAGATGGGGAATTAACTATGTACATTAAGGCCCAAAGCAGCACAGCTCTTTGGAAACTTTGACTAGTAGCCACAATTTGACAGTTTAGTACTACCCTTAAAAGTCATCCTGAAGTGACTTTGTACACCCCAAGGGCAGCACCTGACATGGCCTGCTCTTCAAATCCCTGCACTTGTGACTCCTCCCTGTTCACTCCAGTATAATTACTTCAGTAAAACTACTTTCATGAGCAAAGTTATTCACCAGGAGAAGTTTTTCCATAATGATTTCAGTAGCTATTACTCCTATTTTCTGCTCTCTCTCCCTCTGCCTACAGTTACAAAAGGTAATGCATTCTAATCATGAAATCCTACTGTAGCAAAGCTATTTTAAATACATGTGTGCTTTTTATATATTGTCAAATAGCATTTTTCAATGTAAGGCAAGCAGGCAATCACTGAGTAATGGCTGTTATTACAGCAGCAACTTGCAAATAGTTTGTGAAGCAAGGTTGTGTTTGCTTGCTGTTGTTGGGGTTTTTTTGTTTTTAAAAATACCCTTGTAGTGGCCAAGCATTACTGTGTGGTAAAAGGCATAACTGCCCACTGGCCCTGCTGGTTCAACAGCTGGTTTTAATTAATATTGAGAAACAAGATACTTTTATGCAAAATAAGTGAAATTACTTGAGATCCTCTTCAGATCAGGTCTGAGAAAAGCAGCCACAAACTCTGTTTCCCTTTTCTGCTCCTAATTTTAAACAGGGGCTTCATAGCTGTTTGTCTTTCATTGTGTGTTTAATGTTTCCTGGAGGCCTGCAAAGGCATGCAAAATATTTTAGATCAGGGTCTCTATATGGTTGTAATAGGAAATAGATATCTCCTTTTAAGATATGGGTTAGTACAGAAACAGAGATTATCTGAATGACTGCAGAGTCTTAAGTGCTTATTTCAAAGGGAAGGAAAGGACAGACATATATTCACTGCTTTACATTCACATCGTAGAATACAGATGCTGCCTATTTTTGGTTACTTCTTGTTAAGTAATCCTGGTACTGTTCTCTTTGTTGTAATTTTTCTTCATATTAAAAAGAAAGTTCTGATGCTATCTTTGCCAGCTAGTTCCTCTAAGCTGCAGAAGAGCCTCACAAAGAGAAAGCTTTCTTCTAAATCCCGGGCTGGTCATGACTTTAAGCCTGTACAAAATCTGTGGTCACCAGGACCTAGCAAACCACAGGCTTTTGTCTACCTAAGAAAATGCATGTTTCCTTTGCAACGCTTCACATCTACATCGAAACAACCTTTGGGAAAAATTCTGAGTGTTTCAGTGCGAGCAGGTTAGAAAATAGTGAAGACAAATGTAAACAAGGCTTTGCTTCTCACTTCATTTCATCCAATAGGAATAATATGTGCCATCTCCTTCCCAGCAGGGCAGAGGACGATAGAACAAGAACCGACGTTCTATTTCCTCTTGCACAGACCCTAATCAATAATCTTCAGGTCCTGATCTTTGATCCATTCATGGCAGCAAACTGATCCTGAGTCTCCTTCACTACTGTTTCCTGACAGGTCTATCCTTTCTCTCCTTCACTTTATTACTGCTAAAGAACCAGCAGAATTAAAAAATAACTTTGGGACAATTTGCCTTTCCTAGATGCAATCTTCCCTTCTTCAAGGCTTGACCAAAGCTGATGAAATCTCTATTCCCCACTCCTTCTTTCCCTCTCTTAATTAAAAGTTGCATGGTAAATCAAGAGGACTCAAGAGGGCCATTATCTTCATTTACTTGCAACTACACCTTTTATGTCAGAAGACATTAAGGAAATCACTGATGGAGTAACTCATGTAGGTGCAATGTGGTGGAATGATGGTTATCAAAACAACAATGAAGGTGCAACCAGATATTAGTTTAGTAGATGAATGAGATCAATACACTGATGAGACATTCTGGGACGCTCCTGTGTGCATTCCTCTTTGTACAGCAACTCCATCAAAATCTCCTAAAATACGCAGACTTGTGACAATTCAATAGCTAGATAGGAAGTCCCTTGGGTGTTACAGAGGGAACAGATGGTTCAATAAATGATGTTTTCCTCTGAACAAGTGCCTTTGCACACAAATGTTTTCACGGATTGGAAAAGTCACTACAGTGTTTGGAGGTGCAGCTGAATAGCCCTCAGAGTGCCCAGGTGATGAGAGTTACACCTGCACTATGAGCTGAAACAGCATAACAATTCATTGCAGCAACTGCAATCCAACAGGATTTTCTGAGCAGTTTGTCAGAGTTTTCATCTTGTCCCATTTAAAAAAAAAAAAAAAAAAAAAGAAAAAAATTAAAATCTGTTAAAGTATTAAATCAGGTTTGGGATATCAGTGAGTTTCTCCCAATTGTTTCTTCCTCACCCTCTTTTCCATTGGAACGGGCAAAGAAATGAAATGGAAAGGAGAGCAAAGGTATTTAAGTTAGGCAAGGAGAAACAGAATGGATGGGAGAACAATTTTTCAAGGAAAGAAAGGATTTCAAAGCTGAAAAGTGAAAAACTTTGTGTCCCATTCTGAAAACATAATTCAGTTAATCCTGCCATTAAAATTTAAGACCTTCTTTTGCCACATTTTGTTTTACAGTTTTCATCAGCAATTGTTTCTTTCTGGAAACATTCATAATTATTTCAAATTCAACACCAAGAGGGAGGTGGAAGTTGTAATATAAATGGACTGGATGGCTAAAACATATCAAAACAACCACCTTTTGGCTATTGGTTCTGGAATGGCAGGCACTGTATTACTAGTGATTTTATTATCTTTGGAAAATTCGCAGTGATTTTATTAATACACAGATTATTAACTTTGGCTTCAGATCATTGTTTCTATGATGTAATCAAGGGGTTCATGAGATCCTTCCCAAATTCTGCCACATTTGACTTTTTCAGGACATTTCTACAGTGTACCTTGAAAAACAGCTTTGTGTTTTCACTAAGATCACTGAAACATTGGTGGACAACATCTATTGGTCTCTCATCACAAAATCCTAAAAGATAATGAAGGGCTACTGCTCCTTAACTACCATCTGCAAGGACATCAGTGGCCCTCAGAAAACAGACACAATCCTAGATTTTAATGACAGTACTTCTGGATAAGCTCTCAATTCCCACTTTCAGCCTAACACGTACTAAAAAATTCCTCAGCGGTGCTATCTTTTTTTAAAAAATAAGCCCTTTCTCAACTGAGATCAGCAAGTTGTCCATGCCCAGCATTTTTCACAACCATGGAAGACAAGATTCATTTTGACTGAGGTCACCACAAACTGCCATGCTTACACTGAAGTCCCATGGGATATTTTAATACCCATCCTGAGCACCGAAGGCTCAATTTTCTCAGGATCCATTAAACAAATGCACATGCTTTATGGAACCAAACTGAGATTGACCTAGCTCAGAAATCTGGCAGGCTGAGGCAACATGATTAAGCATTGGAGATGCTGAGCAGAACCTCAACAGTCTCAATCTGTTCTTTGGATCATGAAGCTTCTCCCTTGCAGCTAACTTCCCCACTCACCCTGAAAGCATGCTGCTCTGGGAGTGGCTTTTCTCACCAGGGAAGCGAAACTTTCTTTTAATGTGGTTCATGGAAAGTGTTGTTGGTTTTCTTTCTCCAGCCCACCTAGGCTGGAGAAAAATATTAGTCCCACCCAAAACCCAGTATAACTTTGCCCATCTGTGGACGGTTCTTTTCAACTTGCAAGGAAGCAATTCCACAACTGCAGTATCTTGTGGCTCATTATGGCAACGGTGGTGTGGCACAACCACAGAAAGAGCTGTACTGGAATGGTTTGAGCGTAGCTATGGTAGAACACTTCGAGATGCTTTCATCCAAAAAAAAAGGTTTTATAAAAACAGGGATTAGATCAATTCTAGGGCAATTGTGGTTTCTAAGAATAGGAAGGACTCCCGATAAACTCAAAGAGTAATAGAGACAACTGGATACATAGGATGAATTTTATTCTAACTTGTCTTTAATGATAACTATGGGATATAGAAACTGAGCTGTGGTGTATAAACAGTACAACCACCAGGCATAACAAATGAATTTATTTCTGATCTGAAGTCTATCAGTAACATGAATCCTGTTATTACCTCCAATACCTGAACCTTTGGATCAGTCTCCCATGGGCAATGTGGAAAGGATATGAAGTCTGACAACTAGAGAAACAAGGCCAGTTTAATTTCACCAATATAGGAGAAATACTACTTCCCAGAAAAAAGGACCTGGGAGATGCCACAGTTGATCATATCACTGATTTACATAACTCAAAAGCCTTTATCAGTACCAGAAGCCTCCGGGTCACATAAAAGAAACCAATCAGCAATTCTGGCAAAGATGCAGCTGGGCGTCCCTCCTGGTTGAGAAGACATAAAGCAGCTTCCCCAGGCCAGTGAGGCACCATTTTGTCTTTGCTGGGTAAGATTTTAGCTGGGTTCATCCTCAGTATACCTGACCATGTCCCACCAACACTAGAGCTAACATGAGGGTGAAACTGGGGTAGGGGTAAAGTGGATCATATTTCAGTGGCAGCCAGGACTGGGATCAGTTTACACCAGTCATGAAACCACAGCTCCACAGAAGAACTTAAAAGTTATTCTACAGTTTTGCGCAACAAAGTAAAAGCCAAGAGAACAGATTGGGTAAGCCAGGTACTAGGGAACAAGTATGGTTGTCTGCACTTCCAGAACAATGCACCTGGCACCTCTGAAGACCTAGAACCAAACATCTGAATTTACTCTTAAGTGGTCTGCTCAAGGTCATCTAAAGAACCCATGGCACAGTAAGAAGCAGAGCCTAGAAGCCCTAACTTACCCTCTTTGGTTGGCTTAATCTTCTCCAGACACCTCATTTCCCTCCCTCCATGAAGGGCACACCATTTCTGATAAATCATTCTGTATGTTTACCATGTACCCTGCTTTCAGCACAAGTTCAAAGCACGCTGTTCCTTTCCCTGAGCTAGGTCTAGGTTAAAGGCAGTGTATGATCCACAGACACTCCAAATTTTCACTTTCGGTCTAGACTAGAAAGGTGTCTCAGCCACAAAGTTCCAGTCTGGGTCTTCCCTCGGTCTCTTTCTTGAATTTAGCGGAAGCCTTATCACTAGCTCTGCCTCCTCTCTGGATTTGGCTGAGGCCTTATCCTAGCTCTGCTTCCTCTTCTCTCCTGTTTCTCACTGCAGCCTGGTGGTCCCTCACATGCAGCACAGCTGCTTTTCCTTCCCTTTTGCTGAAGCTTATTTCTAAAAAGTCTCCTTAGAGCAGATGTTTCCCATGTGTTTCACCCTTTATTTTCTTCCCCACCCCCACATGTTCCAATGCAAGTAACAATTTATCTCCTTGATCTTTCAGATCCAACCCCAAAATAGTGCAAGCATCCCTTAATCAACCTGGCTAGCTTGGTTGGGGCAAGTAAAAAAATAGCAGTCTCTGCCTTTTCCCTTATGATAATACACAGGGAGGAGACAAAAAGAAAGCTTAACCTTGGCACAGCCTTTGGTTCCTATTTCACCTTCAGACTATCAGCTTTGGCTTTGGTATTTTTTTGGTTTTCTTCCACGGATGACATTTTATTTCTTGGAAATATTTTGTTAAGCAGGATTAAAATCTGCATCATTTGCCACTTTCCCTTCTACCTCATCCTCGTGGTTTTTTAGCTGCCACTTAAGTCTTCTTTACAGATATAAATCTTAAGTTTATAGACACTTTACAGGTCCCGTCCCCCTTCTCTGTGACATTTCCTTCTCTCCAGCTGTCTTTCCTTGGCACCAGTGCCTGTAGTGGCAGTAGACTTTTATACAAATTACCTTTGCTCTGCTTCATGTTTCTAAACTTGGTTTTAATATCAGGCCAATTCAAGCCAGTTTCACAAGCTTATGGTAAGTGCTAATCAAACCTAAAAAGAACACAGCTGGATGGGGCCTGTAACCCCAATACTAGGGTAATACAACTTCCTTTTTGGGGAGAGGGATGGGTACAGCCCTCCTGTGCAGTATTATTTTTCTCTGAACAGGCCTACTCGCTTTAGGCCAAGTCCTGAACACTGTCACTGGTCTACAAAAGAAGCACATAACCACACTCCGTAGGCTGGTCAGCCAACCCTGCCCCAAGGAGTGGGTAAGCATCAGACTGTGAAGGGCTAGCACCTGCCAAGTGATCAGATCAGCAGAAGAACCCAAGCACCCAGAAACCTGAAACTAGAAAATAAAGTCATCCAGACTGTCCAAACCAGAGTCAAACACCTCTGGATGGAGGCTTACACAGACACAGTCCACAAAATACTTTCCAAGAGGGGTTTCAATCTTTAATGTCCTGACTCTGGTCTCATTTCCAAGCAGGGAGTACCCAGTAGCTGTGTTGTTTCTCTGCGTCCCACAGCCGTGGCACTAGTCACACTGCAGAACCACTCACAAATGGACTTGAGCTGGCAGAGTCAGCAAGCAGGAGGAACAGCATGTCCAGCCTTCTCGCTTCGCTGGCAACTGTGTCAGACAACAAAAGCTAGTGACAGGACGTCCCTTTTCTGACAGCAATACTCCTGGATTTGCTGTCTCTGTGCAAGTAGCTCTCCCACGTGTGATTTTCCATATTCCATGACTGCTCTGATAAAAATTGCTGCATTCAGCCAAATGTTTAGTTACTCCTCTGTATACTAAAAATGACTGTGCGGGTGAGGGAAAGCAAAGAGAAGTGTAATGGTCTGAGAACATAAAGTGCAGTGCTGGGCAAAGAAGAATTTTGCTTTCCAATGCCACATGCAGGTTTTTTGCAGGGACAAAATGGGCACGTAGGCACTGAAAAGCCCTACGCAAAGACCTTCATTTCATTTCCAGCCTTACTCAGAGTTTCCCTCCAGGACTTGAGCTGAGTCATTTTATCTTCCAGCGTTTCATAAACAGGCAAAGCTCACATTAACACTACATATCTCAAGGTTGTATACCCAGAGTCTTTCACTATACTTGCACTATGCACAGATCTCAGATGAAACCTCAAGACACCACAAAACAAAACTGGCAGAAACCTGCATAATTTTGTAGCACTGTCATGTAATTATTCTTAGGAATAATCTAAGAGCTTGCACTTGTTAGCTGTAATAGGTAAAAAGCTTTCTAGTGGTATAGGCAAGATTGAATGCACCTGAACAATGCATTTGGCTGTGTCGAGATTGCTGTGGAGCCCTGCTGCTCCCAATACTGCCACAGACAGCAAGGAGGAAATGTAGCAACTGATGCCACTTCTTTCTCAACACCAACTATCTCACTGTTTCATGCACTCTTTGACAGCTTTGGTTTCTCAGACCAGAGAGAACCTTTTGGTGACTTTTTTGGGGGGGTTTATTTTAGGGCTATCTAGCTGCATAGACAGCTTTGCTCAGAGCCAGCCTCAGCATCGCTAGCTTTTCCTACACAGTCCACTAGACTTGCAGATTTACTGAGACTCCTTTTGGCTGGAAGCTCATCATGCAATGTTTTCTGTAACTCCCATATAGGCCACATTCCAGGCAACAGGTAAAAACATCTGCACCACCTTTTGTTTTTCAATTCCTTGATATTACTGTAAAAACAGAAAAGGAAAAACTGCAAGAAGCCATTCGAATTCAGTATTAATTGAAAGAGATTCAGTTCTGGAAGCACCAAATCAATAAAAGAAGCTTCCTAGGTGGAACACAGAAGAAAAAAAAAAAAAAAAAAAGTGCAGAGCTCCAAAGACCAAAGGTAATGAAGGAACACTTGCATTTTGATCAGAGTAGACCAAAGAAACTATACTTACTGCTTTTCAAGACAGACACTGTGAAAGACTTTATTCCATTTAGCTAGTATGCAGAGACTATTGATAGAAAGCCACCCAAAGTGTCCCATCCTCAGTATCTGCAGGAAGCTTTCAATCAGATCTGGATACTGAAGCCATCTCTGCTTGAATGTTACAAAGTGGCAAGAGAGAATTCTCCTATCCATTCCTGGTCATATAATAGTCCAGCTTCTCTCATAGCTAACAACTGCTTTTCCATTCTTTACTACCTCCTAAATTTGTTGTATCACTTCAATTCCTCTTTTCATTCTTGTTACACCTTCTGATTTGTTAGTTTCTAGACCTGCAAATCCCCTTCTCTAACCACCACCTTCTCAGAAATCATTTTTCCTTCAGATATTTCTCACCCTTCGTCCTATAAGCAGATGTGCTGTATGTCATCATCTAGGCATGATTTTGACTGAAGGCTCTATAGTGAAAAGAACGGATCTTGGTTATGTTTGTGAATCCTTGTCTAACTTTATGCTTCTGTATAAATGTTTAATAGGTACTAATGCATTAGCTCGAACAAGCTGTGTGCGCTAGTACTCAGCGAGACTGTTTGGATATAATCCTTGCTGACTGTCAGAAGCTTCTGGAATTAAAAAAAACTCCATGCAGTTGTTTGATGACACTGCAGTTTCAAAGCTAAAGGATTGCATTGTTCAAGTAGTCTAACAAAACATCATAGCGCTGGAAATGGCCCTATCTACTCTTTCCATGTTTGAATTAGGATAGAGTTTGGAAGCTCAGTACTATGAATGCGGGGCTGCGCTGAGCTGCAACCACTGTGCCTTACTCTCCTTCATGTTATCTACCTCTAGACCTCCATGTTAACAAAATTTTAAACAAATATTTCAAATATCAGCTTTCTCTTTAATGTTGGCTGAAGGGTCTAGAATGATCCTGTCCATTTTCACACCGCTCTTGGCTTGATTTTTCTCTGGGTTTCAGTGTATTATGTATCATGTAGAATTAATTGTGAAACAGAAACCCCAGTGGCAGATCAAATGCATAGCTTTTGTTTCAGGGACCAAATAGATGCCGAATGATTCATCACTGACACCACACAGGCAGCGAATGCTCAAGCAAACAGGGAATGTATGATGTCTTGGCCTCAGGGCCAACGAATAAAATATGGTGATGCTAATGGAGAACATCCAACAGGGCAGCAGGAGTGTCAAGCTTTCATGTCATCTAGCCTCAGGTTAATGCTCACATAGACAAACCACATCACAAATTCCCACAACCTGTACAAACAGAAATTATTGAGGTTTGTTCTCTCTGTATCAGGTTGTTCTTAATGGTGAAGCTGGTGATGACGTCTTATCCCATAATCTCAACAATTTGTGCACTGTTGACATGAGATCCAGAGATATAAAGAATCACTGTTGTGGCATGTTCACGAAACAAGGAGTGCAGGAGGGTGCCCATCCAGACAGCACTGCAGCCTATGGTCAGGATCTCTTTCCTATTAACTTTAATACAGTTTCACTGACAGCACTCTTAATATTTTATCCTTGAGAGAGATTTGACTAAGTGATGAATTGAGAAGGTTTTCCAAATTGTCAGTGTGCATTAGGAATCTAATAGAAGCAAGTCTAAAATTAAGCAAAAGACAACTCTATTAGGAAAAATTCCTGTAACAGTGAAATCTACTGGACTTTATACAGTTTCTTCAGTGGCATAAAAAATACTCCACCACTTCAGTCATTTAAAAGTAGATTGGATCAAGCAGTACAAAAATATATTGCAAGGAACACAGCTATATCAGCACGGCAGTAAAACAGATAAACTAATCTTTTCTCTTGACTTGAGGATCATGCATGACAAGATCTCAGTACTAGTCAAAATTTATTTACTTGTAACCAACACAATTTTCGGAGTTCAGATTTGGTGTAAATTATATCTCTCTGGGAGGCAAGGTGTAAGAAGTATTAGAAACACCAAACCACAAAAGCACAAAAACCTAACCACGGCTCTTTTACCTATTGTAACTGGTGTCAGGAACACTTCCTCTGAAGATATAACCATTTTCATGAACTTTTCAGCTCATAAAATATCAGAGCTCACATGTAAGAGGATTTCCACATGAAAGCTGTGTTCCACAAGGCCAAACTACTTAGCAGAATCAAACTAAAATGGAGAGAGGACCTTTAAACAGGCGAAGTTAAAAGCGCACTCTTTTTCTACCTGATCAGAGACCAGATAAAAACCCAAAACAAAACAAAAAACCCTCACCCAAACTTATAAGCAGAAGAATGTAAACCTCGTTGTGAAGTCCTCATTGTTTTAGCAACATTATTTTCAAACTAAAATCACCGTTGTATCATCAAGTGGACAAGTGGTACAATGCCTCTGTGCTTAATGCCGCTAACGTGAAGCAAAGAGAAGATAGAGATCCATCTGTTGTTTTATTTTGTCTCTTCAGAACAGAGTTTCAAGTACCCAAACAAATAATCAAAAGAATAGTTAACTGAGCAACTAATTTCATTTAATTAATTAGTTAATCTCAACTAATTTAGAGCTCATAGCTTGTGGGAACTCTTGAAACTATTGCTGAGTATGCGCCTCCCTCCCTGATATGTATTGGTTTTGTCAAGGAATCCAGACCTAATTCACAAAATTCTGTAGAAACCATAAAACTTCTTTCGTAGCCATTTTGCTTTGTTTCTACTTCCCTTACAATGGGACAAGTCTGACTTCAATATAATTAATTTGCATGCATTCTAGTACTGAACAGATTTATGATACCTTGTATTTTCACAGAAGAGTCACATTGTCAAAAGGTTTCAAGAATGAACAGCTAAGCCTTGGGGACTAAAAAGCCCTTTAAGATCAGGGTCAAGCTAGGCATTTAGATTCAAAAACAATAAATAAATCCATTTGGAGACAAAGGCCTATTGTATACCCCTCTTCCTGGAAAACCCATGGGTGGCTGAGAATTACTTGGGAAAACTTTATGTGAATTAATCATTCTCAGTTCTTTCTTCCACACTTAAAAGAGGGGTCTATGGAGAAAGAAATGCATTGGTGAGTTCACACAGGGTCAGGGAATATCTGGTTTTCAAAATGCAGAACTAGAAAATGTTCACCATTCTTGGGACACTGAAAGCAAGAACCAGCACCTTCCCTGCTCATGGTTCATGGAGAACCTGGGGCACCATCAGCTGCAGCTACAAGAAGGTGGTGGTACATTTAGAAGGTACAGTGAGAAGTACAAATTGCAGTAGTCAAAGCTTATGTGATAGTTCAAAGGACCACTTCCATCCTCTGCTCAAAAGGAATTAAAAACAAAAAAAAAACCCAAACTAAAACAAAAGAGTCCCACTGTCCCTCATCATACATTGCTTTCTCTGCTACCAGGCAGACACTGTCAAACTGACATGCAGAGTTCATTAGAAATTAGAATTTTACTCAGGATTTTTTCATTATTTTATATATATAGAAATTAATCACTAGGCTATGTAGTTTTTTGCATTAGTTCAGAAAAAAACATAGAAATATAATGAATTATGGGCTTTTACAGTAACATTTATAGAAAAACACTATTCTTTATACTTAACTCTGCAACCATATGCTAACAATTACTGACACAAAAGCTATTTCAGTTCTTCCAATTATACAATTATATATTCCAATTATATAAAACTAGACAGCAAGGACAGCTTTGAACATTTGAACATCAGGTTCTTATTTACTATGTTATCCTATTTTTAGGTCAAAATTTTACATATCTGCTGAAAGCACTTTCTCTACATCAGGCAATTCTCCTGCTAAAACTGCTTCAGATATCAAGCTGCTGAGGAGAATAGGTTCAACTTTGACTCAGTGCTCAATTAGAAAACAAAACCTTCTCTCAGAGGGCTAAGAAGACTCACAGAGTCAGCAAGGGAAGGACACCACACATCCATTATGTCACGTTGTTTTCCCAGGAGTGAGTGATAACTGAGTCAGGGTATAAACTTGGAGAATCATATTAATTAACAGACACTGACCATGATTTTGAAGTCAGTGTAGACCTGCTATTAAATAGCTCTGCTCTTGTTCTGAAGCCTCTGAAACCAAGTGTTTATCCAGTACCAGGCAGACCAGTTTTGAACATCAGTCAGTACAAGCGCGAAGGTGCTGTTGTACGATTAACAAGCTTAGTTCTGATTCAACGTAACTTTCTGGGGAAGACCTTTGTTTAAAATACTGCATTCAGAAATCAAGGAAGTAGTCTTCTGCCAACAACTTGGAAACTTACTTTTCTGAAAGCTTCCATACTGCATTTGAGATGCATACCGGGGAAAGTAAGAGTGCATAAAGTACATACCTTTGGCAGAGCTTGGAGAAAGAGAAGACACAGCTCTACAGGTATGTTCTGGACTCCTCCTGGGAGAGAAAAAAGCTGTAAGTGTTATAGAACACAATAATCTAAGCTGTGAGAAAAATGAACTATAAAATGCTCTCTCAGACTAAAAGAAACCACCATCCAGGTGTCTGCTAGGAAATTTGACAAATATTTCTAGCCCATCTACTTCAACTAGCATTGTTGTCTTTTAAAGCTAAGAGTCACCATTTGTCTATGAATCAGCTTTTATGAGGCAAGAGCTCCATGCCTGCATGAAATCCAAGGCAACATCATCTGTATTTATTATGCTGTAAAGAGAAACAGTGCCAAACTTCCAGCAATGCCCACTTTAGCTGCTGAAATCCAGAGAACTGAATGTGCTGCTGTTAGCATTTGGAGACAGGAATATGTTTTGATCTAATACATCAGACACAGGCTTGCTTGGAGACAAAAAAGTACTAGATTCCATAACAGGTTAAAATAGAGCCAAATATGAAAATACTGAATGCAACTCATATGGAGTAACTTCGACTTACCATCTTTGAATTTTTTCAAGGGTGTTCTAAACATTCTAAAAATACATGGAAATTGGTAAATAGTTAAATTCTCCTAGCTTGTCACATAAATGACAGCTTGATTGATGTATACAAATATTTAACACTACTCTTACTATGCTGTGTTTAATACAAAGTTACACGCGAGTCAGGGCTAGGACAAGCGTTCTCATGTACAGAGAAGCCTGCTTTACAGCTTTGGCCATCGCTATCTAGTCAAATGCCTTCTTCCTTGCCAAGGACAGAGCCTGTGGATATCTAAATGTAGAAATACATTGGGCGTGAAGCAGAGCTAGTTCCCTCCTGTGGACATTATGCTGCTGCTGTTTCTCCATCTTACAGTCTTTCAGGGAAGTGCCTCCTCCTGCCTTTGCCTGTCTCTTCTTCCAGGTCTCCCTAAGAATCAACTGGGAGCAGAGCTGCCCAGACAGACAGATCTGCAAATGCTGTTTAGAGTATTTCAATGAGATCTAAGCCCTGTAGAAGATCTGTTTTCAGAATCTCTGCTCAAGGCTAAATCTAGGTTTTTCTCATCTCTTTATGGTCATATAGTGGAACTCACCTGCCGATCTCCACACCTGCAACAGATGCTTTCTATATGTTTTCAAGAGCAGGTGATAATAGCTGGGAAATTCATTCTCTGCTGCTGCCACTGAGGACAAATGTTTTGAAATACCAGCAAGCAGCAGAATTCAACTCTTACTCTCCATGCCCAGTGTGCATGATAAAAGCAGGGCACATGCTCTAAGCTTTCTTTCAGCCCATGCTACAGAGCCTCCGGACAGATAGAGCTCACAATTTTGAATCTTCATTGTGTTTGGATTCTTATAAGCGAACACTTACACCCTTTGTATACTGCCAGTGAAAAGCTGTCTGTTCTCAATACCAAGGAATTTGTTTGCTTCTCAAATACGGAGGTACCTCTGGATGGGGAAAAGACACCAGCTTCTCCTCAGTGGGGAAGGGTGCTATAGGATGAAAAGTATTCATTCAGCTGTATCATGTCCGTATTTCCCTTTCTCATCCTTGAAGTCAGGACAGCTGGAGTCCTGAAGCAGGAGTGAAAAAAAACATCTCTCCAACACACCTTCTGCCACCAGGAAGGGCTCCTGCCTACAGGACATCAAATACTAGTCCATTGTCCTGTGCAGTGGAAGCTTGTCTGGGGAGCTGCTTACACTAGATGCACAGCACATCACTACTTTTCTATCCTACTGTTGCTTTCTCAGTCAAAAGATTTATGCATGTGTTGATATGTTCTTGTGGGTACTCCAGTCAGTAAGGAGTTTTTCCAGTCCCACAAGGCAAGTCCAATTCCCATCAACTTTCCTACCTCTTTCTCCCTCTGAGAAAGCAACTTGCCTCACCAGCTACTTGAACCCAGAAGTAAGAACAAGGGCTCTAGGAACACCTCATCCCTCTTCACTCCATCTCCTCAGGTGCTGAGCCTCATTTTCCTCACGAGTCAATAGATCAAGCCTACCACAGTGGATAGTGCAATCCATAACCATGCCATAAACACTGTTGGGTATACCAGTCAGATACCATATGGTACCATTGGTACCCTAATGGCACTTTCACCAGCAGAGACATTTGCCTGCATGCCTAGCCCAGCTTCCTGTGACATTCAGTTCTTGATTTCTCACGTACTGTCTGCAAAGCAGGAAAAGTAACACTATTCTACCCAATTTGAGTGCTATAATGTGCTGACATCCCTGTAAAGAAACTCTAATGAAGAAAAAAAGAGGCATACTAACACTGGCACAGTTGTAACTTCCCTTCCTATCCTATACTACTCTGGATCAAATCCCCTAGCTACACCTATCTCATGCTCTAATGCTGGTGCTGTTATGGAAACACAGAGGTTATTTTTATTTCCCCGTACTAATTTATGAGGGTCAGATGTTGACTACAGGTTGCCTGTAATGTGTCAAACTTGGATTGTTTGCCTGCACAAAAAGCTTTTTGACTCAAATCATGCCCTACACACTGCACAAATAAATGCCTCTGAAAACAGAAACAAAAAGTCACATTTCTTAAAAAAAAAAAAACAAACCAACCAACCACACCCCCCCCAAAAAAAACCCACAAAAACAAAACCATCCAGGAAAAAAAAAAAACCAAAAAAAACAAACAACCACCACCAAAAAACAAAAACAAAAAACAAACAAAAAAAACACCAAAAAAAAAAAAACCCACCACCAAAAAAACAAAACAACAACAACAAAAAAAAAAACCCACAAAAAAAAAAAACAAAAACCCCACCCAAAAAAACCCCTGAGTGGTTTTGGCTAGAATGTAGAGTCAAAGGCTGAGAACTGGAAGTAAGATACCTACACCCAAATTCCAGCAAGATTGCTCAAGGAAAATCATGGAATTTCCATACACCACAGGACAGCAAAATGGACCAATTATACTGGAACAAGCATTATTATGAATAGCAGCAATAGTACATGTTGCCATTAGATAAGTAACTCTGACACGAATCAGTCTTATCTAATGTTAATTCAGAGCTCCAAAGGATTGTTGTTTCCATGGTTTGCAATGGAGGAGAACTTCTTTTAGAGTCCAATTAAGTTCAATCACTAACATATGCTTCCTACGGATATCCCTGAGGATCAGACACACATTGCAACTACATTCCTAACAGCTAGAAAGGCAGTAACAGCAAAATGAAATTCTGCTTTTAAACTGTTGATTTACAGCTTGAAGACACAGTATCCAGCATGCCATCCACTCTCTGCAAAATGGTTTGGTCAGGGCAAAATATGCACAGATTTCCTTTCTGGCAAGCGCAATGGTCTAACTTTTGGTTAGGTGGCAGCCATGCAGCTTTCAAATAGCTTGAGCAAGATGAGAGTACAGTATCTGAATTATAAACTTTTAAATTAAGTAGTATGCAAAATGTACAGAACATATGTTCTGACTGAGGGACTCTTTCAGGGCTCAAGTAAATTTTCTAAATTACTTTAAAGCGTGAAATGTTTGGATATCCAGTTAGGAGTAGCAAAAATACGTATCCAAAATACCATCAATAAAGATGCTGCAATATTGGAAGTTGTTGGAGGTAGAAGCAGATATTCTGGCAACCTTCCTTGCGTTTCATGCAGAAACGTCGTTCATCCTACTCCACTGCCTCCTCCCAAACCACCCTTTGCAGCACTTCCTAACTACCGTTCACCATAAGCTTTTAGCTTTTCACTTGTGCTCTGTTCAACCCCCAAGCCAACTTCTGCCACACCTATTAAGCATTTAAGCCGAAACACGTTGAAGAGCAGGCAAAGAGAATGTACCCAACAAATCTGGACAGTATCCTGTATGCAAAACCCAGGAAGAAGCTTACACAGAGATGTTCTGAGCCCTAATATGAGCTGTTCTGTGACAGAAAGGGTAAGAACATTTCACTGTTCTTTGATGGAATGAATATTGTCCTGAGTTTACTGCATAGAGGGGCAACTGCTGAATGTCTGTCCCTCTCTAACCACGTGGTATCTTCAGGTGACTGACACATCTTCCTGCCATTCGTCCTCTCCTTTCCCAAAGCACATGGCTCAGCAATGCAGAGGCAGGACTTCAGCGGCGTCCACTCCCACAGGGTGCCAAAGGCAATGTGGGGATCAGCCAGGCTGCTGGGATGCAGAGATCAGTGCGGGCTGTTCAAAACTTCACTCTTTATCATGGCTGCATGCTGGACTTTTGACCAAGAGGAATCATTCAGCTGCAGCATTATTATTAAACAGCTCACTCCTAAGTATCTCATCTCAGGCAAAGTGTTAAGACCCATCGAAACACAGATTCTTCCAAAATGAGTTCCTGCCTTGTGAAACAGGTCCAGTGGGCTCAGAAAACTTGGCACTATCCTGTACTATTTTGAGCACTGTGAAGGCATTTCAAACTTAAGGTTTTACATAGATTATGGAATGACTACACTTTTTAACATTTCCAGGGAAAGGCTATGGCGAGATTCCTGGAAGAAGCTACTAAAACTTTCTGTAGCTGGACACTGTAGCTCAAGCAGGCTGACAAACAGCATCCATGCTTAAAAAAATCAGTGCTCACACTATACAGAAGCACACATTTATTAGAAAATAAATAGCACATATATCCATCCCTCTACCCATAAGTAGTACCCACTGTACTAATACAGTGTCAGTTCTTGCCTGCAAAAATTAGTCTGGCACATCAAAGGATGGCTGCTCTGCCACTTGAGATAATGTGAAGGCTGTCATTTTCCACACACCTTCTGTGAAGGAGAAACATGCCCAGTTCTGCAGTGTACATGATGCATCACAGAGTCAGCATCCACCTGACTACAGGGGAGAAGGGAGGAAGGAGAGGGAACAGAACAGCATCACTGCCTTTGCCATTTTAGAGCACTTGTCCCTTTTCTTCACAAATTATAGTAGTCCCTATGCAAGGTACTGAAGGTTTAACTCGCAGCATGTAATGAAATTAAATCATTTTCTTCAACTTAGTCACTGACTTTCCATGCCGCCTTAAACAAAAAGCCAGGAAGAGCATCAAGGACAGCAAGAACAAAAACATCAAGCACAGCAGCAGCAGTGTTGCTGTCAAAAAGCCTTAAAACGAACGTGCCTTTGGAAAAAATGACTTAAGCAATGCAAAGATCGCAAAAGGAAGCTGATGATGAAGGGACATTTTTCTCCCCCACCTCTAGCCTTAAGAGAACTGTAATCCTAGCAAATGGAGTTGTTCAAAAGCATGTGTAGGAAGATAGGGGAAAAAAAGGGTAGCATTGTTTACAGTACATACACATCGGGACTGCAGCAAGAGCCAAATGAGGAGAATAACTTCCATGGAAGAATGGAACAGTGAAAGGAAATGGGTAGGTAAGGACAATTGTAGGATTTGTACAGTACAGAAGAGAATCCTTTCCATGTAGGATGCAATTTCTTCCATGGAAAAGATGTTTCATCCATGGAGCTGGCTGACATAACTCCTCTGGAATATTAACCTTTCAATGTTTGTTATCTGTGCTTTTGTTACTAGATGGGTTGTGGTTCTTATAATTAGCACTTTATCAGCTAAAATGTCAAAACATTCCTTGCATCAACCTATTTAGTCTTATATCACCTTTATGAGGTGGGTATCAACTAAAACTGAAAGGAGCGTCTGGTGTGAATAATAAATACTTTACAGGTTTCTCAAAGTACAAATACTCAACACTTTCTGAAAATAAACTCCTAGAATAAGCTTCTGGGTCACTTCACATCAGTAAGCCTTTCTGATATCCTCATCATCTCCCCTCTTTCATAGCTAACAAAATGGAGGTGGCACAGAGGCACCAGACAGCTTCATTAAAGAAATCTTATTTACAAACCTAAAAGAAGGCAGTTGTTTTTTCACCGGTTGCCAGGCACTTCAGATCTCACTAGGAAAATTACATCCCACCTGCAGAACTCTATAGAACAGTTCGGAAACCTATTAAAAGGCATCTAATAAATCCCACAGGATTTAAAACAAATGCCTACAGAAACCCCATTGCATTCATCTAGAGCTCACACAAGCTTGTCTATGGACAGATTAAGTAATGTTGTCTGCTTGCTGACCTGCTTAAGTATGACATTAATTACTCAATCCACAGGCGTGAAAATACTTTCCTGAGTTGCATCAGGACCAGAAATACATGCAGAGCACGTATTTTTTTGACTAATGGCATTCTTTTACCACAATTACTTCTATGTGGATGACTCCTCTACAGCACCAGGTGAGTTCAACCAGGCTGCCACTTATGCACAGTTTTCTGTGGACTGTTTCAAGGATGCCCACGAACAAAAGCAAGTCTGCTTTCAATAGGCTGAAATAAGGTAGGCAGGGATCTGCAGCTAACAAATAGTCCTAAAGGGTCCACACAAAGTGTTGAAAACCAATTATTTACACCAACAGTATATTAATTGTTGTCCTGAAAATAATTGCACTAAGCCTCTTTACAGAATCTAAATATTCACACCATGATTTGGTGCTATCAGAAAAATACCTAAGTCATCTGGAAATGCAAGCTGCAGCAAGGCAACAATACACCAAAATAAAGTGAAAAAGGATCCCCAAAATTTGATGGAGCTGTGACAAGCATCCAAAAGAAACACATTTCATGATTAGACTTCTTCATGTTATTACCAACTGATTTTTGACACTGGAACTGGCTTTTAATAGATGCAAAGGAGATAAATGTCTCATTACCAAAAATAAATCTGTCTGTTAAGGATGACAGAGAGAGGCAGAAGCACTGCACTGCCTATTATGGTATTGAGCAACAGATTTCACCCCGTCTGCTACATGCCCATTAATTAAAAATCTGACAAGCTTTACCAAAGAATTTCTGAGCTTCTTTGGTCCTCTCTTTAATTCCTCCATAATTCTTTGTATATATAAACATGTCAGGCTTGGAAAGAAGTGGGGCATGCACATAATTTACCACAGAGCTCTTTTTCTATTCAAACACAAATGCTGGTAAGGAAACAATAACAGACAAAAGGGAATAATGCAAGAAATGAATGCAATGAGACAAATGTGCCTGCAATTCCCCATCCAGTCACCAGATGAAGCTGCTTAAAAGACCAGCACGAATACGTTTTTCTGTCTTTTCAACCACAGAGACCTCTTATGTCCATGCCAGAACTACATGCATCAGCTCCCAGTGAGCTAAATTACTTTGCATTACAACCTTTGTTCCATGAACATGTAAGACACTACTTTAAAAGGAAATGGCAGCTTGCTTTAGCATTAAGTGTGTCACACACAGCCGTAACGCAGCATGGCCTTTGTTCTCTTTGCAATGTATTGCCTTCATAAGATTCCCTCCCTACAGTCAAGCAGAGTAGCCGTTTTATTCTCACAATTGATAGAACATGGACACACCTCTCACTCTGTCAAACACACAGATGCACACGGCCTCACAGACAGCCACACTCACAGATTTTTGCCTTTTCTTCTTGCTCTCCTTTGATGAGACAAAAATCACCCCACAACTGCACATCTGTGCAATCAGAACAGTTTCTGTTCAAACCATTGTTACACTCTTAAAAAAAACAGCCTGAAAAAAATTTCTCTGGGATATTGTTGATCACGAGGTTCAAAGCTAGACGTGCAGGTGAAAACTGAAGCACAGGCAGCCTTCCACCGTATCATACAGAAAATGTGACCCTGTGTTTTACTCACCTATTCATTTGTCCTCTAAAGCAAACCCAGTCAAAGCAATTCTTCACTGGCATGAAGGAGGGCTAGATAGCCTAATAAGTCTCTTCCACCTCTAAGCAATTCATGCCTTGCATGGCTTGTTTTTATTGAGTTATCTTACTGGCTGTTTGTGGGCAGAAGCACATGCCTCATGCAAATGCCAAGATCTCTCCTGCTTTGGGATGCTACTGCACAAACGCAAGTAAATTGGAATTAAAATAAACTCCATCATTTTATTTCTGACACATTAAGTCCACATCCTTATGCACGGTTTTTACATATATAGAGAAGTTTCAGCAGTACCACCCCACATTACATTAACTGACCTAGCCCTTTCAGTTCAGGGTCATAGGCTTTACTGCTCCTGCTTCACTATACCTGATACCTGAGCTGCTCCACAAAGATTAGAGCTTTAACACTTTGACCGGGGATTCCCAGTGCACTGAAGCAGAAGTTTAAACACCTGAGACAACTGGCAAGACAGAATAAATATGTCTTCAGAATACATCAAACTGTTAAGCTCAAAAGACTCTTCTTCATCAAAACCATTTCCTTTGTGCCCCTTTTATGACAGCAGAGACTGGTGATAGCATTTTAAGTCAGCAGAAGAAAATGCCACATTTGAGGCCTCAGCTAACACACAGCTGGAGAGCTACGTAGGGACAGCTATGTGTCTTTGTAACTCAAGAGGAACCCCAATTCTGATTGAGGAGTTACTATAGCGTCAACATCAAATCACAACGTTCATTAACATCGCTTTTTCTGTCCATAAACGCAAGCAATGAAATTTCCCTTCCCAAGCCAAAGGACAGAGGGAAGGGAATAAAACAACTAAAAATCAACCCCTTACCTTGAAAAATCTTATTATATGTTTCAGCACTAATCCCCCATGTGCGATTTTTCCCCTATCATCTGGAAGGAGAAGCAGCCTGGGCGCAAGAAAGGACTCCCAATTTCTAACTTTTAATCATGTTAAAATGACCAAGGAAGCTTTAAAAGTTAAGAAGCAAAACTTAACTACAGGAAAGAAAAGTCTGCTTTCACTGCTTGGAATTGTTCCTGATTTTTTTAGTGGGAACATTCAGTAGCACATGTTAATATTTAACTCTGTGTTTTTCCAGTATTATACCAGTAATGCAGCGGCATAGCTGAACTGTTACTATCCTTCAAAAGCAAGAGAAGTGACCACCACAGAAAAGAGAAAACAGCAACAGGAAATACAAGAAAAAGGAGAAAAGTTTCTGGAAAAGAAACTTTCTGTATCACACATCACAAAAATATCTTAATGAATCAGCAATTCACATAGATGGTAAGTGATGAAAAAGACATTAATAAAAACCATCAGCTGTACCCTTCACAGCTGTTTGGAGAGCAACAGTACTACTTTATTTGGTCACTTACTCTTTCTCAAAGTGCAACAGGTCAATCTCAAGAAAACTTTCAAACGATGACAGTGAATACCTGCTCTTATCTATGGCATTGCTGCTCCAGCTGCCAAGATAAACACAATAAGCTCAGTTGAGTATGTCCTGGCCACCCTACTGCAAGGCGTTCTTATTGTCTAGTTTTCTATAATCTTGGTATGAGACACTCCTTCCTTCCGCCTGCCCATTTTTTCCACAAAAGTTTTCCATTTCCTTGTTTTCTGAGTTAGCTAGAAATGAGACTTTCAAATTAAATGCTGAAAGGAATCTGCCCACATTCACAGTGAGACGTAAGGAGGAAACAACTGAGTGTTCAGAGATGGTAGCACCTGTCGTCCTCTGGTGAACACATGCCCCGCATCCTCCCTTGTGCCAGAGCACAAAGGTAGTCATAGCCCCATTCTTCAAACACATTGGGCAAGAGGATGCAGTCCAGACATTTCTAATGGAAATTAGTGGTACCTAGGAGTGACCACCTCCTTTGAAAACAGAGACATGCTGGTTTTGTGCTTCAAAGACAATGGATGGAAAAAGCCTTTATTGCTAAAAAACACAATGACAGAATAAAAGTTGGCATGTTTTTCCAGAAGCCAACCTCATTGTAATGAGATGCAGAAGGAAAGTCGATACTCCTACAGACAGACAGTAAAAACCTCATCATATCAGTGCCTTCTATCCCCCACCATCCTATTCAGCATCTTTAAGTGGGAGGTATTCTGCAGCCTTTCACACTTGACCTCTTAATTAAAGCATGGTAAAATTAACATCTCAGACATGATAGATCCTTTACCCACCTACATCAGTAATTAAATTAATACTCAAGGGAGCAAGAACATTTGTTATGTGTGATGTAACTTTAGCTGGGGTATTCCAAAGAAGGAAAGAGAGCTGATGTAATAAATGCAGTCATTTATATTTTAAGGGAGCTATTGTAAATGAAAGAAGAATACCTGTGACAGCTTGAGGCAGTCCCAGCCAAATGAAACCTTTTGTGTCACCCTGGGACAGCACATTGCATATGGTCTCCCCATCTCCAGCTGCAATACAGCTTCTGTGCAGTTCAGTCTAGAGCAATACAGTCTCTTTGTTTTGCATTTCTGAAAATCCTAGAAGACCTTGACTCACAACTGAGACAAGTTTAGACTCCATCACAATACAAACAAGTGAATAATCATGTACAAAGAGTTTATGTAATCAAAGATGAAAATGACACCATGTCAGAATGGCAGAATTTAATATTCTTTTCATGCTTCTATATAAAAGACTAAGCAATAAGAAAAAGGTCCAAGAAAGTAACTGCAAATATACATGGAACCAAGGAGGTATAGAGGATACTTGAAAAGGTACAACAGCACAGAACACAAACTCCATTCATTTAGGAAACAAGACTGATTGCTGACATCTTCTCAGATACAAGTTTGAGGGCTTGAGTTTGTGCTTAAGCCTGAAAGCATGAAAAACACTATTTCAGTTGTCAAATCTGCTACTTGTTCAAAGGGCCTATTTATTCAGCCATGGCATAACTGCTGAGAAACACGGCCTGGCAAAGGTCTGTTCCCCTATGTAGTGACTAGGTAAGGATGCTTTGCTAAGGATTTGTCTTAAGCTGAAAACGAGCAATCCAGGCCTCACTGAGCTTCAGAAAGTCCTCCCAGACATCTCTTCCACTCAGGGTTTAAACACATTATAAGCATTTAAAGATAATGAGCAGCCAGCATGCATGAGACATGCTGTCTCTCCTGAAAATACAGTCAAATCCACACCAGGTAAGGTCAAAATTTCCCCAGTCTGTGCTTGCTGTATTACTAAGCAATTAAACAAACTTTATAAATAAAGTCTAAACCATTGTCCTCAAGTTTAGCCGATGCCATGATTCGTCCACTCAGAGCTACTCAGGTAAGACCGTTTGATTGCCTGTCAGAAAAACCAAACAAAACAAAACCACCCCTATATATTACCACAGAGAAAAAGAGAGCATAAACCGCTCCTTACTCTCATGCCTATGGTGGAATTAGTAAATCACCTGCAAAAGTGAATCATGACTCATTAAGAGGAACCCCGCAGCAGTGTCTATGCCTCTGAAGGAAGGAAAGAGAAATCATATAATTTCTTTTTGATATAAGCAATAAGGTTGGCGGAGGAGGTTGCTTTGGGTGGAGGTGTTTGGTTTTCAGTGAGGTTTTTTGGTTTTTTTGTTTGTTGCTCTTTGGGTGTGGGGTTTTTTTCGGTTTTTGTTTGTTTGTTTTACACAAGCAATATTGTGTTGGCATTAAGGCCACTCCTTGATTTTTAATATAAAAATCAGACTACAAAATTATTCTCATAAAAATGGTATATGACAAAACAGTTAAAAAACCAAACTCCAATAGGAAAGATTTTTAAGAATACATTTGTACTTGAGAGTACTCGAAAACAAAACACTTCCCCTAGATGTTTTAAAGCCTTTCCTCTCTCCCCCATGCTGCTACACTGAAAAAAAAACCCCAGGAGCTCCTTCTCACAGGCAGACCCCTGCAGCAATCTCCCCGACATGAAGGAAGCCATTGCTTTAACTGCTTGGAAGTCTATACTACAGTGACTCATGTGCCTCTGCCTGGGGTTTACCTAATGAGTGGACATTCCTCCAGCCCCCAAGGGAAACACATCCGCTTCTGCCACCTGTATTAAGTATTTGACTGCTTACTGCAGTCTCATCAAAGAGCGAGAAATGGGCTCAGCAAATTTAGCCTTGCATATTTAAGAATTGCTTTAGCACTGCTCATCCAAATTTCAGGCGTGCAAACAAGTCATTGTGGTGGTTGTGAATTCTGCACCAAGTTATCAAAATATTGAATCCAAGCAAAACAACATGAAGAAAAATACTTAATTTCTGATTTATTTCAACTGTCTTTTTCTTGGCTAACACCACTCTCTATGATTAATCTTTTAAAGTGTTGCTAAGGAAATGAGACAGCTAAATGGTCATTGTCTTATGTATACACTGAATATCTTATAGCACAGCCAGTTTACTCCAGTTCTACTATGCAAAGCATCAAATACTGAGCACATGACAGCTGAAATAATCAAAGGCATTCAGTTATGAATAAACAAGACCAAAGCAGAACATGAATATAGGAAGAGAGGATTTTAAACCTTTTATAAGCAGATTGTTATCAGCCCATGGAAGGCAAAATTGACTGGGCAAGTTCCCATCATATCCAAGGTACCATCTGGAAAACGAAGAGAACATTTTTAGAAGTAATTAAGATAACTTATTATTATATTAACAGCATTAACTGGAGTGTATATATAGGTTCAAAAGACCAGATCTTCGACAAGTGTAGTAAAAGTATCTTCTGAAGCCAGTGACATTGCCATGAACGGACATCTTTCTTTGTCCACCTCAGTGCAGAGTCACTTCAACAAATCTTATGAATTATATGCCAGGATAATGCAGAGTCCTTATATTTACAACATGGGGATATTCAGCTTGAAAGCTTATAGTTGTATGAGCAAGAGATTTGGGAAGAAAATACTACAATAATGTAAGCTAATAAGCCAAATATTTTTTTCTCTGTAGAAGAATTTTTGAAAGCTTCAGATGTGAAATGCCATAGTGAAACTTGTTCCTAAACCTTCTGACATATGACAATAGCCACAGACTATGAAACAGTTTAATAAATAAAAGAACTTCAGTGGTCTGATTAAGACGATACAGATAATAATCAGAAGATGACATGCTTTCCATTTATGTACACACAGGAAGCTGCTTCAACTTCATAGGGGATAGCATGGCATGGCATGAAGAGCAATATTAATCTCTCCAGTGTGTCTGGGTGGACTAATTTCCAGCAGAGGCTTCTGAAATCATGATTTCTGCTAGAAGCATACCCCAAAATGCTGGAAATGAAAGGGAGAATAATGCTTCAAAACTACATTGCCAAAAATGTTGCTGTCTCCATCCAGAGACACTGGAGTGCATTAGCTTTGCGGTCACTAGAATATTTCTGCTCTGTTGGAGAATGAACAGGGCAAGAGACAGTAAATCATTCACTTGAGAAACTCTCTCACAAATCCTCTTGGGACCAAAAGAATGTAGGGTGTCCATTGCCACCATATGGTGTGTCATCCCCCTGAAAATTTGTTCTGAAGGAAAAACCATCCTGGACTGAATTGCACAGAGAATTTGAAAAATGTATGAGATAATCACTGCATACAAGGCATAACATAAGACCTGTTAAGATTCCCTGGACACGTCTGCTTAGGACTTTATACCATCCTCCACTGAAACAAACCTCCACAATTTACATTCTACCTGACAGCAATTCTCCTAAGCTGGCTGCTCTAGCTCCATCAGCCTGTGGTTGATGATTGATGGACGCACCAGATTTCCAGAGAGCCCTTACTTACTCTTCTGCTTCAACAACAACTAGCTCTTCCCCTCAACTTCACTTACTCTCTTCTGTAATGAAACCAAATGCCAGGACTTTCCTAAGAAACAATCGCAAACTGTCTCTTATCTACTATTAAGCAAACCATTGCAGCTTGCGTTAGTTTTCCTAATACATAAACAATGCTGTCATGAAAACAGCACATTAGGCAAACACACTGTGTTCAGGTCCCTGGAGAGGGCTGGGGACCTACACCAGAAACAAGCTACAGAATGAAGATAATTTTGCTAGTCTCTGGGCACCACAGAAACTTACACTTTTAGAGGGATTGAGTTTGAATGACAGATGGAGCTTTATTCAGTTGTTTTACAATAGTGCTAAACTAAGTCAGGTCAAGGGCACTACATTCAGCTCAACCCTATTATGGAACGGACAAATCATGTCCCACACAAAGGGATAGGGCATTCGGAAGGGGCAACAACTCCATCAGCATAGAGGTACAACATTCCTGCAGATTACGTTTCTGATGATCAAAGAAGGAGTTGTAGGTACATATACCCTTCAGTCATTACTGCAACCACCAAGAATGGGACACCATTTGCTTTGCTAGCTCAGGTATGGATGGATAGCAGTGTAGCCACAACCACAGATAGCTCAGGGAAAGCCAGCAAAGCAGGCTGAAAAGCAGAGTGACAGCTCAAGAAATTAGTCCATTCAGAGTGCCTAGTACCTGACCTGGTATCTAAGCTAACACCACGTGGGAGGAGTGTAGTGGGAAGTCAGAGGTGACACACATGCTTTGTTTCACCTCTTGCTGCATGTTTTCTGAATCTCCTTCATCTCTTCTCAAATAAAAAACGGGGGGGGGGGGGGGTGTGTGGAGTTCAGTTTCTTACTACACCTCATCCTTGGAATGACATTTTGATGACATTACACCAAATGCTTGTGATTATATTCTAATATCACAATTGATCCCAGCTAATCATCACTTCAAGACAGCAAAATTGTCCACCTTTCCCATCAGAGAGAACAGCTTAGGGACTCTGCAATTTACAGTTTCCTTGTTACTCTGAGGCTGCCAGAAAATGAAAATTATGGTTGCAAAATAGCGGTATTTTTCATTAAATTCCCAAGGAGTTAATTACATAAATACTGTTATACACTGCACTTCACAGTCTCTCCCCAGGAAGCTTGTTAGTCCCTTTTAATAATGCACAAGCATCGTCTCATTCCCATGAAATGGAGGAAATCATGTTCAGCACAGCCACAGATGTCACTGTGAGGCGTTCCTGCACAAAGATAACAGGGATCAACTTCTACACGTATCCAGTAGCAGAAACTGCCCTTTATAACAATTACATGTCCAACGGTATCAGAAAGGATAAAATATTTCATGAGGACAAGGGCAACGGTGCTCTGTTCAAGGGCTTGTCATCACTTCCGATTAGAAGCTCACAAATGCAAAGCCTGTTTTCACTCTAGCAATACCAGCAAAATAGCATTAGCCTCAGCAGTGCAAGTGAGAAGTAAAACAAAAATGAAGGAGAAAAGGAGAAAAAAAAAAGAAATCTCTAAATTTTCAAAAGCAAGGCTGCCATGTAATCATACTTTCGTAGTGAGAAAGAAAACACTTTTGGCCTCGTTTAGGGGCTAAGTGAACAGGCTCCAAAGAAGAGAGAGTGGTTTTTCATCTTTTTCCCAGCTTTGTTTTTCATGCAGGTTACATTTCATTAAGATATAAGGAGGAGTTAAAGGACAGAGAAGCAGAAACAAGTACATTTTCTCCTCCACAGCCTAATAACTCCTGCCTGGTTTCAATCTTCTGTAACTACTGGGTATTACTACATATTCCCTCAGGAAGTTAGGATAACCCTAATTAGTCTATGATAATGAAAGATACCTTTTAACTGCTATATCCTTTCCACCACATACGGGAGGCCATCAGAAATTTTCACAAACTAAAGCATGCAGGGATTTGACCCAGACCAGCTGTGCCTGAATTCATATTAATCCTAGTTGCCCATGGCCACCAACTGGGACTACCAAATAATCCAGGCATGCTGACAGTGAGAGGCCACTAGGCACCAATTAAAATACCAGTAGCTATCATCACTGTGAGCACTAGTGCAGCTTAGGGAAGGGAAACGTTACTGTAGATGAGGCTGGCAACTTCTGTGAATGTTTCCCGGTTTTGCCATGCTATGTTAAAGCTAAATAAGAAACACAACAATAAAGGAAAAGGTGATTTAAACTTACCTTTTTTTAGTTTAAAAGCTAAGAAATAAAAGTTCTTCCCACCTGCATTAACATGCTCTGCTTGAGCATTCTGTGCCTGAACCAAGGCATATAACAAGATCCCTATTTTTATAGCTGAAGAACACAGGAACAGAGCTTCTAATTTAGTTACAGTTCATACCATCAGCCAAAACCGTATCATCACACCCACACGGGCACCTGAAGCCAGCCTTCGAGTGTAAAGAAGGTGGTTCCACTTCGCAACATGAAGAGATCATCAAACACAGAGACTATTGGCAGCAAGACCATGAAAGGTTTGGAAGGTTTCACAAAGGAAAGCTAGGCGACTCTGTGGTGAAGGCTGAAGAGCTAAGTGCAGCTTCCTTGGAAGAAAGCTTTCTGTATAACTTAAACAAGCCATTTAACCTCCTAGCACCATCCCCCATCTAAAATGGAAGGCTAGCATTTATCTTGTACCCTGCAGCAATATAAAACATGATTCTGCAAAGTGACAGCAATTTACATCAGCAGAACAACTTAAGTTGTCCATCTACTTGCCAACACGATGCATGCTCTAGAACAGTTCACAAGAAGACGATTCTTAAGTGTGGGGAATTTTTCCATTTTGAATTATGTTTTCCTCTTCTAATATCTGAAGGGGGCCTTCAAGGATGCTGGAGAGGGACGCTTCATCAGGGACTGTAGCGATATGACAAGGGGTAATGGGTTTAAACTTAAACAGGGGAAATTCAGGTTAGATATAAGGAAGAAAGTTCTTTACTGTGAGGGTGGTAAGGCACTGGAACATGTTGCCCAAAGAAGAGGTAAATGCTCCAGCCCTGGCAGTGTTCAAAGCCAGGTTGGACAGAGCCTTGAGCAACATGGTCTGGCGTGAGGAGTCCCTCCCCATGGTAGAGGGGTTGGAACTACATGATCTTAAGGTCCTTTCTAACCTTAACTATTTTATGATAATGAAGGAGCACCAAATCTTTGTCCATTCCTTGCAAAAGGGTGCAGATCACTTGTCCAGGGCAAGATGTGTATCCTGGGAGCCTGGAACCTGCAGCTCAGAGGCAGTTCAGTCAGTTTGTCCCCAGGCCAGTGACCCTGGGACAAGGTATCCCAACAAACGGACAACCAATGAACCAGACAGACACCCAGACAGGAAATGCGTTTGGCAGTTAGGATCCTGTCAGCATTTTGTCAAAATTGAGCTAGCTCTGAAACATATTTCAATTTCAGAGAATTTGTGACTTGCTAAAAATACTGCACTGGAATTCTTCCAACACCTTGTAGTCACTGGAACCAAACTGTAATGTGCTTGAATGTGCCTCAACATTATCTAAGTTTCAGACAGTATTTATAGGTTTAACACCAAGAGCTCTGATGATCAGAATATTTCTTGGTTTCATGCACGGGTTGAGAATGTTCACTCTGATGAGTGAATATACTTGGTGTTTACCCAAACAGGGGTAAAATCGGGGGGGGGGAAGGGATGTTGGGGTTTTAACCTGCTATTTTATGTCTCGCTTGGCAGGAGTCCATAAGAATTAGGATCTTCCTGTGTTTTGCTTTGGGACAATCTGAATGAAAGAGATATTTATTGTTCAATATTTCAAATAAAAAGGCTTCAGCTCTTTCACAGGATGTAAACCACAACTGACTCAGCTATGCCAGTTAAAAAAAAAAAGACAACATGCAAAACCCCCCAAACAAGCTTCCTTGATGTCAGGACAACATATTCCCTATGCAAACATGTTTGGCATTCTTCTAGATAGACATAACCAAATTTTAATGACAATGAAAAAGTTACTGCAACAGTACAGCAAAACATATTTGTCCTGGGTTCAGCTGTAGCATTTATATGCTTTTCCTGACCTCTTAGAACCTTACAATTATGCCATTCTGACAAAAGATTTTTTCCTCTTTATTTAAATCAGCACAAAGGTTTGGTGATCTGCCAGGAAACCCACTGAAGTCAATGTGGTTTGCTGTGTGAATTTGATATATAAAAAGTACCTCCCCTGTGTATCTCTTGACAATATTTATTTCAGTGTATACTGTTGCACCAAGTACCTGGAATGTTACACTTGCTCAGAAAGTTCTCAGAGACCTGATGCATGAAATCATTTTGTTTTACTTACGTATATGTTGTGGTATGTATAAGTCAAACAGATCTGATGCATGACTGGAATTAAATGTTCTTCCCATAATGAGACACTGAAAAATGCCATGCAAAACTGACTCTAACAGCACAACCATATTTCAACCCATAATTTTATCTGTCCTGTGGCTCTGCACACTCTGTAACGTGTTCTTAAAATATACTGCAAATTGAACCAAGATAACAAGAGGAGGAAAGACTTCCAAATTAAGTTGTTTGAGGTTTTTGGGGCAGTTAGTCTTTTTTCTTTTTTTCCCTTCAAACCCACAATCCATCCAGCTTCCATTGCTGAGTTAGTACTGCTGAACTGATAGAACATTTTACATCAAGAACAACTTTGTTGTTGATGGCTGACAGGTACATAGACTTGGATTTGGGATGCAAATAAAGTGAGAATAAATGACTTGGAAGAAGAGTCTCAGCCAAAACCAGATAAACCAAGGTTCAGCAGCAGCCATTACTACAGTTTAAGAGTGTGAAAGCTGCTGAACAATGTCATAAGGAAGAATTACACAGTATTGTTTTAGGCTAAGTGAAAACTGCTTTCTGCTTTTTCCTAAACTTACACTTCATTATATGCTTCTTCAGTTAGGCAGATAAACAAAGATACTTTCATTTGGCCAGAGACAAAATGTGTTCACAGTACAATGTTTGGTTGAACTGTAAGCTTTCTGGGGCAAGAACTAAATTTTTGTTCAGATCCTGAGAAACGGAGGCTGTGGTCCTAACTGTGTCTTACCAGCACGACTGTAATACATACAATTAAATATTGTTTCCTGTTCAATTGCAGTTGTGTGACAGCTGCGTACATACTAAAACCTCTCAAGCTACATCTTAACAGTTACTTACTGCTTGGAAGTTGTAACATAACACACTACCCATTGACAGTTACTGATCAAAACTTGAATGAGTGGTTCCAGAGAAACTGGAACAATGATACATAAAAGATGACCAACAAAAGTATGAACCAGCTTAATTAATCTATACATACATTGAAGGAGAAACCCATATTTTCACAGAAAGTTTCTCAAACACGGCACTAGGTAGATTTACTCTAGCCGAGATGCCAGCCTTCTTTAGTGCTCATTTAACTTGTTTACACTTAATTTGTGTATTAAGAATTCCTTACAGACATTCAGCCCAGTGCAGAATGGAAACAACCAAACCTTGCTACAGACTGCTGAGACGCAATATGATGGAGAGCTGAGGGCAGAAAGGCACCAGTATACCGACTAGTTCATTAGACACAATTCCTGACATCCCACAGAGAAGAAATTCTGGCAATGTTAACTTTGGCTGAGACTCAAATTAATGATGGGAACCTGAAATGCATCTAGGTAGTGCTCTTTACAAGGAAACAGGATGACATAACACTTTGCCTAATTAAACTTTCCTGCCTCTTCAGATTCATGGAATCAGATCCAAGAAGGAGGCGTTCACTTGCAAGAACAGCTCTACCAGCAGGTCTGAATTTGACCTTATAATCTTTCACAATGCCATGTAAAATTGATATAAATTAGGCTGACCTAGCAAAAAGGCTGACAGACTGACCAATGATGCTAATGGGTCTTCATCTTTGTTTCCTTACAGCAGTTAAAACATAGCTTCAGTTTTTCTTCCTAACTATAAGGTACTACATCCATCAAATGTAGGTATATGGAAATAAGAGATAGAACATGCTTTCGTCCTTACCATTGTTTGTAGACATCCAGGCTGCAATAAAAGACAGTTTATCATTTTGCTTTTAGTAGTCAAAGAGCAGTTAAATTAAATGACCTGGGGAAAACAGGTCTTGCAGAAGTCTGTGAGCTACTGAGAAAATTAGTCTCTTTTCTCTCAACTCTCTCTACAGAGATCATGGACTTTAAACTCTAAGATAACAAATAAAGCTAAATACCACTTCCTGAGTCTGGATCTTGTTCTTGGCACTACACAAAGAATAATATCCACAAATCTTCACAACAATAGAGGTTTTTTTTGGTTGTGGTGTTCTTTTTTAAAAGCTGTTTTTTCCATGATATGCACATTTCCCACAGCTCATACTGAGGTATCTGATCAGGCTTTAGAATCTTATGTCACAGTCCCTGTCTCCTGTCAGTAAGTTCATATCTCTGGGAATAGTGCTACAAAAAAAAAAAAAAAAAAAAAGGAAGAAAAAAGATAAAGACATTGCAAAGAAACTTGTGTGAAAAGCAATTTTGCGTTAAGTGTTTTAAATCTAAATGGCTTTTCATTCCAATTCCCCTACAAATCATTCTAGTTCATGTTTAATGAAAAGAAAACAAACAACGAAACTGTTCAAGGTAGATTATTACAGATGAATTGCTACTGTCAGTGAACCATTTGAGCTCTCAATAGGAAAGCATAATGCCTGCCAAACAAATAAACATAATATTTAGGACACTTGAAGCATGCTATCAAATGGACAGATTGTTACACTGTACAGATCACCTCACTCAGCAGAAACACACAGGACTTACCCTATTCTCAAGCTGTAATGTCATTTACCAAAATACTTTGTTTGTCTGAGCGTTGAATATCCTATTTGTGAGGACTATGAATTGTGAGGATTTTCAAGATCAGTACTCACAGGCAACCTGATGCTTGTGAAGCAGT
Organism: Strigops habroptila; assembly: GCF_004027225.2. NCBI lineage: Eukaryota > Metazoa > Chordata > Aves > Psittaciformes > Psittacidae > Strigops > Strigops habroptila. Next base: position 60,434,757 of record NC_044281.2, on the reverse strand, counting down.
GAACCAGACTAGTTAGAGCACAGCACAACCTTTTGTTGCACACAGAAGAGAAAGACCATCTTGAACGACATACTCATTTTAGGATTTAGGCAGTAAAGATGCACACCATATTTCTAATTATTTGAGATCGTTTATCCTTCATCTACCTGCGCTTGCTTCAGATACTCACAATCTTAATTTCCGCTCATGTTTATTTCTAAGCCTTTAACACTTGATTCTGCTTCCACATGTCTAGACAGCAACGAAAGCTGGATTGAGTTATGCATTGATTGTATTATGACAACTGCGCACATACATAACATGTACTGTCTCAGAGACTTACAGCCTAGGAATCAGACAACACAACCCTTTCCATTATGTTTGATTCTTCCCCATTTAGCATGCTCAATAATCTAGCACCACTTTGCCACATAAGTCACAATAAAAATCCAGTAAACGTGGAGTTTCCACATCATGCCTCTTAAAAAAATCAATTAAACTAAACTAACAAACTTTCCAAAAGCAGACTTACAATAAATATTCTGACTTCTATTTCTAGTGAGGATGGGTCTGAGGCTTTTCTTGTATGATATATTTTTCTACGTAACAAGAGTCTCTGCATTAATGGCAATTAAATATTCATTAGCTAACTACTTGGTATGCAAGCCACAGCAAACCAAAACTGCCTACTTTAGCAAAAAAAAGGAGGCAAATACATTCAAGAACCTGCAGTGGAGAACTTTAAAAGGAGTATTAATGGCCTTCCATTGAAAACCTTACTACAGAGTTTAAGCATTTTCAGATGACAGCAATATGCCATTATAAATACGAATACAGTAATATTTTCCCAGCTGTATTGACAGCCTTTTGCAAAGCACTGCTCAAAAACATGTGTTTCCTCCTCTCCATGTGGTAAATTCTCAGAAGAGTGCTACTGAGTTTTTCTACTCACAATATTCAGAGAGGCCCAACATATTTGGGAACCCAGCTGGTATTAAGATTCTTATACCTTTCAGCACCTGTGAAATTTCCAGCAAAAGAAACAGGCTAATTTATCTGGACTTTTCAAAGTTAGTTTTTGAGACAAAATAATTCTTTGGAATTTGGGGCTTAAATTCTATGACATGGTGTGCTTTTTGCAACATCACTGTGCCTAACCAACAACTTTTTGCTACTGATGATCTGCCTTTTTCCCAGTGCAAGAATGTGTTAGGAACATCATTCACGCAGAAAGCAAAGCTGGAACACTTTAACTTAGCAGTACAAACCTCTGCTGCTTCAGATTAAAAGACTTTGTCCATCAGCTCAGAGGAAGCAGCAAATATACAAAGCTCTACAATGTGGTCCAGCTCTGGGGTATATAGAGCCACCCTTTATTACTGAGAGCTACTCTAGCATGACATTAATGTATGTTAGTAAAGGTTTTACTGACTTCTCTACCTTTGCCTCTTTTAATGATAGCAGTGCTCTCCAGTATCCAGTAAATTCCAGGTGTATTTGACAATAAAATAATTTCCAAGGGTTACAGAGGAAAACCAAATATTTGACATGTAAAAGTAAATAAAGATACCTCTCAAAAGTGCTTCTGAAGAATAGTTTTGCATTCACTTTTGCATAAATTAACAGAGAATTCATTCAAAGAAGCCTTAGCAGAGAGTGAAAAAAACATGGCCACAGTGTAATGCTAAAAGATCTAAGACCTAGGTAGAATACTTAAAATTTTTCCCCTGGAATTCACTGCTCACCTTCAACAACCTTGTTGAATAGTCATACACACACCTGAGATAGATCAGTCTATCTCAAACTTGTTCAGCAGTCTTGAGACAAATGGCATTATTCAGACTACACGTTACTCATGCCCAACTTTGGTGTTGTGACCACTATGCCATTTTAGTCAAGACCACAATAAGCACTTTAGACCACCTGAAATTCAAGAAAAGCCTGACTCTTTGCACCATCAGCAGATCAGAGCAGACATGGCTATGTGGCATACCTAACAGTGGCAACTGAATACAGCCCAAAGCGATATCCCAGGTAGGTCATAAGATTCTCAACCCACATAATCTGTATGAGTTCTAACTCTGATATAAGTGAGTATAACACAAAAGTCAAGGACAGATGAGCTGGATCAGCTTACAATTTAGCTGAATTTATCCACATGCTTGAAAAGAAACTTGTGTCTTGTGTAAGAATCTTCTCAATTCACTGTTAAGAACTTAGTAACAATTCTCTGAGACATACAAAATTGATAGTGATCATATTAACTCCAAATATGTAAAAATCAGACTGCTGCACAACTGAATTTTTGAAGACCTATTCAGGATTTACAGGGCCCAGTCCTACAATTTCTGAAGTCTTTGAATGTTTTCTCATTTCTCTGAGAAAGATCAAGGTAAGTACTAAGTTTAAAGGATAAGTTTAAAACATTTTCAAGACATTTCTTTGGAAACAAATTACTAAAGGACTGCCTACTGAACATATGTGTGAAAGACAAACCTACTTTTGCAAGAACCGAAAGCTGAATTAAATCAATCCAAGGAATGGCAGTATTCTGAGGAAACACTGAGTTTCAAGCTGATGAGGTACCTACTATGGATTTCTCAGATAGTTGCCAACATCTTTTGTAAGTTTTTATTCATCTCTATAGAAGAAGCGTGAAACAGCTCCAGACTGTAGCCCAGCTGGTGCTGGAAGTGGCATAGGCTATACATTTGTCCTATCAGCCCCACATCCACTTCAGCCCTGCCCTATAGCAAGGGCTCACTCAAGTTGGTGACTCAAAGCACTTTGAAAGACAAAGATCAATAAGAAATTCAGAGCCCTTCACCTCTTCTTCAGTGATTTGAATACTACTAATTCAAAAATCTATCAAAAACTATTGTGTTCTGACTATTGTTCTGTGGCTTTCATGGATGCTTTCAGGCTAGTTCCCAGTATCCAGCAGACAGCTACACAAAGGTATTTAGGCACCTAGAGATACATGAAGCCTCCTAATCAGATCTACAGTGTGAATTAGGAATCTAATTTACTTAGGCAATTCTGAAATCCCATTTAGAGTCTAATGGCTCTTAAGCAAATAAATACCTTTGAAAATCTGGCTCCAGGTCACTTAAAGTATAAAGATCATAACAATGGATGACAGCAGTTGGTAGTGTAAACGCAAAGGCTGCATGCCTTGTCAGAGGTGCAACTTGCCCTTTAACTCCAGAAATAAATCCCCTGGAAGTGGAATAAAGGACTTTCTAGAATATATATGGAGGAAACTGGGCAGCCATATTAGAATGACTTTTTGCGAGTTACAGTAGAAGATAAAAGTTTTGCACTTTCAAAGGAATATTCAGTGGCATAAAAGACTACTGTTTCTAATTATTCCTAGTATTTTATATATATATATGTATATATACACCACTTTTATAACATTTCCTCTATGTTAAAAGATCACACCATATCAGTTAATTACCAGGGAGTATTCTGAAAAAGCACCAAATGGTGTCTCAAACATAAAAAGACTCAAAATTATTTCCTTAGCATGGAATAATGCCAAATTAAAAATATGGTCAAATAATGTACTTTCCTTACCACCCTCTGGGGATGCACACTAAGGGAAGCTGTCCTGAGAGCAAACTCACAGCTACCATTCCCAGAGCAGCATGGTTCTATACTATACCCTTACAATGGGCTTCTGCAGAACTGCAGCAACATAGTCCCAAGGATAAAAGCTTAAAGATTTTTGATTCTACTGCTGAACCAGTGGATCTTCTTCACCCACCTATCACTGTGTTCTAACAAGAGAAATGAATAAGCTTCTGAAGGCTGAGATGTGAAAGTTGGTACCAGCGCCTGCAATGGTTTAAAAATGGCTTGGTTCTGTTAAAGGCAATGTTGATTAACACCAACCAAGGATGTAATTTTTTGAACGGAGCCTCTTCTAGGCACAGAAGGGTTTAATTCCTTGGTAGCTAAACTGAGAACACAGCGATTTCAAGATGTGGTTTTAAATAAAGCATTTAAAAAAACACAACCCCAGCCTGCATCTGAAAATTCCTGTCTTTTTCCTGAAACAATGCAGAGAAGAATTGCAGAACAGCATAGCTCCCTCATTAAACTGGCGAACGCACATAAACACAAATGAAATTATGGTTCACTAAAAAATATTTTCTAGCTCCTCACTAAAATAGCTTTGGGAGACTAGGTCCATACATGGAATAAAATGGCTTTCACTGCAGTCCTAAGCCAAACTCTCCTCTGGAATGACATTTTAGGTAATATAAACAGTTTAAAAGCAAACGTAGAGCAGAGCAGCCTAGTTTTATACAATTGGTGCAACAAAACTGAGATTTATTCTGTGCTGAATTAAGTTCTTCGTATTATTTCTACTTAAAAAGGAAAAGAATCAAATACAACAATTCCTACAAATTTAACCTTTACTACAAAGTCTTTCATAATCTATTTTTTATTTCACCAAACAGTAGCAGGCCCAAGCAAAGTGGGCAGAATTTTGGCCCCACTCGTTTGAAAACAGTGCAAACTTCGCCCTTTCTACTGTTAGAGTAACTTAACTGGTTGCAGAAGTCCTCCCACTGCTTTTCCAATAAAGTGTAACAATAGTCACATAAAACTCTTGGAGAGTATGACTTGGGATGCTTTTCAAATTACCTGTTTGCGTCCTTCAGCTTAGATCAGAAATGCAGGATCTGCATTTAGAGATAAAAACCCTTTCAAGAGCTGTAATGTTTAGGGCACTGTGGGATGAGTCATTAACCCTCAGAACTTCCTGGTGCACTATGTACATTAATTCTCATCTTATCTGGGAGCAGAGGAGAGAAATGAGAGAAAAAGTTTGATCAGCAACACACAGCATAATGACAGATTGTAAATTATGCTGTCATCTTTCAGCTTTACTTCACAAGTTTTTCTGAATGCCTGAAAAAGTCTAATGAAATTGCTAGAAGAACTGCGTGGATTTATATAGAAACTGAAGTACCAAAGGTAACAAACAGAAGGTGTTATAAAGCCATCAGAGCCCTCAGCGGTGCCTGTTCCCCACACCTGATTCTCTTCTTCAGGACCCAGACACATCTCTCTCCTCATGGTACCCTGGCCCATTATCTTGTAGATGAAGACTCCACAGCACACCCAAAACATTTATCAAAGCATGTTTCAACTCATGTTACACAGGCGAGGGTGGATTTGGTGGGGTAATTAGCATTCCTCCCCATTTCATGCGTGAAATAATGAAGGTGTAAAGCAGTGGGCAGACATCAACAGGAGCATGGGTTAGCAAGGGGTGCCCGGCAGCCCAGGCAAGGTGGGGAGATGCTATTCAGGCAGAATAAAGGCGTGCAACTGCAATCCCTCACTGTGACTGTTACTGCCTGCATCACCTGAGTGTCACAGCAGTTTCTGTTCATGAACCATGACATAGAGGAATGAAGGAATTTGCCCAGCATGGCAGTTGGACTCTGACAGAGCTGGTATCAGAACCAGACACTGATTCAGAGCTCCTTTCTCAAAAACATCTAGACCACATACTTTCTCTATTACCACCTATGAAAAACGCATGACAGTATATCCTACAATGCATATCATGGTGCACCAGAACATGCCTGATAGGAAGCATGGGAACATTTTATGTCAAAGCTCAGTACCTGCATGCATGTAAATAGTTAACAGGATCTGTTTATCAATAACCTTCATCTCATATGCATCAGACTAAGAGACTGAAAAGCCTGTCTGAAAAAGAAATCAGAACAAAAGTGACAAAAGAGAAAAACAGGATAGACAAGTGTTTAGGACTAACTCCATTCCTAGAAGTTTAGCAAGGACAAAAGCAAAAAACAGCAAGAAATCGCTGCTAAATACTACTTTAGACAAAATTTCAAAATAGCAGAAAATACACACGAGAACATTCCCACCATGGATGAGGAAACACAATTGTAATACTTTAAAGGGCATATTTCATGCGGAACATTCGGAGACAGAAATTGCAATCATGGGTCCTGGCCAGCCTGGGCCTGAGATACATTTTATCGTTACCGGAGAACTTTAATGAACTATTTTTGCACCTCGTAACAGCCATTCAGAGCACTTCTTGCTGTTAGGACTTGCGCTACAGCTCATTAGACTTAAAAGAGTTACTACAATGAGCTCTGAATTAAGATTTTTGCAGCTTGAGCAATTCTGGGTTTCAAACTGCAGAATTTAGAAGATGATCACCTTGAAACCAGGGCCACAGCTAAACATTTGGAAATCAGGAGAGATGGCTATCTCGACTCAAGAATTTTGTTTTAATCATAAGGGTTTGCTTTGTTTTTTAGCTAACCTCATAAATGATACATTTTGAACCTTTATTATATTTCACTTTTTCTTCTTCATTTCATAGCTTTTAGAAAACACATTTTGATGCTTTGCTCTAAAAATTTCTTCTGTTACTTCCCAGAGAAATAACAATCCTGCACTAGGACACCTCAGTAGTCTCACAAAAATAATTAGTTTTTCTTTTCCAAGCAGGTTAAGAGGAAGGTTGGAAAGAAGAAATATACCATATTTAATCAGCTTAAGTACTTAATAAATAATTTTAAATGCCTGAAAAACCAATAACTAATAAAGCGACTTAAATCTGACTATCTGAGCCTGAGACATCCCATTCTTATCTCACTTTTAAGACACCACATACATACAACCTTAAAGGATGCTCAGATGAGGGATTCTGCTTCAGACCTTACTACTAAAAGAGGAAGACAAAAATGAATTCTGAGGGCACCCACATTGCTGAGATACTGGGGTGGGGAGGAGGAGAGATCAGCTGCAGAGGTACTCACATAGGAAAGCTGCAGAATTTTTGTAGATGCTTTCCTCAATCATTCAACAATCTCCTACTGCCACTGAGCTCTTCACTGCTTACCATCTGCTGGTAAGCTGGTGATGCTTACAGTGCTGCTGATGGTCCTGCTCAGAAGGGGAAATAAAAAGACCAGTGTCCAAAGTTCCAGACAGAAACCATGACAATAAATAAACAAACTGCTGATTTTAAATTCTAGCACAGACTGACTAGATTGAAAGACAAGTTAGAGTGAAATGATGTAAGGTTCAGTGAACCAAGTGTAAAGGTCTTCATGATTACATTGGCATTTCTGCTGCAGTTGCAGGCGACAGTGACTATGCTGGATTATGTCACTTGAGAATTTAAATACTATCATACATTTCTAATGAAAAGAATGGCACATGTAAGTAATAGGGCTCCATACTACCTTAATTATATATTGCAATTCCAATTACAGCAGCACTGCTACTGGGATGAAATTATTACGAATGAGCCTCCCCATACTCCATTGAGGCCTTTTCACAGGAGCCTCATGTAGCCTCACCTGAACTTGCACTAGAAAATCAGTGACAAAGACCAGAATGTGCACTCTGCCCAGGTATAAGGACAGGGCTTTTATTGCCCTGAGTTGGTTCAGAAAGAGAAAGAACAAAATTTAATTTCTATTTAGAATACTGAGGTTCCTTGAAGGAGGAGCTAAAAATAAGTGAAGACATTTTCCCTCAGAAAAATGGACAGCCACTGCACTTTATGGAAAATACACACCAATGATTATTCCAGACTTACAATGATGATGTCCCTTAAGGCCAAGAAGGACCAACTGAACTAAACCCACAGTACTCTTCTGCTATTCCTATGATTCTTGACAAGAGAGAGCTGGAATTCCTGCCTATCTTGGAGTACCTAGAAAGACAGTGTGGCATAAGCAAGGGCAGACTTTGTAGTTACCAGCCCTGACAGCATTCCAGCAACATGGTACACACCACAGGGCTTGCTTCAGAACAGTGCTTTCCTTCTTGAATATTTTCCTTTCCTCTTAGCAATAGAGATTTTACAGAAGGGCATGCTGGTATGATGAATTTCACACAGCGAAGACATCGCTGTCCTTTTACATTACCTCTGCGACGTTGTCTTATGCAATTTAGTGTCAGTGTCCATCAGAACCACAGACCTGAGAGGTTGCACTGGAGTAATCAAACGCAGCTCTAATGACAGCAGTTTGCTCAAATCCATATCAAAACTCTACTTCTCATCTTGCCTGGAACTTAAGCCTGAATTTAAAGTAAGCCCAGACAGAAAAAAGTATCACTGTCTCATCCATTTCCTAAGAGAAAGCAACAACAATATGGGGAAGAGCTGAGACTGTAAAAACTGAGGATTCTCCTCTTATATTTTGCATTCTCCTTAATGTCATCTTGTGGCTGTTCTGTCTCTCACAGAGCAGCACTGAGAGGCATGTTCCCTATGGTCTTTATAAAGCAACAGCTTGTGGAAAGTAGGAGCACCTTACTGCATTAAGGCCATGCAACCTTCTCAACTATGGAGACAACATGTGAGTTACCTGTGGCTTCACTGGTGATTTGCAATTCCACAGCAAGGACAGCAAGTACACGTTCTTGCTCCAGAAGCATACATCCCTAAGCAGGGAGATGCTTCCCCATACTCTCCAGTAGCTACTCCAGAGGCAGCACAGGACTTACAATATACAGTTAAAACAGTTGCCATTTATCCTGCAAAGCACTGAGTACACAGACATACAAATCAAGCATAAAACCAGCCCCTCGTGAAGCACTAGTATAATACTTCATAATCCCAAAAAACGTCTACTAGGAAATGCTTTCAGATATATGAATTAGTTTCAGAAAAAAAGATCTAGTTTTTTTATACCTCTCTTAAGCTTCTTGGGGAATCAAATCAATTAAATTGGCTAGCTACATTCAGGCAATTGAAAAACATTTCCCAGAAGACATACACACATAGTATCAACAAGATACGTAGAGTTAAGTAAGAGAGAAAGAGTCTAGAGTTTGTTTTCTGTCTGGAATTGAAGGACAGGGTGTGACTTTATGACTTACCTTGATTCAGAGGAAGGGAGAACAACCCTGGTCTGTATGGTCGGACAGATTCTGCCTAACAGCCTTCCCAGCCCTTCCTTCCACCTCAGCCCTGTGCACTTCCCTCATCCCAAGTCACATACTGATATAAATGCTGACCCTTTATCAAAGTCAGCTTTTATAAAGCAAGGCACAGTGGCATGATTAGGACCTGATAAAATGAAAACCAAAACCCTCCTGCACAAAGAAATGGAAGGATTCCCTGAAGCCAGAGCAATTACTAATCACCAACGGCAGCAAAAAAAGATGTTTTTGAAACTCCTCCATGTTCAGAGGCACAGAAATTGCAAAGCAATCTGTACAGCTGGTGAAGGAAAAAATGTTGCAACTCAGATCTTTCATTTATAGCAAACAATAGCAGCCTGACTGATTTCATGCGAAAAGATTTGTTCAACATAGTTAATATTTACTACCATAAATAATATCTTGCTTATCAATCTAATTTATATAACATTGACTTCTATGGTAAATACGTAAAAGATGACTTTTCCAGTTCTGTGCCCTCTTTTTTTTTTTAATTACTAAAAGCCTAAAAACTGCTTAGAATGAGAGAGAGGGGTGTTTGGGAGTTTTATTTGCCTCTTGTTCTTTTCATCTAACATATCACTTGTCTTATTCTATGCTTTCCTTGTATGTCTTGTAGACTTGAAGCTCCTACAGCCATCTATCTGAGCAAGCTGTCACATTCTGGCAAACAACAACTTTACTCCCAAATATTTATTCAGGTGTTCAAAAGCTTGGGGGCTTTGTTTGTTTGTTTTAAACTTCTATGCCATCAAAATAAAAATACCTCTTCCCTGGACCTTTAGTGAGCTTTCATTCTCATAATAGCCATGCGAGAATTCTACCAGATCATCAATTATGCATAAACTCTGGAAGAAATTATAAAAAAAAAAAAACAAGGGGGGGTGGGAGGAAACAAGACATGCTATTCTCATATAGAAGAAAACCAGAGGTAGAAAACAGAGGGGCCCTTTGGGCCTATTTTATATGGAACAGGAAGAAAAAACCCACCACAGCAGGTGTGTGTACACACGTGTACTTTTTATGTTTTATAGATTACTTAATGATAGCTTGCAAAACTCCCCAGAAGGACATTAAATATTTAATTGATTAGTTCACTCAGTAAGTATTGGGGGCTTACAGAAATTAACAACTCACCTTAAGGACAACTACTGAGCAGGCAGTTAGCTGCTACGCAATCATCACAAATGTAATTTTTAGATTCAAAATAATATTTTCTTATGAAATATTAAAGTGGCAGGAAGTGAAATTATCATAAGATTTGCATAACAAACTAAATTTCTTTGTATTAAGAAAAATATTAAAATCTAGAAAGGTGTTTTTAGATTAAGGAAGGAAAATAGGTGCTGCCTAAGAGTCCAGCTGACAGGAGTACATGGGCTGAATCTCTTGTTCCTTCAGCTAATGGTATTTGTTTTCTGTTTTCTTGTGCTCCTGTGCTTTTGTGGTTCCAGCTGTCCTAATTTGGGCATGCAAAAGTTAACCAAGGACTAGTCAAGCAGATGCCTTCTATAGTAAATGGAGTTAGGATAACCCACTGATCAAAGTAACCAGAAAAGACTACAGCAAAATAAGAAGAAACCCACACATTTTTTCATTCTGCTGTCCATGGCTGGTTCTTAAGATTGTCCTCTTACTCTGGTGGGGATAACACAGAGCACAAGAGTCTCCTGGTCCATACCTGGCATACTCCCAGGCATGAGAGCCCAAGTCCCTGCACGGAGACTGCCCACCTTATTTTAATAGTCATAGTGAACTTTGTGTATAGCCCTTCTCTCAACATAAACCACATCTGTGATACATGCTATGCCAGCAGCTGCCAAAAAAACAACAACAACAAAGTTAATTCTGCCTCATCCATATCCCTGCTCAATTCTGACATGGCCCTAAAAAAAAAAAAAAAAAAAAAAAAAAAAGAAGAAAAAATCCAGATAGAGTCAAATACTTTAAGTCACAGGCTGGTCATCCTTAACAATGCTGATAAAAATCGAATAAACTGACATGGGTACTTTAGAAGGGCTCACACATGTAATTCACATCCAAGGATGTGTATGCTGTGGCACACTGAGTGAACTTGGCATCACCCAGCCTCAAACTGAGGAAGCAGCGGCTCTTCTACAGGAACCATCAGGGACCTTGGGAAGATCTATGGCACTTGTTAACTTCATGTGACATGTGTCTTGGGTATAAAATGGCTTGGGGAATGTGACAGTCTTATTTTAGTTCTTTTCATGTCCAGGGTATCCAGTGAATTGAATTATATGGGATTACTAAATCACTAGTGATTGGATAGCTGCACCTCTATTACACGGTGCATCTGCCTCAGACTCCTTCTGTGCTATCATTGTTCTGGGAGCAAAAACAATGTTCTTGACCATGCCAGGACACTGTATGCATGTGTTCTCTGTTGCATACAGCTAAAGAAGAAATTTTTCTCAGATTCAGATCCGGCCTCAGGTTAGGCTCCAAACACTTTGTATATGCTTTGGGTTCAGGTCTCAGCATCACACATCAGCACTGAGCACTGTACCTAAACAGAGTTACAATGAAGCTCCTCAAGTCAGTGGGTATTCTAGCATGTAGCACACATTTGGAATGGCTTAATGGAAACAGAAGCCCTTGGTGGGAAATTATAGCTTTTACAGGAACATATGGTCCATAAACAATGTGTGATAAAAGTGTTTATCTCAACATTTCATGGAGGAAAAAGCAAAACAGAATTGAAAGATAAGATATACTGCTTCTGAGAATCTTGTGACTAGCAGACTTGCACAAAACACTGACCAAACAAAAAAGAATATAAAAAACTTCAGTATTTGGAGTGGAAACTTACAGTAGTGAAGATGATTAAGTCAACTCCAGCAATGTTTTTTTTGTTTCCCCACAAAGATAGTGTCTCGCACATCTGTTGTGCTTTCCACCCATAATGGCTCAAAGTCACTCCCATAAACCACATGTGGCGAAAGTTCCTGTACTCACTACAGGGAGCACAGACACTTCTGGGGTAGGTTACAACAGATGCTTGGAACTATGGCATTTAAAAAATGAGGGGATACCACCAGAGTTCATGTCTCTGTACACTTGCGAAGTGCCAGGCAGACAGTTAGACCTCTTGCTCGTGTTTTTTCTTATGAGTCCACTAACTACTTGCCTTGGGTGGTATCATGATCAGCATGCACCCAGCAGATTGCCTTGCACTGAGCCATCGACATTACTTCCTGCATCATTTATCTTTTCATGTAAATTTAAATATTAGATGTGGACAGGACATCTCTCTTCTGCCCAAAAATCACCTTGAGCACTAGCGCAAATAAACCAATGTTCTTACTGTATAGCAGAAGGAAACTCTGACTGGCTGGTAAAAATCCTCCAGCCACATCACAGATGGGAGAGCGGAAGCATAAAAGAATGTCGTGTAATTTACCCATTGCCCTGCTATATAGCAGTAACAGAGCTGGAAATGGAAACCTCCCCTATTAGACACATCAAGAGGCATGACAGGTGCTTCATAGAGCCCCATTCCAAAGCAGGTGTAAGCTAGAACGCAGGCATAACGTCACGGGGAGGCAAGGATGGGTGCTAAGACAGGCTTGGTTAAGCTTGCTGGTGAATTCTTTCCCCTGCATCTACCCTGTATGCAGTCACCGGCTTGCAGGAGATGAATTTTTATCATTCCGTCTGCACCTACGTGATGACAAGAGGAGGTAACATAATAGTGACTCGCTTTTAATAGAGTCTTAATAATGAAAGGCAGTGATTCCAAGGCTCCTTATTCAAGCAAAATGGTCTTCATTTTGGTAGAAGCTTTCCTAAAAACAAAATTAATTGTATTCTCAGATTTGGCCTTAATTTACTGAGCCATTACAAACACGATTAATTACTTAATTCTGACGTAATACAAGGACAGACCACGGTTTGGCAAGATGCCGAGCAAAGCAGACTTTTCACAGGATTAAGCTTTGTCCGAGAAGCTAACTGTCAACCACAGGCTAGTTCAGCATCAAGGAGTCACTTAAGATAAGGAGGTCTGTGACATCCAGCAGCTCAAGCAGCAAGGATTTCTTGTCACTCATTGCTATGAGGCAAACAGAGGCCCTGGGTTGTCCTTGTACCCAGGACTCACAAAGTACTTTGGTTGCCAGGTGACTGAATTCCTGTTTCAGCTGATGTGCCAGAGAAGCAGCATGATATTCTTGAAGGTCATGAGTCTATATAAAATTATTATGGTTTGTTTTTTTTTTTTAAATTCGACAGCTAGATTTCACTTGAAAAACTTCACTGAATTGACTCATAGGAGTATATAACCTGGATGGGATTCAATTGCTGAGGAGTGAGCCACTATTAACAGTGATTTTGCTCTAGCTCATGTAGCAGGGAACATACTAGAGCACATGGGTCTTAATTAAAGCCCGCAATCAGCCTGAAATTCCTACAGACTTCACTCATATTCATCACAAATGTGGAAGACCTAGTGGCCTAGTACTGCAAAATACTAATAGAGGGATAAAACCTATAATAGACAGGCATGAAATCATTTATCGTAAAATTTTGGTCTTCCTGTAAAAGAAAAGAAACTATGTAGAAACATCATCATCTCTTGGCCAGGGGCTTATAAGCTTTTATAATAGAACAAGGGCATATCATGAATTAGTCACAGGATTTCACAGGGCTGAACTACAAGTCTTTATGAATACCAGGCTCTGTAAATTATATTATATTGGTTTTTTTAAAAATCACACACAGTATTTCACCTAAGAAGGCAGCAGGACAACGTTTGACAAAAACACAGAAATGTCACATTTAATAAAAAAAAAGAAAACCCACCCAGTTCCAGCAACACTCAAAAAGTAAATAAAAATGTTCATGTAAACATGTTAAGATCGAGGAAATTTCCAACAGCTCTGCTTTGGGAGAGAGAGGTGGATACGACTGCATTGTCTTCTCTTAATGGACTGTCGGCTAGTAATACCTTCATCCAGGGCTCCTCTATTAACTCTCTTTAAGGAATCTGTACAAGCCCTAGACTACCAGGAAACATTGAACCGCTTGTGACTGGACCTTCCCTGTGGGCTGGCCTCTGGAATTTGTCATCTTTTCACAGCAGGAAATCTCTGTAGTGGTGGGGAGAATCGCAGAGCAAACAGCATGGTGTTCAAAAGGAGATTTTTGGCATCTGTTGTGATTCATGCCAACTACAGTACAGCAGTAAGGGGCTATTCCATCCACTAAGCCTAACACATTGATCGAAAGTAACAATGAACTACAATGCCACTGCAGTATTTCCATGTTCTCTCTCACTCTCTGTTAATTCCAGGGTAACTTCAACTTAAAAACCAAAAGGCAGAAATTATTTCACATCTTGTCCTGACAACACAGCCCAAAACCTTTCTGGATTAATCTAGTTCACTGAAGCCAATAAGATTGTTTCCATCAACTCCAATAAGTTTGGATCAGATCTTGGGTCCCTTGCACCGGTGAGGGCTGAACACAGCTAACAGCTATAGTCTTACAAAGCATGAGTCATAAAATATCACAGCTCACACTGTGTCTGAGCTCGAGTGAGTACAGTATCAGCAACAGAACATTTGTTTGGGTCAACACAATGAGCGCATGCCCGGCACTATGGTTTTCAGTGAGCATGAATACGCACATCTGAGTGCGCTCATAGCTTATTTGTTCTAGTACAAAACAAAGCAGACAGCAAGAAAGAACAAAAGTGAAGGCTGTGAGATGGCAAATGGTTGTTGTCCTCTCTTTAATAAGGCCTCACAACGTAACAGATGACTTTCCATCTACTAACATTATGATTGCACACATTAGGGTATTAATATAATCCCCCCTCCAAGGGAGGAGATGGAGGAGATCAGGTGAGATGTTGAGATGTTTCTATTCATGTCAGCAATCTGATTGCAAAACAAGAGAGTAGGGTTCTTTTTAATCAAAATTCCACCCAAAGAAAGACAGCCATACAAAATATGTAGATTGAGGAAAAAGACTTACTGGCAGGAGTGCCATGAGTTAAAGCCAGCTGCAGGGAGAAAGAATACCTCTGCCTCACTCATTTCCTGCACTGAACAGAACAATTTTATGTGGAACGTCTGACCGTGAAGTCTATCCCACTTTCCACCCTTCAGAGCAAAAATAACAGGATTCCCTTCTATCCTTCATGGCTTCTAACCCAAGAATCCCCAGCTAACTTACTTGCTTGATAAACCCTTTTTGTTAGAGTTCATACTGTTTGGTTTTAGCATCAAGATATAGACTAGCATTTTTATAGAAGTTCACAACCATCATGTAAAGGTACATGTGTCACATTTCTCAGCTAATTAGAAATAAAACAAGAACAACATGATTTAAGTCTAATCATCACTCGTTCAGTATCATAAGCACAAAGACTGTTGGCCAGTCATTTGCTCCATTCATATTCATTTGTTCTACAATGGGCACAGTGACTCAGGAATCATAATAAGAAACAGTCCTTGGGGGCTTTGTTTCATTTTTCTAAGTATAAACAATTTTTAAGGAAACAAGCACAGCTTTATGATTAAAATATTGATACCGCTTTTAGAACAGTGTTCCAAAGACCACCCCACAAACTGAAGCAACAGATTACTTATATTTTAAGACCACTTTTATTAAAAACTTACTGTTAATAAGTATACCAGAGCCTGAAGATCTGTTCTGTCATGAGTATCAACCAGTCTTCCAGTCTGTAAGATAGCCATCTCTCTGTGAAGATGCTGGGGTTTTTTCTTTTAAGTACTTTCAGAAATTTCTTTTTTTCTATGGATAATGTATCTCATGATTGACTGGGCAGTGTATTATTCATGAAAGTCCTCACAGGAGAAGTCTCACAAAACTATGCAGACTGCTATGAAAGAGAGGTTAGAAAGTTTGAGGGTTTTCCACTGCCAGCTTTGTCTCATACCTATCTGAGGCAGGAGAGGACTCATTACCAAATATTCAAACTGTCCAACGATGCCAGATCACAGACCAAAGCCGAGCTACAAAGCCAAGGAAAGGAAAAGGTGGCAGCCCACCACATTGTTTGTATTATAGCACTGCTGTATGCATAATTAAATACCACTTGTAGGAGAACCACAACACAATTTCACACATTTTGAGACATTTAGATGTTAGAATAGCAAGCAAAGATTGTACAAGTATTTTGTTGATGTGCTCAAGATGCTATATTCATATCCAAATGTCTTCAGTGTCTGAAGAAATGTGATTTCCAGTGGTCTCTGATTCTATGATTTTTTGTACATTTGTATAGTTGGCTGTAAAGACTCCTAACTCACAGCTATGCTAAGAGATGGTACCTAATGATACAGTGAGGTAGGACACAACCATGTATTCTTCATGGCTGTCTGTCTACCCTAGTGACAACATGCGACCTTTGTTTGGCACATCTCACCTAGAAAGCAAACTTTCTGCCACATACCTTTGTATTCATTCTACATTCATATAACACCTTGCATAAGGGGAGCACAAATTTGCTGGACATGTAAATAAATTTGATTACTTACCCAACAAAACAGATTCAGAGGGGCATTGTAGAGAAAGTGAGAAGAAACTGAAGCAAAGGCAGAGTGAGGAAACAAATATTTACAGAGTCTTTGGGGTTTCATAATCTTTTCTAGGAAGCTATAGAAGTTCTTAGCATATATTGTGATTAGTTTTTCCTCTGCTGTGGTAAAGTCTTAGAGGAATAGAAGTATCAATAGATAAAAAGATAAAAAATAAAAAGGTGTAAAATATTTAGTAGGTTCTTTTAATAATTAATCAGCCTAAGAGCTTTCAGTCTAGCTGTACTGACAGCACAGCCAGACTTTACAAGAGAAGAAACAAAACTAAATATCTAGTCACCTATTAAAATGTGTTATCAGAGTGCTATTTCTAGCCCTTCAAATGTCACACTGCATCAGGAGAAGCTGTGATACCTAACCATTTTTTCCTGAAGCTGCAACTCCGGGGCACATGTAGCTTTTAACTGTCACCTAAAATGCTTGTATATGCGATATATTTTTTTCCAATTTTGCAGACTTGTGCCCAACAGATTTCTTCTCAAGACACTTTACAATGGTACACGGTGCTAAGCAGTAATTCATTGCAAATTTTCTTTGCCACACAAGATTTGACTGGTAACTCTAAGATGATATACAGAATACTACGTGCAGTATCTCACACACCACATCACGGAGAAATTCCATTGCAATTAACACAAAGATCTTCCCTAAGGCTTCTGGAGACAGATGTTGTACCCTCGTTGTCTAGAGCAGTGAATCCACTTACTTCCTGGAAGGAACCTCTGGACAGGCGTTCAGTGACCCTGCTGATATCCCCAGAGAAAAGCTTAGACAGAGGCCAGCACTGTGAAGAAACCCTACACAGTACAGCCTCTAGTCATGTCATCTACCCATGCAGTGGTGATTTCAGGAGGGCAAGATGGGATGGGAATCATTTGAAAACACCCCACAGTCTCAACATTACTGGATGCAAGGACTTGTAGCATTTTCAGGCAGTCTGAACTCATACTCGATTCAGACTGTGCTAGGGACAGTATGAGGTCAGACCACAGGTGTCAATGCGTTACTCAGCGTGTAGGACCTGGGTCATCTCCAAGACACAATGTAGGCACCAACAGATTACACTATTCTTCCTGGTTTTTTCCCCTGCTACCAAGCACTGGCTCAGCTGCCTCCTACCATGACCATACGAATCTCAACTCAGAGTTAAGCAAAAGACTGCCAACCACACTTTAATATCCACCAAGTGTTTGCGGAGCTCAGTGCTGCATGACTGGCTTCTCTCTCAGTACAGCTTACGTTTTGTGACTGGCTTATCTCCAAAAGACAAAAATGGTTTTCCATGAGGATTAGGGGTACTTCCTGTGCAAACAAATTTCACTCGAGTTTTCAGAAAAATAACTATTTGTAAAACCAACACTTTATTCCATAAAGTTCTACAAAATTAGCCAATAAAAGGGAGTTATAAGTACCACCATTACAAAGACATGTTATTTAAGCAACCACTTGCAAACAGTTTTCCACAGTATTCAGAGAGCTCATACAAAGCACACCACAACAAAGAACAGAGAGTAGGAATCAGACCCAGTACAATCTAGTAGTATCCCTTGCTTAAATAACACCAATGATAAATGGATAAATAATTACACCACCTAGACTGGGACAGTTTTGTAAATACGTTATTATCTACCATAAATGCTGTATAAACTCTCAGATGAAGTGATCTGAATATTTTTGAGATAATGACATCTATAATTCCACTTTAGATCAAATCAGATTCTGTTCCAATGAAGAGATCATTGCTTTTGCTTAGCTCTTCCCAACTGTGGGCTTCAGCTAAATGAGGGTGAACATTACCTTACATGTCTTTACTGCTGTTGACATAGCTGGGCAAAATTCCAAGTTCCTAAATCTGGCCTTTCTCTCTTAGGGCCTCACATGACTAACTGGCCCTGCTTGACAGAGAAGAACCATGCCTATGATTCTAAAAGGCATTTGACTGTGAGGACCATTAGGCTTGGCCTTCCTGCAAGAGACTAGTGTCTCTTGTAACAGCAATGCTGCAGGCGCTGGAAAGTGGGCTGAAACTCACAAAACTCATAATAATAACTGAACAACCACTTCTTCTGACCTTTAAATGCTAGGATCAGTACAGATACAGAAGCAAAGAAAAATGGACTTACATACTGTTATCAGCCTCTCTTTCCACACAGTCATCCTAATTATGTTCATTCTGCTCTATGAAAAATATAACTTCTGCTCCTTACATGAATGAGCGTTGCAGTGTTTATTCAAAACCAGAATAGCCTTCTGGTCTCGGGGCATATTTCATTCACATTATGTAAATAATTGATTCTTTGAAAGACCAGAATAGCTATAAATCAAACCTGAAGGCAAACTATGTTTTCATGCATGCTGCTGTTTCCTGTTTTCCCATTTTGATGGAGGCATTGAAAACCCTCAGCCGTTACAGTACTGAATAATCTTCTCTCTGTTCTCAGGATAAGAGGAAGTGGAATTATGTCAGAAGTCTTCCTAGCAAAGAATAATTTTAGCAACAGTTTGCTTTCTAAGATAAGGCCACTCACTTCAAAGTTTTTATTGTTTATGAAGAGGGCAAACATCAATAAACTGTTACAAGACTGGCTAGGGATATAAAAGATAATTCCTTGTAGAAATTGCTTTACCTCTCCACATCTCATTTCCTTCAGCTGTAAAGTGATGGCAGAGCTGCCTGCCTATGCTGGCATCTGTAGATAAGAAACAGATTTAGTGCTACACTGTAATTCTGCTGCTAGAGAGACATCACACAGAATATGGTACAAACTTGACTAAAAATCAGTCCAGATCATCTCCTCTTATTGTGAATGGGTAGGAAACCCAAATACCCAGGTTTACATTGTACACATTAGACAGGTGTAAAAGTAAAGGAAGAGAGAGAGAGAGAATAAAATGCTGACTGACATACAAGCATTCACACACCCAAATTCAGATATGAAGTGTCTGATCTGAGAAGCACATCACATCTACCTAATTATTCTCATCCAATACTATTTGCTTTTCCAAACACATTCCAATGAACACCATCTATGATGCAGGAACCCAAAATTACTTATTCATGCTTCATACTATCTTAGTGAGACCATGAGAAGGCATATATAAAGGTATTATTTCTTCTAGTATTTAAATAGCCTTTCTGGGATGGCATGTAGTGTCTGTTTTAGCAACACTCAGCAACCACACGCAAAGAGAATGAGGCGTAACTGTATCTAGTTAGCAGAGTTCTTACAGAGAGGCCGACCATCACTGTCTGAGCTGCTGTTTGGCATGGATCAATCTTCATGCAAAAAGAACCGCAGAGTGCTGAAGAACCTAAACATGCATGGCATCAGTATGACACCTTCTTTGAAAGACACTTCCAGTAGCACATTTGCCTTTCTTGCCATGCTTGGATAAGTACCATCTTAGCTGTGTGTGAAGACATGACATCATCACTTCTCAAACCTTTCCAAAACCTGCTTATGTTGCGGCATGTAGAAGGGTCACAGTATAATATGCACAGCAACAGAGGCTGAAATCATACTGAATTCAAAGACCAGGTTCATAGACCAGGTTCAATTTAAATACACAGACTAAGTGCCAATCACCCAAGGAAAAGGAAAAAGTGGAGGGAAGCATGTGGGTACCCAGCATTGTTGAAAAAACAGGCTTTTCTTAGGCTCCTACTTCAGAAATCTTGAGCAGCAAGTAAAAGCCCTAGCATATTTTTTTACACAATAAGAACAAAGAATAAAACAACCTACCCATGACTGAGAACTTCAAAGGCCTGAATTAAAAACAATTTTCAAAGAACACTGAACATTATCCATGCCAGTGCATTTCCCAATGGTGAATAAATCCAAAGGAAAAATCTCACACACACACACAAAAAAAACCCCTTCTCTGCTGAAAACTTCTTGTCCGCTTTTAAAGGCGCAAGCAGTTTCCATAATCCCGCAGGTAGCATCTGCTCTGATATAAATTATGCTAAGCAATGAAAGTGCTGACCCTATCTTAAGACTTGCACCACAAACAGGACACATCATACAACCTAATTCTGTAATGCTCATGCACATATATAGCTCCACAGAAATTAATGGGATTATGGAAGGGATTGAAGACTGAAGAATCAGACCAACAGAACCTCTCTGGCTCACTGCAAAGGACTGGGCAAAGAGAGAAAACACAATGATTGTTCACCTGTCTTGGGAGATCCATATATTATAGTCTTCGCTCAAAACAAAACAACAGTGCTGTTTTGGTATCCCCATCTGCCCTGTCCTATAACAGACCAAAAAGGCATTTAGAGAAGTTAAGGGCCAGAAAACTGAAGAAAACACACCAAAGAAACATAGAGGAACAGTTAATTAACCCGTGTAGTTTTCTGCTGCAGGATACCACTGAGACAAAGCATTGTTAGTAGTTTCATATATTATTTAGCACATTGTATACAG
Organism: Strigops habroptila; assembly: GCF_004027225.2. Lineage (NCBI taxonomy): Eukaryota > Metazoa > Chordata > Aves > Psittaciformes > Psittacidae > Strigops > Strigops habroptila. The sequence continues at coordinate 60,413,795 of NC_044281.2, read as the reverse complement.
TAACACATCAGAATAAATAAATTTTGTGACCAACATCTGCTGCCATCTCTAAATAGTAACGTGTCTGTGCACACATGCATGCACTCAAGTACACATACATAGAGCACATTCCTAAAAATAGGATGTGTAATTTGCACGAAGGTTTAACATTCCTGTTTCTTTACCAGATTCAACCTTTGCAAAAAAAGTAAAGTTGTAATTCAACATTTGCAGAGTGCTTCGAAGTTTCTTAGCTCTCCTTTCCCCCCCACTCCAAATATTTTTCCTCCCCTACAAACAGAAAACACAAGAAGAAACCTGTTTATCACATGACCTCCTTCCTTTGGAGGAATCCTTACATTTGTACTCTCTGAATTGCTTATATATTGAAGAAAAAGGAAGCTGCAAATAGCATCACATGGAGCACACAATTCTTACATTCCTGACTTTCAGGTTAGCCTTCTGGACATGTGAAATTTGTTAGGCACTGTTTCCTTCTCCTTGTGGACAGCTTAGGCAAGAGCTTGTGTGTATGTGTGTGATCTGTTCATGTTTACAAAAAATCTGATGTATTCCAAAGACCACACTTGCTGTGTTTTGACTGCCTAAATATCACTACTTATATCTTTTTATGGTATTTTCAATCAATATTGGGTTTACAGAACAGGATTATTTTACAAACAACTACTTCTATTTAAAGATAGTAAGTTTACTTACTGAACAAGAAAAGGGGAATATAAAAGAAGTGGGAGTCACTTGGGGCATTAGTGACACACACATATTTTCTGTATGCGTATATGTGCAGCAGAACCAACATGGTCCAGCCTTAAGAAGTTCCGAGATACTAACTCTGCTAATAATCTTGAGCAAGCTAAACCTCCCCTTGCCTTCCTGTATCTTCTAGGTAGAAAAGGTGTCCGGGGCAGATACTGTTTCCTTTTATGACACGGTAGCAACACATACAAGATGCTACTTTCAGTAGCATAATCCATAAAAATTAAATACTACTGTATAACAAAACAAATATTGCCCCAGAACAGCAGCAGTAATAGCAGTACAAAGCAGGATAAAGAAGCAGCAACTACAAGTAAGCCAACACCAATCTTTGGGCAGAAGAGTGAAAAGCACATTCTGCTTAGAACAAATTACACTAACAATCTGGGCTCCACTTCGAGTCTGTTGATTTGGGGGCTACAATGGGTACCTATATGTGAAGGTGTAGCAACCACGGCACTGACATGAGCACAGGGCACTTACTGGTTAAAAATCAAACATGGGTAACAGCAGGAGCACGGGCAGTTTTGCTGAAATGAGATCTGCACAGCAGGGTAGGCATGGCTTTTCTTCATTATCCTAATAGCCTAATAAATAAATAAGGGATAGTTGTGTCCATGGTAATCACACTGGTGATTTTTTCTCCCCCTTCCTTTCCAAGACACCTTAAGAGAGGGGTAGCCATACCAGGGCTGCAGAATCTTATCTGTAAATAAAAAACTGAGACCTAAATGAAGCCCTTTCCATGATAGGATTTAATTAAAACTACTGTGAATTCTCAGACATCTGAACCATGTACTATTCATCAGGCACTGGTGATACCTAAAACTGCTGCCAATTATTTTTCACTCCTGAATTTCTTATGGACAGATTGTAAAGGGTATTTACACCTCTGCATAAAAGCACACAAAATACAAATCCTCAGAAATGCTAGTGAGACTGACCAGTAGCCTCTTTTCTACTTAAAGACACAACGGTTTCATGCCTTGCCATTCCCAGCTTATTTTATCCAAACTACAGCAAGTGTTGGCTTCCTAAAGTACAGTATTCTCATCATGTCACATGCAGGGCAGCATCCATGTGCCGCTGACTTGGTAATTGCATTATCTGCAGCCGCTGATGAATGAACAGCCGTAATGCATACATCCTGGGTTTAGCTCTCTCAGGACAAGTAGATACAGACTCCCCACACTAGATTCACTCAGTTTGCTGAGTCCGAAGGCACACAGAAAATGCCCGTGTGCATTCCCTCTCATTTTAAATGCAATGTTGTATTCCGCTCCCCTTTCTGACTGACAGAAAAATAACATTTCTATTTACAAGCACAAGAAACTCATTCCCAAATCCCCTTCTCTGCATCTGCAATCAATTTTACCCACAAATAACAAGGCTCGCATAAAGGCTTACAAAAATTGTGGTGTAACACCGACCACATCCTCAGATATTAGGAAAAAAGAGGCGCTAATATCCCACAGCATAATGGCCCTTTAAAGGACACCTAGTCCTTATGGGTATAAATAATCTCAGGAATAAAATGGAGCCAAGCCGATTTTCACTGCAGACGGGGGGAGGGAACGGCCGGCTGCGACAGCCCCGACTGCTTCGAAAAGTTGACCGCGCAGAGGAGCTTACCTTGGAGAGGCAGCGGCAGCCCCTGCGCCCGCCGAGCCGGGCCCCCACAGCCCCGCCGCCCGCTCGCCGTCCGTCCGCGCCGAGTCCCGCCGCCGTCGCGGCTCCCCGGCAGGCGGCGACCGCCGCTGGCACCGCCCCCCGGCCGCGGCGCGGGAAACGCCCGCATCGGCACCGAGCGAGCCTTCCGCGGGAGAAAGGGGAAAAGGGCCTGCGCTCGCCGGCCGGGGAAAAGAAACGGAACCCGACTGCGGGGAGGGTGCACGCGCCCGGGTGGCAACCCGGGAGCGGGGGTTGCGGCAGCCTCTCGCCCGACCTGTTGCGTGTGGCGGTCGCTGGTGGCTCCCAGGGTGGTGACATTTGCCGGGGACGCCGGGCTGGGGGAGCCGTTCATGGGTGCAGATAGGTACGCGGTTTAGCAAGCGATAAATTAAGGGATTTTCAATCCGGCCATCTGATTGTATGTAATACGAATCACCGTAAAATAAGGGGAAGATAAGAAGAAGGGCAAAGAGACGACTCTGGTAAATCACTGAACGATTCTGGGAAACAAAATCAAATAGAGGACTGGGGAAATCCCTAACAAACCTCTGTCTCATTCACCCTGCATTGGGTGGGATTAATGTTACCATTTTGGTTTCATTAGTGCTTAGGGCGCTGCTCCTGGATCAGCTTAGGTGCTCCACAGAAGTGAGGGAAAGCCAGTCCGTGCTCAATAGTATATGCACAAAACACATAGAGATACCAACCCACATAAAGGCCTGACTGTGCTGCCTTTGTGCAAGGAGGAAATGCAGTGGACATAGAGGGAATTTCATCCTCCTCAGGCTGTCATGACATCTCATGTTCTTTTTTTCATCTTCAGCAGTTACAGTTCTAGTTTCTTCCTTTTCACCTTCAAAGTTCTTTTTGTTTTTTAATATCCTGACAGCCACAGGAATCTAGTTTGTCTTTACTTAACTACTCCCATGAATTAAAAATATCACCATATAATTCAAAGAAATCGCCAAAATAAATTAATTAGATCTCAAGCCGTAAATTAGTTTGTAAAAAGATCAAGCATATTTTGGCTTCAATTGCCAGAAGACACAAAGGAAGTTTAGCACCAAACTTTGCTCCCTCCGAAACCTCACTAACCTCTCAAGGGCAGCTGGAAAAGCCTCCTTCATTTCAGATAGATGAATACATACAAAAGGCAGGCTAGCTGCCTTCCAGATGGGGACCAGAAGTTTGCAGCAATGATCCTGAGCAGCTCTCCGCTTCTTGCAATCCCAGGAGAGAGGAACGTGACCATCATCTCGGAGCAGAATGGACAGCCGGGAAATCTCAAAACTGAAATCCAGCTTGGGCAGAAAATAAGTGTCCATTTCTCTCTCATCTTCTCTCATCTGACAGAGAGAAGGGTGATAAAATTTGTGGCATCCTGCCAAGATCACTGAACCCACTTAGGCACAAAACCTCATATTACCCAGGCTGAGTAGCAATAAAGAAGGAAAAAAACAAACAAAAAAAAAAAGGTTGTGATTTTACTAATACTCCCACCCCTCAAAAAAAAAAAAAAAAAGACTCTCTGCATCATCAGACGAGCAGTCTATGAAAATAACTGAAAGCCTAAGGCCTGGAGTTCACCTAATAGCTGAAATGCTCACTTTCAATTTAGAGACTTCCTTAAGTGCAAAATGTGTGCAAGTGTGTATATACATCTCCATGCAAAAGAGGCAGAACACAGGATCAATGTAGGTAGAAAGCCAATTAATCATTGCAGCCTTGATCTCTCCTGACCTGTTCAGGGTCTGTAAGGGTTGTCTGGCTGTCTCTACTCTTGAAACAGTGCTCTAAGGACTAGCTCAAGTACTGTTAATTTAAGTAGGTTGGGGACTTGCTAGTTCATCCTGGACGCAGGAATGTCAATCTGCCAATCTAAAATAGGCCGATCCACCAGTGTCAAAAAGCAAAGCTGTCTGTGCCCTTCTACCACATTAGCACCTCTCAGTGCAAGAAGTCTTGGACCATATTTTTAACTGCAGTGTTAAAGTACCACTCCTGCTATCCTTAGAAAGATGATACACTGCTTATAGACCCTGTGCAGCACTACGCATGAGTTGGTGGAATCATAGGGAATGCACAAATGAAAATCTTTTCTGCTTGGAACAGAGGAGTCAGGTCCGTTGTGGTATAAGCTGTTATGGCCATTAATATGGCCACCAAACTAGTCCCACCCATAGCATCAGGCAACTGCAAGTCAAATCATGGAGAAACTGCGAAAGCGTACTTACATATATGACCCAATTTTCAAAAGCTGTTGAGCTTTTCTGAACATGCACCTAAATAAGAGAAGATACCTTCCAAAAAATGCTCAAAAACCAAGCCTGCACCATTTTACAGCTAAAAACCCCATCAAAATATTCTCGGTCTATCTGCAAGAAGCCAGCATTTCCTCTGTAACAGGAGAGGGCTTTGTACCTTACTGCTGTCAGCAGGTGACTTTACAGATGCCCATCTGCTAAGCAGTTTTGTAAACAGCAAACATTTTTCTCCTGAAATGCCCCATCTTACTGCTCCACTCAAAAGCAGGAAGCCTGCCTTCCTGCCTGTGCCCCTGCTGTATTAAAAAAGGCATGTAATTGACTGTTATGTTACTAGCAGCTAAGCTAGTAACATAACAGTCTAAGATGGCACATGAACATGAGAGCATGAAGTATGTAGCAGGGCCAATCGTTTCGTTAGGAAGTGAACTCAGCCCTTCCTGCGAGGAGTTATGTTACCAGACGGACCAAATCTTTCATCATAAAGTTACTGGTTTGAATCCAGTGCAGAGGAAGCCCAGGCTAAATAAATGAATGTTCCCCACTGTGATTGCATCCCCAGGAAATTGCCCCAGAGAGCATTTTTCTCTTTAATGGTATCTCCCGAGGACAAGTACAAGGAGGAAACTAACACTGCCAATACTTCAGGTAGAGGCCTGTAAGAACAACTGTCTGATAGCCTTCACAGTAATATCCATTTTTAGGCATCCCTCTTTTTAAAGGGTTTGTGCTTTGTGCAAATATGAAGACTGCACCACACTTAAAACCCTGAGACATTACCCACGTGCTTTGGAATTTTAATGCTAATCTAAATACCCTCACTGAAACAAGATAAATGTAATGGCTAAATAACTGGCATGAGAAAACAGAGATAAATGGATTATGGGGCAACATAGACAAAAAGCACCTAGAAGTATATCAGAATCCTTCTTTCTAGGAAGACTTTGGCTACACCACACATTTGCTCTTCCATCCCCCCACCCCACCACCACCACCTTTCCACTGAAATTTTGAACTGTGAGTTTAGCAAAAACATGACCCTTCACTAGACAGCTCGCATTTGAGTCCACATGCTGGTCCCAAGAGCTGTGATACCTCCCTTGAAATTTTTTTGTGCTCCCATAAACCATGTAACTTGGTAGATTCTTATTGACAGATGTTTATATGTAATAAAGATATATGTACAGATACTCCTAACTTACTGAAGTTTGTGAGACTTCTGTGATCATCTTTCATGATGATGAGAGTTTATCATATTGATCATGAAATTCCCAAACTGTGCCTCTAGATTAGGTCAGAGGAGGCACACATTAGGTGTTTGCATGAACAAGCTCACTGCTGCCATTTAGTGCTGGAATGGGGATCCCCTGAATGAGGTGGCAAAGAACTGGATGGGACAAAGCTTGCTACCAGCATGCTGGCAGTGATGTGAGAGGAAGAAAAATCCCTGCTTGACTCAAACACAGATAAACTTTCTTCAGAACTAAAGCAACACCATCTTTTTAGGTGTAAATAAAGACATTTTTTAAATAAAATCTGTGACACCACTGATCCCAAACACTGGCATTTCCATACCTATAGCTTGAGCAAAAGTGCACTTCAAGGAGGAACGACCCCACTTTATAAGACAGCAGCTTAGACAAGCAAATCAAGTGGTGTCAGTCTCTTAGATGAGTCTCTTAGTATCACAGCCTCAATGCAGGTATGCTGACTCCAGGCCCCTCTTCTGGGCTCCCACCATCCACCATCACACTATTTAAACCAGACACAAAGTCATGCTGATTATGTGAAGGCATCCAGACAGAGCAACTGCAACATTTTCCAAAGGCAAAATCATAGAGTGTAGTGAAAGGGAAATTGTATTGACTTTTTGCATTGCTAACAAGGGATTTGCAAGCACACAGGCTATATTTGTTCAACCAGAGTTGAAAAGAAAACCAGAATCATATGAAACATCCCTCTAATCCATGAACCCAGTGAACAGGATGGCCCTGGCTATTGTGCCAGTATATACGGCTTGGGGTCCTTAATCCTTCAAATTATTGGCATGGTGCACTTGTTCTGTGACAGCTCTTTCAGGTCTTTTCCCATCTCTTGTTTTGATTTCTGCTTGAGTAAATAATAGGGCAAAAGTGAGACACATTTGTTTCTGCCGTCAGGATGAATGGCCTGGATCTTCACTGCCCTGCTTTTTCTGTCGACATTGTATCTCGTCTAATGCACACGGGCTACCATCAGGAAGGAACCCTCTCCCACTTAGTCATGTATAAAAATGCAGAGTGGAAATAATGGCATGAAGTACAAAGCTGTTGAGGATGAGGCCCAAAAATACAGATAAAAAGACTAAAAGCCAGAATCTACCTTATTTACATAACAGACTACCATTCATATCCATAATGAGAAAATGCAACATGAACAAATTGCTTCAATTTTACAAATGGAGAAACTGGCAGAAAATGGCAATAAGACCGTGGTCACCCCACAAAGCAGTGGAGGAGCAGAGCAGAGATCTCAGACTTTCTTAGTCTTAATTCGCTCATGTATCCACTAGGCAGCACTGCCTTATTTTTGTATCAGAGCCATTACAAATTATTGAACCAGGATTATGGCAATTTATACCACCTTTGCACTGACAAACAAGGGAAACAGAAATTACACTATGGAAAGGTTTAGCTGTGAGGTGATCTTGAACAGCTCAGGGATTTTGTATCACAGTTTTCAACCTTGGCTGTGGTAAATCCTGCAGGCTCCCAGCTGATATGGGAGAGGTCAAGACAGCATTGCCTTCTGGAAATCCTTTGGCTAAAAAGATTCGCACTCATTCAATGGGCAGCCTTTATTTGTCCTCAAAAGACTCTGAATTACTTTTAAACTATTTTAGAGTCTCTGGAGAGTCCCATTACCTTTTTTCTTTATAATATAAATGGAATCACTGTAAAGAACTATGATCCTTGTTGGTATTGATAGTAAAAAGGGAAAAAAGCAGCATTCTGTTTGTGCTTGCTCTAGAGCTTCACTGAAGAGATAGGACAGAGATAACCTTGGCATCTGTTGTTATATTCCAAATCCCAGGAGGAATGAGGGCTCTGAATGCTGGTTTAACACTTCTCTTGCTGGGAACTATGTAAAAGGAAGAAGCAGGCTCTGCAAACCAAGACAGTTTTCTGGTGAGCAGAGATAAAGTTTGTCTTTTCCCCTCTCTGACTTCCACCATCACAGCCCATTCCTTCTCTCTGTCTGGTAAACAGGGGGAGGATGGAGGAGGATGTACAGGCATAATCGTTCAGAGACCTGATTCTGTTTCTAGCTTTGGCACTACTGCATGCAGCCCTGTACAAAACACTTGTCCACTCTTATCACACTGCCAATATTTCCAGCCCCTTCAATGTAAGTAGGGGCTGCCACACATACCCAGTGTCCACAGACATGCTCCCTGTGCCTTATGCATAAAGTCATGAAAGTTTTTATTAGTCTGAGTCTATTGCAGATCATATGTGCAAGAAATCCATGCTTCCTCAAAGGGAGTGTCTTGCTGTGCAGTTGTGACAGGTTGTGTGGGCCTATGTTTCTGCCTGGCCTAATTAATCATTAAACCATTTCAACAACCAATTCTTCTTTGGCAGGCTATGCAGGGTCATTCATATCTATTAATATATACACACACATAGACATATGTACACACAGAGAACATAAAGCCACCTTTGTTAGTTAAACACAACTCATCATTTTAACAGTTAACATTGTATTCCCTGATAAGATATAGATAACGCTTAGAATAAGGTTTTCCATACAAATAATAATAATTTATGAACCTGAAATGCTTTCCATAAATGCATTATAATGGCTACTTCAACTTTTTGTTGTGAAGAATAATTCTGACAACAGACTGAAATATTTATGAAGAAATAATAATAAGAACAACATTAAAAGGGTAGAAACAGAGTCCAAGTGCATTTCAGGTTTTGGTTTGAGCAATTCTGGATGTAGGTTTTCTTTCACTGATATGTTCATCTTTAATCAGAATTCATAGGGACTTCCCACCCTAAAGAGGGATCAGATGTGATCTAGATGCTTCATCACTACAGAGACTTTTCCCATCTATCTCTACAGGTAGCAAAATACCTTTATCTAGCTGGAAACTTAAGCCAGCACAATGCATAAAGTGTGCTAGATCTCAGAAGTAAATAGTGAAGAAAATGCTAAGCAATCAATAATACTATGCAATGCTCATGGCTAGCTGTAAAAATATCTTCATCAGATTGGCTGCCTTTTCCGTGATCCCTCTTTCCAAGATCTGATATTATTCCTACCCTAAAAGAGCAGAAATAGTCTGCAGCTCAGGACAATTTCTTCCCTTCCACTCACAGAAGAACCGAGAGGGCTCTTCTGCCCATTCTTGCCCCATCCATCCTGGGAAAGGAGAGTGAAGAAATTGAACTATTTTTAAAACCTGCTGGAGAACATGAGCTGTGCTGTTGGGGACAGATTTTAAAAAGTGAAACTGCTGAACAAATGTAGGTTTAGAAGCAGATTTAATTGTCCAATGGACAAATAGAAGAGCAAAAGTACAGGTGATGATTTTTTTTTTCTTCATTCAGAACTATTTAAGGCTGATTGCTTTGGATGAAATACCAATACAGCTCCTGTAGCCTAATTTTTAATTTGAATTTTAATTTTAAATGCAAATTGAACTGATCTGGAAAAGCTTTTCTTTTAGGTGTTTCTGCCTTCTTTGCATTTCTTTACACCTATTTTTAACTGAAAGATAGGTAAAGCAACAATCCAAGAGATATAGTGAATCTAAATGTCTTTGGAAATTAATAAAGCAAGAGAACCTAAGCTTGTAACACTTTAGACCAAGGCCCATCACCAAATCTCTGACCTGGGGATACTTACTCAGCACGACTGGCAGCCAGGTTTATTTCTCAGTATTTTCATGAGTAAAACTAAAGTCTTGAAAGCAATTTGGGAGAGGAGCAAAGCACCTACTCTCTGCTGGTACTTAATTTGGTCTCTATTTTTATCAACCACAAAGGAATCTTCATCTATCCACAGCAAGCCTAAAACTATTTGTAGTGTGAAGGAACTGAGCACAGCAACATTAAACAGAAACAAAGAAACAGAAGCAAAACCAGAAACAAAGCTAAGGTTGACAAAAAAATAGTATTAGAAAAATCAGATTCCTTCATGTCTCCTTTATAATGGAGATCTAAGCTTGTACAGAACATTAGATCTGAGTTCAGACCTATCTTCCATAAGGAAACATAATAAATAGCGGTAAACTTAACACTCAGATTTTGAAATAATAATAGTTGTCATCATCATCATAGTCTTGCTTTCCATTAAAGACTCTAAAGGCATTTTGGGAGCATCACTGAATATTCACAGTCCAGCTATTGCACAGACAGGGTTTTTTCAAATTTCTTTTTTGTCAAAGAATAAAGTAACATGGTGTGAGTGCTCCCCTTCTCTACCTTAAAATTTAATAACCTGGAAATATTCACTCACAAGCCCAACTCAAAACATCCTCTAGGGGACTTGTTTAGAGCTGCACAGTCCTCCTTCATTCCCTAAACTCCCAAAATACTCCATTTCCCACCTGAGCAGCCTCTTATCCCAATGGTTGGTCATTTAACATGAAACCTATATAATGCAAGGGATGGAGTAAGTAGTAACTCCAGGTATTTGTCCTATGACCAATCTACGTGAAGCTGGGCATGTTAACTCTTGCTGCGTCCCAGCCTGTCATGGGTAGCCTGCTTTCAGTACCCAGTTTAGTTCTAGACCTTTATATTCTTCATGGCAGATTTAAGTGTAATGCCTTATTGACTCATCCTCTTTCTCTTCAATTCCCAAAACTATCAATGTAACCTGCACTCTGAAAACCAGGATTTTCTAGTCTTCTAAGTAGCCACCATCCCACTGAGGTAAACTAAGTGCTGTCCACAAATCTTGGACATGGACTTGCTTCCTAACAGCTGATCTACCAAGTGGCTTAAGCCAAAATACCAGTATTAGAGTCCTAGGACAGAGCACAAATCCTTCTCTGCCACCCTCTTGACAGGACGTTTAATTCCAATTAAGGGGCAAAAAGGGAAACTGGGGACAGTTCTGTTTTAAATGTTATCACAGCTAGTCAACCAAAATTCCTAAGTCCTCACATTTGTGTTCTGCTGCATAGTCTATGTCTGTCTCAGTCTGAAGATTAAAACTGATGAGTAAGCTGTGTATATGGAATCCCTAATGTTCTGAAATGCTTAGATAATATCAAGTCATTGTACTAGCATTTGTTTGAAATAAACATACAAATTACAGAGAATTACTGAAAGACATCCCCTGAGTCACTGGACTTTTACTGTTGTTTGTTTACTGAATAAACCCTCCACTCTGGGAATGTCAGTGCTTTATATCATAAACACAAAGGATTAAAGAGCCACATCTTTATGACATATACCTTATAAGCACATAGAAATACTTCTGCTATTTCATTTGGGATATCCTTAATGACCAAGGTGAGAGTCAGCTTTCCTCTGTAGCTTTCAAAGCAGTTTCGGATGGAAAGCAAAGCTAATTATCTGAGACTCAGAAAATTAAACGGCTGGTACACAGTCTAACACCAAGCCTTGGATCTGGGACAGAAATCTGCTCTTCTGACTCCCAGTCTGAGGTCCTGTGCACTAAATGATCCATCACAAGACACTGACTACAAGGTGTAATAATTTCTCTTAATACAAATTAAGACATTTTTGTACTCCAGGATAGAAAACTGCCCTTTTATAGCTATGAGTCACCCTGAAAATTCCCTTCATTATCTCCAAGCCATTAAAATAATCAGCTTTATTTTGCAATCCTAGCACTTCCATTAGTCGCTAAACTAGTGCTTTCCTTTGGGAATGCACAGTATTTTAGGAAACCTACCTGTAGAAAATCCTTTGTCTGAGAACTTTTATCATTATAAACCATATCTATGACAAATAAAGCAATAAATGTTTAAAACAGTTAATATGGTATAGCTGAAGGAGGGAGATATAGAGCTCCCACCTAGGGATTATGAATATGAAACCCATTGGGTTAAATAGTGACATAGGTTGCTCCTGCTGAGGTATTTCAGTGGTGTGCTTGGAATACTTTGTGTTCAGACTGCTTCAAGACTATTCATAACAAATAAGCATCTTCCACCTTGCTTGACTGACTCTAATGGGATGGACAAAGGAAAAGAGACAAAGTATCATTTAGCACACACACTTCAAAAATGGCAAGAGGATAACAACATTGGGGACTACTGGGCAAAGCCTAGGGGTACTGATTTAGAAGCTGTACTACAATGATAAATCTCCTGCACCAAGTCAGTCTGATTACCATTATTACCCAGAAGCTTGGGGACAGATTTTTGTCCTCTGCATATTAACTAAGGGAATATATGCAAATGTAACAAGAATTAAAACCATCAGTCATGCAGCTTGACTTAATAAATATATTTGGATATGGCATGAGGACCACTCTTGCTTTACTGGCTGTAGCAACCCTTTTGAGAACATTGCCACGTGCCATTTTATCACACTCATACAAGGAGTGTACCCTGGGGTTTTTTTCTTCAATAAGACCTTTTCTGTAATTGATATAAGGATACATTCACTAGCAATTTTGATAGTTGGACATGGTCACAGTCCAAGATATGGACAAATATAAGCTTGCCAGGTACATTCTTGTTTGAAAACCTATGTATGTATGTACATATGTATATTCTTGTTCCCATGACAGACAATGCACTATGTGAAAATTGTTATACTTTATGAACATCATCTTCTGGTGATCCTTGAAGCTACACAGATTGAAGAAATTGCTCTGCCTTCCACTAAGCATTTAATTTGCCTGAATGTTAGCTTCTATGATAAAAAGATTGTAATGAGTGTGGTCTTGGAAAATTTAATCCATTTCTCTGTTATTTCATTGCAGCTTGAGTCTGTAAAAGGGCTATAGTTGCATATAGTAGAGAAAGACTATCACTAGCCTCCTGGGGCTTTAAAAAAATAGACACACACATCCCTTCGTGAGCTGGATACCTCAACAGTAATATCATGCCTTCACTGTCTAGGAAAATACAGTCTAGCAGGAGAACAACACTGCAATAGAGACTACTGCAGCAGAACCAGAAGGAGGTTATATTGTTTATGGTTTGCAGAAAGTCATAGAATCATAGACTAGTTTGGGTTGGAAGAGACCTTCAAAGGTCATTTGCAACCCCCACGCAATGAGTGTGTCAGATGTTAACCTAATTTGAATTCACTTTTCTTGTAAACAGAAATTACTAGAGTAGATGGTAACAGTCTAGAGAAAGATATTTTAAAAGGACTATTGTCAATGACAAAAACCCTGCTACATTGGGTTTTATGAGATTAATCTTCAAAGGTTCACGAAAGAACATGCAGTGCAAAAAGATCACCTTGGCAAAAGGAATGTTGATTTGATGGCTACTCTGGAGAGCAACCTCAAGGTACAACTCCTGCCATTGATGCCAGCATTTTTGATGAAGCAATATTTATGAACGTGTTGAAACCTGATGCTAGCAACACACTTAATGATAATGCTTTGAAACGTTTTGTCATACCTTCGAGTGAGAGCAGCAGGATTGTAGGCTGAGTTGTTTGTGCTGTCAAAAGTCTCAAGGCTCAGACTAGAAGCAGGAAAGGAGAGGGAGGCAAAAGGTTTTTCAAACCTCTAGCACTAAGCCAGCAACAGCTCTGGCCCAACACATTACACTAGCTATTTGCTGAACAAGGCCCTTATGAGTTTACACACATGATACTGGCACCTGAGTTTCCCTTACTCTCAGAATGTGGATGGATTGAGAGTACACTGAGAAAGGCCCCTCCAAAAGTAAGTATTTGGCAACAGTGAATTGCACTTCCCTGGGGGCCCCAATGGGGCATGCAAAGCATGCACTATAGATTGGGAAAGACTTTATCTAGTCATTTGTGCTGCATACTTCTGTAAATTTCTTTTTCTATCATTTCTAAATGTTTATAAAGCTGTGTATATTCCTGAAACACAATAATGTCTTATTACACATACACTAGTCTGGGTTACTACTATTAGGGAAGAAAAATGTCAACTTACCAATATATAGCAAAATTGCATTGGTGACGTGCAACACAATATGTTAATTCTACTATTTTTACACAAACTTAATCCACTACAATTAATTGCTTTATCCTTTAGAAGCCCTTAGGAATATATAAAAATTAATTGGGATGTGTTAACAGGATAGTCAGTACTGGGACAGCATCAGGACTCAGATTTCAGGCAAGCTGTCACTGGCACCATGGAAAAGTCTAGCAGAAACTTTAGATTTTGGTGGGTTTAGTAGCTGACATCCTAAAACTGTCACAAACTTCAGGCTTCATTATGATCCCCAAAACTTTTCATAAGTTCTGGGTTTTTTCTTTATTGTGCTTAGGCAGAGTAATTATGGGAGGGGCCACTAAAAATCCAGCGTCACTTTGAATCTTGCTAAACCCTTGTCCTCAATGACATTCATCAACAGTAAGTTCTACTTCTTAATTACATGCTGTGTAAAAACATATTTCCTTTATTGCTACATCAGCACATTTCTTTGTGTTTTGTCGTTGTTCTATCTTTACTGCAGCAGCCAGACAAACCTAGAAGAACCACACAATTTAAGCAACTTGGATGTTGGAACCAACTGAACAGCTCAAAGTAACTATACGTTATTTATATACATCCTGGAACATGCAAATAAATTTATGTCACCTATGATTATTTTATTTAAAGAACAATAGACCAAATCCGTGTCTTGTGAAACTCCAGTTAAACCAATGAGATTAACTGCAAGCTGGATACATAATAAAATAGATTCCTAGAGATATATTATCAACAGAGATCTGATCCTCTAAAACAAATCACTATGTAATCAGTTTCTGTGCAAAACCAGAAGTCAGTGTTCCCCCTGTCTCTCTCTGACTGTAAAAAGCTCCTCCATATTAAATTAACGGGTGCCTTTGACTCCTCAGCCTTTGGAGGTTGTGTTTGTGTGTGGTCTGTTTACTCTGTGAAGTATGACCAGCAGCTCATATGTGTTTGCCACATTTGCTCAACAGCCATGAGTGGCCCAGAGTATCGACTGCAAAGTGAGGCACACATGGCAATGATTAATGGAGCTGGGAGATAAATGAACTGGCAAGTCGTGGGGTGAGCTTTGAAAGGGGCACAGAATGGAGGAGGACAAGGCATCCCTCGAGTTTGATAATGCATGCACAACTAACTGCAAGAGTAAATGAAGAGATAGTGCCTACTCCTAGAAGCAAGAAAAAACAAATTAGACAAAAACATTATGACCAGAATTTATAACACAATACAAATGAAGAATATCATGTCTGGAAAGATCATAATAAAAACATCAGCTTCCTGCCAGTTCTCAAACTGGCAGCAGGGCTACTACACTATTAGAGAGAACTTCAAACAGCAGCTGATAAAGAAACAAGGGGAGAGTAGAGAAAAATAATGTCCCTTATGTTAACCTATAGAGTTCTGTGATATTACTTTACAGATTGCATCTTTCACCTACAAATACCTACAAATTTTATGTGAGATATATGTACAAGAACAGAGCTGTGCACAGAAATATGCGCTGTGACATGAATGCCATAGCTGACAAGATAAGTAGGATTCAGGCTTACTTTTGTGTTAATACTTGAGAACTGTCCCTTTCTCTCCAGGGTTAAACTAGAGAGCTCCGAAGTTGCTCAAGATGCCAGCAGCCTTTTGAGGAAAATATAAGACAAAAGAACATATTATCCTAGTCCAAAAGGCTGGGCATCAACAGTCTTCAAGTTGTCTTGCCCATGATCTTTTTCCTCTAGGTCCATGCCCTTCTTCCATCTATTGGCAAACATTATGTTTATCTGCGTGTATGAATGGGGGAAAAATGAGCTTTCATGACCACTGAATTTGCTTGCAGAGCAGCCCAGCCCTCCAGCACTGTCATCCCACCCAGCAGCCTCAGTCTGCAGAAAAAAACATGGGAACTGGAAAGCAGCAATTAGTCCTATGGCCTTTACTCCTTGGACCATTAACTGCTGCTAACCAGTCTCTGGGATCCCTCAAAACAGACGAAAATGTCCTTGAAATAGCTCTCCTTTCTTACGTCTGATTGGACCAAGTACAAAACACTGAGTAATTTCCTGTTGATTCCACAATTTTCTTTGGGATGGCAAAGAAATTTCTTTGGCACAAGGCACCATTTGGTCACTCATCTTGTCCAGCGCACAGATGGGTCTCAGGAGAAATGGAATCATAAACCTTTCTGAAGCAGGCTGCCTTCGAAGGACCAAAACTACAACTAACCTGAAACAAGAAAGCCTTCACACAATTTGTGTTTTCACTTTTTTCTACCTGAAAATCTCAATACAGCAACACGTATTAGTAAGACATGTTACAGGTAAGCTTCTCAGTACACCAGAGCCTACGCCACTTCACTGGCCCTGGTGGTGGTTGTGACAAGAAGGATGAGGCTATCCAGCCCCAGAGTTTCAGGCATTCAGTTCCAGAGTTTAAGTGTACTTCATCCACCTTGTACAGCTTTCCTAATGCTTAGCCAAGAAAGGCTTTGATTCGTCTGGCCAACTGCATCAGTCAATTCAGATAGGGAAGATGATAAGATACTATAAAAAAAACCCAGTTAAAGGAGATTAGCTGTATGTTTTTAGGTCTTTGGCTCCTTCAACATATTCAAACAGTTGTGGCATTCAATGGTATTTCATTTACTAGTTTTTGAGTTAAGAGGCAAAAGCTGTTCTTTTTCCAATTAGACATTATTCATTGCCTCTCAGCTAGGATAGACCGCAATCACTCTAGTGAAATACACTCTAGCAAAAGACCACTCCGAAACTGTAACTAGTGGAAAACAGTGCTGCATGGGGGTCATATTTTCATTAGTTTGAGTGCTATCTCCTTCTTTGTGTGACAACATTGATTTCACACTGATTGCAATGGCTGAGGAGGACAGTGCCCAGATACAAATGTGAGACAGGGTATTCTTAGAAAAGAGACTCCCCAGCTGAGAGCTGTCAGTCTCTCTAAGTTACTGGGAGAACAGACACACATTGGCTTCTGGGCCACAGCGCAGGTTTGGCCTAATTTGGCAAGGAAGTCGTATGACTGACAGAAAAAAAGTGGGAAGCTCTAGGTGACAGGAAAGAAAGCACTGCCAGAAGCTGAAGCCCAGCAGAAATAGTTGTATTTGTTTATTGGCTTGTTGTCCACTGTGCAGAGCTCTGGAGGAGTAATTTTAAAAACTCATATACATTATTTTTTAAGTAATTACCCTGTTAAAGCATGAATTAGTACTACCAGGTATCTATCATCAAATTACCACTTGGATTGCATTTATTAGTTGAATCTGAGTATGATGCCACAGAAATAATGTCTTAATGCATAGGACAACGGATATAACAGCAGTATGTACTAGATACTTGCTTATATATTCTCAGGTCACTGCTAGGATGATAAAACACTCATACACTGCTCTCTGGTTCTGTGACATGAGCAGAGCTCCTTTAGTGAGTTATGATATTGTATTAATTCATTCCAGGTACGGCTGTTAGCCAGCACAGCTACACTTCCATTTTGATGTTCTGAGGTTTGCACATGTAATAAATCACAGTGGCAGCACCAGGATTTATGTGAGCAATTCCTCATATGCTTATACAAATTCATATACCTATCAAAGGCTGTCTTGTTTTGCAGCTCACTTTAGACACCACCTGCAAAAGCTTACTAAGTTTCAGGATCTGACATGTTCATTGAGTCAATTTATGCAACAAGAGATTCAGCAGGACCAAAAATTCACAGGACCTTTTGGAGAAATGCTTAACATGGAGACTCTTACTGTTACCTCCTTGTTTGCCCTTTACAGCCCCAAATGCATTCAGTACACTCATGTACTAAAATCAGAGTTAGAGTAATCTATGCATCTTGAGTGTCCCCATGTTCTCAGGCATTCATCATATTCCAATCACATTGGCATGGCATTTTCAAGCAAGCAGAATAACCAAACATCTATTCAGCAAAGCTGGTACGTAGAAGAAATAAGTTCCTCCTGGCACAGAGTTATGCTGAACAAAAGGGACAGGACAAGATTTTCAGAGAAGCTCTGGGCACTGGACACCTCAATCCCATTAAAAATTAGCAAAGTGACTTCATCTTCTTTAAAAATACTGGCTGTAATTATTCAAAGAACACATCAGTTAATACATTTGGATGTCATGGCATGTTTATAAAAATAGGAGCCTAAGTCAGGCTCCTGAATCCATACTGAGGCATTGAAGTAAGCATCCTGGTTTGCAAAAGTGCTGAACACCAGCCACTCCCACTGACTCACTGAATGTGCTCAGCACCTTGCTAGCAAATCAGACTCAAATTAGAGCACTGACACAAAGCTTATTAATCAGCCAAGTCTCAAACCAAAACCATTTCATCAGGGGAAGCAAGGAATGGATTAATATTAAGACTACATGCAAGAGTGGAGAGATTGTTCTGCAAAGGCAGCTTTAGATTGTTCCAAGAGATTTTCCCTCAGAAGTTTGACATTATTAATGCATGCAACATAAAACAGTTCCACAAACAGAAGCTCTTTGCCTGAGTCTGCTCCAACAACAATAATACTGGTCTCATAATGCACAAGGCATCCCCAGAGATTTGCACTAAATCATGTTGACAAGAAAATCAAGACAGAAACCATGCAGAAGAGCTTTGAAAAATAAATCAAAAGAGGCTACACTGATTCCGCAGCACCACTCTGTGCATGGATAAGTCAGCTTTCTCCAAAGCCATCTTGGATTGCTGCTATGACACGTGAAAATGTAGAAAGGCATGATAGGGGCAATGAACCTATGGCTATGTAAAAGAAATAACCTTCACTTAACACCCTGGGAATTCTGTTCTAACTACATCAGCACTACTATTGCTTCATTGATGGCAGGATTGGGCCCCTGTTGTTGAGTATAACATGTTCCGCTAAGAAGTTTGAACTACCACTAAATTAATTTTATACTTACTAGACATAGGCTTTCCCAAACAATGTATTTTCTGATTTACATAACAAGTTTTCTTTACACAGACTTATGTGCTTCCCACTTACATATTTTCCTATCTTGCCCCAATATACTTTTATAAAGGGGTAAATGTTTGGCCCCTTTCCAGAGACACTAGGAAAGCTTTATGGCTTTCACATGCGTCCCCTGAGAAGTCTCTGGGACAGAGGAGTCCTACCAGAAGGATCTCTGTCACACCATGCCCTATTCTCAGCCACCAGTGCTGAGGTGTTAAGCCATATGGAAGTGAATATGTCCCAAAAATATCAAAGCTCTGGTGCACCTTGACAGCTGTGAAAGACAAGAAAATTCAGAAAAGCTTCAAAGTTACCCTGAGTTAGATGGAGGCTTGTTTAGCTTTGAAGTTTGTGAGTGATTTAAGTCACCAAAGTCTTCCAGTTTTTGGCTGGATCAGTGATTCTGGCCTACATATTTTGGTAGGTATGTCCTCTTCCTCTGTAATTATATTTGATACAATGTTTTTTTGACAAAAATGCACTCCAAACATATTGTTATTTCTCAACATATTTTTCACAAACCTCTACATCTATTTTGCACCTTATATTCATTATTTTAGGCAGTTCTGCTCCTTCTACCCACCCCCCCCCGACTCTTTGTACTCCATGTTTGAATAGAAATGGAGTGACTAAGGGAAAAAATGTGTAAAGGAAGGTGGCATGAATAACAATGAAGATGGGTGTGCTAACATAAATCAACAGTCACCATGGTCACAGATGGCCTCCAGCTTCAAGACTGCCAGATGACAGTGATTTGTAGGCAGTGCAGCAAAGACAGTCTTTTGGAGGACAGTTAGGGTGTAGTTGAAGTTTGGCAGAGGAGTTCCTCCCATTTAAAAGAGAAGGTGCCTGAGTGGAAAAATGCAGACAAATATCCACTACAAAAATGCAGATAAATATTGGTGGAATAAAGTGGAGGCATGGGAAATGAGGTTAAATGCATCAAATAGTGGATGAAGTCTTAGCAATAAATAAGTAACTGCTCCCTTAGCTTTGTTATAATTACCAAAGCTGATATTTTTTTCTAATGAAACATGATTTCTGGTTTGAAATGTCCAGCTTAAACTACCTTAACAAGTTTGGGTTTGATGGGGTTTTGGGGGGTTGTTTGGTTTTGGTTATTGTTGGTTTTAGTTTTATTTTGTGGGGCTTTTTTCCACTTGGAAAAATAATGAACACCCACATCCTGAAAATAGTTAAGAACTTTCACTGGAAGAGTGGTGAAAGGCCAAGTATATTAGTATATTGTTAAGAAACAAATTGCATATGAAATTGATCTGATACAGAATTTAATACTTCATATCCCTGCTTAAACTGATAGTATCTTTCATTAATACCATGTTTAGGTAGTTCTCACTGAATCCTAGCTAGCAGTTCTGTTACTAGTAAAATCCTTTGGGGCAAGATTTGTAGGCAATGATAATATCTCTTCCTAAATTAACTGATACAGTTGAGAAAAAACAGACAAGCTTCTGGTGATGTCTGCTTCCTAAGTCTTTGACAGAAACACTCCATCATTCCCAGTAGATTTACCTTCTCTGACCCTCTGACACAAACCTTTAAATATGCTGTTTAAATTGCTAGCAACATAACTATAGAGAATAACAGTCTTGGGTAAGACATGGACATGTTCAGACTACTTACCTCACTTCTGTATCAAATTTGTTCATGCCAGGAGCTGCTCACTGAAAAAATTTGTTCCCAAGGATTTACTGTCTAAGAAGCCAAAATCCGATGTTCCAAATAAGCACCATTCTAGGACAAATTTTCAAGCCTGGATCCCAGGCTCTTTAGGTCCTGACAGAAACCATGCATTTCAATTGCATTTGGGAGTGATTAGCAGGAGGGAGCACTTGCAAAGACCATTTGATTATTACTGAAGATCTAGCAAACCACTACTTAATTTACCACATATCGGGGGGGGGGAGGGCACGTGACCAAACAAAACAAACTAACAAACAAACAAAAAAACCCACAATACAAAACCAAAACCTATTCATTAATCTCCTTAGATTTCTAGGAAAGCAAAGAGAAATTTCACATCTTCTTTAGTGCTATGTATTGAGGGCAAGTATCCAACCATAAAAGATTACAGTTGTAGGAGCCACTCACTGGCTCCTTGACTTGTCTCAGTATTATGTTAATCTACAGAACCAATTGTTTCTTTGCAAGACACAGATTCTGATCCTGGGCATGTCTCTGACTTCAAAAAGTGAAGGTTTGAGACGGAGTGGAGTGTTACTATTGAAAAAGAAACTTCAAACAAACAAGCTCACTGTGCTTGGAATATGTACACTGTATATCCATACCTAGAAAAACCTCCAACACAGACAGCAAAATCAAAGGAGGCAAAGAGTGCCTAACCATTACTGATTTGGTGAGAAGGTCTCTTCCACTAGCAGGTATCTGATGTTGTTACTCAATGACCAACCCTAACTTGAGGACTTCTACTGTGGGAGATGAGTTACAGATCATTTGTATTGATCTGTTGCAAATGGGAGGAAGCAGGAGCTTCCTTGAGGGTGCCAAACCACAGGTTGCTCTCACATATTCAGGGGACAGAGCAGGAAGGCAGGGACACAGGAGGTCCCTGTTGCACTTGTTGTGTCCAAACTGATGCTGAGCACTTCACAAATGCTGTGCAAGGTTCACACACAAGCTGGAACAAGCCCAAAACTTCTAATGCAATCCATGTATTCATGGAGTAAATCTAAATGTTAGCTACTATTCCCCCCTCCTCTCAGTTATTTTGAGTTTGTGTCAGACGGGAATCTGGACACAGCTAATACTTTTTCCAGTTGTAGACTACGAAATCCAGGAATCATTTGAGAGTAAGTTTCTCTTACTGGGACCAAAAAGCAGCTAAAAGTCACAGTTCTTAAGGTCTACAAAATCCTGATACAAATCTTATGCTAGATCATAGAATCACATAATCATAGAATGGCTAGGGTTGGAAAGAACCTTAAGATCATCTAGTTCCCTCTCCCCTGCCATGGGCAGGGACACCTCACACTAGACCATGTTGCCCAAGGCTCTGTCCAACCTGGCCTTGAATGCTGCCAGAGATGGAGCATTTACCACTTCTTTGGGCAACCTGTTCCAGTGCCTCACCACCCTCATAGTAAAGAACTTCTTCCTTATATCTAACCTGAACTTCCCCTGTTTAAGTTTAAACAATTGCCCCTTGTCCTATCGCTACAGCCCCTAATGAAGAGTCCTTCTCCAGCATCCTTGTAGGCCCCCTTCAGATACCAGAAGGCTGCTATGAGGTCTCCATGCAGCCTTCTCTTCTCCAGGCTGAACAGCCCCAACTTTCTCAGCCTGTCTTCATAAGAGAGGTGCTCCAGCCCCCTGATCATGCTCTGGACTTGCTCCAACAGGTCCATGCCCATCTTATGTTGAGAACACCAGAACTGTACATGATACTCCAAGTGGGGTCTCACGAGAGCAGAGTAGAGGGGCTCTCTCCTTTGACCTGCTGGTCAAGCTCCTTTTGATGAAGCCCAGGTACGCAGTTGGCTTTCTGGGCTAAGAGCGCACGCTGAAACCAGCTCATGTTAAGTTTCTCATTGACCCCCAAGTCCTTCTCCACAGGGCTGCTCTGAATCTCTTCTCCACCCAAACTGCAGCTGTGCCTGGGATTGCCCTGACCCAGATGTAGAACCTTGCACTTTGTTTTTTTTAACTTCATGAGGTTGGCATATACCAACCTGAAAACTTACAAAATTCAAATGCCACTTTCTTGGTTATTCCTGGCAGAGGAGAGGAAACTAAAGCCATCTAAACCAACATGAAGAGTCTTGGCAAACCAGTTCTATTACTTCATTAAAAGGTCAGGGCATAGCTGCAGAGTATGTGTTTATCCAAAGCTGCTGGGTCATGAAAACGTGGGGCTGTCACTACTAGCAGAACTACGTTTAATAGGTGGTGTTACTCAGCATGATGACAGTATCTTTTATGTCCTATTTAATGTTTCTAACAACATATAAGACTACACTAATAATTCATATTGCTGAGCTCTCCTATTCTGTTAATGCTCCTCAGTAAATCAGGAACTTGTGATTAATTTTGAATATATTGCTGCTTTATTTCCTAAAATGCATATTTTTCAAACAAATTCTCTGTACATCGCTATATTTATACACTACACTTATTATCCAATGCAAATTTAAATAAAATGGAATTGTCCACTAACAAAATAATTGTGTACAAAAATAATTTGAAATTTTGAATGCTAAATATATTCTACCTTCTGGATCAGTAAGTTTGTCTTTCTCTGATTAGTATCCCAAATAATATACCAGTAGCCTGAAAGCAAATAAAAAATACTCAATCTCCTCTTTCCCACGAGTTATGCTATTTCTGTAAAGACATGCAAATTATCTTGCTGGAGTGTGCAAAGATGCTGGGACAGTTAATGTGGTTTTGGTCAACTTTGACAACACTAGCTGGAGTTCCAGTGCGTATTCTCTTTTTTGTCAAGTTGTTAAGTTTAATGTACCCAAAAGTGCTGTCAATTGGATGCTCTGCTATCTAACGGTGTTTGTGAAAAAGCCATGGTATAACCAAAATCTCCCAATATCCACATTTTCTTATCAAACTCTGAAACGTGTGCCTTGGCCTCATCTTCTATACCAAACTTCACAGTGTGAACTAATGGCCCAATACAGAAATAACAATGTCTAATGTAGTACTGGAGCACTGTTAAGGAAAATCTTTAAGAGACTAGAAGACAGTGGAGGAAAGCAAACATGCCTTTTGGTATAGAAGGAAATAGGAAAAAGATGAAAGGAAAGAGTCAGAACATGCCACTTATATATGAAACACCATCCATTATACGGCAATTATATGGCTGTTTCTAATATAGGGAATTAAAAGCAAGCAATGACTCTTTAAACTTTTCTCTTGGGATTCTCGAGGTCATTATTACTCAGGTTCATGAAAACTATGAGTACTGAGAAATAGGGACAGGGAAGACAGATGGACTTAACAGTTTCAGGCCCCAAGAAGCTGCAGGATGTTCCCTTATTGGAGCAGGAGGGAGCAAATAGTGTACGTGCCCCAGGCACCAAAAATCGTCTTGTTATTCTGGTTCCTACACAACTGCTGACTACACAGTGTCCAAACAGAACCTCAGAATTCCCTTATTTCCACCCCAATAAAGTCCTTTAATGTATCTCTGGTAGCAGCAGATCAAATAGTAAGGTAGTAAGGCTTTTTCATGGTGCTTCTCTACATAACAGCACTTTATTCTGACAGAAACAATTTTGTATCTAGCCATAAACTCTCCTAAATAGAATAGTCTTGCTCTCTGCTCCGATTATTATTTCTGTAAAAATGAGATCTATGCAATGTAGTTCCATTCACATTTCTGACAAACATTTCTACATACTCTTGCAGTTGCATCAAGGCATTCGTGAAGCATTCAGCAGAGAGGGATGGCTTTGCTGCTTGAAAAGAGGTTTTTATTTTTTATATCTATAGAGAGTTCTTTTTGCTTTAGAGGAAGAGGGTAATAATTTTCACACAGTGAAGGGTCAAGCACACAAGAAGCAAGTGATCTAACACATGTAGGCTGCTGCTTACACTCTGTTATCAGATCTGTCTCTTTCAGAAGCTGCCAATGCTGTAGATGCCTGTTCCAAAACACAAAGGCAAGGCTTCTTAGTTCTGCACCTCGAAACTCAGAGCCTCTATAGCATTTCAACTTTCAAATGGTTTCTTGTAATCACAGATAAGGCATGATTCTGTTAATTATTCTTGTTGACAAATTAAGAAGCCCTCAAAGACACAGGTGAAACTTGTTCTAAGCCAGTCAGTAAGTAGCGAAGCTGCAACAAGTAGCTCCTGACCTCTGATCATGAACCTCAAAACATGCAGGCTCTGGCTAGTCTGAGCTGCAGATTAGCATGTGCAGGCAGAGTGTAAACTATAATCAAATGTGATTAGTTTTGTTTTGCAAAAAGTATTGCGCATAGTAGTTCTTTTCAGCAACTGTGTATCGGGATAATTCAGTGGCTGTATCTTCCAAAAATCAGTGTTGGTGAGTGAGGTCTTTTATAACACTCACAGCTTTCCACAGAGTATTAAAATGAGAGATGTTTATTTAAAGCTGGCAGTCTGAATGCACAAATCAAGTGTCTCAATGACATAAATGTCAAATAAATTAAATGTGGTGAGGTAGAAACATGTCCTGTGGCATTTTTTCCATGATATTGGGAATGCAGTAGCATGGAAGTTAGGAACAAAGCTGTACTACGTAAGGGAAAGCAGTAAGAATAGAGAGAATAGCAGCAAATAAAGTGAAAATAGTTATAAGTAATTGCTGATTGCAGGTGCCCAATTTGAATTTTCTTGGGCCTGTAATTTTTGTCTTCACAAGTGATGAGTGTCTGCAGTATGCAGCATTTTTGAAAACAGCTTTTAATTTATATGGATTTCAATTTAAATCTACCAAGAGTGAGGAGTCATTCAAATGCTTGCTTTCTTTTTTCAAATTCTAATATCAGTGGAGCCATCTTCAGAAATTTCTTTCATTTACTTATTTAGTTTCTCAGACAAAGAGGAATTTCTTTGCCAGAGCTCAACAATATTTTTGTCTCCCTGATTACATAACTAAATAGCCATAAAACAAACCAAGGATGGGTTTAGCACAGCTAACATGGAATGGGGAAATGAAGCTCATCTGCCGCTGCCTTCTGGGTGACAATAGAAAAGGCCCTTCCCTGACACAACTTCTGCCCCTGCATAGCACTGGTTGAGATTTATTCCTCCTCTCTAAAGCTTGAGCAGACACTTTCATTTTTCTTCTCCTTACCCTTCTACAGATAGAGCTCAATTTCACACAGTATTCTGTTCACAGATTTTTCTGTTTCAAGGCAGCTGCTAAAACGTACTTCAGGAAACAATTTCTGTTAGTATTTTTGCTGAAGGCAGAATCAAGAGCCCCGTCTGGTAGTGTTAGAGTGCAGGGTCTCCTTGCCACAGCTTTCAGGTCATATCACACAAAGCTGTACTATGAGGAGAATATTGAAGTTTCCCCAGAAATGCCATTTGATCACAAAGCAAAGTGTATGTCTCACAGAACCATCTCTTGATTTATCGCAATTGCTGAGATAAAGCTAGAAAACTCCAATGCTAACCTATTTTCATCTTTTTTTATCTATTGAAGTTTAAAATTAATGTTAAAGTAACATATCAAAGGTAAAATCATCCAGTAACCTGTTACCACACACTCTATCTCCCAGATGCACACTCTGTTTTCACTGAGATAATTGCTACATAAAGACTGTATGTATCTCAAAATACAATAGAAGTGGGAAAGATAAATATCTAAAATAAAGTCTTGTTTCAGAGGAAGGTGGTTGTTATGCACCTGCTTTTACATTCCAAACACCACCTAAACACTGGACTGTACAGATGAAAGAAGAATTTGGTTTGGGTGTCATCTCTCATACACAGCTTCTCATACTAAGCACAAACTTCCTTTAAAAGTAATTGCAAGGAAGAGCAGATCAAGCACCAATCTGTTTGCTTCATGCTGATCCACATTTAGTACAGCACCTAATAAGAAAACTCGTTCCCCAACTGCTCGTTATGGAGGAAAAAAAAAAGTGCACTTTGCAAAGTTGCATTCATTACAAGTTTCTGTGAATTTCACAACCTGAATGAGAGCAGTAGTACTTGAATGGACTCTAGCAACCTGTTTCAGAACCAGCAGAGAAAAGAAACTTGTCTCCCAAGTCAGTGCATCACTGGTGTGATGTTGATGCTGCAGCATCAGTTCTGGAGGGGAGGCTGCACAGGGAAGGTCAGAGTGCATTTAAGTGGATGGTACTGGTATGGCACGTTCAGGGTTTTCCTCTTAGTGAATGCTTCTTACAGATACCCACGGGCCTATTAGTTGACTACTTAGCTTCTAGCGCTCCAGCCAACAGAGCTGCCACAGAGACCTCCTCTCTGACAGAAACTTCATAGTCCAGTGTCTTCCAGACAAAAAGAACCAAATCCTCTGGGAGTGTAAATCAGCTCTACCCCACTGAAATCTGTGCTTTTTATAGATAATCTAGGAATCTGTTCACACATAAGCAACTTCAGCAGTAACGAAAGTGATAGTATAGATAGCATGAACTTTACTATAGTTCATATAATTTGCAAATAAACATATCCAATCTCAGCTTAATATCTGAGACTTTCAAAGCAGTAAGTCACTGCAGCATGAGACTGCTGGCATTGGTGAAGAGATGTCAGCCAAGCCTCTTTTATGGGAACTCTAGAGGCAAAATTTCTCCCTATTGCAGCATGCCCCAGAAGGCTGTGGAGAATGGCTTTCCCCTGCAAAGATGACCCTGGGTCTGCTAAACAATGATTGAAGAGTTCAAAACAACAGGGAGTTCAAGCCACAAGCAATTTTTCCTGTGTTGCCTTTAGCGACACTGATATCAAAATAATCATCATAGAAGCATATGTTATCATAACATATATAAACATAATGTTAAGATACCATGGTGATAAGAATATCTGGAGCACTGGCTGGGCTCCTTTAAAAGAGAAATACGGCTTTCTATTTTGGTAGCACATATACAGCCCAAAAGGAAGCCTTCAGCAACAATACCTGCCTTTCTTTCAAATGGGTATGCTGAGAGCTTGCCTATTCTGTTCCTATGTGCTTCTGCAGCAATGTTAGCCAGACGTTGCCTCATTCTGTTTCAGTTGCCTGATGTGGATAATGGGGCAGTCAGTGGTTTTGTAGCAAACCCATCTGCTCCCTCACAGTCATGAAGGATCTTGCAGATAAGCTAGCAGGAGAAGTGATTCACTGCAGTCATCCCACCATCATAGAATAGTTAGGGCTGGAAAGGACCTTAAGACCATCTAGTTCCAACCCCCCTGCCATGGGCAGGGACACCTCACAATAAACCATGGCACCCAAGGCTCTGTCCAACCTGGCCTTGAACACCGCCAGGGATGGAGCATTCACAACTTCCTTGGGCAACCCATTCCAGTGCCTCACCACCCTCACTGTAAAGAACTTCTAGCTTATATTTAATCTAAACTTCCCCTGTTTAAGTTTGAAGCCATTACCCCTTGTCCTACTACTACAGTCTCTAATGAAGAGTCCCTCCCCAGCACCCTTGTAGTCAAGAGTCTTCCCCTTCAGATACTGGAAGGCTGCTATGAGGTCTCATGTATTGCATTTCCCTGTTATCACTGGCTTGCAGTCTGGTTTTATGCAAGTCCCTTTGCCCCATGCTCAATTCTCTTCTGTAGTTCACAGGACAAAAAGATGGGATGAAAATTACTGTCCTAAAGACCTTCAAGTTGGATCAGGCTTGGCACAGCATCTCTCAGATGAAGCCACCAGAAACATATGCAAGGCCAGCATAGTTTCAAGTAACTACTAGTGCTATCATCAGGACTCCATCCACTGTGCACTTTCTGTAGCCACATGTGCTGTCACAGCAAAAGGCTGTTTGGAAACCTCTGATCTAGCATGTGTTGGTCTGCATTACAAAAGTGTTTCATAACAAAAGCTTACAGGAATTAAACACCAGAAAATGTGTGGGCATCATATTGCAATTTACTACCACAATAATTATGTGGCTTGCACTGGGTTTTTCCTACTGCTTCCCAAGCAAACTATCAGGAAACATGAAGGAATTTTCTACGCTTAGGTAACTGCTGTTCAAAGAATAAGACAACCTCCAGCAGGAAATGAAGCTACTGCAGTATTGGCCGAGACATATGCCACAGTATTTTATTTTATTAAAAGGAATGGAAATTTAGTGATAATTTTTATGCATATGATGTGTATTCAAACACTCATTTAAATGTTACTTGTTCAATACACAATAAAATTGCAATACTTAGCACAACCTATTTCAGTTGTTCTGACCAGTCTTCTAGAATCTGCGGACTTGTTAAAATGTTTTCCCATACATATAAATATTCTATTTTCATTACGGATGGTGTTAACGTAGTATCAAGCCTCTCGTAAGCCCAAAGATCTGTACCCAAAGAGCAAGGATCTGGGTGTACTGCTAGAGGCTTCTCCCTTCTAAAAAGACAAATTGACCTCTTGAAGAAACGGCAACTGCTTCTGCATTTAGTTTCTGCCACTAATCTCTCTAATTCTATGTGAAAGAGACCCATTCAATATTATTTATTTTTAATCAGGAAGACATCACTGGGATTGATGGAAGGAGTGACTAAGGTGAAATACCTATGCAGTGCAGGTGGATAGCTACTTATGTCACCGTTAGGAATAAGACGGTCACATAGGACCTAGAGAAGGCAAAGACAGTACAAAGTTATTTAAAGAGACTGTTTTCAGTTAGATGAACAGTTTCAAGGAAGAGGTTATAGTTTCATATGGTACTCAGAAGGTTAGATCCTTTCTGGTGGACAGTAGAGCATTACTGTCAGAGATAGTACTAATGACAAGGCATAGAAACCTCATGGTTACGGAGTAACTGTGCTAACTAGAGAGAACTGCAAACCACATACATAGTGCCTAACAGGATGTGCAAGAACTATGCACTGAAAAACCATGAGAGGGGAACATCAGAAAAGGTATCCTAATACCAGTTCTCAGAAATCCGCTGTTCTATATCTAGTATTACCTTTGAAAGAACCAGTTCTGTAACTGTTACAGCTGCCCTACGTCTGACACACTGCGCTGAGCAGGCTTAAAACCTAGTGAATCCACTCAGCATGGGACTTCGCCTGTGAGAGGGAATCCCTTTGTAGTATAAGCCAATTGCAGCTGTTCCTTCCTTGGCTCCTGCTATAGGAAATGCAGCTGGGAAAGTTAGCAAGGCCTGGACAGCAACAATTCCTCTGTTCCCAGCTTCTGGAATAACAGGTCAGCAACCATTTGTATAACTTTGAGAGCGAGATACAAACAGAAAAGTTTTGCTAGGACAAGTTTAACACAGTTTGCCACAAAAATGGAAAACTACCATGTTCTCTGCACCCCTAACCTTGTCCCCAACCCTATTTC
Organism: Strigops habroptila; assembly: GCF_004027225.2. Classification (NCBI taxonomy): domain Eukaryota; kingdom Metazoa; phylum Chordata; class Aves; order Psittaciformes; family Psittacidae; genus Strigops; species Strigops habroptila. Next base: position 60,383,977 of record NC_044281.2, on the reverse strand, counting down.
CATCTGCATTCAGCACTTAATTATGTTTGAGAAAACAGTCTCTCAGGATGCAAGTCTTTCAGGGAGCTGGTGTTTCAAATTAATTCAGAACCTCGCTAGATAACATCTGTTCACTGTTACAGTGGCGGGCATGGAGCTCTGTGTTCAACTACCATTTCTAATGCATATGCCAAGATCTTCTGCAGAAGGGAAGCAGAAAATCATTAAAACTCTCATGAATTTTCTTCTAAAATTAGAAGACCCACTTCAAATCCTGTAGATAAGCATTTGTAGATATGCCTGTACAAAAAGAAGCCCTGTTACCTGGATGGATGTATGACACTCAGAACAAAAAGGCTTGCCATATTTCTATAAATTAATCTAAGTGACAGGCATGGGATTTGGTAATGTTTTTAAAGACGCATTTACAGCAATAGGGAACACTCTACAGTCTTCTGTACCTCCTGCCCACCACTCCAATATGAATATTCAACTCCTGCTCTTAATAAGGCAGGCTGTGGGACTTTGCTTTGAGTTTTCTTAATTCTCTTGACTTGAATCCAACTGCTTAGGAAGTACTGGAGTAGTCAGACACCAGTTCAAGAAGGGCACCTAATCAGGGGGTTACGGTCTCTCTAAGCACCTGGGCTGTTGCAGCTTTGCTTATCAGCGTTCATTCAAGAAACTATACCAAAGATGCATTTAGGCAGCCCAGAGTTCCTGGTACAGCATTCTAGTCATGCTCCTGGAGCACACAGCTGGAAGTCTAACAAAAATATACTCCTCAGACAGCTAAATTAGATTATTTGGAGCTCCAAGACTCTGCAAATTAGGGTTGCTGGTATCCATCCATCTAGCTTAGACAGCTCTCAAGTAGTAATTTTCCCTGTACTTTCTTCTCTTACATTGCCTGCAATGCAGAAAAAGCCCTTGCAGGATTCTGCCAAGAGCAGAAGCAAAACACTAAGCAGGACAAGATACATAAGAAAATCCAAGGATTTGACTTTTTAAAAAGTGTTTTCAGCTAAGGTGTGGAGTAGCCCTTCTTGGACTTAATCAGCCTTTTCAGTGGTGGGTATGGCAGCCACACTTCAGCAGATTTAAGAGAACATATGGGGAGAAGAGAACAAATTAATTTGTAAAGGAACTCTGCTAATGCCTGATATTATTCTAGGTGTGAATTAGCCTAAGCAGTTTATCCCCAAGTTCCATTTTTGAACTCCTGTGCCAACTAATACTTTGCCAAAACCAGAAAATTGACTGCCAAATCTTATCTCGTACTTCAGCACAGTGCTGCGTCTTGAAAACCCATTCTGGGAGAAGGGCTGGGCTTGGAAGTGATAAACAGGATAGGAGAGTTCAATATTATGTGGCTGCTCCTCAGTTCCTTCTAAAAATAAACTACTACACCCTTTAAAACAAAACCTTGACCATACAAGATATTAAAGCCCTTAGCTCAAGCACTCTTTGTACACAGCAGGAGGAGATGTTATCAGGAGCAGGCCAGCCAACAGAAACAACTGCTAAAGCAAAATCCTTTTGTGACTGATCCATTGTTTCTGAACACCCAGAAAGAAGCAAAGGGTCTTCCCTCACTGGAATAGAACAACCCTGTGTAATAGCAAGAAGCTCTGCAAATATCATTAGCTTCTATTCAAAAGAGCAAGACAGTGAAAAAAACACATATGCTTTATCACTTCTCTGCCATTCCCTCTCCCCACACACAACCACCATCCCAAACAGTAAAAGGGCAGGAGGTTGCTGTCTAGTGAATGGAACAAGATATTGTAAAGCAGGACTTCCCACTGCCAGGCTCAGAGTTAAGTGTGAGCTGTTGTAAGCTGTTCAGCAAGAAGCTTTAGGCTGAAGTTCTGGCTACGCTACTGTACCAGGGAACAAGAGAACACAATGATGTTCATCATGTCTTGCACAAATAATTTGCATTTGGAATAACACTGTCTCTTTATGCATCTGGCCCATGCAAGTGCATTAATACTGTGTCAAAAGCCATACATGCCATTTGGAGATGTTTCCTCACTGAGGTTCCAGAGACTCTCAAGTGTCAGATTTGGTGGCTGGTCTTTGGCACATCCTCCATGGAACAACCCTCATTCAAAGCATATGAAAAGAGTCACACAGAGGACAAACAAGTATTATGTTATACCGGATACAGCCAGAGCAAGATGATGTATAAAACGGGAAATGCAGCTAGTAGGGGACTGTAAGAAGATATGAGATAGAACAGTCCCACCCAATGATGTGCTGCCAATATTTTAAAATAACAGCTCCCAGAAGCATCTCCCTGTCACGTGATGTATCCCAAACAGCAGGAGTGGCTGTGCTGCAGAGAGAAGTGCTGGGTGGGTCAAGGAATCTGTTCTCTTGTTTTCCCCATTTAAACAACGTTTTCATAAACACAACCAAGGAGGGAGGTGGCTCCACTTGGCAGACAGACTCCTGAGTAAATTTGCTGGAAGTGTTTGCTCTCTGCTCCTGAAAGCTGTACTGAACATACTCAATAGTTGTGCACAGAGCTCAGCAGCTACAACCCTAAGCAATGCTGAAGATTTTGTGCAGGGAATGAAATTGACCCTTCCCTCAATATTCCTCCTTCACCCTTCCAAAATACCTAGCCTTCCAGTATAAGGTGATGCATTTTAAAAGTAATGTGGTTTTATTCCACAGAATTGTTTGCATGAACCTCAAAAAAGGATGAAAGAATATAATTTGAAAATGCAATTTGGCATTAGAAATCACTTTCCTCTTCAACAAAGGGCTGGTTCCTGAAATTCCAGTGACCGTCCTCCTAACTCACAGTTGTCCTAAACCTTACAGACTGACACAGATTTAACAGGTGGGATAAATAAGCCTTAGATTCTTTCCCTATAATCCCCTTCCTTTTAGGTGCCCACTTGTTTCCTGATCCCTTTCTTGCTCCTCAGAAACAGAAGAGATGTAAAACCACTGCAGTGCAGCAAGGCTCATCCCCATTTTCATTACATGATGTGGTGTAGGAAGAACTTGCTCTAAAATCACCCATTTCAGTCCTCTTCCCCCCATCCCACATACAGATGACGCTTAATTATAACTGCTACAGGGATTGTTTTATGTATTTCAGTCACCTAATGCTAAAAGAATCCTAATCTTATTTTAGTCCAGACCAGGTTCTCAAAAATCAGAGCTAGCCAGCTCACCTTATGCTCGGTGAGGAGACAAATGTATCTACCTTACACACCTCTGTCTTTTCATACTTGATAACCAGGTGTTGCATGTCCTCTAGGGAGGAGTCCTATCAGGGCTAGGAGGCTGAGGCATTACAGAGCTGCTTACACTGAGGCCGCTTATGATTTATGCACTGCATGACTAGCCAGAATCAGCTTCTAGGGTTAAGCTTGCAGGTACTAGTTTGCCATAGACAGAAATGGTAAGTGATCTAATCAAGTATTTTGCTATTTAATATGTAGCTAAGATATTATAATATATTCAGGAAGTAACATAGGTCCATGCCCTGTAAGAGATTTCTTGTAATATGAGAAAATCACTTCTGTATAGGTTTAGGGTGATTAATGAGAGGAAACTAGCATTAGAAAAATAAATAAGAACCAGAAACATGCAGGAATGTTGGCAAAGAAATAGGGAGGCCCATCAGTAAATAAAAGCAGCACTGTGAACTGGGCTGAAAATAGTTCCCCAAGTAAATTTATCATCTTTGGTACATTAATAAATCCATGTGCATGGCATTTATAAAATGGCACACAGTGCTAAAGATGCTGAAAATGCTGGAAAGGGAAACGGTCTGTGTTACCATCAAGTATGTAAAGGGGACAGGTTCTTCACTCTAGGGTGAAACAAAGATAATCTTGTTTCAGAGAAAGCAAGCCAAAAACGGATTTGTGCTCTGTGCAGGACTGCTATTCATTGCAGACAAAACATAGTGACCACAGGGAAAGTCCTTTCTTACAGTAGCTTAAATGTAATCTATTATAACAGGCTAAACTTGTCGACATGGTCTGAGTGAGGGGGAGAGTCAGAATCCATTGCCTGAGAGGGCTAAAAAGTCAGCTCAGCATCCTTATCAGACCGTTCAGCTTGTGCCCACTGCAGCCAGAAAAAGAAAACCTGTCACTATAACACACCACATCCCCTCCATAGTGTGTGTCAAAACCCAACAACAGCACATCCTGAGGCAGGCACAGAGTTTGCCTTGCCTGGACAGCTTCCCACACCCTGAGCTGAGGAGTCACATCAGGACATGACATTCCTCATTTTAGGACTTTCACCCCTCTGGTCTGTGTTCTGGTTACAAACCACTATAGAGAGCTGGTAGCCAAGACTCCTGGTGCGTGCACGTAAGACATGCAAAACCACTAAGCAGTCTCAAAAAGGTGCGTGAAGTTCCTATACTTCAAACTGCAGAACATCTATATATGCAGGAGGCCAGCAGGTAGCCTAAGTAGCTAGGGACAAACCACAAAGCTGAATGACAAGGCTAGCGCACAGTTTCCCTTTGCTAGCATCAACTTAGTCAAACAAAAATTACTGGAGCTAAGCCACAACACTGCTTTGTTATACCATGATCCAATATATAATCTTTCAGTGATTCACCTTCCCCCACCCCCTTAATCCCGATAGCAACACTGTTTTCCAGGGGGTCAGTGTTTCATGACTGCAACACAATACCACCACGCACTCCATGTTAAGGAGGAAGAAAAGTCACCTATTCAAAAACTTTAGAGGAGATGGTAGTCTTGGCATAAAGATGTCAAACTACATTAAGTCCACTGAGGACTTTTAGGCACATTTTGCAACTGTTCATTTATCCACACTACTAGCAGTTTACCTATCATTTCTAGCTTAAATTTGCTGACTTCCACTTACCACAATTATCTGTGCTTTAGTCTGAGCTACCTAGTTTGCTTTTCATTTGAGAGAGATTTCACTCTGCCAACTTCAGCTAAAATCACAAACCCCAAACATATTTTATTATTCAAATTGTGTCAGATTTGTACCTACAGTAGAAAATTTCAGAGCCTTACTGAGAAAGCCATATTCAATTCATTACATTTTTTAAAAGCAGTTACTAGGAACCTTGATAGATAACTGAAGAGCAGATGGTATTTTTTATATTGGGGGTAAATTCAGCTGCATAAGAAGATAGAAACTAAGTTCTGGCTTATTTCAGAGACTACACTGCCATAATTCTCCCTGCAGGATATGGAACGGCTACAAACAGGACAAATTCAGTGCTTGATAACAATGTTAGATTAGAAAACATTACTGACTCCATATCCCCATGCATACATAGTGTGCTATTTCTCCCTCCATCCCCCCCTCTTTTTTCTTTTTTAAATACAGTGACCTTTCCTAGTCACCACTTGCCTTTCAATCTTTCTCCTTAAGCTTTTGAATCCTTACTTGTCTTCATCGGACCAGTAAGAGGCTTTCAGGTGGTTTGCACCCTTTTTTTTTTTTTTTTTTTTTTTTAATTAAACTACTTGCCATGGTCAGCTTAGAAGCTTTACCCAAAGTGTAGTTTAACACAATGACATGACTTGCCAGGTCTTAATAATTCAGTGAAGACAAAATGTTTAAGTCTGCTTTCTTGTTGTAAGAGAAACCTAGGGTACATGGCTTACTAGAAAAAAGGAACTCTATGACCTAAAATGTTTTGTAATCAGGATTTTACTCTTGAATCCTTTTAATGTTTCAAATGCTCAGAAACACATTTAACAGGCAAACGAATTGCCACTTGAAACATTACAAACAAAAAAAGTTTTCATCTCTTGCATTATACTGAATTCTGCAAGACAGCAGGGAGACATTCACGTCAATAGCGCTGACTGAACATCTTTTGCAAATAAAAGACGAAATTAAAAATGGCCATTATTTTACCCTTATCACAGACCCTTATACAGTGACTGTTAGCCCTGACCCAGTCTGAGTGGCATATTGTAGATAACGAGGCCAATCTCAATGTTATCAGCATCTGTTACCTCGCATTAGAAGTTAAGGAATGAGTAAGCATATTAATGTAGTCACGTATTTTTAAAATACGCATTTTAAGTGTTCCCTGGGTCTAGTAAGCCTTAAGCAAGTAATCCCTGTAGAGAATATTCTGATAGTTATTTCGTGCATCAATGTTACTAGGCAACATTCAAATCATCTTACGCAGTTGGCCATACTTGTGCAAGATCACTCAAAAAAAGGACGACATAGCAAAACCGTAGGCAGAGGTGGACTGAGACACTTGGAAGATGCTGGAGCAATGCAGCAACGTGACTGGAGAAGTGTTATGCAACTGCCAGTTTGTGTGCGTTAGGTAGTGGTACAGGAAGGCTATGGACTTTTTAGTCTTCCACATCCTTTCTTCGGGTAAACTTACACCTACTTGTACCAAAAGACTAATTTTTCACAGGCCGTCTCTTGTGAAATCATTTTTGTCTCTGCAGTTGAGTACAATACGACCCTCTTTTTAGGCTTCCTATTCATAGCTGCAAAAAGATGCTAGCAAATGAGATTCAGGGAATCTCAACAAAACAGGTAAGAGATTTTTCACAGAACTTTTACACCACTCTTGAGCACAGATATATTACGATCAGGTAACGACAGACATCTGTGCTCCTTAGGATTCAGCTTTAGAGAATGTAGGGTCTGTTCTAAAAGTCAGAAAGCAATATCCCATGACAAAGTAGCAGCAAGTCTGTAATGTTACTGTCACAACGTGCTTTATGTGAAAAGCATGGACAAGCCCAAGAGAGTTGTACTGAGTATAGAGGATACAATGATCACGGCAGATCCACACCCCCTTATGTCTGCAACACTTGTCACAACCTGATGTTGCACACCTGTGTTTTAGCTATAGCATTTGAAACATTTTCTTACTGAAGTCTCAGCATTAGACTATATTTTCATTATTCCATAAGTGATCCTGTTGCATTCAATGGAACCATTGCTGAAAAGTGGTCAACTGCATTGGGAATGATAATAAACAAGTATAAATCTCATTGCGCAAGTTGTTAATTCAGATTTTTAAGTGTGCATTTCTACAAAATCGTGGTTCTAATAAATTTTGCAAAACATGCATGAAAACACATTTAAATAATTGCTCATGATAACAGAAATATTTGAACATTTGCCTTTTTTTGTAGAAAAACATTTGACCAGACTTTGAATTTAGAAGTATGCTAATTTATTGTTACGAATAGATAATTTCAGCTATTCATTGTTTGAAGTCCTAATAGCATGAGTAAGCTGACAGTTTTATGCCAGCCAGCTCTAGGCTGTTTTACATCAATCACCCACCATTCATGCGTTCCCCTGTCCTATACGGTATTGATTTGTGGCTCACTGCATGACTCAATTCACAATGACTACACAAGATCACGCACAAGTACTCAACACAAGTACTACGTGCAAAGATTTCAGTCTTCTCTTTCTAGGAATGTTGTTGTAAGAAAAAGTTTGCACAGATAAATAGTAACAGAAAACAAAGTAAGATTTGCAGGTGTTTGCCAGCCTTTACGCTTGCAGGAGGAAAAAAAAAATTATGGCATTTTCCTATTTCTGCCATACATGTCTTTATATCCTACACTAATGGAAGTGCTATCAGATGCATAAGTGCAAGGTGGGCATCAGCTGGGCTGTGTCAGAGCCTAAGCTGGTAATCACTTCAGCTCTTCTGGCTCAGCTAAGCGATAAGCAACACCAACTGAGGATCTGTTCCTTTCTGTGTTGTAAAAACGGGAGGGCTGTGGAAACTGATTCCCACAGAATCAGGTTTTGTGTATGTTTCCTGCCATGCTTTATCTGTAGTTTTCCATTGGTCTAGTTCATAGTTTTATGAAATGTCACTCCAGTTATATTTGTTTTTACAGTTATATAATTCCCCCCACCCTCCTCCCTCCTGACTCCACTACTTCTAAAGATTCAAGTATAAATAAACACTTTAAACTCTAGAAACCATTTTCCAGCTTTTGGACGCTAAGGATTCCCTTCTATTGAATGGTAACTAGCTGGGCTGTCAATTGAACAGTTTAAAAAAAGAAAACTCAACTGCAGGTCCTTGAATCTTCTCCTGCCGATACAGCAGCACTATGTCACAACAACAGAAACCAGCCCAGACTTTCTAACTCCAGTAGCATAAGTACTCATTGCTACTGCTATGGCAGATTATCAAATCCATGAAAACAGTAAGATGTGATATGCTAAAAGGATATTTACCTGAACAGTTTCATACACTAAGTCGTCAACATCCCACTCCCGCAAACCACATGTCTTCTGCAAGGCTCCATAAAGAATCAAAGACTCAACTGCATCAGTTGTTTATATAGCAGAGTCCATTTTTTTTTTCTGGATTTATGTCCTAGGTGGAATTATGGCCTCAAAAGAGACTGATATCTCTAGCCACTATATCCATTAATTACAGCTTTAATGATTTATTTTATTATTTTAAAAAGTCTTTATTAAAGGCTCTTGCTATAACAACATTCACTTTAGGAGTCCTTAGGACTTCAGCCCCTTTAAATGCACAAGTAATTTTTCCAAATATTCTGACCTAGCCAGCCAACCGCATTAATCTATCAATTTAGAGAAAAAAAGGAAACAAGACTCATGGGTTCAAGATTAGAATGCCACATGATATTCAGAAGGGTTACAGAACTGAATTCTAGATTGAAGAGAACCAGCAACTATTTTATGCCAAATTCAGCACTAGCGTTAACAGACGCAATTTCCAAATTTATGCCAAGCTGCAGCCACCTATTCTGAGAACATGACCTTTTTCATTCCAGTTATTCCTACCTCTCCTTGCCCCCAGTCCCTTCTTTATTTTGGCACACAGCCCAAGACTTCATGCACCAGATAGGTTTTTATAATACTCCAGTGGCAGCTTCCAGTAAGAGGTAGGAACAGCCAAAATGCACATCACAGGGCCTTTATAAATAGTTAAAATCTAAACAACGCTCCTTAAAGAACAGGCTGAAAATAGCAGCAAGAGGCTAGATCTTAGAACTTGTAAAAATAATGAAAATTGAGGAATTGAACTTAGTTTGATTGAGGAATCAGGGTGCACAAGACTACTGCTTCAAATATTATTCTGCATTCACTAATAGCAATGAGTATATATATTACATTTTGGTCAAACACAAAGCACTGAACACTTGTAAATTCATGTTAAACAGCAGGCTAAAGGTTAAAAAGGGATTCAGTTAACTATTACTACACAGAGACCTCATTAATCCATGGATGCTTCATCCAGATGTCTAGGTATCCAAAGGCTTAAAGTGTAAGCAAACCAATAGGTCAACAATGTAGGCTTTTCTGTTAATCTAACATCGGCTTTAAAAGCAACCTGGATTAGCCAGGCCTGGCTGTCTAGTCATCATTGAAAGATTTTGCTCTTTTCATGCCAAGTCTCAGATTTCTCCAGGACAAAACTGCTGAAAATAACTTTGAACAAAGTTACGGCTAAGGATGTTTGTTCCTTAATTTCAAGCCCACTTAAAGGCTGGATCAAAACTCTCATTTTACATCTCTCCATTTTCAGATGAACAAGAATTTGACATTCTCTCTGGCAGTAAGTCACTTCAAAGTTATTTCAGTTTTATATCCTAGCTGCTCAACAATACCTCTATTTCAAGTGACTCTAGCACAAGAAGTATTGAACTAACAGCTCTGAAGAAAAAAGACCTGGCCACAGACAGCACACAACACAAGAAAGTAGCAGAGCAGCCTTTCATTCCCCTAACCATAATCCAGCTGGTGAATATAAATACGGACTTGATATAAATGCAGACCTCAGCAGCATATCTGTCTGCATCCTATAATGGTAGTCTCTCTCAAAAGCTATAGAAATCTAATTTGCAGATGTGCTCAGCTGAACAAACCCAGAGGTGAAAGCAATGAGAAGTTACCAAGATTTAAAATAATATCCTAGAAATGGAAGGCCCACATGCTGCCATCCACCATCTGAATCAGCTAATTGACCCACAACCTGGTCTAGTGGAAGGTGACCCTGTCCATGGCAGGGAGGTTGGAACTAGCTGATCTTTAAGGTCCCTTCCAACCCAAACCATTCTATGGTTATATGAATTGTTACTGAATAGAGAGTCATTCAAGATCCAGGTTAGGAGATGAGTTGTAGAAGATGGTGAATTCAGCTACATATAGCTTTTATACTTTTCATATAGTGAAAAGTATATTTAGGAGTATGATTGCTAGGTACACGCACATTCTTGAAGTTGGCCTGTGACTGCCAAAGCCATTTGGATGCAAATACTAAATACCTAATTGCAGCCTATTATTCCCCACATAATACCTGTGACATCAGGATTTAGAGTGATCACTTATACAGAGTGATGCCTAGCAGCTAGAACAACCAGAGGAACTGCAGAGTTAACCACAAACAACTGGTTTCCAGTGTTCATGGAATTTAGGAGGAGGGAAAAAAAAAACCAAAAAAAAAAAAATCAGAAGGAAATCACATCACGTAGCTATTGTTACAGCGAATATTACATATAAAGGCTTAGAGCTAACAAAATGTCATGGGCTGCGTTCTTCAAGTTTCAGTTCCAATTTCAGAAGAAGTTTCTATGGCAACTGAATTGTTAATCCACGTGGTTTATATTCCAATTCATGCTTCAGATCATATTTGACATACCTCATAAGCTATCAATTTACATTTAAGTGATTCTTTCTTTGGGATATAAAATGCCATATGCTGGGTTGCAGGGATTACATGGCTTTTGTATTTTCCACACTGTTTCTTTTATTTACAAAGATAAAACCCTAAATATTTTAATCAGAATTTTAGTAATGCATGTAAGTACAATTTAAAAGAAGCAAACATGTTCAGTATTTGTGATATTGAATGCCTAGAGCATCCCTGTTATTTTCCCCACTCCTTTCCTCTTGCAAAGGCATCAGTGGGCACGACGTATCTGCACCTCACAATTACCCCACCTAACTGCTAGCAATGCCATGGGTTATAGTAGCATGGGACAAAGAATGGACCAACAAAGAATGCTCAGAGCTCACTGAGGCCTGGCTCTGTATCAAGGTCAGTCACTAGAAGATATCCTAGTACAAGCATATTTCTTTGAAAAATAAGAGGTACTATATCTCTTTTAAGGGATATTTTATAGCAAGTGTACTCCCTTTAAGGAATTATGGTTCTTTCTCCCCATTCAAATGTCATTATCTACTTCCAACTATAAATTATTTTAAACTATTAAAGCTCAACAGTTAGAACATTCAAAAATACTGTAATCTATTTCATATGACTGCTTAAATTAAAAGTGAAGTTAATTTGAAGCTCAGTCTTAAAAAAGCAATATTTAGCAGTTTTGAATATTTAGCAGACTTAAAATTAGAACTTGTCCCATTTTTGCAATAATTAGTGTTTGTATTATAATTATAGTTTGCCTATCATTTTAGTAATCCCTAAAGAGCTTAGCTGGAAATAGAGAGTGCTTATCAAATGTACAAGAATGTTTCTAACCAATAGAACACACTCAAATCCTTTCAGCTACAGAGTTTAAGAGGTGCCCACGGGTGTGGGAGAAAAGAGGGGATGAATACAACACACATACATCACTTCTGGATATTCAAAGCTTGCAAAATGAAGTGTAATTTGAGATTGCAGTCAAGTGCCTTCAGAGAAGCTCCATCATTCAGAACTTATTTGCGATATTAAGCATTTGGTACTTCCTTTGCTCCAAAACTTCTACAATGCCAGCTTCTCTGTATGTCCTCTAAGTCTGACCATCAAGTCACAGTTTTGGAGGAAGCAATTGCATTTTCCAGTTTTATCACTTAACCCTGAACCTTTTCCTCAGGCCATTTATTACCAGCATTGTAGCAATAAGTCTCCTAGAGATAAAGTTGCCCTCTGTGATAGCCTCTGGACCCAGACAAAGATTTTCAGAATGTCTCTACTTAAAAACTCTGTCCCAGTCAGATGAGTTATTGCAAATCCTATCCTGGACATACTATCAGCTGAAAGATTTGAGACATATCAGTGTCTACCTGTTGTTTACATACTCATTAAAGAACCTTTACAAGTTTGTACACTGTATGCCATTTCTTTGTCTGGATCACAAGTACAAAACATGGTATTACCCTGACCTGTAATTTCAATGACAAAGTCTGAAATACACCTGTGATTTATTACCCTTACACAATTCCTACTATTTTAAGTGTAGGCTTCTAACAACATAAGATGAATACTTGAACCTAGTGTAGTTAGGTTTGTTAAGATCAAACAAAGCTTTTTCAGGCGGAAATCCACAATAAGAAGAGAGTGCATTCAGTAACTGTATTTCTTAAGTGGTTTTCTGCTGACTTCAAGCTACTGAACAGCTAAGTCATTTATTTAGCATATGAATAAGAGATATCCCTTAAAATACAAGGCTTTTCATGCAGGCCAGCTTAAAGCTGTGGGGATTCATTGTGAAGTCTGTTCAGAACAGTAGTTAAGTTTCTAGGACAGCTCTATTTTCATGAAGTGGAAACTACATTAACAAATCCAAAGTTCAGTACTTTTGTTCTTTCCTAGTCTGCCATAGCTCTTTTAGTTCAGTGCCTCTCCAATTTCAACTATGATACCCTTCCAAAAGCAACATTTCTGTGCTCAGATTTTTGCATGCAGCATCAGTCCTTTAAATACAGAAACTTACTAAGTTAAATCACACTCCAGAAATGGAAAAAAGTTCTGGAGAATGAGAGGGAGGATTCCTCATATAGCTTTTCAACAGAGCTATGCAATTTGCAAATCAGTTTTGTTGTGCCAATGACTCATTTGTGCTTTTATACAGTGATATTCTGCAGTTGCCAGTAATCTTAGTAATACAATGCTTCACCACTTTATCAACTGCATTAGAATAACATCATTTATCATTTAAAATGGACAGTAGATTACTTTTCATGTAATTTTGCACATTTAATTCACAGCAAATATTTTCAACTGATATTGTCTCTCCTCTCCCTCTCAGTTTCCTTCTCCACATACAACTACCCGTTGAGGACAAGAATTTGATCTTTGAATGAAAAAGAAAACTGGCAGTTTAGGGCTCTGTAGAGCCTCTCCTTAATCTGTGAAAAATACTTGGAAGCCTAAAGACTAAACAAAAGGTCTTCTCTGTTATAGGGGAACCAGGCAATTTTATGCTTACCAGCAAGTTGGAATTCATGATGCATGATGAGTTTGGAAGCATCATTTCTGAGAACAGAAGGAGATTTTGAATATCAGTAACTAGCTATATTAAGTATTCTCAATAGTCCCAGCTACGTTTTCTCTCTGAAAAGTGAAAGGGGAGGGAGGGGAAATAAAAATAATGCATAAGTGGTATGAGTTTTTCAACAGATTTCTGGAAAGTGTTAAATAAGAGGGGAAAAAAAAAAAAAAAGAAAAATCAAACTTGTAGGATCCCTGTAGCTCATAAGTAAAGTCATCACTCTACCAGTTTCCTTAAACTGCAGTACATTAATAACGTTATGTATTATGTACAATTTTATGTAAGGTGTGACATTAAAAACAAACAAACAAACGAAACAAAACAAACACCACCTCCCCCAAACCTACAAAGAACACAGCACCCTGCCAGAATTCCGAATATGCTAAGCAAGCACAGATATCAGTAAGGTAATGTTATTCAGCATCCAATGCTTAGCCTTTATGTCTACGTTTCCTTTCCATCTGTCCTCTTGGGATAAGGTTGATGAAGGAAAGCTTAAAGGTAAAAGAAATCAGAAGGAAAACCAAGAACAAATTACCACTTAAGCTACTTCTGTAGCATGTCTTTCACATTGTGAATATGGGCAACTCAAGATCTTTTTTAACTCATGCCACTACCAATTACCCTAGATAACTTTCTGCATATTGGGCCTGCAGAAGAAGAGTGCAAGTATATACAGCTGCCAGACTGGTTTCCAGCTCCTTTGGGGCAGTACACATAGATCACTGAAACAGTCTTCCAAGATGACTTTAAAAAATCTCATGCACTGAATGTGCTACTCTGGATTCACTGTAATGCATCCTGAAACTTCAGTCTCATCCTCTTAATTGACACTACCTTAAAAATTCAGGAAGAGAAGACATTTCTAGATCTCTAGCTACTGTCCTTTGCCTTTTGTTATAACAACTGTTCTTAGTATGCCCTTGAGACTACTCTACAGTTCTAGAAATGCCCATCTGAGCAGCCTGGCCTGAGCCAGCATTCTTGGTACACTAGCCAAACCCACAATATTTACAGATTATGATCTCAACTGCCTGGAGGAACATATCGTCTTCTGGCAGAATGCAAATGAACTAACGGTTTAGAAAAGTCTGTGTAGAAAAGAAGGAAGACAATAGGAAGTTAGTAGTACAGGCTATCAGGTTTCCAGGAAGCAGAGAACCTTCTGGTTTTGTGCCCTATTACACACTGTGCTACCAGAACAAACCAGTTAGTGAGAAAAAGAAGCAAATAGCAGAGATGGGGCCACATGAGGAAACTAAGTCTTCAGGTTCTGCTGACCCAAGGCAGTTTTCTACACTGCCCATTGCATCATGTGAATGACAGTGAAACTGACACAAACATAAGCTCACAGGGCATGTTGCTTACTGAGGTTTTCCTTGTTGGGACCAGTTTACTCATGTCATTCATGACACTGCCAACAAAATCGGATACCACTGTTGAAGCCACTTCCTGCTACTACAAAATATTTGCTGTAAATTGTAAAGTGGTCCTGTAACTTCAAAATTGCTAGCTTTTATTTGCTTGGGAGACAACTGTTTAAATTAACAGAGCCTGTTTGAGGGTAATTGCTACACTCATGCTTCTCTAACAACAAGCAGTCTTCAGAGTTTATACAGCAAACATGGACCACGTGAACCAAGCTAGATACTCCCCATTTACATTACACAGGACAGATTAAATTTTTTTGACAAGCAGGTGAGTATCCCTGCCATCATTTAGCACTACCAGCCATCAAGAGAAATTATTATTTTTTTTTAATCAGCCATAGTCTGTATCAAAACTCCCATTATACAGTGGTTACCGGACACCAGATTTACAAGAACATTAGGCTGTGAACTGTGTATTCAAACCAGCACTTATGTCATGCTGTCCACTGTAACTGTGAGGCAAAAAAAGACAGGAACAAGGACTAAATACGTGCAAGGAGTAGTCAGAAATAGACTGAACTTGGCTAACGGGAGACTTAATCTGTTGTCCTCCTGTTTCTTCTAATCGCAACAAAGCTTTCCTTGTTTTCTGAAAGTCGTAACTTACAACTCCCTTGAGCTAAAAGGGAGTGGATGCTTTTAAAATGTGAATAAAAAATGAAAACCACTATCTTTCTGCTTGTATGTTATCTCATGTAAGTTGTCTGTGTACAGGTCTTCCATGTGGTAGGAATCATCAAACTACTGGCTATATGGGCACATCATTACCTTTTCTCCAAATGCAGCATACAAAACCTTATAACCTTCATCAGAAAAAGATGCCACCAAGTGATCTCTGGCTTCACTGGTTGTCAGTTACTCCAAAGTTAACTCCTTGTCCTACTGTAAGCCAGTGTACAAAAACACTATTCAGTAATTCTCAAATATGCAAGATGCTCCCCATTGCCACTGCACTGCATGTTTTAATCTTAACTAGGACAAGAGAAAGAATTACTACAGAGTTTGGCAAGATATTGCAATCGGTTATATTTAGCATTTCCAGGGTCATGGGTTTTAGGCAAATAATGATTAAAATAAAACCCGGGTATCTGTGGGGGAAAAAATGAGATGGTGACTGGGGAGGAATTAAAAAGACAACTTATCAGCTTAGCAATAAACTTCAGAACTAAAAAAATTTATTTTAAAAAAAGCATTCTTTCCAGGTCATTTTAATTTACTACAAGAGAATAACACCACTCCTTATGTGGAAAGAATAAGGAGTTGCATCTCAAGACAACAAAGCTAGGTGCTTTAAATCTGAACCCTTGCTAGGAATGGATTCACAACTCAGAGAGCTCTCAAATTGGAACTTACTGGCTTATGCCTATCTTGGAAAATATTCGCCCTGCCAAAAAAGAAAGGTCAACCTCAAATACCACAAACTGCATTACAGTACTACACAGTATGATGTAGTCTCACTTGCCCTGTCATAAACCATCTTCTTTATCTTCCAGGTGACCTATATTTTACTGATCAAATATTCAAGAAGTTTTGACAAATTTAGGACTCATGTCTTAAGCTGAACTTTACTGGTACCCACCTTAAAGGAAGATTAAATGAGGACTGAAGGGAAGGACTAGATACTAAGTTTATACTGCTGTGTCTTCTCCACTCCACTTAGTAATTTTCCATTCTATGACTGTTGCTTTGATTTTCTGAAGAATTTTGTGCTCAGTGGTACACACCTAACTGTGCAGCTCCTGTCAGAATGTCTGACCAGTTTTGCAGTGGCTACTGGTATTTATACTGAAGATATTCCACATCCCACCAAAACTGACTCAGACCTTCATATAGGTATCATGACAGAAAGCACCCAATCACCTCACCAGACAGTTGCTTTAAACACACAGGCGAATGCCTAGAAACTCGTCTCTGGGGACACATAGGGGTCTAGTACAGAATCACCAACATATATTCTCATTGTATAGTATTCTATTAACACCAGATTATTTTCAAATAATTATACTGAACTGATTCTTAGAAGAACTCCTACCAATAAATTCTGTACCAGTAGACACAGGGAACCTACATACCAAATTTGCCCTTTTGGTCACACATTAAACTCAACAAAAAGAATCCAAAATTCCAAAGAGGTCTCCAACTTTGAAAAGTAATTTGATCCAAAAGACACAAATCTAAGCTTCCCAAGGGCTATGCTGTATAAAAGCTGTGGTTTTTCAGCTGGAAATGGTAGTGAGCTACTTTAATTTCATCAGTTATCTTTTAGGTAAATATATAATGCTAGATATATGCAATGTCAAAACAGAACTGTATATTCTATGTAATACTCAGTTATTTTTCGGAAGCCTGTTAATTCATGCCAGTAGAAATTGCATTTCCAGAACAGTACACTTGAGGTGGACCAGACAAACTTGAACTGGACCGGATAGGCTCTTTTTTCATTTTATTTTTACTTGCTAATGCAAGAGCGTACTCAATGAAGCAGCACACAATAAAGAAAACATCCTTCTTCCCACCCTTGAAAATAAGATTAGATGAAAAAATGATGACAACAACAAACCAAAATCAAACAGAAACACCATAATAGTATTTAGCTGATATCAAGAATAGCATGGAATAGTGCTTTGCTTTACACCAAGAGCTCATTCAGGATATGGTTCCTGCAAGTGCCAACTCTGATCATGCTGCTTGGGTTGGACAACAAGCCAGTGGCCGAAGATTTAAGATCATTTTATTGATGGCAGCATTAAGAGTCACAAAGGGTCCTCTGAGCCTTATGAACTGAAAAGTCACTATCCTAAAGAGCATATAATTTTATATATGATGGGAATAAGAAAGTATTTGCCACATTGTATAGACAGAAAATAAAGATACATGGTTACAACACAATCACAAGAAGTTGATGGTCAGATCTAAATATTTAAATCAACACAATTTTCAAATTATTTTGCCAGACCCTTCCCTTCTCCAGTCTAACATCATCTGGTAACAGAGCAGCCTGTCTATAGAGATAACAAGACAAACTAAGTAGTTTGGATACCATGGTTAACCAGTAATAAGCAAGAGAACCAGTTTCTGTGGCCTTCATTTCAAGGAATAGGAAGCCTAACTTCAAGCTTCCAGACACTTTTTCTTACAAGCATAAGATTTAGCTTATACTTGGCTTACAAGTCTTCAGGAAACCCAAGATAATTCTTCACAGAGCTGTAAACACAATGCTTTCCTGCATACAGAAATGGTTTGACGGAGGCAGAATTTTTTGAGGAGCAGCAAGAATTCTAATAAAGGATTTAGCAAACAGGTACACTATGACCAACTTTGCATTTCTTAGCTATGCCAAGGATTCTGTCATACCTCCATGTTGTAGCTTTGTATGTTTCCTTCTTCATGGATTCATCTTCTTGCTGTGAAGATTCCAAATGGAAACTGAATTGTGCTGTTAATACCAGCACAAGCAATCTTGGTTACAAGTTCTTTCATCTCTTTCCTTTTGCTTTTTCCTCAGCACCTGGACCTCCACTGAAACCAAGCAGAAAGCTTTCTCACCAGATATATTCAAACATTTCACAGACAAATCCCCAGAATGCTTCGTTTTGATGTCTTAACACTAGCACCACCATTGCTACCTCAGCTATCCTTTAGAGTGGACACACTTCCTCCAATTCCCAGCTTGCTTCTAGACCTCAGATCTTCAGGAAACTCTTTCGGCCCTTCTCCATCCTAAGAAGAGAAATGGCCTGCTAGGAAGCCAAATTACATTGTACATCTTCAAATCAATTGCATTGTACATACAAAGTTGACAGACAGCAACATTCTACCTTTCTACTGTCATAGCTGTGTTCTCAGCTTAAACACCCTCAGGTATTGATTTTTATTAGTATCAAATATTACCTTAACAAGAATGAGGCCCACTGAGCTGACTATTGGTCTCCAACATCTGGTGAGGCTTTGAAGATCTGTCTAAATACTTCTAAGTGCCTGCAATAGCTGAAAATAAGCCCCGCAAAATATGGATAAACAGCTTAGCTTTACACACGTAAAGTACAACTTATAAGGTTCTCCATATGCTGCAGATTGAACTTCTTGGTGCCTCTGTCTTATTATTACATCTGCCAGCATTGTCTTGCCACTGTCTACTACAAGTATCCCTTCTTGTGTGACCTTAACAGTGCCACACACTATGGTGTTCCACAGTGCTTTGTAGAAGAGATTAGATGCCACTCCCATTGGCCTTCCCGACATGTAGAGAAAGCAGCCAGAGTTCAAAGTGGAGGCAAAGAGTTTGGTCTCTTTAGGGAGTTGAAAACATCAAGATTACCTATGGGAAATGCTTTCAATGCCTGCATGCTCAAGTTGCATAACAGATCTGGGAGTGTGCTCCTGGAATTGGTTCCCTCCCTCTGAGGACAGGAGAACCACCCAGAGATGTTTGGATTCAGGGTGGATGTATCAATTCTTCAGATGTTCATGGAGCCAGTCCTCCAGCTGCCTCCCTGTTTGAAAAGGCAACAGATGACATACAGAGGAACTTGTTATTTCCTATAAGTTTTGGTGGTTTAGATAACTTTTTTTATTCCTTTGGGAAGATACCTGCATGGTGCAGAGTAGCTTCCCAGCCCTTGCAATGGCGAAGAAGGAATTGCAAGTATGTATTACTGGAAACAAGAGTGCTGGCTGTAAACTCCAACCAACCAAACATGGTAGTTCTTATTCACTTGCTTTGCTCTGTTATATTCACATAGCTGGCTTTTCATGAAAACACACATGCAATTTTACATAGAGAACACTTGTATACTTTGGATTGAATTAGTGCTCAAGGAACATGTTGAAGAACCTGACCAATGCTTTAGAAAATTCAAATGAGGATGAGTAAGCCTAGGCCTTCAAAAATCCTTATATTGGAACAGGATACTTCAGAAGTAAGAGTTTGGAGACTTCCAAGCACAACCAGTTTTCATAAAAGGGGCAACCCTTAGACCAACCAAAAGCAGTTGAAACTCTGTTGTTGGTTGGACCAAGTTCAGCTGGTACTGCACTAAGGGCTTCACTACCTTAAAACACATTGTCCTATTCACAACACAACAGCTAACCTTACGCAGGTAACTCCTGCTTACAGACATAAATTGCATGAAGATAATCAGAAAAAATGCTTATAGGCACATTTGTTACTAGCTTCTCTTTAACTGAGAAACAAATCGGTTGCATTTGTGTCATACTAGACTTCGTAAGCACACCCCGCTTTGCTATGTTTGCAATAGCAAAACAACCCTTATATTTGTTTATGCATCAGTGTCCTCACCCTTCCCACTCCCGACCACACACCAAACCAGAGAGTAGAACTGGATCACAGATTGCCAATACAAGCATGCATCCCAAGTCAGGGGCATTGCTGTATTTAATTCTTCTGCAGTTTCTAGCATGCTTTTCTGCGCTAAATTTCAACCCAATCTCAGGACTGAGAAACCCAGGTACCTCTTCAAGTAAAAACACATACAGGACATAGAAGACACTATTGGAGCTGGAGTACAGATCTGATTTTTAAAAAGAGCCTCAAATAACTGAGATCTGTGAATTTGGCAAGGAAAAACAAATAAAAAAACCCAAACAAAACAAAAAACCCAACAGATTTGTTACCTTTTTGGACAGTGCAACACATCCTGTTATAGTTCTATAGTTCTATGTACACACAATATTTCTCTTTCACCAGTTGCTAGAGAGCAACTATCCTACCACACAGCAGGTAGGACCTCACTGGTAGACCTGATCAAAAATTAAAAAGAAATCAAATTCATTCAAACCCTATCTCCTCTGATTTCTAATGTAGTAATCTAGTGCACTAACCAGAACTACAGACAGTAAGGGCTTTTAGGCTTCTTCTCCAAGGTAACCTAGAACCTAAAGAACTCAAGGCAAAGCACAGACTTCCTGGGCTTCCAATAGTCCTTCTCCCAAAGCGGAAGCTCTGGCCTGGAACCCTGAAAGATTCCAATCAGCTGTTCTGCCTTGCTCAACACTTCACTGTGTAATAACCAAGCAGGTGATTTGAATCAGCAATTGCCATTTCCAAGGGGGCATGTAAAAATTTCTAATTTGAAGATTACTGTAAGCAGTGGTTTTATCCTGAGCTGGGATAAACTTGAACTAAGATTTCTGATTAGCCAGAAATACTGCAAGTTCATAATGCTCAGAAATAAACAGTGCTTGCAATTTGGTTTTGTAGAGCATCAATAAGTGTTTGGGGCACTGCAAATGGCTTCTTAAAGGTAGCACTTGAAATCCCCATGAACACTCCAGAGAAGTTAACCTCAACAATTTAGGTTTCGTTGAATTGAAGTGTTTCACAATGTCAGAGATGAACTGGAGAGGAAAACTGATAAATGATACAGGCATCATTTAAAAGATGGTATCTTGGGCTTACGAATCACTGACTCGTATAACCGAAAGAACAATACAATCTGAGGTCAAACCAGACTAAAAAAAAAAAAAAAGAAAATTAAAGAAAGCCCCACCACCCAAAAAACCCTCAAAACCAAACAAACACAAAAAACCAAACACAAATGCCAAACAACAATTCATTCCCATCACAGAGAATAACGTGCCCACTCCTTGAGCCACCAGTTTTTTCCATGGCATTTTCTAGCCATGATCAGCATGTCTTTCTTTTTGTGACTGTCTATGCTTATAGAGAGACAACTGGTTTCAGACTACGCTTAGTGCCTCTGTGAAGATACAATTCCTTATATTACATAAAAACAAGCACATCTGAGCGGCTACATGGCACCTGAATAGTTTATATATGTCCTAGACCCCTCATTACTAAATGCAGAATCTTAGCCAAACTTGTAGTTCTTTAAAGTCAAGTATTGGAGGTTTATTCCCACTTTCACAGAGACTGAACAATTCTTGATACATAGTCTGTCAGCTGCTGCATCCCACAGCATGTTGCTATGGTTTCATTAACTTGAAACTGAAGCCAACACCCCAGTTCTTTAAAGCAACCCACTAAGGTTTCTTTAAATATAGGATAGAGAAAGCCGCCTCTTCTACCAGATCTCACAAGGTCTGGACCAGTGAGCAAATCAAAGCTCAATTGTCCCTCAAAGGCAGCTCTAGCCAAGCCATACAAATCAACCAGTTCGCAGCACAGCAACCTTGTTCACAACATGGCCAAAGTGACCCTTAGGAAATACTGGGAAATAGACTTTTCTGGTATTGCACTCTTGGTAACACATTGCTGGCACATATTTAGTGCAAAGTCAGACTTCTAGAGTCAGATGTCCTTAGTCAAGTTTAGATTTTCAGTGGCTTCCCCTGGGTCCTAACTTCCCAAGATCTTTGCCTGTTATGACCATGCTCATAGCACCTCATTGAGCAACATCAGGGTAGTAATTTACCACAATTGTGACAAGCTCTAGCCACTGCTTTTGGAATCCCCTTTGTCCAATACAAGATACCAAAATCAATGTGAACGACACCTTCCAAAGGATATCTCCTGTTCATTACGAGTACTTTTTTGCCACTAATGTTATCTCTGTTATATATCACAGCACAGCATGCTGCTGAGAAAGCATATGCTGGCTGTTTTTAAGGTGGGGGGGGGAGACACAACCCAACATTTTCTTTGTTTTTTTTTTTTTTAGGCAATCTGTCTTTCTCCCACCACTATTCTCCACTGTGATCCTGAATTTCAAATGTTAGGAGTTACAGTTATGGAATGAGATTACCTGTTCCTTGGATTCAGCCATACTGGAGTTTATGCAAAGGAGCATCAGTCATATTGTTATTTCCAGGGGTACAGGCTTCACAGGAGCAGATAAGTTGAAGCTCCTTTTGAATTTTGCCTAGGGAAGAAACCCAGTGTCAAAGCCAGTCTAAATAAATACAGCCACATACACAAACAAGCACCTACTTCTTTGAATTTAGAGATTTATGAACAGGATTGGTATCCTTGCCACTTGCTCTCCTCTCTGCCTCAAGCTCTAGAAAATTTTTATTTCACAAGACACCCTACTATCAATTACACCAGACAAAAAGCCTACTCCAGGCATGCATCAAAGTCAATAAGGTAAGAATCTATCCCAACCTCTACTGCAGCACAACCAGTATGTATTTAGCTTTTCCCTTAAGCACTGATGCTTGCTATTTCTTAACTTGAATAAAGCCATCTAGACTGTCTGACTGTTTCCTGAAAAGCAGCAACTAGCTGCTTATATCCTGCTAACATCTGTGATTACAGTCTGACTTAAGAACCCAGGACTCCAGTTCTGGTTATGGATCAGGCATCTCTGTAGCCCAGGAAAGCTGTTTAGCTTGTTTGTCCTCACCTCCTCTGACTGACAAGATCTGGAGAATGACCAAGTACTTAAGCTGCAGTTTCACAGAAACTGTCATAGAACAGCATCATCAGGCTGTACTTTTACAACAACCTGATCCAATCCAGCTGCTGACCACTACACTCCTGCTCTGTCTTTGCCTCAGAGTCCCACATTTGTTCTTCACAGTAACAGAAAAGACACCACAAAAGTTATTTTGGACAGATCTGAGAGCAAAGACAGCATTATACAGAGACAGATAAAGGCCAGAACGAGCAAATGAGAAGGAAAGGAGAACTGTGTGGCCAATTAGACCAATCTCAGTCATCCTAGGAGCACAGCTTTTGCAATTCTCAAATCACACTCAAATCTGAAAGTTGTGGGCTTGTTCTTTTGGTTGGTTTTTTGGTTTCTTTCTTTTTTTTGGTGTTTTTTTTTTTTGGGGGGGGGGAGGGCTGGTTGGTTTGTTTGGGGTTTTGTGGGGTTTTTTTTTCTTTTTTTGTAAGCTCAAGTATTAGATGTGGAATCGAAAATGTGAATGGAAGGCCACAGTGGAGCCTCTTGGTCCAAACAGTGTTGCTATTTGAGCTAAACAGAGTCTGTTAGAAGAGGACAAGATTAGACTCCTCAACCATCATGAACAGAAGAAGGTCTATTGTTGGCCACAGCAGTACTCACAGCAAGAAATGGATTAAGGCCCAGAAGCTGAAGTGAGGTGGCAGACAGGCGAGACAGGTCCTCTAGCTGGCAGACCACTATGGCAGAAGGGATGCAGTTTGCCCACACAGCAAGTCAGAAGCAGAACTAGTTAGCTGCCCTTCCCTTTCCCTGTATACTCTTTCAACAATTTTAACAATTCAGTCTAGTCCTTTCTAGTCTAAGCATCTGTTGGAGCTTATTTTGGCTCAGCTTCAGGTCTCAGTCCTGTTCTTGGGAAGGTATTTTGCCAAATGAAATAGCAACCTTTTGGCTCCAGTGCTTGTGAGTAGATATTTAAAATATTGCTTTTGTCAAGGACAACTTCTTTTGATGGGCTGCAAAAGAGCCAACTTCAACTTGAAACATTATTACAATCCCTTACAATCCCTGGAAGCTCTGGTTTGCATTTGATTAAAGGGAAATGGAAATCAAAGATTTCATTCTAATGAAGCAGTCTTGAGCCTTTGCAAAAGTTCTACCCAGAAACCAGAAGAAATTCTGTGGTGACACAAACTGGATGTACCACTTAAAACAGTTAAGTACCATGTTCTATTTGCATAGCATGTGTCCTGTAATTTGACTTCAGCTGACAAAACGAATGTGTTAACCACAATCAAGATACATTGAAATAAGTACTGTTATGAACCCATGGTGAGAATTATGTCTTAGCAAAGGCTTGCTATTACACAGGAAATACAATTCTAGTTCCAATGCTGAACAAAGATGATAAAGACTGAACACTACCTTACACAAGCCCTGTTAAATACTAGACTATGCTACGAGTCACTATCTACACAGGCAGTGGTATTTGTTTTGAGTATCTGAGTATCAACAGAATAGCGAACTAGTTTTTACTTGAAGAATACTGAAATACTCTCTTCAATGCTATTGACATGCAACACAATAGCATAGAGAGTTTCCATGACAAAGCAGACTGAAAAAAGGCATACAAAAGGTTTCAAACACAAGGAATAAAGAGAGAAGCAAAGAAGCCTAAAAAAGGCTTCTGCAAAGCTCTGCTAGCATGCACTCTCACCACCTCTGGAGAGTTCTGTTACAGGATTCACAGTGACCCTAAGGTAACAAGCACATCAAGGTGGAGCTTTGCTAACTTGCTGTAGCCAACCATCAGCAGCTCTATAATTCTCAACCAACAACTTATATATTTCTGTGAGCCTTTGCATACCCGTAAAAAAAGTACAAGGCTCCCAAAGAAATGAAAAGTATGTTCCGCACACTACCTTTTTCCCCACACCACTCAGACTTGCTGTAGATGGTGCCAAGACTGATCATTTTTTACCATATGTCTGACATCTGCTTTTTAGGGAAACCACCCTGCAAATATAATTAGCTGCCTCTAGGCTACCATTATTTACAATGAATACCCTGTTGTATATTGAAGGTATCACTAACGCTATTCCCTTAAAAAGATGGAGTATATCGACTTGGAGCATGGAATCTCTGCTGGGGATGTTGGCTGTTTGCCCCCATGTGCTCATCCCTCTGTGAAGTTATGTGCCTGCATTACAAACATCACCATACAGTAACAGCTGTGGTACCTGAGCAAGTTAGCTTGGGTGTGGGAAATAATATAGCACAGAAATTAAGTGAAGGGTGTATTAGTCCAGGGAGGCTGCTGTACTAACATTGCCTTAGGGCTTCTCATACGTAAACTATTTTGAGTGTGTCTGCATTGCAATGTATTTGCCAATATATTTGTTCTAATGTATTCAACACAAACATACGTATTTTTGTATTATAATTATTATTTTCATCTTGACAGTAATGCTATATTGCCATCAGCTTTCAACACTCATACTATTTAACAATCCCCAAATATGTGAAAGTGGGTGAAAGTTTTTGCATATTGACAAAACAATATTTGCTTGATAGGGCATTCCTATGGTCATAATTTTCTTTTGTAACACCGAGAATTAAAACCATAAAAAGAAAAGCAAGACCCAAATCCAAGCCCAGCAACTATTGCAAGACTTGCAAGAAAACAATGTGTTTGGCATCACACTTTTGGTGGCAGCACACTAGCAAAGTTCCAGGCTCAAAACAGCCATGGACAGAACTGCAGGTGCTTCAGTCATTTTAATGCCCTGAGGTTGCTACAAACTACATTTAGGATTCCCCTCCGGTTCCAAGGCATAAGTAAGCTCAGCCAAACCACTGACTATTCTTGATTTCCATCTCAACTGCAAACTCTTTGGAGCTGTATACCCTTTTGTGCCTGGATAGCTCCATCTGAACAGAAAAATAATCGAGACTGCCACAAATCCAGATCCCAGACTCAAGAGTGCTACTGAAGCTTTAAGGTACCATGACCCATATTCTTTCTCTCAAACTTCCTCTAGATTCATAACTATAGTTCTGTTTCCAGTAATGTGTTTCTATTTAACTTTTTCTGCATTTAAAACCATAATCCTTTGATAACTTTGGGAATATTTGGAAGATGTATATAAAAATAAATAAATAAAACAAACAAAAAAGGGCAGTCATCCCTGAAGTTGATTGTTTATATGAACAAGTCATTGAACAAATAGAAGTTGAGACTGACCACAGTAATAACTCCCAACGCTGATTTGAAGAAATTAAAAGCAGGCCAGGAAGCTTAAATCTAAATGTGCTTTCAATTGATCTTTGTTCCTGACTGTGTTTAATGGTCAGCTGTTTTGAGAAACCCTCTGGGGTTCTACTAGTTGATTTCAAACAGGGAAACAGCAAACTCCCATAGAAAGCAAGATGCTTTTCTTTTCAAGAGAGTGAATTTAAACACTGCTGAAAGGTTGCAGACTGCCAGTCTCAGAAATGTTTTACAGAAGAAATACAGAGAAGCTTTTTTCACTCCCCCTATTTATCTGCCTTACTCATACATCCTCCAGGACAGAATACCTGAGCTTCTAATAGACTAGAATAGTTGTTTCCATAATTCTCCTGCAAAGCAAGTGGGTATTATTGTCCACATCTTACTCTGATGCAGAAAGACTCTAAGCTACATTTCAATGACCAATATTTCATCCATGGCCCCAAGTTTAGTGTTTCTTATAGACTAGATATATCTGAACGCCACATCAGCCAATACAGGACAGTGCAGGGACCGAGCTAAAATTTGACTCAGTTCCAGGAGGCACAATGCACGTCTAAGCTCTTCACCTCTACGACTCAGAAAGCATAAGTTTCCAAGTGCAATGCTCTAGACTTTCATTTTGCTGGAGAGATGCTGCGCTGCCCCTAAAATGAGTCTTTAACTTCTGTTTTTCTCTTTCTAATAACTTCTTTGATATTTAAAACTAATATTTAGTTTTAACTATAATATTTTTTCAGCTATACAGACAAGAGGTATTTGAAGCCACAGGAGCCAGCATGCTCAGAATAAGATAGAATGCATTAATGAACCAGTGATTAGAGTGCAGAAGCAAGAACAGAAAAGCAAGTTGCTAGTCCAGCCTCCCTTTTATTCCCTAATATTCAGATTTCAACTACTCCACTGCTGGCCAGCACTATCACAAGCTGATGCCACCTCAGTTCTTTGTTGCATGTTGTCATCCTGTTTTCACAGGTTAGGGTTGCATTCAGATGGTTTGCATTAAGCAAATTAGATGCTTACATTAGACATCTAGGCTCTGTAGACTCTCCATACAATCAATACTTAGAGTGACAATTATCTTAAGAGGGTAACTATGAGCCTATATATTAGACTTTAGCAAGGTGACTGAATTGCCTTCTGGAGGTACTTCTCTTACCATTGGCCACAGACAGAACGTGAGGAGTCCAGGCTCCAAACACAGGCAATCACCCAAGACAGAAAATTATAGACTATGGAAACACCACCTGTGCTTGTGTCCCTGGGACAGAAGTTATCAGAAAAGTATTACCCAGTAAGTTTTTGGCTACCTAAGTTTTAAAACATCAAATGAGGTATAAGAGGAATGAAAACTGAATAGTAAGGCTGCAACACTTACATACTCGTATCTGTTAAAGCCATTGAGAGGCTTCTTAGTATGAAGTCAAAACAAGGTCTTTTTCTGGGTAGGTTTCTCCTATCATTCAAAAATCTTTCAGAAACGAGAAAGGGTTTTGCTTCTCAGGTTTGCTAAACTGGGACAAAACATAACAATGTAAAAGGTGAATTTCACCGTCTTTAAGATAAGATGTACTTACTAACCTGATCATTCTGTTAATGAACTCTACAGAATATCCAAGGTGTATACAGATGAAGTGTAAGATACTGGCACATTTAAAAATGAGGCAATTTGTTCATATTTGTTAAGGCAAATGCTGAAAACCAAAAGGATCTGGGAGAAAAGTTTTACAACGTTTTCAGAGAGAGACAGAATCCAGTGTAGACTTCAGAGGGTAGAAATTTCTAGACAGAGCTAGCTAAGAGAAGATGAGTGGGCATGGTGAGGGCTATCTTACATAAATTTTGCCATTAGCAGATGGCTCCCTTGCTGGCAGCTATGGAAACAAATGACTGGGATGATATTTCACTGATGGACTGGCTCTTGTTATTTATTTCAATGGAGGGGAAAAAAAAAAACAACCACCAAACAAAAAAACACCACCCAAACAAAAACCAAAACGAGGTGGAAAGGGTATAATTCAGAATAATTCAGAAAGGGTATAATTCAGAATAATTCAGATTAGTAAATAGCAAATCCCAAATGTTTGAGAGAATTAGGACAGAAAATCCTCAGAACATCTAAAAACAGCTCTGGAAATTCTGAACTTTTCAGGGCAAGTTACACTAGATGAAATAAATCAGCTGTGAAGTTGTAGCTACAAACAGAAATTTGACTTTTCAGAAGGGGCTGAAAATCTCACCTGAGGAGCCTAATTACTTGTGTGGTGTACTCCCCTATCTGCCACAATAACTCAAGTTGAGCAGGGCTGTACAGGCTTGTGATTCAGCTGGAGTACTGGGCTGCCTGGAATCAATTCTTTATTTGTTCGGACCCATCCAAGCAGCACTATGCAATTCACTCAGCCAATGCTGTATTATGCTTTCTGATGCAGAAAGACAAATCAGCAAACAGAATATAGAAGGTGAATTTATATGTCAGTGCTTGGAGCATTACAAATCTACAGACAGATTGGTTAAGGCAGCATTTAGCAAAAGCAGCCCTTGCAAATACTACAGTATAGTACAAGTTTGATTACAAGAAGGTTTGATATAAAATGCAATCAAATTTTGCTGCCACACCTGAGGCCTTAACAGCATGAACTCATCTCAGCTAAAGAATTATTTCCCTTTATTATTGGAAAACAGTGCAAAGACAGTTACTGTTCTCCTGCTTAGGCTAGTTGAACACTTCTTCCCTCTCCAAAGTGCACAGTCTCTGGGTCAGGAAATGTAGTCTTCAGCTTCCTCTCAAAACTGTTTCCTCAAAGGGTAAGATCTTTCCTGCCCTTCCTCACTAGACCATCTGTGCATGTCCTATATACAAACCTAGCCACTACAATACCATTAGTCATATTTTGCAGAAGCAAATAATTGAGATCTAAATGTTAAATTACTTCCCCAAAGTCAATGGCCAGATAGCAGAGGAATACTATCTAGTTATCAACCACTTCATGTTGAAAGAGCTAAAACACTACCCAAAGCGTGTTTCAATCATTACTTCAGTTAAATGGATGACTTGTCTTAACATCGCCCAAGATGGCAATAACAGAAATGTGATGGGCCCTCAGGTCTCCCATGCTCCTACACAGAAACTGTCACCTAGATTTTATTATCACTGTTCCTTTCAGCTCCCATTTCTGTATGTAAATTATTATCTTCTTACCTTCATCCAACACATCATGATGCAGCTGCCTCATACTGGACAAAGCACAAAGCTGTGAAGGGACAGACAATACTGTGAGAAGCATATAATCCTTGGAGTTCACAAAATAACATTTTTGCCATTCTATCTCTCAGCAGGCTCCCTACACCATCGAATTAAATATGTACTTTTCAGTCTAGCTGCTTCACTTTCGCATGCAGATTCAAGACACTGAAGCAAATTATTGTCCTGAGTGACACAGCTAATAGTCCCAAAGGTCTAGGTCAATGCTTCTGGGCACATATGCAATTCTGCTCTGGGCTGAAATGTATGGAAAGTGGCGACTTTAACCCATGCTGTAAAGGATACCAAGGAAAGGACATGCTTTGTGATAAGAGAAATAAAGCTGTAAAGTGATTTTACAAGAACAAGGGACTGGTAGAAGAGATTATTTTCCCAACAAATAGCACACGAATACATTAGCTGTTACAAGTGTTCATTTTTAATATTTGAAATCTGGTTGCAAAAGATTTTTCATACTTATCTGCTATCAGTGACATTACACCTCATTTTATTTGGATGTCAGTAGGTATTCAAGAACATAGCACTGCTCTGTTACAAATGCTTTTAAGTCAAGCACAGTAGCAGCAAGTTACCAGACAAAGGCACACTGTGTTGAAGGCTGCCTGCCAGAGGTTACTTATTCCAGCTGATTACACAGAAAGCGCTGCCACATTTCTGCCTCATACTCCCTGGGAAAAAAAAAAAAAAAAAAGCCAGGAGTCATAGGCAGGTTTTCTTCAGTTCTCACTGCATGGGTTAGGCAGGAAGAATGTAGTATAATATAATGACACAACATTTGATCTTGCAAGATATTGCACCTAACTGCTCTGCTAGGTCAGTGCAAGCACATTCCATCTTGGCTTTAAGTACAAGTAGTATATAAAGTGCCTCTCACTTGAAAGCTGGCTCCGAACATGATTTGAGTCAAAAGCAGAAAATAATCACAATCATAGATTATCAACAAGCAGGAACGTCCTGAGTGGTTGGAAAGTTTGTGCTTTCATCAGAGACACAAAACACCGTTCAATACCATATATTTCAGTAAAATGTGGGGTTGTATAACACATTTTAGGATTGCACATCTGTAAATCAATCCCTTTTGCTATTCTTATGTGAAATGGCACAGCCCACCTCATTGATTCTACCTTAATTTTATTAACTGAAGAAACTGGCAAGTCAAATACACATAATAAATATTGGTGGAAAAAGTACTGTGCACAAATTCCCACTCATGCTGCTTTAATCCAGGCGGAGTCACTAATTAATTGGCATTAAGTGATTACGAAGGATGCGGTTTGTGTTCACGGGTATCTAATTGATTTAGTATCAGAGGGAAATAAAATCGCATCTCTGGGCAATAATCAGCAAACCCACTTGAGCACGACGCTGGTGTCAAGGCGATGATTCCAGGAGGGATTGCGCGCGCGTTTCCCGGTGCGAAGCGCGTGCGCCTGCCGCCCCCTCGCGGGGAGGCGCCGCCGCAGCACACCCAGGGCCGGGCCCTCCCGCCGAGGCGCCCTAGACAACAGTACGCTGCAGGTAAGATTCTCCCTCTCATGTCTTTCTGTCTGTGAACCTGAAACGTTCACGATGATATGCCCAGCATACGTGATTACTCTTTAAATACATAAAATGACAAAACTACCTCATACACAACTGGTCCAAAAAGCAGGGAGTCTGCTCTAGTGACAATTAGTCCTGGGGTAAAGGTTGGACATGATGATCTTAAAGGTCCTTTCCAACCTAGTTGATCCTATGATTCTATGATTCTATGTCTGGCAACATCTCTCTTCATGCAGATGTTTGAAATGTGTGCATGTAAGCTGGGGCATCGCTATTAAATGTTTCTGATTTTCCCCAACAAGCTGTGGTATGACAGTTATATTATCATAGACCAGTTTGGGTTGGAAGGGACCTTCAAAGGTCATCTAGTCCAACCCCCCTGCAAAGAGCAGGGTCATCTTCAATAGATCAGGTTGCTCAGAGCCCCATCCAGCCTGGCCCTGAATGTCTACAGGGGATGGCACATCCACCACTCCTCTGGGCAACCTGTTCCAGTGGTTTACCACCCTCATTATAAAATGTTTCTTCCTCACATCCAGCCTGAATCTCAGGGATTACACCTTGCTAAGCTTTTCCATTATTATTTCAGCAGCCTTAGTCCCTGTCATGGGTGTCTGAACATCCTGCAGCCAGTACTAAGAACCAGGTAAGCATGAATGGGGGATTACCTTTTTACCCACCTTGATTTAATAATCAAAGAATTAAATCGTCTGGACCTGGCCCTGAAAACAGCTGAAACAAACTTTTCCAAACAATCTAGCCAAGTGTGTATCCTCATAGTATAAATTCCATAAGGGCTTTTAGGAGTTCAGTCGCTGTTTTCTACATACAAATGTGATACAGATCTTCATAACAAAATACACTGTTGCTTTTATATAGAATATTAGGGTTCATTTTCAGTCAAACTCATGATGGGGGAAAATAGGGTGAACACCTGACTGTACATGCTGGGGGAGAGGCATGGTGTGAGACAATAGAAGACTGTTTCAGGATATCCTATCAGCATTTGGAATAAAAGCAGTTAGCCACTGATCCCAACAGTATGCACTGAATTACAAAAAGAAAGAAAAGCACCAAGCCTACCCCTCTCTTCAGGAAAAGCCTGTTCCAAGTTGTTACTGATACGCTTCCGCTAAAATTGGAGGGGTTATGGTATTGCAACAACAGAAATCTGCCTTTTAGATCTAAATGCCTTTACCACGGCTTTTAAGTGTAGTTCACCTTCTCTCTTTTTAGATGGATCTCTCACTGGTCATCGGAAGCATGGAACTGGCACATCGAGATTCATGAACAGCCAAGTAAATAGTTTTGGGACATATTCTGACAATTTAAAATTTTCAACACTTGTCTGAGCCAATTAGTTTGGATCTCTATATTTCCACATATTGACTAAAAAGTACACAGCAGTCCCTAATGCCCTGTTTTTTTAACGATGACTTCCATTGCCACTCTAACTTTAGAGAAGGTATATTCTTTTATCAGTGTGGTATGCAGTTAATGTTATGCCTCATTACTTTTAGGTAGTATTTGGATTTTCTCTCTAAGCATTACCTCAGCGGTCCCGTGTGTCAGTGTTATTCCTCTGATAATTAAGGTAGCCTACAAAACATTACACCAAATCAGGGAAGGGCTTGGATCCCTCTTGCTAAAGGGATGAAGCTGAATCAGCTGACTCATTACACTCAGAACTGGCTGCTGCCACCAAGCACCTTTCATCTGCTGCCACCAAGATCTTCACCTACATTCAATCCCAAACGCACAAGAAGCAGATGAGTATCTAAGACATTCCATTAAGACCAAATAAGGGAACTAATACTTGAGGGGGTCAGACACAAAACCCAAACAAACCAAGAAACCAAAACCCAAAATCACTGCCCATGCCTACATCAGATAAAAGCCCTGGATAGAAATCAGAACATATGGATCCTAAAAACCCCAGATAACCAGAAGGCAACAAAAGTTCTGGTGACTGGACTGTGAAAAAAGGTAAAGAGGAAGCTCTGTGAGCACAATAAAGGTTGGAGACCCAGTCTCGAAATTCCAGGCACGGAAATGGACTTACAATAATGGAATAAAAAGTCAGATTCAATCCCATGAAACTAAGCAGACAAAATTATGTCCTGAAATGATGAATCAAATAAATTATAACTATTTTATGTTACCTGTAATGCAATGTATTTTTTAGCTCAGAGCAAGAGATGATGTTGCTTCCAGTAATATAAGTAAGATGAAAAGATAGCTACTGATAAAGAAATTATACCTCATCTGTGAAAATGCAGCTGACATGACAGCAAATGCAATAATGACAACTCAGTCACATGTAAGGACTATAAAGAGAAATCATACAAAAGCAGAGCTAGGAGCTTAATTATATTCACACCAAAACCAGACAGGGAAACCAAGCAATTAAGATCAGAAAGCCCTGAGTTACAACACTGATCCATGTTCATGTGCAAATGTGTCTTCTGATTCTCTTGTAGGCAGATTTTACTGTAATGAGGTAGTATCTGAACATCTCACTAGACACTAAGTTTCTAACAACAGACACCATTAACGTATCACTGGTAACTACCCTCCTCTAAACATAAACTGATATTTTGTGAAACAATATCAACTATGAAAGTCTATTTTTTTTTCTGTAGTCATTCAGCAAAGAAGAACAGTTTTGTTCTCTTGGACATATCTGCTCCAAGGACTATCACATGACTGATTTTATTGTTGTTAGATTTATGCAAGCTTTGTGTGAAGTGGGCTTTGTGCAAGACAACCACTGCTTTTTGACTCTGGAGATACAGGCTCTCCATTTTTATGCACTACATAGCCCCCCTAGCATTCTCTCCAAAAGCTTGATGTCCACGTATTAGAAGGTTTTCACAGTCACCAGTTTTGAAGCACAACTGCAGCTTTAAGTTGTCCAGTTTTTAAGGTGGCAACATAGAAGTATAATGAGCAGATCTTAAAGAGCCTTGCCTGCTTCACCTGAATCTACAGCTGACTATGTCAAATTAAGCACCAAGGAAAGTTTGATGCAAACAAGAATGAGATGAAACAGCTGCTCTCTAATGAGAACACCTCACACATTAGACTTCTCAATGACACATCAAATCTCCAGGAACAGAAACATTTTAAAGCTCTATGCAATTTGACCGAGGCACACCTACAAGAAATGAAGGCTGCACAGTGAAAACCTAAGAATAGGAGAACCAGTTTTTACTGGTACAGAGACTAGGAAGTACTTTTATGAAGAGATAAAATCTGTTCTTGTTCCCAATCACTAGCTCTCCTTTGTAGCTTTGACATGTGTTCCCATTTATATAAAAGCAGCAAATTACTAGCACATGGGCAGAATGTATTATCTTTTTAGTGAGCTGCTTCTTTTATACTCAGGAACCTGTCTTTCACTGACAGAGTCAAAACTGTTCATCAACTGGTGATGTTCACTCCTCAGCTAATGAAGCAGAAAAAACTCCAAAAGCCACCAGGCAATAAAATTGGGTTTTGTATGTTGAGATTACTTTAAAGTGGTAATCCAAATATTGAAGAGTGCGTCAGGAGCCCAAAAGCGCATCTATAAAAGAGTAAATATGATTGCACCTGAGGTAGTAACCACCACTGCACTTTGCTACTCCTGGAAATATTCTCAATTATTCAAACAGCCACCTCACAGACAAAGTGGTGCCAGAGAACTGATGTGGTTTTTGGCTGGCATAGTTTCATGAAACTAAGCATTTTATCAGATGATGAGACTTCTAGATCTTTCAGTGTTTATATATGTGTAATAACACACACAAACAGTTCACTTGTGGGAAAAGAACAGCTTGAGATCAAAAATTCCCAAAAACAGAATCACAGAATCGTTTGGGTTGGAAAGATCTTAACCTTGAAAGATGACCTTAAGATCATCTAGTTCCAACCCCCCTGCTATGGGCAGGGACACCTCCCACTAGATCATGTTGCCCAAGGCTCTGTCCAACCTGGCCTTGGACACTGCCAGGGATGGAGCATCCACAACTTCCTTGGACAGCCTGTTCCAGCACCTCACCACCCTCACAATAAAGAGCTTCTTCCTTACATCTAATCTGAATCACCCGTTTAAGTTTTAGCCCATTACCCCTTGTCCTATCATTTCAATGATATCTGAAGTTCTCCCTTAAAAGTTTGTCAAACTAATATTAAAAACTATGATAATCAGTTTTTGAACTAAGAGAATTAGCAGTAAATCTGGTACAATGTGCTACACCTGTTAGCAGCTGCAAGTATACAGCCAAGAAAAGGACAAGGAAGCTCCAGAAGAATAGTCTCCTTAGCAGTTATCAAAAGCATATATGCTTCATTCTACAGCCATACCTGCCCCCCCCACATAGGTTTGTTGCTTGAACACAAAAACATGGGGAACTACATGTAACAGGCAAATTAGATCTAAGAAGTCCATTTGTTGGATAACCATTAAAACTTGGATAGAGGTAGCTAGCATTTGCTCTCTACATGATACTTAGCAACCACCTACTCTTCCACACCACAAAGATCTGGAAAACAGGGCTAAAAGCACTGCCGTGCCTCACAAGGCCAATACCGCAAGGGTTGCGGAGCCCTCACACACCGGATAACCTTCTTTACTGTGGTGGCCACCTGGTGGCATATCTGAAGGCTGCTATGTTCAGCACACACTGTACAGCTAATAAAGCAGCAGGGAAAGAACTACTGCCTCTACCCTCACCACAAGCAAGCCGAGGTGGCTGCAACAGCCCATCACTGTGACCAGGACCATAATGTCACCACCCAAACACCTCAGCATTCACCACAGCCAGTGGCAACACGGGTCTGAAGAGTAACTAGGAACATGCCACAGATACACAACCAGCTAATGCAGGCCGTGGGATACACCAACACCCCTAAGGACACCGAGATGGTGGAGCCTGGAAGGGCACAGGGAGCTCTGAGACACCCGGGCCGGCTCAGCCTGCCTCCAGCAGGGGTCCCTGCTGCCCGAACAGGCGGGGGACTGCTCAGCGCTCTACAGACACACACAAACCTGCTCTTCTTGTAACCACCACCAGGGTGAACAGCAGCGCCACAGCCAATAAATAGACCCGCCTTGCCAGGCAGAGGGTAAAGGTGGTGTTATCCAATAGGCAACGAGAGCAGACAGGCACGGAGGCGAGTCCAATTGAGAAACTTTCCGGCGCCGAGAGGGTGTGGACAAGGCTAAACTTCAGTCACAGGCAGTGTGCTCTTCCTCCAATCAGACCGCCTTCCCTCATCGCTCTCCCCTGATTGGTTAACAGATGGAAGGAGGGCCTTAGCACACCCCTTTCCCCAATAGGAAGGTAGCGCTGCGTGACAGGCGTTCAGGTCAGTCAATTACTGCCGGCGTGGGCCCCCACGCCTCTTTCTCTTGCAAAATGGCGGCGACAGCTCCTTCTCCGACTCCTCCCGCGGCCACCCCGGCGCAGAGCCCGGCGACGGCGCCCACCACACCGACAGGAAACGCTCCCCCCACTGCCGCGCCGCCCCCGCCCGCCACCCCAGCGCCGCCGCCGGCGGCCGCGCCGCTGTCGGCCGCGCTCTCGGGCCCCTTCGCCGGCGGCCGCGTGGTGCGGCTGCACCCGGTCGTGCTCGCCTCCATCGTGGACAGCTTCGAGCGGCGCAACGAGGGCGCGGCGCGGGTCATCGGGACGCTGCTGGGTAAGAGCCGCCGGCTGCGGGGCGAGCAGTACGCCGCGCCCATGGCGCCCCTGTAACCGTGCTGCCCTCCCGCAGGGACTGTGGACAAGCACTCGGTGGAGGTCACCAACTGCTTCTCGGTCCCTCACAACGAGTCCGAAGATGAGGTAAGGAGCGCTGGAAAGCCCGGGTGAGTGTGGCGGGCCGGACAACCCACCCGGGCTGCGCCGTAGAGCGGGCGCTGGATCTGTCGGCGGCTGCCGGGGGGCGGGGGTGTGTGCTGCCCATGTGCCGCCCCTGATGGCGGCGTGTTTGTGGCCGTGTTGTCCGCCGCTAAGGGTTCAGCATCCCTATAACCGGCTGACTTGGTCCTGTCCCGTTTCTTAGGTGGCAGTCGATATGGAATTTGCCAAAAACATGTATGAGTTGCACAAGAAGGTGTCTCCTAGCGAGATCATCTTGGGCTGGTAAGTTCTCCTTCTGCAAGAACATGCAAGCAGTTCTGTTGGTCCCTTAACTACTTGAAATACATAATTCTCCTTGTCGCAGGTTGAGAAGCAGAAGCACTAACGCTTGTGACAGTAAGATCTTGCAGCTCTTAGAATCAGTTGTAAAGCTCCTGCAATTCATAAGAGGAAGAGGTGGTATTGGAGGTGTACAGGGTTTGGTTTTGTTTCTATCTAGCAAAAATATCACAGAGGAGTGATGAGTTAGGGAATGCTTGCATGGCTTTCTTGGACTTAGCCACCTGTAATACAAGCTGCACCACAGAAGATAACTGGTTAGAAAGAAAGGAGAACGCAGAAGGGTAGTTTAGAGTACCAAAGGCCTCAGGAAGAATCAGTGATAACAGCTGGAGCATGCAGAGAAGTTCTATGCTGAGAAAAGGTGGGAGTAGGTGTGTGTGGGATGCAAAGCAAGATCAGTATGATGTCAGTGCCTGAGTGTGTGGATGGCTCTATTAGTCTTCTCATGCTCTCCTGTTCCTACAGAACAGCTCAGTTCTGTTCCTGTGAAGCAGACCTTAACAACCCTCTAATGGCACAGCAAAGTGCAGTCCTGATGACAGGAGTTTTCCTGTGTGAGAACCTAATTGCAGAGCAGTTAAAGGAGCTAGATTAACGAGTTATTCCTCCTACAGAGAGATGCTTTGTGGAAGATCTACTTGGTCCAGATTTGTTTGGCATGCTTTGACTTACACCGAATTAAAGAGTTGCTCCAGAACATAATGTCAGATAACTGAATCTTGGGTGTCTGATGTCAACTGTACCAACTCTTTATGGCTGGTACTACAACACTGGCCTTGTGTGTGTTTTGGGCATGGGTATACTCAGTCTGTAATTCCTACAATTCTAGGACAGCTGGCCATAATGCTACAAATTCCTTAGTTAAAACACTTGTATTTAATATGCTTCTGCAGTTCAGTGTTTGGAAATGAGTGGTTTAGGATAAAAACCTATTAAATACCAACAGTACCAAACACTGGGCATTGGAGTGTTGGAAGAATGGCTCCTCAACCTGTGTTTTTTTGAAGGTATGCAACAGGCCATGACATCACAGAACACTCTGTCCTGATCCATGAATATTACAGCCGGGAAGCGCACAATCCAATCCATCTCACTGTGGACACGAGTCTCCAGAATTCCCGCATGAGCATTAAAGCCTATGTCAGGTACTCTGGGGGGCTGCATTTCTGGGAGGGGAGTTATCTGAATTATTAAGAGACCACATCAGGGCAACAAGAAACATAGTGGACTGCAGTGTCCCACTTTGGACAATGCTATGCAGTAGCTAAAACACAGTAGCGAGCCAGGGATCATGGCTGGCTTCTCATTGGAATGTCCTGACCACTGCATGTGAGTTGAAAGACCTAACTATTCTACCTTGTTGGGGTGGGGAATTATGACTTCATTAACAGTGTTCTGAACATGCTTGTGACGTTTCACAGGATTCATATAGCTAGTGTTAATGTCACTAACTTCCATCACACTGTCAGAATGCTAGCCTGTAGTTACTGGCTTTATGGCTCAGCAGTTTATTTATGCAACTTGAAGGATTAGTGCAGTTAAGACAACTGAAACAGCATCTTTTTGATCAGTCTTTATTCCCTCTAATCCCTTCCATTTTTATCAATTAATAATGGAGATTAAATATTGAGAAATGAACCTATTCCACCTCACTATTCTTCCTAGCACTGGCTGTAGAGCTCTCCTCTTTAAGGAACAACACTCCAGCCTTTTTTTGTAGTGGAAGTCTACTGCACATCTTCAAAAAGGAAGCTGTTCCCTGACATTTTAAAGCATAAATGCACTTCAAATACTTTGAATAATAGGAATAATAAAGGTGTTGAGAGTGCTTTGTAATTGAATCTGTCATATTTTTCTTCGTTACTTAAGCGATTTCTCAAAGTGTGGAATATTTCAGGATAGAAGAATACCTGCTCTATAAGCAAGAAGGAATTGTGGCTAAGAAGATAATACTTAGCTCTTCATGCATTCATGCTGACGTTAGACCAACTAGGAATATTCTTGGTTGAAAATGAGCAATTAATAGTATGCCAGATTGATTTTCTGTCCTCAGTTATTCATGGTCTTAATATTGCTGATTTTGGTAAGAATGAATAACCTACTCATGTTTATACTTCAATGCTAACAGAGATTATTGAGATGGAAGTTACTACTTCCTCCCTTAAATATATCCATGCTGAAAACTGTTTGTTGTTCTTTTTTCCCTAGTGCCCCAATGGGAGTCCCTGGTAAAACTATGGGCGTGATGTTCACACCTCTGACAGTGAAGTATGTTTATTATGATACAGAGCGGATAGGAGGTGAATGTTTTCTTCCTATTTTGGCTATAGCCATTGTTGTGACACTATTTAGATGTTGGGGTTTTTTTACCTTGGTAAAATTGCCATTCTGGGAATTCCGCTGGAAGTAAGACTGTCTTGCTGAAGTCCTCAACAAGTTGAGGATTTAAACTGGTTTCTGTGACAGGTTTTTTTTACTGATCCTCCTTTTGCTTTCAGTGGATCTTATCATGAAGACTTGTTTTAGCCCTAATCGAGTGATTGGCTTGTCCAGTGACTTACAGCAGGTGGGGTCAGCATCAGCCAGGATTCAGGACACCCTCACCATGGTGCTGCAGTATGCAGAGGATGTGTTGGTAAGGCAAACTTTTTATGAGCCAGCAAATAAGTTTGATGTAAGATCGTGCATCTTGGTTTTCTTTTTCTCTATATTTTCTCTCTGGGCTGTAAACTTGCTGAGTTTTACTCATGTTGAAGTGTGTGTTTCTTATGCTTAGTCTGGCAAAGTGGCTGCTGACAACACTGTTGGTCGTTTCCTGATGGATCTCATTAACCAGGTGCCAAAGATTTCACCAGAGGACTTTGAGACAATGTTGAACAGCAATATTAATGTAAGTTCATCATCCAATTTTTTCAATGTATTGACAGCAATTTTAAAAATTTGTCATACAGACACATATTTGAGATCAGAACAATCTTTGATTTCATACAAAGATGTTAAGAGAAGATACAGCCCTTTTGTGTCAGTAATGTGATGTTTTAAGAGCTGAAGGTGGATGAATCAGTTCACCATAATAATCTTGAAAGCAACTGTGAATGAGAGAATAAGTTCTAAAGTACTTAGGAATTATGCAAGTAATTTGAAAGCCAGCACCAATTCCTCTAGAGTGACTGGACAACACAAATTATCAAGCTTAAAGCAGTATGGATTACAAGGATAACTGGTGACTTCCCAGCTTCCTTTGCCTGAGCTGAAGTTCTGTCTCCTTGCATAACACTTAGGACATGAGCAGGGTTTTAGTGTATTGCCTTACTTCTGTAAGAGAATTTTAGAAAGCAAAAGTTAAGTTTCTGAATGTGGTGGTCAGCCACAGTCTGCAAGATCAGAACTAATTTTTAATTTTGCTTATACCCTTTGACTTGCCTGGTTAACACGGGTGAACTCGGAGTTAAAATTTCCCAGGCAGAGTTTCATATTCTGGGAATACCAATGCCTTCTTCCTGTGAGGGAAGCATTCCTAGTAGCTGATTGTAAACTGCTTTACAGGTGTTAAAAATCCAACTCCCTAATAGGCTATCATCCTTGTTAGTATTTCTCATCACTGTGAGTTGGTTTTTTTTCCTCCTCTCAGGACTTGCTGATGGTAACCTACTTGGCAAACCTCACACAGTCACAGATTGCTCTCAATGAAAAACTTCTGAGTTTATGAAGAAAATTGTGCCACCCTGCACTTCAAAGAGCCTGAAGAATGGGCAGATACACTTTTTTATGTTGTTACAAAATTTCCCCAGATATTAATTTAATTACCTAGATGACTTGGTTTACATCTGTATTTCCATTGCCCTGAAAAATCCTTGCCATGGTTTAGGAAACTCATGGGAACGGCTGCAATTTAGATGAGCCTGATATTTTTAAATTGATTACATGAATCTTTTGTCTCCTGTGTTTATGTACTTGTATAACAAAATACAGCTTTATTGTAAGAATGTATTTGAAATAAAAGTTCCATTGCAATGGCAAGATTGGCTTCTGTCCAGAAAAGAAAA
This sequence comes from Strigops habroptila, assembly GCF_004027225.2. NCBI lineage: Eukaryota > Metazoa > Chordata > Aves > Psittaciformes > Psittacidae > Strigops > Strigops habroptila. The sequence continues at coordinate 60,342,691 of NC_044281.2, read as the reverse complement.
CTTGTTTCATTCATTATTGTATAATGAATCCACTTTTGAAAGAAAGGGGGGATAACATGGCATCAGGAAAGAAAAACAGAGTGGATGCAAGTCAACTTCAATTCTGCAGTCTTCTTTGCAGGGTTTTTTTCCAGCTGTTAAAGCACACTGAAAGTGTGACTTCTTGTGTTGCACGTGATATGCTTTTCCATGGAGGACTACAGAATGGTCGCTGGTTTATTAGTGGTGCTGTGTATGTGCCCTTCTTCAGCAGGGTACTGACAGAGTATGAGACAATGAATTAAGTTTATATTATGGTATCGTTTCTATGCATATCTGATCCCTTAGGAAAGGAAATCAAGGTCAATAGCATTACCTTCTCAGAAAACGGGTTCAGAGAATTAAACTAGCAATTGAGTTTGTGGTTAAAAGGGCTTGAAAAGCATTTGTGGCTGAACAAGTGTGGCTACTGGAGTTCCCATCTTTGCAGAAGAAGGAAAGCACAGCAAAACTAATTTCATTTGAGGTTGAAAGTTGGGTTCATCAAATAGGAATTTTCTGTTTTGTGACCCTGTAACTGCTGCTAAAATGACCTGAACAGAAACTTCCCCTTTTCTCCCCAAAATCTATTTCATGTTAAAGGAGTTCCAGATCAAAGAAAGCCAATACCTATCTGAGCTGTAACTCCTTACAGTCTCAGCTAGTAACATTACTTTTAGAAGTCTGTTCAGCTGTACAGAGGGGGGAGGGTTGCCTGATGGATTATAAGTGTCCTTCTACAACATAACTGTTACCCCCTAACTACTGATGACGATTTCTGGTGCCTCACATCTGTTCTGGTAAATTAATTTGAAATTTGCCAAGAGTGGGACTCAAGTTACAAATCCGTAGATCCTGTACTGGTTGTTCCAATCTGGAGAATTTCCCCAGTGACTCATGCTAAATTCCAATTGCAAGGACAAGGTACATGAAAACTGAAGGTTATAGCAAAGATTCTCACCTCTTCAAAAATGTTATTTGTGAGCATTAAGTAAGTGTTAAAACTCAGTTCTTGTTTTTTATAAGTCTGAATAAAAATTTTTGGTTTCCCTTCTTTTCTTTAAACTTAATATTCATAACTTTGGCCATTTAACTATTTTGCAAATTTTCAGGTCAAGGTGTTCTTTAAGGTAAGCCTTGAAATAGGTGGAGGGAAAGAGCAAGCAGCAAAGCTGGGTAAGTCTCTCAATTATTACAAAAAAGCTGGAAGGGGAAGAAAGGATAACATCCTTTCCCTGATCTCTTCTCTGCGGTAAACTCTTGCCATTCGCTGTTAGGAAAACTAAATATAAGAAGATAATGTGTAAGAAGAAGGATTTTAAATGCTCTACAAGTTGAATAGCTATGCTATTTAATAAGCACAAAACGCAAAGTCCTGAAAAGAAAGATTAATTTGTGATCATTGTTACAGAAAATGTATCGTAGAATTTGTCAGTCCTTGCAAGTACCTGATGACTAATGATGATACATCAGAAGGGACTGAGGTTATGTCTTCCTAGGTGGATCCACTGCAAAGTAGAGGTGTCAGAAGAGGAGACCATCCTTAAGTTTGGTTGTACGTCAGACATCACAGTGACAAATGCTTGGAATTGAAGTAGGAAAAAAAATAGTTGCCCATTTGGAAACCCTGTACCTGATTCCATTTGTTCTGTCCCTTTTTACTGGGTGAACAGCACATTGTGAACCTTACTTTACCTCTGGAATTCTGAATGTCTTTCAGATTTCAGTGGCCACTCTTGTGAAGGGCAATATTGCAAACATAAATGTAATGCATCATTTTGCTTAATTTTAAAGGCTGGCTGTATCTAGGAGGCATTCCTTCTCTGGAGTTTGAAAGTCGAGACAGTATTCTATTTGAACTGTTCCACTTTATGAAGATCTATCTAAAAACTTGAAGTTCAATAGAAAATCTGGTGGGGAAAGCTTGGGAGTCAAGAAACATCACCAAGGATTTCAAGCTTTACCTTGCTATTGATTTGTAAATGACAGATTTCTTGGATTTATTAGGGGAGTTTTTGTCCTTAGGTTTTGTTTGTTTGTTTAGGATGCATTGCTTCAAATTACCTTGATAATAGTCAGGATAGATAGATCTCTATGTATGCTTCTATATACACTGTTTATTATATTTAGTCATATTAGTGCCCTTACTAATATAATAAAAACTTTTTCTATGTTCTTGGTATGTTCAGCCTTTTTCTTTTCTTAGATGGCTTCTCTGAATGAGTACAACTATACTGGACATTACTCTATTACATGTTTATTTCTGGCAATGTGCATGTTTTCCTGGTAAGTATTAGGCTTTAAAATACCTTGCTTAAATGGCTCTGTTACCACCTCCTAGCACTCAAATGTTTAATTGTTCAAATGATGGTAAGATCTTTCTTTGTATCCTGGCTTAGTTGAGCTGGTCTTGGGTTTTTACCTCAGTGTGAAGTTCTTGAAAACTTATTTTTCTGAATATATATAGCAATATTCAAAACAGAGTTCACTGTGGCAGTTGAGTCTCTTGTTTCCTTTTGGTATGCTGTGTCCTTAGGAAAGCTGGAGGAGTGTATAAAATCAGTCCACTTTGCTGCCTTGGACCCTCTCAGACATGTAATCTCAGTCAGCCTCAACAAAGGAATAGAGTTTCAGCAAAGCATCTCTTGGCAGTACAAAGTGGCAATGAAACCTTGTGTTTTTTCAGTGAGCATGATGACTTCTGACACCCTGCAGTTTAATTAGCATGCAGACGCTACACTTTGTTCTGGCATCTTCCTCATGTAGTAAGACAGTGGTTGGTCACATCTTCGAGCAAGTGCATGTAAAATCCACAAGCACATGAAAATACTCAGTGTTACACTATCTTTAATAGAAATGCCATGTTAAAAATGCAGGGAGGAGCTGGTAATGCTCACGTATTTCCTAACATATGCGTCTCAACAGTAGAAAAAAGGTGGTGTACCACAATGGAAATTGCAGGTCTCTGATGGTAATTAGTTTCCCTGCGCTCTGTTGTGTTGCAAGACTTGCATATGACATTTAGATGATTCTTCAAGAGATGTTAGTGGATAGGCAGTACGCAACAGTCAGATTTCAGGCTTCCTATGACTGCTATCAGGTACTTAGGATCAATACTGCACAGAACAGTCCTGGTGGTGGTGGTGACCAGGATTAGAATAAGATCTAAAGGGAGTCCTTGCAGGCTGCATTGCGTTACTATTAGTTTGCCAGTTAAGCTAAAAAGCAATTAGAATTTGACATTTTAAATGTGTGCGACTGAAGATAAGTGTTTATACTATGTGTTTCTCTGGGAAGGGAAAGAAGTTTGCGCTGCTGATCCGGTGTGTTTAACAGTTACTTCGTTGTTGCCATCTTCTCTGGTTCCCTGTGTCCACTAACTACCTTAGAAGGAGTTACCTGAATCACAAATTCAGTTCTTTCCTGTCTCAACCAACCATATCTTAAATTCTCTTTTAAATATACCTAAATATAACTCCTTTGTCCTTACTAAAGTTCTTATGTTATGCTCTTTCTGGAATTTATACATAATCTGTTATAGGTAGCCATCATACTGTAGCCTTCATTTTACTAAACACGGTAAGCTTTATCTCCTTTCCTCTGACACACTGTGCCTTGATCACTTAGCAGCCCACTTAAAGCTTAATTTCAGTCTTTCTTGAACATGAGTTGGTAAAGACCGTACCCGCATCGGCATATAAATCAATTAATATAAGAATATATTAATACTTTACTGTTATAAAGTCCTTGTTTGCCTCTTGGTGTCTGTCATGTAGTATGATTGAGCACCCCAATCTCGCGCCCCTGCTCTTATTTGCAGCTGAACTCCAATTTGCCAAGAAAATTATTAATTTAAGCACATGACCTGACATTATGAAACTTTTTAATTAAAAAATCCTTGGATTATTCTCAGTATTGTTGACACCTCAGAGTTTTGTCAGCAGGTATAAGCAGTTAGCTTATTCCTAACTTTTGTGCCCTACTCAGTTACGAAAAGACTTGGAATTGATCCCAGACCAGCGTAAAAGAATTCTACAAGTTCCCTTTTCAACCCAGCCTTTGTTCTTTCTTACAAGTTTTTTATCCTTGCTCATGCTAATTCCTGTCTTCTGTAGTTTAACTAATTCTGGGTTCTTGTCAAGCCTTCTGTGGACGTCCAAGTGGTTTATACTGCATTCCTCATTTAGAAAGTACATTGAGTCAGACTGACACAGTATGGCCAATGATTGATCTTTGATAAACCATGTGTTCAGTTGGGAGCCTTGGAAAGTGGAGGGAAGACTAATTGTTCTATATGGTGAGAATAACAAACTTTTAATTTGCTATCTGTAATTTGATACTTAAAAAAAAAAAGTCCTCGCTGCCAGAGTTACAATTCCCATTGTAGCTATTGAATTACAATTTTGGTGATTATTTCCGCATACTGGGATGAAGGTCACCAAGTTTGCCTTGCTAGCTGCGTCATTTAAGTTTCTTGGCAGAATGCTTAAGTCTGCTGCAAAGAGGAAGTAGTGTTTTGGTGTGTGATTTTGTGAACTTGTGGACATATGCCATGTATATCTGAAATGCATGGGTTTAATTGTAAGGATTAAAAAGCTGATGACAAAAAATATCGGACATGCTGCTCTTTTAAGCAGTCGAGCTGAAAAACCTGCTGTTCTCCTTCTGTGCTGTGATGAGAAAGGGTAAAGCTTCTAATTTTACTGTTGGTTCCACACAACAGAACTAGAGACCCTGGCAGCAGCTCAGTGGTAAGGTTTGTGTGAAATCTTGATGTTTGGACTACAGTGGGTGGAACCCTAACATGACTCATGGGGTAGTGACTCTCACTTGAGCAGCTAACCAAACACATGGCTCTTCCTGAAGTAAACTGAACTTGCTCTGCTCCCTGTGCACATAGAAGGTTAACTCAACAGCTAACGTTGACTATCTGCATTTTAATTACTGTAGTCACAAGGTAGTGTAACAGGAGAAGTATTTTTAATGCAAAATTTAGACTTGGGTCACTGCAGCGTCCTGTTGGTTTGTTATACTTTGACCTATGGTTCAGAGCTGACCAGATCTTGCTTACCACAAACTATGGGAAAGGGGGGGGAGCATGGGTTGTGTGTGTGCTTGGTTGGTTTTGGTTTTTTGGATTTTTTTTTTTTTTTTTTAACTGTATTGGCTAAAATAGAACATTAAAAGTAATGCTTCATGTTATTTAAGTGGGAAACAACATTCCAACCATGATACATAGCACAAAGAAGCAGCAATACTTTAGTGATCTATATCACCACAATAAATTACTCTGGAAAACAAAAAAAGGATTTTTCAGCTCTATTGATAGTACTCAGCACAAATAGGTAGTTGAAAGCAAAGTCCTTCCAGACTAGAATTCTGTCCAGTGTCATATATTAGCAGAAGACGCAAGGATATTACAAAAGAGCAAGAGTTTGTCTCTCAACTTCACTAAAGTTGAGTTTTCTAATAGTGAAAAGTCTTGAATCTGCATGGGGTTTTAGAAGCTTTCCTTAATGTATTGGCTGTAGCTATAGTAACAAGCCAAGGGATTTCTTTAAATATAGGGAGTGAAATTAGATATCCGCAATGGTTCCATTCCATGCTTTAAAAAAGTAATTTGAGATACTCTTATTAACATATAAACATGCAACATATAATAGGCTCTTCAGACATAATGCCGTTTTGCTCAGATGTTTTCTCTTGTTCTTTTTCCACTTGTCAGTGAAAAACAAAACAAAACATTGTTTCTTTCCCGAATAGCTCAAATCCAAACAGTCCACTAAATGGAAGAGATGAAGAATTGTGTATTTTATGAAGGTACTTGGTTCCCATGGAAACAGGGATTTAAATATATACCTCGCTGGAAAGAAACGTGCTTAACAGAGGCAAAATAAAGTAGACATAACACTCAGAGTGTCAGCTGAAGAATGGTGTGAAGATTATACTCTTAAAGCTGTTCCTGATGCGTTCTGGGCAAACAAGGGAGAACAAGCCAAATCTTGTTGAAGATAGATAGGTAATTTATTAGGTTCTTTATGTGGCTTTAGGTGCTTTTCATTTGAAGCAGGCAAGCATAGTAAATTATTACCCACCTACTTTCTGCTGCCTGCACTTCCTGCTGGTTTACAGACAAATAGAACAGTGGCTGTTGTTTCATCTGGAGTTCAAGTGTGTTACCAGGTTACAGGAAAAAGAAGTAGTTTGCATTTTAATGGTCTCTGAACTGCTAAGATGTTTATAATAAAAAAGAAGTAGGAAGTTATTTTGAATAATCTCAAATAACTGGTGCATAATATCATAGCTGGATCCTTCATAAATTCTATCTTGCTGGTCAGAATCTCTTACGGATAATTAATCACCAGGTAAAGAAAGGACTGTGCATATGTAGTTTCCGTTCTATGTATAATATGAATAAAGTTATAATAGGCAGAAACAAAACATGGAGTGCACTTCCCACAACTGCATACAAATAATTATAAGATTTCTTTCTAGCGAAAGGTATGTAGAAGTCAGGACAATCTTACTTTTATGCCCTCTTGGGACCTAGTTCCTGATTTAACTACATAAAAAGGAACAACTGCTCCAGCTCCACCAAAGTCTTTTATGTACTTCACGTTACATGCTGTTCTGGTGGCCCAGGTGACTCAGCTGACTACTTGCCAGCTACTCAATGATGATGTTGTGCTAAAGACTCATGTGTTACTGGATAACAGACTCGATTTAGAGCTACGTGCATGAACTCCATTGCAGTGGTGGTATAGGGAAACTGCAGTGTGGACTTTTCCCTTTCCTAGGCAGGTGGCTAAGGGCTGTCATGGGATGGCAGCTAAGGACTCCTGAGGGATGGCATCGCCTGGCGCTTCTCTGACAGCTCCACTGGGAAGTCACTCTACGTTTCTGTAGCACTTGAATATTTGAACTTACCTCTCAGACGTTTTGAAGGAGAATTGGGCATACTGCAGCTTTGCTTCAGCGAGAGGGGGCAAACCTGCATGGACAGGAAAGGGGTGCTGGGTTAGCAGAGCGATCACCACCGGGAGCCGCTGCTGGCCCGCCTTGGCCCTGCCGGGACCCGGGCGCGGCGCCCCCGCCTGTGGGGAGCGGGGCCCGTGGGCCGGGCCGGGGCGGTCTCGGTGCCGGGGGCGGGGCGGGTGCCGCCCGGCCTCACAGCCTCCATTTTGCGGTGTCGCTGCGGGAGAGAGGCCGGAGGCTCCGCAGGTTTCCCCTCAGGTGAGGCAGCTGGCGGGGGGAGGAGAAGAGCCCACCCGCCGTGACTCGCGTCCCCCGCCTCAGGCCGCGGCCCGGGCGCCTCTCCTCACCCACCGCCTCCGGCGGGGGAGGGGGGGGAGCATGGGGAGGGGCTCGGCCCCGGCCCCGCTGCGCCCTGCAGCACGGGTGTGCTAGGGTCCGGGCGGCACGAGCTGCAGCCGCCGGCCAGCTGCGCACTCGGCAAGTGTCCGGCCGAGGGAGGCGCCGTCCGGTCCGCCCCAGAGCGCCGCATCCCCCGGCCGGCGGTCTGCCATCCCGGCGCGGAGTGGGAACGAGGTCCCCGTCGTCTCAGGAGAAGCAAGCACAGTGGTACCTGCCTCCGGCCGCAGCTGCGCCTCGCCGGAGGACTCGCCGCGTCGGATCTAGCGGCTGGGGGAGCGGGGAGAGACCATGGCAATGCATGACCGCCCCAAAAGAGAGCGGGGCGGTGGCTCGCCCGGCGGGCAGGGCTGGGCCAGCTCGGGGCGGGGGATGGTGGTGGCCCCACCGGGGTCTTTCAAGTGTTCTGGGGGCGGGTGTGGTGCTGGCGGGGGCGTCCTCGAAGCGGGGCGCAGGTGTGGGAGGGGCCGGGACGGGCGAGGCTTCCTCCGCCCGCTGAGTGCGCGGCGGTGCCGCGGGGCCGGGATGAGACAGCGGCGGTAGGAGACTTCTCTGCTTTTACCTGCTGGGCTTCTGCCCAGCACGCGAGTTTAGCGCGGCCCCTGATGTTACAGCGCCAGAGCTACATATACGCCTCCTCCATCAGCCAGAAAAAAAAGACACCCTCCAAATGTGGGTTCTAGCCCGCAGAGGGCCGGCGGATGCCGCCCTTGGCTGGCCCCGCGGCTGACTCACCCCCGGGCGGGCTGTGGCAGCGCCCGGTCCGGGGCTTCACCCGCCACCGCCCGGGTGAAGAACGGGGCGGGAATGAAAATCTGACAAGAAGATCTGTTGTTGCTGTTATAAAACCACTATTATCTGAGCCTATATTCTGCTTGAGGATGCTTGCGCTGCGGATAAGTGAGGCCATGCCCTACGGCAGCGGCAGTGCAATGTTTATCGAGTACTTAACATTGTGTAAGCGACTTAATTCATCTCCTGGAAAATGTATCTACATACGGAGAGGTTTCAGTAAAGACTGCTGTTTGGTTATAGTAAGTTTTGAGAGACTCTTGTAACTGGTGTCAGAGACAAGTCTGAAATGCCAATTTAGTATCATGTCCATCTAGTTATAAAAGGCTTGAAGTAATTGAAGCAGCAGTTCTTACTTAACTCTTTTATTACTTTTTTTTTCCCAAATAAAAAAGAAAAAGAAATCAGCTATATCAAGCAAGTGCAAAGAAAACATTTTAATTTTCACAGTCCCAGAGCAAGATCTTGTTAAAGGGGGGATGATTAAATGAAATACCATGATTCCCCATACATGGCCCAAAGGAACTCGCAGCACAAATTGAGTCCTAGAAAAGGAACCAACACAGCAACAGTAAGGAAAAGTGTTAAACAATTTACCAGTGCACTGTAAGTCACAGGTTGACATGGCTGGTTAATCTGCCAATCAAAAATATGACATAGCTGTCATGGCTTGTTTGCTTGAAAATAAGATGTTGGAAACTAATTCCTTAAAAAGCTTTTTGCCAGAATATGTTTGCCGGTAAATCAGATTCTAAATGAAGTATCTTACCAATAAGTGTAAAATTTTTTGTATTTTAATATGGTTAAAGATTGCTGGGTCTCATTCATTGTACAAATTAAACTTTTTACAGTTGTTCAAACAGCTGAGTGGCCATCATGAAAAACATAGTAAGTTGTACAGTGGAAATGATACAGTGCACCTCAAAAGTTTCACAGTCTTTATAATCCTGTCTCCTTAATGGTGTAACTTTGGTTGAATTACATGAAGCTGAAAAAGTTTTTGTTTTGTTTGTTTACAAAACAAAGTTTGTTTTGCTGGAACAATATTTTCCTGTAAGCGGAGTGACATTGAAATCAGAAGGAAGTGTTGCTGGTCATCCTGTTCCTGAAAGGAGTTACAGTTAATATTAAAGTCAGAAATAACAAAAGAAATGTGCTGCTGAAAGCCAAATTTAAAGTACATTCAAGCAGCTGTCAGTAATAAATACTGCACAGGTACTGTTTTAAGGTATTACTTCTTAGGGAAATAAATAGCCATTAGCCAGAGAGGGACTCTTCATCAGGAACTGTAGCAATAGGACAAAGGGTAATGGGTTTAAACTTAAACAGGGGAAGTTCAGGTTAGATATAAGGAAGTTGTTCTTTATTGTGAGGGTGGTGAGGCACAGGAACAGGTTGCCCAAAGAAGTGGTAAGTGCTCCATCCCTGGCAGTGTTCAGTGCCACGTTGGACAGAGCCCTGGGCGACATGGTCTAGCGTGAAGAGTCCCTGTCTGTGGCAGGGGGGTTAGGACTGGATGATCTTAAGGTGCTTTCCAACCCTAACCATTCTATGATTGAAGCATGGTTCTACAAACACTCCTCATGTTGTTCTTCCTCCTTTATTTATTTGGAAGTAATGACTCAAGTTTATCAGTGTGGTACTGCATAGCTGTGCTGCTCTGCAAGTTGTTTTTGGCTCTTATTTGAACTAACCTACACAGAGTTTTAATGCTTTCCACATTAAGTCTCAGATGTTTAATTCTATGACCACCTATTGCCTTAATGGTCCAACATAAAAATAATTCTGCTTTAAAATCCATTTGGTTTGGCTACTGAATACCTAGAAATGTGAATAATCATTCACTGTATTGTATTTGTTTTTATATTTCCCATGTCCTTTGATTTGTGCAGCTATGGTGCATACTGTCTTAGAAACATGCCACGGGTAACTCCCAGACCCTGATCAGGGAATGTGGCTGGTTAACATTAACAGGATTTTTTTCCTCACCATTATATGTTTTGTAACCTGGCTAATGGCCTCAAAAATCCCTGACAACTGGTTGGCAATATGGGGAATGATTTCTGTCTTGTTTTGTTCCTATTCCCCCGGTCCCTCTATTAAAAATGGGGCTAAAATAAACAGTTACTGGCAGGAAACAGGAATTTTATACCCAAATGAAGTGATGCTGGGAGATTACACGTGTTTCTATCAAATTATCATTTTACATGGGATAGATAGGGTATTCCTCTCCTTACAGGAACTACCCCTGTGAGCAGAGGAGTGCAGGGTGATGTGAGACAGGTGCTTGGTGCAGTTCAGGACTGGGACCCTGCTCTAGCCTGACCCTTCTGTTTCTGTTCTGGCAAAGGGCTCAGCCCCTCCTGCTAGCACCTTAAAGGGTATCATGTATTTCAGAGGTTTTTTTGGAGGTCCAAGCCTCTTACCATGCTTCAATGTGTACCTGGCCTAAATAAGAGTGATAGGTAATTACGAAGTTGAAGATGCTTCCTCTCTGAATCCTGCTTGGTATGGTCATGTTTATGGAAAAAAGGAAAGGTTTTGTGGGTTTAATAGCTGACAAGTACTTCTGAGCAGTTCTAAACCTACTAAACGTATTGTTCAAGTGATTTAACAGATAATTAGCAAACAAATAACTACTACAAACTACAAACTACTACATATAGTGCCTTGACAGTGAAAATCTCTCTTCTTTTTCCCAGAATGTCATACCCGGGTTATCCTCCTTCTGACGGCTACCCTGCTTTCCCTGGTTATCCTGTAAGTAAGGCTCTTGAATGTGTTGCATTCCTAATGCATTTATATTCTGTGAATACCCCTTCTTACTGTGCTCCCTGTGTGTGTAAATAGTAGCTGTCAGTTCATATACAATATTCTCTAGAGATTATGGGCTTTGCTTCTGGTTTGGGTTTTTTTATTTTCATAATGTCTGTTGTTCCAGAAGGTTTTTGATTGATTGATCTTGTTTTATCTTATCTTTTTCTTGCTAATTTGTTGTTTTAATATAGGTATCTCAGCAATAACTTTTTTTAGATGTATCGGTAGTTCTTGCAGGTCTTTACATACAGGGTCAGAGGTAATCTCTGAACCAGTCTCTACCACAGTCTGTACAAATATCCTGTGTACCTGTATCCCAGGATTTACAGAGATGCTGAAAAATCTTCAGTGGCCACTACCCTCAGGAAGAGCTTGGAATGCTTTACTCAAGTAGCCAAGCTTTCATATGACACCAAGTAAACATTTTTCTGAGGATAAAGGACACAGTATCTTGGCTTCGACCCCCTCTCCTTCAGCTGCAGGACTTTGTTCCACCTTCAGTTCATGACTGAATGGGCTGAAAATTCCAGTGAAACTTGACAGAAGGCTGGAATGTATCAGGTGTGACTGATACTGCAGTCTTTTTGATATGCCTGCATTGTTTTTCAAAGCTAGATGCAACTGTGTACTTTTATTAGTATGGCACTGATCATACTGTAATTGTGAGAATTTTATATGGTCAGTGTTTCATGTAGTACAGAACTAGACTTCAGCATGGAGCTCAGCCTGGATCCCATTAAGATACTGAAAAGCTATAAATACATCCAATATCTATAAATACATGCAATAAATTCTCCAATTATTTTGCTTTACATTTTACCCTTACTCCCTCTGAAACACTGAAGTCAAACTAAAGACAAACATGATAGAAACCAGACTTTCTTAACTCCAGGATTTCTTTCCCCTCCTCCCAGTTCTGCTAACACTCGTGATTGTAGCTGTGATTTATTTTTACTTATATCTGAAAATATTTTTTTTCTCAGCTAGCATCTAAAATACAGCCAATTTTAATGGATTAATTTAAAAGATCCTTTAGATTTGATACCAACAATTCTAGGTTTCCTAATCTAACTGATGATGCCCAAAGTGATAACCAGTGCAAAAAATAATGCAAAATTATTTTCTTCTGCAGTAGTGATAGTTATCTGAGCAGGGCTTTTGAGGATCCTAATTTTGGATTTGTAAATCTAAATGCCATTAAAATCTTCTGGTTGAGTCTGGAAGGTTAGACTGTACTGCTGGGGGAGAGAGTATTATATAGCCTGGGCACAGTAATTCAGGGGGTAGAAATTTTGGGGCAACCAAAATTGAGGAGAATGTTTGAGCTAGACTTTACTGCTTTGAAGTTTATTTCTGTTTTCTCGGATTGAGAATGAATGTTTATTGTATGTAATGTGTGACCTGTATTTCTAAAGCTAGTTGGTAAGATGATTCCCACCGAGTAATGAGTCCATACATAATACTTCGTTATGAAGCTGATTTTAAATACCTGATTGTTAAGATCAGGTGTATGACTTTTAACTTACAGGGGTTTTCCCTTAGACATCCTGGTCATTCAAGTAAATATTTCTAATGTATGTTAATACTAATAGCAAACGTTTATGGTATGACTGATAAGTCATACACGTAGCAAAACAAAGGCATATAGATGTTTGACTTGTTCTTTTTATTTAAAACCTGTAATAGGTGTTCAATCTGACTCAGTGGTCCAGATTTAGTCATTGAATGTCCATGCTTTATAACCTGGAATCCAAAGGAAATGGAAAAAAACCCCAACACCTCTTGTAAGTTGTCACCACGTAACATTTGAAACTGGTTGTGCAAGAGAGGCAGAAAGTTCAAAGATACTAAGCTCTTAAAAGTCCTGTAAAAACAGTAGGTGAGCTTCTAATGATTCATAGAGAGCAAGCCTGGCTGAGCTCACCTTTTGCTTATGCAGGATAGAAGTAGCAGCTTTCCAGTAAAGGACATGGGGTCCTGGTGGTTGACAAGTCAAATGTGGCTCAGCAGTGCATGTACCCAGGGAGGAAGGCTAATGATATACCAGGCTTTAGCAAAGAGCAAAGCCAGTAGGTCAAGGGAAATAATTATTCCTCTGTGCTTAGTGCTCACAAGCCCACATCTGGAATACCACGTCTAGTTGTGGCCTCCCAGTACAACAGACATGGACAAAGAGGAAGACAAACAGCCCAGGGAGGGCTGCTCACCTGGAGGAAAGTTAAGCGGAAATCTATTCAGTCGTCTGCTAAGCAAACACTGGAACAAGGACCCAGAGCGTCTGTGGGTTCACTGTTCACTGGAGATACTGAAAACTTGACAAGGCCTTGTATGACCTCATCTACCTCTGAAGCTGACCCTGCTTTGAAGGTGGATGGGATCAGAGGCCGTCCAGAGGTGCCTTCCACCCTGCAGCACTCTCTGATTCTGTGTCAGCATAGAAGATGCATCACAAAATGCAACTAGAAGACGCCCATCCAGGCTTCGGGAATTCTACTGCTGCTGCTTCAAGTGCTGAATTTAATTATCTAATTCACATTATTATACACATGGACATTTTTGTAGCTTGAGAGTTTTTACTTTAGTGTCCTGTTAGCAGGCATACAGACATCCCATTTTTGTGTTTCAGCCCACAGGACAAGAGTCTGTCTATCCACCAGCTGGTCAGTACTCCTATCCCCCAGTTCCTGGAGGATACCCTCCAGCAGGAGGAGGTGGCACCTATCCTGCAGCACCACCGAGTGCTGGGTATGCAGGGGCAGCAGGATATCCTGCCCCTGGGGGCTACCCTGGAGCTCCCCAGGCTGGAGGAATGCCACCTTATTCCGGAGGTAAGATCCTTTGTTAGAGTACCCCTTCTGGTGTAACCATTCCCTGTGCTTGGTAGAAGTAGTAAGAAAAGCAGCTTTGTTCAGCGATCAATTTAGGCAGCAGCATGTAAGCAGCCAGCCAGATTGCTGTCTTGCAGTAAATACCTGTGTGGTGATGGCAGGGCCTTGATGGTTTTGGGTCACTGCACAGACACAGAAGATTTAGTCCCTTACATAGCTCTGCTCAGTAACCTGGCTCACGCATCAGAAGTCAAGTACAGAACATTAAGCATGCTAAAGTCGCTGTTTTTTCCCTAGCTCCTTCAGGCCCTGGGTTTGGTGTGCCTCCTGCTGGCCCTGGCTTTGGTGGCTACCCACAACCTCCTGCCCAAAGCTACGCTGGAGGTGGACCAGCACAAATGCCAGGTAAGTCATATATAAGAAACTTTAAGCATCCAAAGTTAAACCAAGAGATTCCAGGACAGGTAGTAAAAAATTAGGCCCTCACCTTTGTTATTTCTAGCTGTTGAGGTTTGTACACCTTCTCCTACCTTTCTCAGTGAGACCACTGAAGGGCTAATGAGAACCATCTCTGTAAGTGCTACATTCAAAAGGGATGGCTGTTACTGATAAATGGTCATGCTGTAGTGGTTTAGGTGCTTATCCTTCTTCAAACTGCAAGTATCTGATGAAAGCTGTGAAGTCCAAAGTCCACATTCAGTGAGTATGTGGCTGAGTATCTAGCTGTTCTGTTAATATCAAATAAATGAATGCATTTTTCAGATCCCTGTGTTCATGGTGATCGCTGGTGTACTAGGGAAAGTGGAAAGGAGAATGCACATAATTTCTTAAAAACAGTGCAGTGTTTTTAATGCTTTGAGTGGTCACTTACCATCAGGACAGTTTTTGTCCTGGAACGTGTCAGTTGTGTTTGCAAGAAATTCAGAGCGGCAAAACCTGTTTTTAATGATTGATTTGTTAACTCTAATAATAACTAAGCTGCTGTTAAAAATATAACAATTGTACATATGTATTATTGATAAAAATACAATTCCAGTATGAAAAATGTAGTTGTAGCTTTTCTATTCAAAGCACTTTTGACCACAGAATGAGATTCCTTCTTTTTGCACCAATGAATTCTTAATATTTATCATTTATATGCTAGACATTTTAAAGTGTATAATATGACTTTAAAAGAGATCATGGGACACACTCTCTTCATTTGCATGGGCTATCTTGGCTTTTATCAAAGACAGCAATATTCAATAATATTAATAATTAAAATTATTCTTATTTTCAATATTTAATATGTAGAAAGCCTTCCAGTTCCCACAGCACCAATAAATTTAGTATTTTTAGAATTGTTTTGCTAATATACATACTGAAATGCTCCTGTGATGGCTTCTTCCCATCATTCCCGAGGGCAAGAAGTTCAGTTACTGATCATGATAGGTATGATTACTTAGGAAACAGGTTTTGTGCAAAGGTAGGTCTTTAAATGGCTTTATTTTCAGATTAGATAACATTTACATAATAAGAGCAGACCTAATTCATTCATTTTATCTTTTTAATTTCAGTAGGATATCCGAGTGGACAAGCCCCATCACCAGTGCCTGGCCTGGTATGTCTGTATCCTCTTCTGTAATCAATCTTACGTAGCTTCTGTAGTTTTAATATTTTTTACAACTAATTTCCAACAATTTACAGTGTGTTCTGCATCAAGAATTCCCAGCTACACTCAGTACAACCTGAACAAAATCATAACCCTGTATCTCTGTATACTCACTCATCAAGTAGATCTTCATCCATCCAACTGGCTAAAAGCATCTCTTTGGCATTAATGGGCCAAAGCTGTTCAAAGAAACAGCTGGCTTTGTGTTAGAAAAAAAAATGGGTAACTCATGGACAACTCCTTCTCAAGTACTGATTCCAGCACTGTGATTTTAATCTGAATTTCCATTGTGCAGCATATCTAGTTAATCCAACTCTTACTTTCAGCCTGCAGCAATGGTTCAGTGTACCCAGGGCACAATTCAAGCTGCTTCCAACTTTGATGCTGGAAGGGACGCAGAAATTCTACGCAAAGCTATGAAGGGGTTTGGTAAGTAAGCAATAGAAGCTTAAATTTCTATTGAGCTAGTTTTGTAATGCCATTTTGTCCTTTTCTTCAATTATTATTTAAACATACATTTCTTCTCCCCAAGCTTTTCAAAAGTTACACTAAGTGACTCAGACAATTTAGTAGACAAAGCTATAGAGAAAATTTGGTAGACTTAAATGGTAGTAATTTATTATGTAACTATGCCCAAATGCAAGATGATAACATGCAGTCTCAGAGGGATTATTATGAGTTCTTACATGAAATTGCCCTTCTATTTCCAAGGAACTGATGAGCAGGCTATCATAAATGTTGTTGCTAACCGCTCCAATGATCAAAGGCAAAAAATCAAGGCAGCTTTCAAGACTATGTATGGCAAGGTATGTTCATTAGTTCTCTGAATCAGTAAGCAAACCCAAATCACTGCTGCTTTACCTGCCTGATTGCATTTTAGTTCTGGGGAGTGGTTTGGGCATTTTTGAAATGCAATTTTTTTGGTTATATTCCTTCAATATATTCCCCTGGCAGAAGCAGGGGTGGGGGAAGGTTGGGCAGCTGGCTCTGTCCCTGACCAACAAGAAGCTTCTCTGCTTTTGTGATGCTTGATAGATAGAAAATAATCAAGCTTAATCTGTCCTTGTATTAGTGTTTAAAACTACCAAGATTCTTATGCATACAAACCAGCACTGAAATCTGGGGGTTTTTTATAAGAAACAAACTGAGAAACTGGTTGAGGATTGGTTAGTCAATAAAAGGCTGAGATAATTTGATTTCTTCCTTCTGTCATTTTTGCAACTTAGAGTGAAATGTTATAGTTGTGGCATTTTTCAGGACCTGACTAGGTCCTGATCAGTGAGGAGATAACAGAGAAGAGCTGAGCTGTCAAAGGTTTGGATAGAGGGAAGTTCTTTATAAGAAATTAAACTAAGCTTTACAGGAAAAACAGCACAAAGCTGGAAATCAGTCACAAAAGTAAGTTTGATCTTTTTTGCAGTATATAATCTACATGGCTAACACTCTGCAAAGCCCTTTTTGTGTTTATAATTGAACAGGATTTAATTAAAGATCTGAAGTCTGAATTAAGTGGAAATGTGGAAGAATTGATTTTAGCACTCTTCATGCCCAGCACCTACTACGATGCCTGGAGTTTACGTCATGCA
This sequence comes from Strigops habroptila, assembly GCF_004027225.2. NCBI lineage: Eukaryota > Metazoa > Chordata > Aves > Psittaciformes > Psittacidae > Strigops > Strigops habroptila. The sequence goes on along the minus strand of NC_044281.2, from coordinate 60,325,628 downwards.
ATGAAGGTATGGTTTTTCTGTAAATGAAATAGCTTAAAAACATCTTAAAATGCTTATCCAAGAAGGAAGCATGCCTGACTGCTGCATTGTTGAAGAATCCTGTGGTGGCAAACAAATTTTGGGACTGTTGTGCCCCAAGCTGCAGTCAATTTCTGCAGGATTAGCCAATTCAGAGCAGCTGTCCATCCAGCAGAGGATGAAACGCTGCAGGACAGAACTCTGCTCTCTGCCACTTAGTCAGAACTATTGCTAGAACCTAGAAAGGGCCAGGGTGGTGTTAAAACTGTAACCACTGTTTAAATTGAAGGTATGTACCTCTCCTTACTAGGAACAAACCATTGTTCCTGAAATTTATTTTTGGATTATTCCAGTTTTTTTCCAAAAGGACAGCAGGGAAAAAATATTTTCTTAAGGTGAGATCATGAAGGTATGTGTTCAAGTGTTACGACTGCATTAAAGATTAGGTGAGCTAGTTTGTTTAAAATTTTAAATTGGGTAAACTGGTACATGCAGTTTACCAGAATTTCTTTCTTGTTCAAGCTGCAGCAGCTTGCAGGTGGCCGATAGTGGAATCAACTAACTCAGCCCATGAATGCCGACCTTCCGAAGAATCTGGAGCTTAAATGAAGATCTGGCTTTAGTGGAGCCAACAGTCACGACCATTTAATAAAAGTCATAACATTACCTAGAAGCCTTGCATAGATCCACTTCTATCTAATCCTTGCCTGAATAGAGATGACCAGGCCAATAAGATATTTATTCTGGGGAGAGGGAAGCGTAGATTCATAGAATGGTTTGGGTTGGAAGGTACCTTAAAGATCATCTGGTTCCAACCCCCCTGCCATGGGCAGGGACACCTTCCACTAGACCAGGTTGCTCAAAGCCCCGTCCAGCCTGGCCTTGAGCACTGCCAGGGATGGGGCAGCCACAACTTCTTTGAGCAACATGTTCCAGTGTCTCACCACCTTCATAATGAAGATTTTTTCCTAATATCTAATGTAAATCTCCCCTCCTATCATTTTAAAGCCATTCCCCCTTGTACTGTCACTATATGCTCTTGTGTAAAAGTCCCTATATCTATGAAAAGTTCCTGCTGGTGCTCCATGTTAAGGAAGCAGCAACATTTGGAATAGGGAGCACACTTGTATGCTGACCAAAACAGAATCCGCGTGTGTATCTTTGACTTCAATGATTAGCGTAAGTCTGTACCTTCCTCCAGTATGTTTCCAGGTTAAGGTTGTCAAAGAATTTCTTTCTACACCATTTTCCACTTTACTTTGGTGGATGTCACTGCTATGGATGTATAGCTTTGGGGTATTTTTTTTAACTGGTGCAGGATTGAACGTTTGAGAAATCTTCATTCCATTTTAAGTATACAGAAGACTTGGTGCTTTCACATTGAAGGGATATTGTTCTTGCAATGTAGATTGTATTAAGTCTTGAAATAACATGCTTAATTTCACAGTTGAACAAAACTGAATAAGTAGTGCTTTGTAGTTATGCCCTCTTTTCCTCTGCCTACAGGGAGTAGGCACTCAGGAGAAAGTGCTGATTGAGATCCTTTGCACAAGGACAAACGAAGAAATACGAGAAATAGTGAACTGCTATAAATCAGAATTTGGACGGGACATTGAACAAGACATCAGAGCAGACACTTCAGGACATTTTGAACGATTACTTATATCTATGTGCCAAGTAAGCTTTAATTTTTTATTTTTTGGTAAGGTAACTGTGTACAGTCCAACTTTGATGCATGTAGTCATAATGGCTCCAGAAATAGCCTCTGTCTGCTTAGTAAGAGCCAGGTTTTTAAGAAATTACCTCTGGGCCATTTATTCCCTAATGACAAGATATGACACTTTAGTCCCTCCTCAAGGAAGAGATACTATCTACAAATCTGTGATGAATTGTGTGACCTCATTTAGCACCCTGTATTCATCTTGGAGAACTTACGTGTAAATACTTTATTGTGCAGAAGCAATCAAGTGGTACTATAAAACAGAGCTCCACAATACTGTAAAAGCAAGATGCTTTTGGGGCTTTTTGCCTGTGTTAAAAAATAACTTGGGTGGATGTGATAGGATAACCTTTATGTATGTATAATACCTGTAAGAGGCCCTGCGAACAAGCCAACAGGTACCACAGCTTCCAAGTTACACCATAGCCTTCCTTCCCTTCACATCACCAGAATATGGGAGCTTGCTTATCCCATATCATATACTAGGGTTCTCTTTGTATTGCAGTTATCCATGTCAAGGAAGAAATATGTGGTAATGCAACTTCCACGTTTCTCTGATCCATCTGTCTATTTGCTGTTAGAATTTCTATGATGCTTCTCTATCTCATTTGCCTCTGCCTTTGTGAGAGTTCAGTTGCACACTAGGTATTTGGATTAAAAAGTCAAAATCCACAAGAAAGCAAACCTTGAGATGCTCATGCTGCTAATTTTTATTTTGGTAAATCCAGTAGTTTACAATAACTAACCACCACATAATTTAAATATTGTAATAACCACTATAGATACAACAGTATTAGAGAGCATGTGTTCAGCCTACTCAGCCAGTACATTTAGCAACATCCATCCATGCACTGGGCAGCAAAAACACCCTACAAACCCAAGGCACATAAAATGTCATATAAGCCCTACTGACATATTACAACTACAGTAAGTGCTTTCTGGAGACATTCTATGATTCTTACTTGAAATTAGCAAATTCTAAATAAAACAGAAGACCTGAGATATTTCAGGTGTGCATATTCAGTAAGATAATTCATTAGTTCGTTTGGGAAGACTCTTTGCAACTTGAAGCCTAGAAACAAACAAATCAAGAGAAAGCTTACATTATTAAGGAAAATAGAGAATTAAGTTCAGTACGTAATTAGAACTATGAGATGGTATGTAGGGGTCAAATTATCTGAGTCAGTGTATCTACAGTTTACAGCATGCCCTACAGGTAGGGTTCTGGGTCATTTCTGAGTTTGTTGCCTATAAGAAATCTTAAACTAAAGGGTAGTTTTAAAGCAATGTAAAGTATTTCAAACTGGTATTATTCTTTCTGCTTCAAGCTTTGAAGATATGCTGCAAGCATAGACCCCAAGCCTTTTTTCATTTGTCATCTGTTATCTTTGCTTTCAGGGTAATCGGGATGAGAATCAAACTGTGGATTACCAAAAAGCTCAAGAAGATGCTCAGCGTCTGTACCAAGCAGGTGAAGGAAAACTTGGGACTGATGAATCTTGCTTTAATATGGTTCTGGCAACCAGAAGTTTTCCCCAACTGAAAGCAACAGTTGAGGCATACTCCAGGGTAGGAGTTCTTCCTTCATTTCAAATGAGCTTAGTGTATTTTAAATTAAGGTTCCAGTTGTTACTGCATTTCATTATCCTCATATTAATCTCATTTATTTGTAGATTGCTAATCGTGATTTATTAAGCAGCATTGACCGAGAATTTTCTGGAAACGTGGAACGTGGTTTGAAGGCTATTTGTAAGTGATATGTTCTTCCCTCTCCTTATCCCTTAGGGATTAAACCTTCTACATGTAATTGAAGAGTAATCTAGTTCGATACTGGCCGTATGGCAAATGAACACACAACCTGAGACTTTGCTAACACAAAAGTAACATCAATTATTCAAATTATTCACTTTACACTTAATTGGAGAAAATAAGCATCCACCATGAAAAAGTCAGTTCGAAACAAGAAAAGGCTACACAGAAACTACTTGTCCCTTCTCTGGGAGGGCAGGCAACACCACAGAAGCAAGGGCCACTGGTTAGCACTTGTAGCTGTATTTTTCAGAGCTCTGCAAAATGATGTGAGTAGTGGTGTAACTGAGCTATGACTTGGGTTGTGACGCACCTCGGCAGAGACAGCTGAGCCACCCCACACATCATCTTAGAGCCAACATGAACATACTTTAGGCACAGTTCCCTTTCCACCTCTCTTCCCCACCACTTCCTACCCCCAAAAATCTCAGCATTTGCTAAAGAAAATGTCAGCAAATAGAAGATCTGTTTTGAATTCACTTTTTCCTACTGACTTGTATAGTAAAACAGTTAACATTTAGTACAATTTGCCGATAGTTAGCATCAGGGACTTAGCAGTAAATCCGCAGACATCAACGCTTACCAGAATGACAGCATTTCTGTAGCCATAACAGATAAGCAAAAACTTCCCAGATTATATTCTACTCAAGAGTTTTATGGGGAAAATTATGTAAAAGAATAAAGGCTTGTCTCTGAAAGTGAACAATCTAACCGAAACAAGATCCACTCTGCAACTACCGGAGTGACAACTTTTTACAGTTGTACTTTTCTTAGTGAGATTCTAGCAGTGGAATATGCGTACAATACCTTGTGTTCCAGTACCGGCTATCGCAGGAGAATACCTGTTTCTGAATTACCTATTTGAGAATTAAGGTTTCAGGCAGCTTTGAAAAGCCCTTCCAGAGAAGTTAACTGCTAATAACTGTAACTTAGTGTGTGAAAGAGTAACTCACTTGGTCAGCTTCCAAATAACTCAGCTCTGTAAAACAGTTCCTGTAGTCCACAGAAACTGCATCTTCACCAACACCTACCTCTACAGCAAAAATCCTGAATTGATCATGCCAGGTATCACTGTACAGTGTACAATACTGGAACTAATCCTAAAAATATACTTTATTGCAGTGCAATGTGCTTTAAATCGCCCAGCCTTTTTCGCAGAGAGACTTTATTATTCTATGAAAGGAGCTGGCACAGATGATTCTACCCTCATCAGAATTATAGTCACTCGCAGTGAGGTAAGAAACTTTCTCTGAAAGTGTTCCACATAGCAGAAAGCTTTCTGCCTTAACCAGCTTTTCCCTTAGTCCTTCCTTCACAGCTGCAGAAATACTGTTTTGCAATGAAGCTTTTATGGGGTTCAGATTTAGATGAACATGTTAATTAGTTTTAAAGCCAGCTTTTATGTAGTAATTGAATTATCTCTGGCTAGATAGCAACAGTGCTTGTCTTCCTTCTTAACTGTGGTTGCCTGCCCATGTAGCAGATAGGCACCTCGAGTTCAAAGGTTCAGCTATTAAGCATTAGGATCGTACAGTCCTAACAAAGCAAGAACAGGTGCTAGACTCTCTGTTTTGGGAGCTGCTCCTCTGGCTTTGGAGGGAACAGCTGGCTTGAGGATGTGCAGTTACCAGTTGCATGTTTCCCCCATGGTGTGTGTTCTCTAGTCGGTGAGGGAGGAGATGTGGGGTGACTGTCAAGGTGTTAAAATCATACCCTGTGTTTAAGTTTTGTGCTTTATTCTTCCTTTGCCTAGATTGACCTTGTGCAAATTAAACAGATGTTTTCACAAATGTATCAGAAGACTTTGGCTACAATGATAGCAAGCGATACAAGCGGTGATTACCGGCGTTTGCTGCTGGCGATTGTTGGTCAATAGAAGAGTATCTGGTTTTTTTGTTTTCTTTTTTAAAACAAACTGAAGGACATGTAACATGCTTTATGCAGTCACTCACTATCCTTGCATGTTAACAGAATAATTTTAAACTTTGTATAATCAAATATGCCTTCTGGATGATTCAATAAGCTTGTTGCACTTAAAATTGCCTTAATTTACAGCACATAACATTCCTTATTATTATATAATAAAAGATACATCTTGTCTACTAGCCCCCAAGCCTTAGTCCTTTTGCCCAGACAAAAACCTCTCCCCTCTGCCAGACTCCCACAAGATTAAACTTTTTCCAGCACTCAACAAGTTCCTTGAGATACCTGAACTGCTGAGCTACCTGTGGATGACAAAAAAGCCTGAGGCTGTGATGTAAAGCATTTTAGACTCCCTCCCCCCCAATGTTTCCATTGTAATGTTGAAAAACATGCAAGCGCTCAGTTTATGTCATATTACAGTGACAGTTTAAGGTCCTTGGCAGAATCTGACTGTACAATCTCCCCACCCCCCATTAAATTTCTTACATTAGTTACCATTAGTGGTTAGTTATAATTATGCTTAAGGCAGCAATAGAAAGGAGAAACAATTTTGTATATCATTTTGAGGTATCTGTAAGGGAGTAGGTTACACAGCAAATGATTGAGCAATGAGAAAAGCCAGTATGTAAATGCTAACACTACGGAACATGCGTCAATCCCAACTGAAAGTGATTGTGACCTACACAATATAAATGACTGTGGATGTTTTCAAAGAGCTTAAAAAGAACAGCGTTGAATAGCACATTTGGTTTTTCAGAAAGGCACAGTGAACCTGTCCCCAGCCATGAATTTAACAGAAGCTTCAAGTCTAGCAGCTGGCAACGTGTTTCCTAACATTTCTAAGCAAAGCTTTAACAGTGATTGTGTTCTAGGACACTCACACAAACAGCAAAGCCCCATTTCTGTTATCCCTCAAACAAAACCAGTTCAGGCTGGCAGAGTTGATTCTAATCTGGCAAACCTTTCACTCCTACACAGCATGGACATGAAGGTTTTTGCAAAACAGTAACAGGCAGCGAGTTTACCACACCAAAAAAACTTACATATTTCAGTTATACTGATTATCTGCTACCTAAAATCTGACTTCAGACTATATGTATATAGCTGTCAATAGCCTTCCAAGCTTGACAGAGGTTCTCCTAAGATTTGGTTCTTGTTTCTTTGCTCTTGAGCAAACTTTCTTACAAGTGAAGAAGCTTGGCGTTTAATAATGAAAGCATATTAGTGCCTCTGTATCTTTTTACGTGACTAAAAGAATCCCCCCCACTTGTTCAAAGTGGAGATTGATTAAGTCTGGCTCATACATACTACTACTTCAAGAAAATGCACAGATCAATAGGGTTATATTTTCTAATGACATTCACCTGGTTTATGGCAAAAAGTTCTTTTCATTATGTGTTAGTAAGGAAGAATTGTTAGATGGGTAACGAGCTGAATGACTGATAATGAAATTGTCGTAGAAAACAGGCAAGGGAACAGATACCATCTATTCTGTCTCTGAAAAGGCCTTATTTTTCTATGTTGCTAACACAGCAGTGTTTCAAAATGAAACATTAGAAAAGAGAAAGCTGTTTATGAGACTGTTCCACTTACAAGTGTTCAGACTCAAACCAGAAGAGACCTACCACTTCCTAAGAGAAAACCAGCCCCAATCCCAACCATTTGTCTTTTTGCAAGAGAGACCAATTGTCACAATTCAATCGGTATGACTATAGCAATTTTTCCATTTCACAACTGGAATTTAATAAGCTATTGAAAGCAGCTGTTTAACACTCTAAGTAATTCTGGGTTCTGAACCTCTGTGTGCCCTTACACTAAGTACAGGCAGACACTGAGCTGCTACACTGGTCTTCCCTGGCTGGCTCACCAGGTAGCAGCAAGTTTCTCAACAGCTCAAGTCCCTGCTTTGAAATAGGCCTCAAGACCTTCCTTAAGCACGTTCTGTACCTTTGCTTCTCAGTTTCACTACAATGCATTTACCCTTCTTGGCAGAGCCGGAATCCCCAGCCCACCTCTGAATACTGGCCCTTGCTGCCGGTGCCCTACAGACAGGGACACCACAGATGGTGGTTTAATCCATCAGTTCAGGGATGAAATGGCCCCTTCCCTGGGAGCCATACACCACCCACAGAGCCCAGCGCGGGGCAGCACTGACTGCTCCAGCTCAAACCAGAACCCAGCCATGCCTCTCACAGCTTTTGCTACCTGTGTTCTCCAATAGAGCTGTTTCCAAGCCTTCTCCCCTCACTACCCAAGAACAGACTAAAGTCACACAGACTTTTCTTTCCCTCCTTAAAATGATGAAAGCATAAAATGAGCAATGCAAACTACTTACAGTTTTCTGGGAGGAAGGATATAATTTCTTCTCCCCAACAATACAGGAATTAGAGACAGCTCCAGACTCCACCTTTCAGAAACACAGTAGCAGAAAATGAGTACCTACTTTCCAAACAAAGAAAACCCACTGATATCATCCTGTTACCTGACTTAAAGGGTGGCAGGAGACCCACAGCATGAGAAATCAGGTCAACAACTGCCCAAGAAAATTTCCCTTACTGCGGATCTGCCTTCGTATCTGGCAAAAACTATTCCAGAGAAAAGATGCTGCCAGGGAATGTTCTAGGAAGCAAAACAGGTGCTGCAAGGGAATCCTCAAGAGAGCCAGCTTCACTGCAGCTGGGCACTTACTGCCATGCAAGTATCATAATCAGTTCTCTCCAATTATACCAAGGTCTTTCCAGACAAGGGTGAATCTGTATTTTCTTCACATACACAACTCCAGCTAGTCAGAGTACTAATCACAACTAAGATCTGATATCACATAATGAAAAATACTGTTTTGTGAGGTTGAGAAAGTGTTTTTCCACTAGCGTTTACAAGGAGGAAGGTACCATCATAATGTTCCTCATGTAAAATTTCAGTTGTACTTAGTAACACGTGTTCGTCCTGCTCTAATATGACATCATATGTGGACATGAGTCAGTTCATGAGCATGGGAGTGCTTCATAAAAAACACCAAAACACTTACCATTTTTAAACTTGATCTTCTGCACTCAACCTTTGAGAAGAGTTTCCAACTAGAACGCATCTGCAATAAAGTAAAATCAAAGATTAAAACTCCATTAACAGAAGTGTGACTTATTATTTTTATCTTTTATATTAATTCTCATCCTGTTCAGCAGCTTATCCTTATTTTAAAAAGAATATACCAAAAAGATTAAATGACGTATCTGTATCGACTATCAAAACAAGCAGTCCTCCCCTTCTGCCCCAAAAGCAGCCCCAACACACTTCACTGGTTTTGAACATTTAGTTCAAACCAACACTCAAAATGTAGCTACACTGAACAGCCTTTCTAGAATCAACTAACACTGCTCTGTGGAAACCAGCAATAGATGCTCAGTTTAGCAGATAGAAAATATCTATGTATTTTATTCGTGAGAGAGAACTCAAAAGCCAGGAATAAAGTTTAAATTAAACAGCATTTACACTCAACCCGTTCTCTGGAAACAACATCTGACCCTTCATGCTTTTTTTGCTAGCCTAAATTTTGAAGACTATTTCTAAACAATTTTCAAGGCCAGATTAGACCTGCGTATGCCAAATAACACCCATACACAATGATAGGAGCCGCAGCCCATGCACAAAATTTATTGTGTGCTACCGTTTATAAAATACTTGAATAGTTCAGAACATGCATAAAATTTCCAACTTAGGGGTATGTACAGATTGTACTTCATGGCAAACGAACAAAAAAAAAAGGGGGGAGATGAACTCTAGTGACAGAAGTTTCAAGTTGTGTTCCAGGGGATGAGAGGGACATATAGCAAATGTCAAAATATATAACAAAGTACAGTGGCAATCAGTACAGTCCATTAGTTGTGAACAAATTAGCACAGGGCTTCAATTTTTATTTTAACCAAGCAGTCCTGTAGATACCAAAATACATGCAGTCTCAAGTTTACACTTTCACTAATGCCTTAGCAGTTGAACAGAGCAATTGCTTACGCGCTGCTTTGCCTAAACAAAAAGTATGTCCCATACAGGTTCAGTTTCCTTTACAGATTGAAAAATAATAAAAAGCTTGCAGCTATTCAGCCCAGTGATTATTAGCTATTTATGCAACCATAATACTCACAATAAACTAAAAGTACCCATAACATCTAGGTAACCTATAGATGTACATCATAGGTCTATATATTAAATATTTGCAAAATGAAAACATGCATACACAAAATACAATGCCAAGCTTTACAGACTTGATATGAATCAAAATTTACTTAAACAATGTACAAAGTTCAATTAAAAGTACCTTAAAATTAACACTTTCATATTTTTCTTACTTTTAAAATTAGTATATATAATAATTTTAATTTTTTTTAAAATTCAAGGTGGGGAAGAGTCTTGAAAAAGCTGGGCAAAAAAGTTTCTGAATTAAATATTTTTTTTAAATCTGTGTTCAAGTAATAAACATTCCTACATAGAAATCTTCCGATAAGCTGTAACTAAAAAATACAGTGAATACAATATAGAATTAGCAACATCTAAGGAGTAAACCTGAGGTCAGCATTTTACAGAATGACCAACTGAGATTATTTTTTTTTGGCATTTTTTTCTGTCTACTTAAAACACAGTTTTTGCAGCCTCAGATATTTTAAGACCATTCTAATCTATCATTTTAAAGACATTTCATGAAACCGATGTCCATTAATAAATAGTTAGCTCTTAGGGTTGTATTTGAAAGTCTGATTTAAAAAAACAAACAAACTACCTCTACCGAAAGAAAAATCCCATTTGTAAACTCAAAAGTGTTGACAACGATAAGCGTAAGATGCTAGTCTAGACGTGCTTTAGTGGTAACAGCCTCATCCTTTCCCCAGACCTCTTCTGAACTTCAGCAGCCGGTAGTGGACTTTGTGTGAACAGGCGAGGCAGGCTCCCAGGAGGTCGGGTCACCATGTAAAGAGAGGGGCTGTTGTCTCAAAAGCACGACGGTCATTCTTCAGTGGGATCAAGTCAGATGGTTTTCCACCTCATATGAAGTAGTCGCTTCGAGTGATCCCCCTGGCTATTTCATCTGTTGTCACATCAAAAAGCAGTAATCTAGGAATTCTCAGGCAAGACATGAGTGAGTACACCAGAAGCTGACGTGGTCACTGTGCATTGTTGTTGCCAGTTCCATTGTTTCCATTGGCATTTGTTGTGTTTATAGTATTAATACCGTCTTGCTGAAGAGCATCTTTTCTTGGTGGCATTCTCTCATTGATCCTATCCAAACCTTTTGCTTCTTCAAAACTGCAGATTTTATGTTGCGGAGAGAATCCTCGTATTGCTTAACAAAATGCAAATTTGATATGTCAGTAATAGAAAAATAAGTAGAAAGCATATACTTTTTCTAACAAATGATGTTTTAAAAATAGGTAAGAAATCAGCCAAAGAAACTCATGGCTCTGCATCTGTATTAGTAAAAGCTTCTCTAACCTGCTTTTCTGAAATGTTCAACGGCAATCATGAGTTCAGTTTGTAACAAAAGAATAAAGTATGGCAAATATTCTGCAAGTAGGAATCAAGGGGTTTAGACCCACTTGATTGCTTCTGCACATCCCTGGTGTGGCCAGCTATCAACACCAACTGCTTTTGCTGCCTGGTGTGTCAGGCTTATCTTGACATCCCCCTTCTCTCTGGTGGAATGTCAGCAAGATCTAAGCAGCACAGCAAGTGCAGTGAAGGCAAAGCAGCAAAGGGTTCTAAAAGTAATAGTAGATTTACATCCTGCATACGCATCGATGGCCTGATCCTCCAGTTTTCATGCAGGCAAAACTGCAGGATGTGGTTCACATTTGGTGCTAATCGTGGATGATGGAAATGGACACAACCACAAGCACTGAATTAGCACCGTGGTTAAACAATGGTACCATTTAAATACAAACGTATTTAAAATAAGTGTAGAAAATAGGTATTATTTTGCTACTGATTATTTTAATAAATGAGGTCTGTTGTTGAATTTACACCTGAAAATGGTGGACCACATAATAAGACTGAAGTCTTTGGAATGAAATAATTCTTTGGAGAGTAACTACAGCTTTTCACTCACAACAGGACCTCCTGCACGTGTGTGAGAGAACGGAATATGGCACTTCTTATATTTTTGGAGCTCTGACTTCTTTAATTAAAAAACAAAGAATAGTCATTAAATGGTGCTTTGCGACCAAATCTGAAAACCCCCAAGGGCAGCTCTCTCAACTGCTATGCTGTTTGTCATTCATTTCACTGAATATTGAGCAAGAGGAAATTAAAGTCTCACTGAAAAGCCAATAATCTGAAGTTGGATACTCTGAACACCAAATAATTTGATGGCATTTTGCTCAATACCACTAAAAAAGGAGGGATATACAACTTATATAGCACAGAAGCACTGACAATCCATGGAAATTAATATGCCTCATACTGGCAGGCTGGCGTATGTACTGGAAATAAATTTGGTCAAGAAATTATGTTCAAAATCTACAGAAAAAACCCACTACATTTAGAAGTCTTGCATGATCAAACATGTTATGGGAAAGTTTTAAAAAGATTTGTTCAAAGCCATTAAAATAGATTTTATGAGAAAAGGCATGCATAAACAACCCTCCTTCCACATATAACCCCCCAGCAATCAAACACAACCTTGCAGTTGAATGAAGAAAAAAACCCCAACACTAAACACTACCATTTTTAAGGACTTCAAGACAACACCACGTATCACAACATGCTATTATACAAAAACCTACTGCATAATTTGTAAAAACAAACAAAAAAAAGACCAAAAAACCCCCAAGGATTTCCCTAAAATATTAAAGATAATCATCATCCTAAAGCCAGAAATGAATGTTACATGTAAAAGGGATGAATCAATGCAGTTGATTCATCTCTGCTTGTGCAAGTTGAAAGTAAAACACACCCACACAGAGTACTTTTGAATTCCCTCCCAGACACCACAGATCTCTGCCAATGGCAAAGACTCTGATCATACCTTTTTCAGCCTCAATTGCCTCTACAGTGGCTGTACAGAAGTGAGCAGATGCATGCAAAATGAATGAGAAAGATGAAGAGTGTAATATCGCATAGCAGAAAAGGCAATGATCAATTTAATATAGTATGCTACGCCAGATTAGATTACAGTTAGTTAAAATGATAATTAAGGTTTTGGGGGTTGTTTTTAAGTTTAAGTGAACCTTCTTCTAAATTTTAACTAATACAGTTTATCAACTAAAAGTAACTCAGAGCAACACTAATTAATTGATGTTATTAACTGTACATTTCTCTAAGTTTTGTGGGTTCGATTGGGTTTCTTTGAGGCAGCAACAGAAAATTTAAACTGAGGTTAAAGATGTGGTATAGATTTAAAAATACTAAAACTCTATTTGAGACTACAGAATATGAAGATTAAAATGCATTAGGGAACTTCATTAAATTATCGGGAAGGGTACTATAAAAATAATATCTAATAATAAGAAATTCTTTTTCTCTTTATGTTTAGCTCCCTGAAGTTAAACAAGTACTTTGAATTCTCACTGTATTTTAAGTTAAAACATATATCTCTGAGAACTGAACGATGACATTTAAGCCAAGAAAGACAAATCTAGCAAATCTTTACAAAGTCTCATCAATTGTTTAGTTGAATCAACAACAAATTCTACAGTAGGAAGAGGTTTGGATTTAACATAGTCTTGGTGGGTGAATCAATGTGAATATTAAAAATTCAGCTTACTAGTTGTTTTTTTGAACTAAATATCCATGACATCTGCTGCAATTTCTTAGGTGTAAGATCTTTCCCACTTGTTTTAGCTCTAGAAGTCAAAGCTTTAATATAAGGTTATTAGGATATAAAAATAACTTTCTATTAGGGCAGACTTGCTAAAGAAACCAATTTGTAACTACAATCTGAACTATCGCTAAGCTTCAATAAAGATAACAACTTTTTACCTCCCCTGCTATGTGCCATGCCTCTAATACCATAATTTCATAAATATTAACAAAAAATAGCATACATAATGGTAAATCTACTTGTGTAGTGCTTGATATATACCATTAACAACAAAAATCATAGCACAGTATTCAAGTACATGTTGGGGAAACTAGCCATATAAAAAAAATATGGCATTAGATCAGAATGCTTTAAAGTTAATTAAGTTTATTATTTCTCATTTCCTATCCAACAAAACCCAGACACAACCTTTCAATTGCCTACACTATGCCTTAACCTCGCTGATGCATAAAATTATAATTTCCACTGAGATACTCTTAAAAAAAAAAATTTGGATACTTGCATTAAGCGCTACTAAAATAATGTGAAATGCTTAAGGGTAATGCAGCATTTTAACTTTTACATACTGCCCATTCCATGGTAGGGAAACGAAAAAACAGATTTCCTGCACTTCAATCTACAGAGACAAGGGCAACCCCAGAATTAAATCAAAAAGTCTCTTCAATGGATGGTTATTTATTTACATTTAAGGGAAAGAATTCTTCTCATATTGTAAAAATAAATTAGTTAAGAATTATTTTAGAAAGTCACCAAATACATACTTTCACACTATAATTAATTTGCCATACAAATACAAAACTATGTAGAAAAACCACCTCTTTCCACCATTTCCTGTTACCTGTGAAGTCTTTGTTTTCAATCTTTTCCTGAAAAGATCACGAATACTGATTTATCTCTGTAAATTATGTAGCTTGGTCATAAATACAAATTTCAAGATTTACTCCTAGTTCATTCTATGTGTAGTACTATTATTCCAAAAAGATCTTGGAATATACATCACAGTTAAGAAAAAGGTAATTTTCAACTTGACAAAAAAGAACAAACTGACTGGAAAATACAAGCACTTCAGAAAACCCCAAACTGTAAAGACTGAATTTGGAAAAGAATTTTGTTGGATTCTCTTTTGCAGGTACACCTGAATTAAAACTGTATTTGTTGTAAACCCTGATAAACCTCAAATAAATACTGTATTATGCTAACCTAACAGGTAATACTGATGTCTTGGCTCAGAAAAATTCTTGACTGAGAGCAAATTTTAAGCAACAGGGTTCAATGGCATTTCCATCCTCACTTCCAGCTCTCCCTGCTTTCTACAGGGGCAGATCTGATACCCTTGCCAACTTTCAACATAAACCCCCAAAAAGCTATCTTACTGCCCCTCTGATTAACAGCAAGGGCAGCAATGAAAGATAAGATGTATTTGGCTAGTTCAACTGATTTCTATGGAAATATTACAATTTTTCCTTTAGCCTTGTGTCTAGTAGGTTATTGAATAAGGTTTTAGGTATTTGGGGTTTTTTTAACAGACCTTGACTCAATTTGGAAAATAGTTTTGTTGGATTCAGCTCACAGAATAAGTCACCAGGAAATACTACGTACAGTACTTGGTTTTTAATATTTCAGCTACTATTATGCAAGTAACATAATTAATAAAAACCATAAATCTACATTAAAAAAAAAAACTTAGAAACATACAAAGGGCATAATTTCCCAAAGTCTGTTTTTATTCTAGCACATTAAAGCTATCCAAAAATAACCTATGATTTGTTTTTCCAAAATACATTCACATATTTCTGAAGTTTAAAAAATCATATATTGACTTCTTCCAAAGGATGTAGTTTTGCCCTTTTTTCCAAAACTATCTTTTTTAAACTGACTGGTCTTTAACTCTTTCACTAGAGTTTCAATTCGTATTTCACCCTCAGACTGCTTTGTTTTGCAGCAAGAATCTGTTCAAGCATTGCCAATAAAGGCGTTGCATCAGACCGACCCATGTGTTTGGTGCCCTACTCTGCATTATGTGAATGCCAAAAAGTTTCTCGTCTTTGAGAATGGCCACTGAGTATCTCACAAAAGATAGCAAGTGTGGCTGAACAAATTCCTGAAACAGTGGTGGTATTTGCTAAGATCTAGTATAGAATATGTTACTGACATTAAGAATTCTAACAGGCATATATGCAAAAATTGCATATGCATTGCCTTAGTGGTGACTTACCTATGTATGTGTGTGTGTGCATATATGTATTTGCCCTGATAAAAAAAAATCAGCCCATCTCTCTAGAAAATTCTAGAGGTACACTCCAATTTATTATAGCTTTCAAAGCTTCTTATAGATTTAATAGCAACTAGCACAACTACACCTTTTCTCAATGTGCCGTTGAAAAACAAGCACTTGTAAGATTGAAACCTGGAACCCCATGATAATTTTGTGAATTTTCAAACAAACAAAATAATTACTAGAATAAAAAAAATACTATGTTCCTTTTTCTCAAATCTAGACTAGTTTAAATTATTGAGAGTATACTGATCAACACAGTACAATATACTTCAAATAGTAATTAAATATTTTTAATAATAAATCCTGCCCTATCAGCAACCATATTTTTGCCAAGAATAGGACTTCACTGATATTATAATGGTTTAGAAAAGTGTTAATTATTGAATTATTTCATTTTTTACCTCTAACTTTGCCATTGAGCATAATAATTTGAAAACTGCTTTAAGACTGAAACAATAAAATTCTCATCAGTAAGTAGAAGTTACTGCAGTTTAGGGAGAACAGTTGGCACAAGTTATTTTGAACACTCAACATAACTAAAACAAATGAGGTATATTAATGAAGTGCATCAAGGAATATTGCCATCAAAAGTTCTAGTCAAGAAAAAAACACCCACAAAAATCCAAAACACATTTTGCATACTTTCCAAATGTCCCACATTTTCAGCAATAACAGAAAGTCATACATTTTATGTTAAAAAAATTTTCTAGTCAGTTTGATCCTCTCTGATATTTATAATGCAACACGGATAAAAATCTGTTAAATGAGTGAGAGGAATGCAGACTCATTTTTTTAAGCATAATAAAGTATCTTATTAAACAATGAAATTTAAACTAGAACATATGTTTTTGGAATAGTTGGATGGATTAGGAAACATACACCATTTCTTATTATAGACACTCACAAAACAATCACATACATACACTGGACATATAAACTTACTTGTAGACATTATATGTCCACTGAAAAAAATGACTTTCAATGTGACATTCATGTTTCAAAGCTATTAAAATAACAGCTTTGGTAGTTTAACAGAAAATGTAGTGAAAGGCTTTAAAAAAAACTACACAGAAAATTTAAAAAATTCAAATAAACAGCCTGAGTCACAAAATGAGAAAAGCAGCTACTCTTGCAAAACAGATTGTGTAAAAAGTGGTATTCATATATCACAATCTTTCAATAGTTATAAAATTCAGTGGTCCCATACAACAGTCTAATACTTTCTAGTAAAGTCAGAAGATGGCCAATAAAGAGCCTTTGAACAATTTATGTTAAGAGTGCTGCAGATATGAAGTCCAGTTTCAGACTGGTATATTTTAGTTATCCACCACTGTGAACAGAAAGATGGACTTCATTCTTTTAATACATTTGGTACAATCTCACAGCATTCTCCCTGAGTCTAGTTAATCGTTTATGGGCCCTGTGAAAAATGTGATCCAATAATTCAGCAAACTAAAAAAAAAAAAGAAGAAAAACCTTTTACAAAATATTCAATGAGCCAGATTACAGGTATATTTTGTATAGAGTTCTTTTTATTTTCATGCAAAAAAAAATATATGCACACTTAATAACACCCTTTTATTTTGATTTATTTACAAGTTTTAAATTCAATCCCTTTATTCTCAACTGATTTTATAACAATTACTGATATTTTTCAAGTACATTATTGTTCAAAATGCACAGACAATGTGCAGCAGCAAATGCAGCAAACCTCAAAAACAAGGTGCTACAACATTGCTTCTACATCAAGAGACAGACAAGTGTCTGGGATAGTGGTTTAATTTTAACACTTATACAGACATACATCTATACCTAGAGAGAGACAGACAGATCTAAGAAAGCAGCTACATCTGCAGAGGAAGGAAACAGCATGTTACAAGGACAATTCAGGGAGGTCAATTATACATAGAACATTTGACAAACAACATAGAGAACAAACTTTGGCATTAATTACCAGGGTACAAAACGTAGCACATTTCAAATCTATCAATGGAGTATAATATGGAACTCTGCAGCCCGTAGCTGTTTGTTCATATTAATATCAACAAGTATTTGACATTGTCAATGAAAATACTAACACATCTATAATAAAACCATTTTAATGGAAAGCAGACATGTAATGATGCAAAATTACATTACCATTTTTGTATCTGTAATGATCAAACGCCTCAATACCAGATATATAATAAAGTCACCTCACTTCAGGCATCTGCGCCGCCTGAAAAACTGCAAACTAGGGAAGCTGAAAGTCTGAAAAATGTGGCCTGACACCGCTGAATTAATTTGCTCTTAGTTTTATACCCTGGTTAAGTATCCATTTCACATTGCCTGATTAACACATAACACTATGCTTGTATCAGCCGCTAAGACAAGAACTGAAAAGCATAAGAAATTCCCTGCATGCATTATGTGTAGTGTTAGCAAAAGAGTGAGATGTGCCCCAGTCCATCTGAGGCACAGCAAGTTGCATAACATCATTACCACTTTGCAGGGTCTGTCGTCCTCCAGCCAACACTCCACTAGGTAACATTCCAGTGGGAGTCAAACCCTTGAGTGTCAGCACACTTTCACTCTCCTCCCTGATGTGAGAAAAAACAATAACAGAACCTTAAATACCCACTCATGAAAACTTGTATTGAAGTAAAATAAGGGATGAGGAGAGGGAAAGCCTATTTTTGCTGTGCTTTATGCATGTCAAGGGTGAATGTAAATTCAAATTCAAACAACTAGAAAGAGGAAAATATTTCTATTCCACACCAGTCTTTCCTCTGCCTACAAGTTATAAATGGTAATTACTTCTGAACCACATTCTGAGCAATTATTCACATGCAAGCTCATTAGCTTTGAAATTAGCACTGAATGCCTCATGAGGTGCTGAACATATCTCAGTGCCATGAAACAACCCACAATTTTGTTCAAAGCCTCTGTGCTTCAGGAAATGCTAACTTTACAAAATTACCCCTATTTGGACAACTATGTTCTGTGGAAAACTGTACATTTGGGTAAATTAGATCTAGAGATTTCATGATCATGACAGGTATAAGAAAACAAGTTTTTTTAAAAACCTGAAAACAACAAACAAAAACCTGAAACAAAAAGCCCCTAGTCCTCAATTTTCTGGTATGCCAGAAATTTTCCAAGCCAGTCCTGACCACTTCCATTACACCCTTGATTTCAATCTCTTTTTTTTTTTCAGTATTTTCTTTCCAACACCCATAGCCAATGGCTGGACAAATAACTTATAAACTAAAGATCATGTTCTCTGATTTCCTGAAATATGTCTCAACAATTACTTAAAAATATTCTATAACCAAAAATACCAACATCGATGTGGTGCATCAATATGCCAAACAAGATTATGATGCACAGTTGATCTCCCTGAAAAACATTTGGCATCTATTATCCTGGAGCAGAGATGTTTTCCTAATATATGGAAGAGGGGGGTTTGGAATGCAGAAGTCACGCAAGTACCTGAGAACAGAGAAGACTCTTGCCATCTTGCCAATTGCACGAATTTTGTTTCTGATTATTTCTTTCCGTGCGGCAGCTGTACCTACTTTCAATGGAATAAGAGAGAGTCTCAAGCTCATGAGTATTTACAGGGTCACCATTTTAAAATGCATCAATTTCAATATAACTGCTTAAGTTCAGCGCTCTTCACAGGAGGCCAGTACCCAAACACTTAAGGGCACAGTTACAAAATTATGGACTCAGAATGCCACCAAACCCACTACCACTTTTGTGTCCACAAAACACACACAAAAATTTAGAATGTTTACAGTGATTTCCTAAAGCTAGCAAGCATCTGTATTACCACTATGACTGTGTAGTAACTATCATTAACTCATTTGCCTAAATTTTACACTTGAAATTCTTCACTGACATCTGTGTATATCAAGATTTAGGCATGCAGCCTAATATAGAAGCCAAAGAGATATTAAAGCCACAAACCCCAAAGATTTGTTGCTAATTCTTACACAACTGTCCAAGAAAAAACACTAGTTTGTTTGCTTGGTTTTATGTCATCCCCACAAAAAACCACCACAAAACAAAATGACAGAGAATTGCAGCGTTACCTCCCTTACCACCTAAGCCTATGTCCGTATCATCTTAGGTCTGCACCATTTCCAGAAATTACAAATATCAAAGATCTGGAGTAAATTCTGCAAATTCCACAGAGCAGAGAGATACCGTTTGTCATAGATAAAAGTGAAGACAAAATTCTGAAAGGCAGCTTGCGATTGGGAAGGTGAGCCACCTTTACTTGCCTTAAAGAAATTGTATAAACATTATAAAAACAGAAGCTCCTTTCTCCAACACTAAGTGTTGCTGGTTTGTTCCAATGCATAAAAGTCATCCTTCCCCTCATCCTCCTCTCCTTTTCCTGACTCCTCAATTCCACTAAAACAAGAAAGGCAGATGAGGAGATACCACAACTAAACTCCTTACTTGTCCTCAGCCATCGGGGAAGGAGATTACTAATCACACCAAGACTAACTCAGTCATACTCTGAATTCAACCACCAAAGTGACCAAACTTAGGACCAAAAGTGAGCAAACTCAGACAGCTGTTAAGCATTCCAGATCTTCCATATAACATTGTTCTTCAACTCCACTCATTAGAAAGTTGCAAAACTAATTTGCAAGAACGTAAGAATGTAGAAGAGAGGATCACAAAAGTGGGCAAAGGAAAGCTGCATGTCCACAAACTTGTCTACTTGCATTCAGAAAAGGCAGCTGTGAAAGAAGCCTTTTTATATCCCTGCTCACTAGTACTTAGCTTCCATGTGAGAGTACATACACTCTAGCATGAACAGTCACCCTTCTTAAACCACAGTTGCAAGAACGCAAGGCTTTCTGTTGCACAAGAGCAGGCAGATTTCCTGCCCTGAACACAAAACCAAGTAAAACACAAAAGAGAAGGCCTGCAATGGCAAACGACAACAACAAAATCACATAAGAAGGAAAATGTACAGTAGTGACAAAGAAAAAAGGGAACAAGAGACAACCTTCAAATGAACACAATGAAAGAATCTTGGGGTAAGCCAAGTATCTGCCAATCCATTTAAACCAAATGAAAAAGCCAGGAACTACTGAGTAAAGTTTTTTTAAACAATGGAACAACTTTAATAAACTGTAGACACAAAATTAAAAACAAACAAAGAACCAAACCCAAAAAACCCAACAAAAAACCACAAAAAACCACAGAAGGCTCAGGAAAATCTTTGACTATGTGAGGGTGAAACATTCAATTTTTACTAAAAATAATTTATTTTAAATTTTAACTTTTAATTTTTAAAGTCTAAAAGTTTTTACTTTCTCTCTTTGAACACAATGAAACAAAAGCTTGAGGATCTGGAATGAGAAGGGAACTCCCTAGGAGTTTTGAAAAGGCTAGGGCTAAATGAGGGACCGTCAATCTTTCCCTAAAAGTCTCTCGGTTTTCCTCTTACCTATGCCTATTTGAGGGCTAGAATGACGCAGAGCTGTAACATGTAGGCTGAAAAGATTTTAGGCAGTGCTAGTGCCTGTATCTAACTCTCAAGGTCCCTGTGCCTTAAGAGAAGAAAGGCTGGGTTTGTGCAGTTCTGGTGTTTGTTTGGTTTGGGGGTGGGGTTTTTTGTTTGGTTTGTTTTAACATGATCTTTCATTGCCACAGCCCTCTAGAAGTACCATAGCCAAGCCAAAAGCCCAAGGGTATTACTTCAGGCTGCAGCTCTGCACTAATGTGGCCACTGAATCCTGTTTAGTTCAGAGAAGACTGTAAGGTGGCATCTGCTTGCTGAAGAATGTCTTGATTATACCCTAAATTAGAGGAGATAAGAAAAAGAACTCTTCCATTCCCCATTCCCAATGCCTGCACAAGAGAAAAATTTGAAATGCTTATACTATTATGCTCTAAAGAACTCATAACCTTTTGAAACACCTCTGTAATCTTAATGCATTCCCAAACATTAGAAATATTCTCTGGAAGTGAGAAATTTAAACAGAGAGCAAATTTATTATTAGGTAAGTAATGATCAGAAGAATTTTTCTGCACAGAATTATCTACCCTGGGATTTCTGAAAAAAGGTGAGAGACCATAAATTTAAGATGGCAGGCTTCTTTTTACCATTCTGTTTCCAGCCATCTTCAAAATTGTACATACAATCGAAAAGTAACTTTTTCACATATCAGTTGAAGGAAACTAAAAATACTACACAAACCAGGCTTTGAAACATTGTATAAACACATTCCATGCACAACCTCAAAAAAATCCTCATGATAAAAGTATTAAAGAGCAAGACAGACAACTGAACGCTCCCTACACATGCAGGACCAAGGAGAAAATTTTAGAAACAGGTAAAAGAATGAAATTCTATAAAAAAAAAAAAAAAAAAAGGAATGGAAGAAAGGAGGAAAAAAATTCATGCACAGAAAGACAGATGTCTTGGAATATGACTTCTGATAGCAAAATACACAAGCTTTTATAAACATCCCATTAAAACGGGTAATAATAATAAAGGCTACA
Source organism: Strigops habroptila (assembly GCF_004027225.2). Taxonomy (NCBI): domain Eukaryota; kingdom Metazoa; phylum Chordata; class Aves; order Psittaciformes; family Psittacidae; genus Strigops; species Strigops habroptila. The sequence continues at coordinate 60,303,563 of NC_044281.2, read as the reverse complement.
TATGTCTTTCGACAGAAAGGTATTTTTTGCACTAATACTTATACTGCCATGTTCTATGAAGTCATATTTCAAAACATTCCTACTCTGTCTGGTCTGTACCTTTTTTATTGCCATATATGAGTCGCTCTTCAGATGGAGAGTCCAGAAAAAAAGGAAGTGAACGATGGAGAAAAAGGTGAGTGAGACAAATAAAATATTCAACTTGGCAGTGGTAATAAAGAAGGAATGGAGAAGAAATGTGAAAAAATAAAGTGGAAAATTGCAACACTTAAAAATGCATTCATCAAACAAGAAGTGGAATTGTCGAGTGTGTTTTAAAATTTGACAATAAACAAGTGAAAGCTTGAAAGTCAACAGTTTAAAAAAAAAAATCCATTCACATAGAAAGATAAAGCGTAGACAGTACCTAGGTGGCATTAAGAGATGCATCAAGCAAAGAAATTGTTAAAAGAGACAGAAGAATAAAATAATTCAAATTAGGAAACTGCAACTATCATTCTACAGACAGGGCATGTGCAATCAACTGATGACTGCAATTATGCTGGACAACACGGAATACCACCTAACCCTACCCTGCAAATACTTGGTATACTTGTTTTACACTCAGTTTAGCAGGATTACTCAAATGAAAAACATAAATTAATTGTTTTCAGGATCACATTTGAGACTATTTCTAAGTTTTCACATTTCTGAATGGCAGCAAAATTTGAGTGGCTCATAAGCAATGCACCCCAACCTAAAACACACAGCTGCTTAGCACAACACTATTCTGCTACTGAATTTGAACACAGTAGTTATCAAACATTAAGAATGGGTTCATGTCTCTAATATCTTTATAAATGATCCTTTAGTGTTCCTCTAAGGCTGCTGAAACTTTTCTTCCTCCTCCCCCATCATCAAATAATCCACCAAATCAATTGTTATTGGATAAAAGGAAGCAAGTCTGAAAACCTTTTAGGTGTGACATTAAGCACTACTGTAAAAAAAACAAAACCTAGTGTGATATGTTAGGTCTTCATGTTAATGCTGCTTCTCAATCATCATGTTGCAAACATCTCCTTAACAACCTACTGTATAATAGTTTAAAAGATAATGTTATAATTCATTAAATAAATACGTATTATACAATGTACGCATACAGGTCATCCTTTAACTTTTATGCTTTAAACTCAAACACTAAGACTCAAACTTGTATCTCACACTTATTGTATACCACTTCGCCATAAGAAATATTATATATGGCTTTTACCCACAACAACTCTCTACTGAAGAGCAAGCATTAAGAAATTTAACATCTCATAATAACTTCATTCTAATGAATTTACAAAGTTTAGTATTTTTCAAATTTAAAATGAGAAATTCTGAAAATTTTCTACAAAAAGTTTCAGTTTTAAATAGAAATCAGATATGAATATTTGCAAAGAATACCATTAGTGTTTCTTGATCACAAGCACAAAACCACAATTCCCTTCCCTGCCCCTCAAAATGTCATTATCTAAAGAAAAATTTGAAGGCAATTTTCTTTAAATTTCACGTAGTATTACACCAGCCTAAGCCAATTACTCTTTCACAAGTTATTACCATTAAAAAGATCTATACGTCTTAAAGTAACCCCTACCGTCAAATTGATCTTCTCCCTCTGTCATCAGTTCATCATCAGAGCAAATGCTCAAAACATTCACCAACATTTCTGTTACTGTATAGGAAAAAAAAAGTCTTAATTCATTCCCTGTAGAATTTCACATATTTTCATGCATACAAGCTATAACTAGTTACCAGCAATGATAGCGAATGAACTCTCCACACCATAGCTATTGCTCAATAACCTGGTTTCAAGAATGTTTTTCTTGATGTGAATTGTCACTGAATTAAAAAAGCTCAGAAAAATCAGCTAAAAATTATACCACCTACTAATCAAAGACCACAGCAGAGCTTTCTCTCCTATCATACAAGCAGTTCTTTTAGATAAGGAATGTCTTCTTGTATATTAGTATTTTTACATTAGGATAAGTATTTGAACTAGATTTTACACAAAATTTACTTAAATATGAAAACATTTTGACTGCTCAAATTTAGGCTCAAAATGAAAAAAGCTGTTCCATTCCTGGCACCTGCAGGCATGTAGCAGAAGCACCAAAGCAGAAAAATATTATGACATAAATATGATGCAAATTACATGTTTTTTTAAACTCCCTTTAAAAATATCGATATAGTAGATACACAAGCTTGCCTCAAGAAAGCTTTCATTTTCTTTCTTCAGGAATCTCTCTACTCTGCCACTCAACTTTTCCCACTTATATCAGGCTCGTTTTTAAAATAGCCAAACTTCTCCTCCCCCTATTCATAAACCTATTCCAGAAGTTCAGTCAGATGGTTAAAAAGCCTGTAAATTGCTGTCTACATTTATTCATTACTAATTCATACATTCCCTGTGTTACCTGCTATGGTATTCTTCTCCATTCTTGGGAGTTACTCCCCACTTCAACGAAAAAAACCCCAAACCAACCCCAAAAATAACTAAATACAAAAGCCAGCAAACAAAAAAACCCCAAACCCCAAATTATTTGATTTTGATCTGTCCAATGCATACCAGACAATATTGACACTGTATCCTTCATTAAAAGTGAAAGCATGTACTTGTCCAAAGGCAAACTACAAGGGCCATGATTCCAGCAAACATAAGCATACAGTGAGTCAATGAGCGACTTATTTAACAGTACTTGGGTGTCTCATTACCAGCATCATAAAAAAAGGCAAAATAAACAGTATTAACTCTTTCTTCTTGAAAATGTTATCTACTACATCATCAGGTAAATGAGATACATACAAAAATCTCCTTTCAAATGTGAGGTCCCTCTGTTTAAAAATAAAATAACCTGTTGAGTGGGTTAACCATACTAAAAAGTATCCAAATTATTTGTGTTAAACTGCTTATTAAAGACAATGTAAACAAAATCTAGAATCCTAGGTTTATATGACTGTAAATATATCATCTCAAGAATACTTTTCAAAGAAATTTAAAGAGCTTTCCAGACCTCTTCTATAAAAAGTGCAGTTTCTGTCATGGAGGATTTTAAACAGCCTCCAATATCACTGCTTTCACTGAAAACTACTTGGAGCCCCAGTGTCCCAGATTCAGAGTTATCAACTCTAGGGAGGGAGGAGGTGGGGGGAAACAAGGATTTAAAAAAAAAAAAAAAAAAATCTATGCTAAATTATCTTTCATACAAGAAAAATAATAACTGAAAAAGTTATCTTTAATGAAGGTCAATCTGTTATAACTATATAGGAAAGTTATAATTTTACATGAATATCTCAACATAGTTTATACCTATAACTATACAAGATTAATAATATTTTAATTCAAAAGTTCAAAGGTACTACTTAACAATGCATGTATACACCCTCAATGGGTGTATTTCTGTTATGGAAATAACAGAATAATATGGAATAATCCTCAATGGGATTATTTCTGTTAACGCCTCTGCTTTATTAGATGCAGCTTAAACTATCTTGACTGAAACGGGTGAAGAAAATAACCAAAACCTCCAGCCTATCCTTTCTCAGAAACGGCATTTTCACACACCAACCCCCCTCCAAATCAGTTTAACAACTTCAACAAATCATCTACCTGATAAATACTGATACTATTTTTCATAAAGCCCATGCAATTAGTCTCTCATCGGTAAATATATCTAAAGAATAAATAAATAAATAAACTCTTCCCAACATCAATCTGGGAGAAATAGGAAAGATATCCACTGATGTGTAGCTTTTGCCTACCTTTTTCTCCAACAAATGGCAAAGACCATGTAAAAACATCCATAAAATTTGGTAGCCAGTAAGGATGAGGAGAACAATTGAACTGACGAATATTCATCACATTGTTTTCATATTTTAATACAGCAGCTAAAAGAAAATACAGACATTTTGAAAAGAATGCTTAAAACTTTTGAGTACCACAAATGTAAAGACACAAGTTTGTTTTAGCTCTATTTTACACTACAGACAAAACAATCCCAGAGATGCTCCACTCTCTTTCTTTCACAGTATTTACAGGATAGATTTCTAATGGAGAACTTCGAATTTTTATTGCACATGTTGCAGTTTAAGGCACTGTTAGAGTTCTGTACTATCCTATTATAGGTCTATAATGAACAAAGACTTTAAAATATCCTTAAATGGTTATCATTTCAGCACCAAAATCCTAACTCAGAACAGCAGTATATCTAGACTCAGGTTTTATTCTTCATATGGAACCATAGAATCACAGAATCAAATAGGTTGGAAAAGACTTTTAAGATCATCAAGTCAAACCACTACCCCAGGACTGCCAAGTCCACCACTAAACCATGTCACTGCGGGCCTCATCTACAGGTTTCTTGAACACTTCCAGAGATGGTGATTCCACCACTTCCCTGGGCAGCCTGTTCCAATATCTGATCACCCTCTCAGTGAAGAAATTTTTCCTAATATCCAATCTAAACCTCCCATGGCACAGCTTTAGGCCATTACCTCTTGCCTCAAGTAAAACCATAGAAATCTAGAAGATCAGGAAGAAGGGGAAGCAGAGAGAACCAAACCAGAAAAACAGAAGCATTCTAAATCTAAATAAGCATTGATTGCATTTTTCCATACTTACACTTGCATTACACTGGAAATAACTGATGTGAAAAAGGATTCTCAAAATGCAATATCCACAGAGATGGTGAAAAGATGAAAAAAGCCAGTTGCAGCTAGTTTTATTTCTCCTTTACTCCTTCAGTGCAAGTAACAACAGCTTATCTTTTCCTCTATAGAGCTAATCACCCTACATAAGTGGTATGGGTTGGTAGTTGGTTCTTTGGAGGTGGGACAGAAAAAATGCAACGTATTTCATAGAAAAGTGGTCTTGGTTTCAAAAGAACACTATTTTAACATTTGGAGATCATTCACTCATCACATACTTTAAATGCCAGACTTTAATGTCATACTTGAATTTCAGCAGACTTTATTTTTAATTATTTCTGTTGTTGAACTTTGCTCTCGTCTATGAATAATATTAATTCACAGCTAAGCTCTTCTCTGTAATTCTGACTTGTAAATCTCCACACTATTAAGCATGCTTCTCCTCTGCAACTTTGTCATAAGCAGAGGACAGACAAAAATTAATTCCTTCCTGTTTACACCTCCCTAATAACATTTCCAATGGTGATCAGTACTTAGATCACCATTTGCTCTTTCTCGATTTCCCATTATGGCCCTGTACCATCACAATTAGACTCTCAAATGCTGTGATACACAACACAAACTACCTTATGCATAGGCTTCTGATCAATGTTTCCTCCCTTTTTGCCCTCCTGGCAAAAAATTGTTAATATTAGATGACTTAATCTAGTAAGACATTTTTATTTTATTATTACATACAGTTATTAATAACAAGATCTTACCTTTATTATTGTAGACATCCAGGTAATTAGGTGCTGAAAAAATTGTTATTAATGATGGGAACCCTGTAGTTTGACTTTTCCTGTACATTCTATAACTGCAAAACCAGACAGATTATTTCACATCTTACAGCAATAAGCAATATTTTTTTTATTTTACACTGTGAGTAATTTCTTGAAAGACACAAAGTACTTACCCTGCATCTTGTGCTTCATGTGCTCTAATGATTGACAATAAATTATTATTTTGCAAAAATTCACAAACTGCTGGATAGCTGTGAAATGAAAACAGCTATGAGTAACAGAAATTATCTAAAATATGCAGCAAGAGTCAGCATCAAGACATCAAATAGGTCATAGCATACTCTCACCTATAAAAGTATGAGCATCCTCTGACTGTATTGTGACTGAAATGCTCTTGTGAATTTTCATTTCCAAAATCTTCTGAAGGATCTGACCACAATAAGTCACACATTGGTCCAAATGCTGGAGGCTCTTTGAATCTATCTAACTGTTTAAGAAAAGGTAACAGCACAAAGATTCTTTGAATATTAAATCAGTAAGTTTTACACATTTGTTCAATTACATATCCATCAATACTATGCATTTTTACAATAAGTCACAGTATCAAAGAGAAGTGGTTTCTCTATATTTTTTCCTCTCCTCCTCATGAAATAAGGCAGAGACATGCCCAAAGAACCAAACCTGTTAAGAGCAATAAGATTTATTAGTTGTAAAAAGAAGGGAGATAAATTCCAGACTGATGGATATGTGTAATACAAGGTCAAGTTACAGACAAGGAACAAAATGGTTCTGTTTCATGCACATGCCACACCTACCAATCTGGAGACACTGCCAGGAATTAGCAAAGAGAAACAGTACAGGAAACAGGAATTATAAAAGAAAAGCATGAATAATTAGCACTGACTAGAAGAGACTAAATAAATTAAAAAAATTATCGTAATGATAATTAAAACAAAACCTGAAACACCTGTGTCCAAAATGGATCATTTAACAACGTAATGAAGAGTTGACTAGCTTAGCCATCTTAGACTTCTTTCATACAGGCTTTATTTCTCAGCTACGGCCCTGGTGTAATGGGCCATTACACAGTTTGGGAGATGTCTTTGTTTTCTTTCTCTAGTTACTTCTTTACAGATTTCCACTTAGAAACACCTGTTTTAGCAGCCTGCAACTTTCCTAGTAACCACGGTGAAAATGGGCAGAGGTAAGGAGGACAGCACATTTGTTAATGTAAAAGGAAAATACCCTGCTTAATAAGTAACAGACAATGAATCTCTGATGTCCCAGAAATAAAATTAGATATCCCAGATTCAATATAAGGTTACTTGATCTTTATGTAGCTGGAGTTTGTTCACAAGATGATTTTATCCAAGAAATGTAGGAACGGTTCTTTGATGGACAGTGCATTTATCTCACTTTACCTCCCACACCAAAGAAGATGACTTTGATGGTACTAGAGAACACTTAACTCTTCATGACAGGTTCGAAGGGAGGTTTGGTGGGCACCTGGTGAATTTGAGTCTAACGGTCCATAGGAATCCATTCAAATATGGAACCAGCAGTAGTGCCAAGCTCTCTCATGCCCTGGAAAATCAGAGCTCCCGAGGTTGCCACCTGTAACATAAGTGGAGAGGTCCAGATCTTTACAAATTCCTGCCAGATAATGGCAAGGCAGGTATTAACTGAAGTTGTTGTTGGAATTTATTCATTATTAAAAATCCAGTGGTTTAACATTTCCCACACTGGATGATAAACCCTGTATGGAATATTTCTTCCAGAAATTGAAGAAGTCAGTCCATCAACTTCTGCAAGTACCTGAATTTCTGTAGATTAAACCATCAAGTTTCTAAACGTCCAGCAATTAATTTGGGTCCAGAAGCTAACAGAAGCATTCACACAAAGAAGATTCAGCTGTTTCGCGATGGATGTTTCCTGCAATACAGAAGGCTGAAAGTCTAGAAAGCATTTCTAAGATTTTCTTCAGGTTTTCTTCAAGGATTTTCCTTATGACTTTGGCTAAATGGATAGAGACGTTATAAAGTTTTCGTTGCTATAAGCAACCCTCTCTCCCAAACCACTTTCTCGTAGCATTAGAACAATGATGTAGACATTTCTTGAAGTAAGGAGGTCAGTTTGTAAAAAACAAATACACTTACAAACACACCAAATCAGTGTCTCCTTCACTAGACAATTTACCAACTGGATGGTTCTCAAGACATCTCAATATTTAAGGAAATGTCACTGCAAGCTACTCAACCCAGATTGCATATATCAAATCAGAATAACCAACTTAAGGGTTTCTCTACATTCAGCTATTTCTGAATCTGTTGCGACTACGGCAAAACAGAATCTCAATACAAATTAGCTTAACATATTTCTAAATATGATTAAGGTAACTGAGAAAGACAATTTTATTCAAGAACAAGAATCACTACACCTGGTGTTAAACCAGAAATAGGTACTATAGTTTTTAATATGTACCGTAAGATCATAGAATCTAAATTAATTTCTAGGTATTAAGCAATCAGGGCTACTAAACTAAAGTGCATCATACCTCCACATAGATGTTCAAATTCAGGTGTAGCAAAACCTTGGAGGTAGATTAAGGTACGGCAAATTAAAACTATTTTACTTTTTGAGGCAAAAGACCTTCGCAGAAGTTTCACATTCTTGAAGATACAGACAGCAGTTTTAATTAATCTGTAGTCATTTTCCTGGGAATCATCACATAGTAAAGCCTAAAAACAACGTGAAGGCCAGTGAAGAGTGGCAGTCATCTTACATACTACTGAAGAAAAGGAAATTTCAGCAGACCACAGAAAGAAAGCAAGGTATTATAAAGACGGATTCACAGTAGCACTCCGATACATTTCAAGGCACTTTGCTGATCAAGCCTTAGTATCACCAAGAACTAAACAAAAGAATGACCATCTGTTGTAAATGAGGAAGTAAATTCTCTGTCTCTCTTCTTTAAATTAAGAATCCTCATAAACTTATCTGGACACTTCCCCCCTTGCAAACCACAAGGCTTAAAATCATAATTCCTGGAATTCTGTTTCAGCTGAAATCTTGGCAGTACACAGCATCTCTAAGTTGGTGGACATGTGTCTGAAAGAGACGCTCTTTACCAAGACAATCAGAACATCTGTGTAAACGAAGTTCAGAGAATAAAAATCAGATTAATCCAAGTTTCACAAACTTCCATTTTCCCAGAAATAAGAAGCACTTGCAGCAATCTTTCTAGTTAGGCTTTACTGTCATAGCTACTATGATAGCTGTCCTCTACAGGAAATAAGTTTATGCCAGCAAAAATAATCATTTGTGTAGTTTAATCACCTTCATGGATGTCAATAATACTGATGTTAGGCTTCATCCACAAGAAACTGCATCTGCACAGAACTTTTTTTTTTCTTTAGGTGATTCCTATACTATTTATAGAGCTGTGAATTCCCTTCTTCTGCCAGATGATTATGCCTACACGTTTGCAGAGAAGACCCCTCCTTAATAAGAACTTCTGCTAATAAACCAGAAGGCTTGTAAAATTATACAATTGTCTCGACTGTTTACAAAAGTCATTTCACACACCACACTTGTACCACAAGTATATGATTTTTTCCTAGATACAAAAAGAGCATTTCACATCACCCATTTAATTTACATACATCTACAATATCAATGCATGCCAAGCTCTACTGCAGCTATTGAAGCTGCTGCCAACTCGTGAACAGTGCCTTTTCCAAGTCACCAGATGATTCTTTAGAAAACAAAAAAGGCCCAAAGAACAGTTCTAATAACACTGCCTTACATTTATAAATGTGGTTTTCATCAGAAGTAATATACAATGCAGATTTTCATATATATATACACACACACACAAGCTTATATTTCGTCTTAATACAGACTTGAGCATTATAGAAGCATTATAGAAGCATATATGAAAGTGCAGGCCAGGATGACAGAATGACCTTTTAATTAAATTTACTTGACACTTTGAAACCTGATTAGCTGCAAGACTGAGACTAAAAAAAACATATGAATCACAATCCTATTATGACAGTGGCTATCCAAAGTGTTTTTCCAGACTATATTTCTCTTACACTATTTTCCAAAAAGCTTTGACCATGTTTCTTTTCCTCTGTAATGTGAGAAGTGTTAAGGCCTTGTCAGAATGGCACCGTTTACTCGCTTTGCTTTCTTACTTCTCTTTCTCTGCACAATGCATATAGCTTTCTGTATATGCTAGTATTTGCCCAAAAAATGCAATGTGCCTCAGTACATTTTCCTACTTACACCACTGAGCTTGTAAATCTACTTCCTCTGTTTCTACTATTTTCTCCTCTCACATCATTCTGCTTGGCCGTGTAATATCTGTAAGTGAAATAAGCTGACATTCCAGCCTCTGAAATGGTCCTTTCAGTAGAAATAAAAAATTAAAAATTAAAAAATCATCAGAAATGAGATTCAACTGCACAGCAGCATAGTACTCTGAGGAGACGGAGAGGTAAAAAAACTAAAATGGAGCAAAAAGTAAAGGAGAAAATGCTAAGAGAATGAGAAATACAATAAATGAAGATAAAAGACAAAAAAGGTCATCAATATTTATACAGTATAAAACCAAGTTAGGAACACACTTTTCCTTCTGAAATTTAGATCTATTTTTTTAAACAGGCTCCCGCATACCTCTTTCCATATAGAATCATAGAATAACAAGGGTTGGAAAGGACCTTAAGATCATCTAGTTCCAACCCCCCTGCCATGGGCAGGGACACCTTGCACTAAACCATGTGGCCCAAGGCTCTGTCCAACCTGGCCTTGAACACCGCCAGGGATGGAGAATCCACAACCTCCCTGGGCAACCCATTCCAGTGCTTCACCACCCTCACTGTAAAGAACTTGTTCCTTGTATCTAATCTAAACTTCCCCTGTTTAAGTTTGAAGCCATTACCCCTTCTCCTACCACTACAGTCCCTAAGGAAGAGTCCCTCCTCAGCATGCCTATAGGCCCCCTTCAGATACTGGAAGGCTGCTATGAGGTCTCCACGCAGCCTTCTCTTCTCCAGGCTGAACAGCCCCAACTCTCTCAGCCTGTCTTCATACGGGAGGTGCTCCAGCCCTCTGATCATCCTCGTGGCCCTCCTCTGGACTCGCTCCAACAGCTCCATGTCCTTTTTATGTTGAGGACACCAGAACTGTAGGCAGTACTCCAAATGAGTTCTCACAAGAGCAGAGTAGAGGGGCAGGATCACCTCCTTTGACCTGCTGGTCACGCTTCTTTTGATGCAGCCCAGGATACGGTTGGCCTTCTGGGCTGCAAGCGCACACTGCCGGCTCATGTTAAGCTTCTCGTCAACCAACACCCCCAAGTCCTTCTCCGCAGGGCTGCTCTGAATCTCTTCTCCGCCCAACCTGTAGCAGCGCCTGGGATTGCCCCGACCCAGGTGTAGGACCTTACACTTGGCTTGGTTAAACTTCATAAGGTTGGCATTGGCCCACCTCCCAAGCGTGTCAAGGTCCCTCTGGATGGCATCCCTTCCCTCCAGCGTATCAACCAAACCACACAGCTTGGTGTCGTCAGCAAACTTGCTGAGGGCACATCAATCCCACTGTCCATGTCGCCGACAAAGATGTTGAACAGGACCGGTCCCAACACCGATCCCTGAGGGACACCACTCGTTACAGGTTTCCAACTGGACATCGAGCCATTTACCACAACTCTTTGCGTGTGGCCATCGAGCCAGTTTTTATCCACTGAGTGGTTCATTTATCAAATTGATGTCTCTCCAATTTAGAGACAAGGATGTCATGCGGGACAGTGTCGAACGCTTTGCACAAGTCCAGGTAGATGACGTCAACTGCTCTGCCGCTGTCCATCAGTTCCGTGGCTCCATCATAGAAGGCCACCAAATTGGTCAGGCAGGATTTCCCCTTAGTGAAGCCATGTTGGCTGTCACCAATCACCTCGTTGTTTTTCATGTGCCTTAGCATGCTTTCCAGGAGAAACTGCTCCAAGATTTTGCCAGGCACAGAGGTGAGGCTGACTGGTCTGTAGTTCCCCGGGTCTTCCACCTTCCCCTTCTTGAAAATGGGGGTTATATTACCCTTCTTCCAGTCATCAGGAACTTCACCTGACTGCCATGATTTTTCAAATACGATGAACAGTGGCTTAGCAACTTCATTCGCCAGCTCCTTCAGGACCCGTGGATGGATTTCATCAGGTCCCATGGACTTGTGCACGTTCAGGTTCTTAAGATGGCCTCGAACCTGATCCTCTCCTACAGTGGGCCTAAGGTCTTCATTCTCACAGTCTCTGCATCTGCCTTCCAAGACTTCGGTGGTGTGGTCAGAGAATTTGTTAGTGAAGACTGAGGCAAAGGAGTCATTAAGAACCTCAGCCTTCTCCAAATCCATGGTAGCCAGTTCTCTCGATAGCTTCCGGAGAGGGCTCACGTTGTCCCTAGTCTGTCTTTTATTTGCTACGTACCTATAGAATCCTTTCCTGTTATCTTTCACATCCCTTGCCAGATTTAATTCTAGCTGGGCCTTTGCTTTCCTAACCTGGTCCCTAGCTTCCCGGGCAATGCTCCTATATTCTTCCCAGGCCGCTTGTCCTCGCTTCCACCTTCTATAAGCTTCTTTTTTCCCTCTAAGTTTCCTCAGCAGCTCCTTGTCCATCCATGGAGGTCTCTTGGCCCTCCTGCCGCACTGTGGATGTGGATAAACAACTTTTTTCTTGCATCCTTACCAATAATACCAAAGTTTCTTAGAACCACCTATTTATATTTTAAGCTGAAATCAGTTCCTCTTTAGATGTTACTAATCATAACAGCAATGGTTTTGATTTCCAAACACAGCAGTCAAGATGTCAGCTAAGTGAACTAAAATAAGTCAAAAGGAATAAGCAAAAAGGAAAGCAATTTGAAAATTCCCATCTGATAAGTCTTCACCTGACATCAGCAGTCCATGCAAATTGAAACCAAGTTGTTAGATACCTCATGTCATCACAATCTTCTTCCCTTCAAATTGCACATGACTATTTAATGTCTCCATTGTATAATTTTTAAAACTCGTTTTCATTCTTACCGATATACTCAGCGCATCTACCACAGTGAGAAGTACTCCACAGCTGTTACTCAAATGCCTACCAAATTTGCCATTTTAAACAGCAATCTGAATTTCTATTAAATACTGCAGTTTCACACTCCTTCAAAACCAAAATCTACATGATCAAGACAGTTAAAAAAAAGTTTTCAAAGAAATGTAAGAATAACTGAAATATGTTTGATATAACAAATCATTTTAAGACTACAATTAACTTCTATGAGTTTTGTTGTGAAAGCCATGAGAACACTACTTTACCTATAAAGTAATACAAAGCATTACTTCAATTGGATATGAAGCTCTGTACATGTACTACCTGCCTCAGGAAACTATGTGGAGTTTTTGAGGGTTTTTTTTAATGTAACAGTCCCAGCTGTCCCAAGGAGATGTACTAATGGAAAATAAACTAAGTAATCCAAGAGTTTTTAAATGTGATACTGCTTAGACTACATTTCAGTTCCTGTTTTACACTTCCAAAAGAGACACGAACAGAAAACAATACACTGACAATTTCACGAAGATGACTTTGTGTAGTATCATATAAATATCTGTATTTCCACTTATTTTCATATAGACAGAATACTCACTCTCCTAATGTCATCTAGTGTATTAATTTCTGGTGAGAGTCCACCATGAACACAAAGAAACTGTTGATTTAAGAGAGCAGCAAGAGGGAGACAATCAAAAGCTTCCATACAAGCATCGTAGACTCTTTCCGAGTACTTTATTTTACCTACAGGAAAGAAAATATAAAACATTAAGAAATCCACATTAGATGGAACAAGTAACCTAGTGAATCATAATTACATGAAGAAATCTCAAAGTGAATGCTTAAAAAAAACCAACAACCCAAAGCAATGAATATTTGGGGTTTAAATGAGCATTTCCAAACACTGCAACAGCAAGCACATTTCTAAGACATTGTATTCCAGAACTATAAACTTTTTTCTTCATTTCTTCTTCTGTTATCTCAAGCGTGGAGAAACAGTTTTTGTTTTTTAAAAAAATCGCAGAATTATTTTGTATTATACAATTATACAGCACACTTCATGTAAAATACTACCGAGAAGTGTGTGATTTCTCATTTACAGTGAAAGCTAAGAACTGCTTATAGATTACATCACTTTTACCTCCATCAAAGAGAGTTTTACCAGGGCAAATAATCCATTTATCACTGGATCGATACTTACACAAGTCTCCAAGTGGAGGAGCACCGAAGAGTTATCTTACTAGTATAGTTCAAATCAATTCCCCAAATGCAAAAATTACTCCGCAGTAGCGGTTTTTTTGCCAGCTTGACAATGCTGCTCAGCGTGATACTTTGCACTTCCAGTTATAGCCAAGACAGCAAAATAACCTTCCTCTCTCCAAGATTTTAAAATTGATTGGGATTGCTAGATCAAAGTTTAGTCTACAATGTATCTTTAGAGACAACAGTCTTCTACATAATTTGCACTCCCAACACCACACTTAACTGCAAGCAATTCTACCAAAGTCAATAGGTCCTCCAAATGTTTGCAAGACCTTAACTAAATAAACTAGAAGACAAACATCTCTCAAGCAAAATGAGACTGTAGATCATCAGGTTGGAAGCTAATTTTACATACTTAGTACTTACATTCTTGCTTAAAGGTAAAGTACTCTGTTAGGTGTCTGCATTCATGGTTGCCTCTCAAAAGAAATAATGTGCTTGGATAGAGAATTTTCAGGACCCATAAGTACAGCACACACTGTTGAAAAACAAAGATATCCAGTAAAATATACTGGTTTATAAGAACTTCAAAAATTATTACGAGAAACATTGAACAATAATGTTAAGTGCTTCAAAAGCAAGTACAGCTTAATGCACCATTTTAAAATACAGCTCTGCTTCCCCGAGACCAGTTCTGGACATGAGTTACGCAAATTGCTTATTTTCTTAAGAAGAGCCCCACAGAATGCTGTAAAAATATGTAATTTACCACTCAACAGTTAAAATAAACTCAGCGGAATTATACTAAAGAACACTTTCATCTAGACAAATAATGTATATGTTTGTGCTTAAAATCAGATTTTATAATATGATTCTAAACACTAGCATAAGAAGAAAAGCAAAGATTGAAGAAGAAAAAAAAACCAACCTCAAAACTATTTACATTTAAGTCATTCAGATAATTTGAAGACTGTTTTTAAGCTAAGAATGGACAGAGTAAACCCTTTTTTCCCCAAAAAACTGGGAAAGCTAGGTATTTATTCAATGTTCAATACCCCAAATGTATTTCTTAAATTTCAAATCTGATTCTTGTATTTTTAACTGAGCACAAAGATCTTAAAATCCCAGAAGTTTTGAACTACATTGAAGTCACCTGCAAGTTGCTATTATTGTTCTTAACCAAAATGAGTACCCTGAAGCTATCATTCTTCACAGTTATTTCGTACAGAATAGCAAATACATGAAGGAAGAAAGAAAACAAAGGAACACTTAAAAAAACCAGCAAACATGGAGAAATACATCAAAGACTTCTACTGTGAAGTTTAACTAAACTAATTACTGAATTTTTCTTATCTTCTTAGTAAAAAAATGCAAAATAGTTATTTTTCTAATGATACCATTTGCTTTCCAACACTTCTGTAACTCTAAAATATTCTGATATACTTCAAAGTCCTGAGGCTCTTTAAAACTGTTTCCCAGCAGAAAGCATAATCAGTTTCTTACAAAACAAGTGCTTATCATCAAGTGAATACATGATTAATTTGGCAAATTCTACAACTGTGAACTGTTTTAGTTAAGTCAGTTTGGATGAAAAATTTACAAAAGTTGTCAACCTTGAAAACATGTAATAGAAAAATAGCAAAATAGTCCCTTCCTTTTAGTGAATGGATACTACATTTGATTAAATTGTAGATTTACACACTCTCAAGCATGTTACCTATTAAACATCAAGAGAATTTTTTTTTTTTTTTTTTCTTTCCTGTATTGGCATATTTATTTTTTTATTATCAAATACAAGCAGACTAATGTCAGAGTTCTCTATGTCCTACTACTTCCAGCACAGAAAAGAATTTGCACACATTTATGTGAAGGACTCCATCTTGACCCCAGCAGTTTGTTATATACAATTACAGCAGCATGTAATTATCTTTCCTATTAGAAGCAATGACATTTCTTAATTGGACATCGGTTATTACTAAAATATCAATGCAATTAAAGATTTTTCAGGACAGACTGATAAAGAATTTAATAGTGAAAAATCAAATTTCACTGTGAGAACATTTTTAGAAAATTTCACCTTTACTGTGCTGTGAAACATCAAATATTTTACCAAAAGTATATTATACTTCTAATCTCTAAGAAAGATTTTAAAGTAACCACATATAAAAACTCCTGGAGGTCAACTTAAACTTCCTAAATGTTAATTAAGGCAAAAACATAAGTAGGAATTGTTTTTTAAGTTAAAACAGAGAAAAAAATGGCTGATTTTCATACACTATTTTTTGCTTTCTCAATAGGACCAGAAGCGTAGCCCTGCCTTCATGCACTTGCAGCAATTCAACTTCATTCAGATAATCTACCATGTACTTCACTGATGTTCCAAGAGCCACTCACAGCAGAAGAGAGCAGATTATCTCAATGAAGACAGACAAGTCTTTTAAGAACCGTGGAGTGGTTTTCAAGAGTATATTTAACATATCTTTACATATTCCACAAGTACATCTAGCATGCCAAATATTATATTAAAAATTGAATTAAAATTATATGACAAAAAAACCCCTGGGCCTGTTCTTACTAAGAAATTCAAGAACATCCATTGTACAGAAGGTTTTTGTAAGTGTAATGGTTGAAAAGCTTTCATACCATGTTTTGATATATTAACATACAGTGTTGCTACGTAAATGGCCTTTTCAAAGACAATTACATTATTTGTAATGATCATCATCAAGACAAGAAGATCAAATTAGTAAACAGGGAATGTCTGTTGAAATTTTTCCTTATAAATTCATTCCTGCTGCATCTCCTACCATCCCTAACAACCACAAAAGGCACTGTGCATGCCCTTCACAGTATATACCCACACATGTTATTAGAACAGCATAATTATAATACAGAAATGAAGTATTATACTCCATGACTTGTCAAATACTATTTCAAACAGCATGCCACTCTATTAGATTTGGTATCTATGAAGAGATCCCAAGCTGAGGCACCTCCCAAGCTGGCTCCAGAAGAATAGTTAACTTAAAAATCATAACTCCGAAACTAATTGATATGAGTACATGAATATCTCTGGAATTTAACATACTTAATAAACATGCTGAAAAATAAAAAATCATTTTAATTCAAAATACCTGAAAAATTAATGGCAGAAACACAGGTCATCCTTAGGGAATATCTGTAATCGCCCTCAGAATTTTAGTAAAGAAAAATATTAATGATTATTAAAAAAAAATTGATTACATAGGGAAAATTAATCTACTTTACACAGATAAACAGCTATAATAAATTAAAAGACTTTGCAGTCATGACTCACCTGTTTACCAAAAACCTAGAAACACAACTTCCTGGATATTTCCAGAGAAGCAGGATTATGTATAATAAAGCTACAGAATTCAATTTTTCAATAACTAACTAAAGAAAGAGGAGGAAAAATGAGTAAGTCTGGTGATTTCAACAGGACAGTCCAAACGGCTGGTCAATATCCTCCTGTGAGCAGGCCTCTCTCATAGGAGAAAGCACAGCAATGAAGAACACATTCACATGTCAAAGCAGACCTAAAATTTCATTTGAAAACCTTCATAAAAGTGTGCTTATAGAAAAATTTAGGACAAAACAGATTAATATATTCAGTTACCTCTATACTAAAATAACCTCTGTCTACATAGTCACCGAGGAAGAGGTATCTTGTGTTAGCAGGTGATCCTCCCACTTCAAACAGCTTCATTAGATCAAAGAACTGGCCATGAATATCACCACACACTGCAAGCAAAAATTTTGTTCAAATTAATTAAAAAAAAAAAAAAATCTAATGGAAAAGTTACTAAGTTATAGTTAAGAGCCACAAAGTACTTCTAATTAAGAGGAAAGGCAGGTATAAAGCAGGAATAACAGAAATTTTTGAAGCTTCCCCCTTTGCTTTTCATTAAGATGCTGTCCTCACTACCTGTGACAATGCTGATGACAGCCCCATCTGAGCCTAGCAAACTGTGGAATACTTTTCAAACACATTTAATGCACTGAGCATTGAAGTCTTGAAAGTTGTCAGCAGCTCTTTATTGTCCTCCCCAGCCCCTTAGGTATCCTTCACAAATTCTCCTTGGTATACATATTTGAAAATGCCTGCTGCTCTGCAACAATTTGCTGTGTCCGTGTGGGACTGAAAAAAGCAGGGAGTATGCTTTTGTTTCTATGTCAGACTAACATACCTTTTAATATCATCATATCTTCTCTTTGCTCAGTTACTTTTCTCCTTCAAATAACCATGTTCACTATTTCAACAGTGGATTTTTCTTGTGTTTTTAGAATATGAGACAGGACAAGACCAGTGGTCAGCAACCTAAGGCAGAAGTGCCAAAGATAGCAGATGGGAAGACTTTGAAGAGCATACAGCAAAGCCAGGTCATCTCACAATTCAAAAAATAAATAAATAAAAATTAAAAAAATGTATGGAACAGAACTGCTCCTAACTCCTCATTCCCACAGGAGTTCCCAGCTCAACAAAAGTCAGGAGCTGCCTTCTTGCTTCTGCATGAGGGATTGCTGATAACACTTCACAGGAAATAGAGAGACTATGCCTTCTGTTGAAGCAAAATGTCGCTGAACAACTGATGATTGTTGTCATCAACATCTTCTGACGTCTCAGAGTTTATCAGTAAATTTTTTTGTGGAAAAATAGTTGTTCTAATTTTGGAAAGTATTGGATATGGCACACCACACTTTAAAGATTGCCATTCCCTTGGAGCAGACCATTTGTCATCATGACCTACAAAATATTAAACTAAATAGAATGTGTCCTCTTTTAATGTCACTTTAGTTAAGATTTCTACTCAAACATTGCAAGAACTTTCCTTCTTTTTCAGCTGCTAATATACCAGTGCTCTGGGTAACTACCTGGATAAACATACGGCTGTGTAGTTTTACCTGGAGCTTCAAAAGACTCTGAGTTCAGACAATCACTTACTGGTTTCCACCATGTCAATCACTCATTAAAAAAAATAAAGATTACAGCAATAATGATGTACTGTTGAAGTATTTTCATTTACCTAATATTAACAAATGAAAGCGAGCTGATGCCCTAAAAGAAGCTTTTCAGACATTAATTTTACAGAGGTCCATTTAGAAGAAAACACATTCAAACTAAAGAAAATCTGACTTGAATGCAAAAATCAAATCTACTTTCATTACCATAAATAACAGATACGCAACATGAATGATCTTCTACCGGTCTGGATTGTTTATAAATAAAAGTACTAAAGGACACCTGTTCCATCTTTCACCAAGTCAAGCGAAATTTGACTAGTCAAACCATGAAAATACTCAAAACCCCCACCCTACTAGTCAGTCTTGTATCACAGTGGATCTGGTCCTAGCACATTAAAAATGCTAAAACAATCTTTCAGTGCTTTCCAGTACTACTACCCTCACAAGAGCATGGTTTCACATGCAATCAGTCTCATCTACAGAGGAACTACAAAGGTGTATTTTCACTCAGAATTCCAGTTCACAGTATTTGATTCAAACTACAGCAATTAGCTTCTCTTCACATATTTAGATTTTAGAATTATTCTGAGTTAATTTTTCTGTTCCAGGTAGATATCTTTATTTCCACTTACAACATTGAAGGAATTAGCAATCCGTAATTCACCAGCATTTAACTATTTTCTGTTTTGTCATTTTAATAGCAATCATACTTTTTTTTTCCAATAGGTTTAATGACTTCATTTTGCAAAATAATGTGCAGCCTATTTTTTCAGACCATTTGAGTATTGTTAAGCAAATGCAGTTGGGAGGGATAATTTAATAAGACTATACAGAAATTTTATTTTAGCAATTTTTAAGATGAACTCTACTACTGAAAAAATCTGGCTTTTTACAAATTTATTTATGAGTGAAATTATATAGAAATATTACCTGTAATTGGTGCTTCAACTTCTATCATAGTTTTTTCCCTCCGTAATATTGCAGCACCCTCATTGATGATTCTAAGTGCAATTTCTTCATCTACTCGACCCTCTTTTATCAAGTGGTTCTTCAAAATGTCAACCCTTGGTCTTCCATCTGTGTCAAACACTTCTTCAGATGTCAAGCGATGCGTCGGTGGAAAAGGGACAGCTAAAATTTAAAAAGAAGAAACACTAGTTGCAACAATGCCATTTTAAAAATATACTCCATCTAGGATTGGATCTATCATGGAATAGCTGCTATCCAAAGCAGCAAACTTGTCTTTCAATCAACCAACTTGATGACATCATTAAAAGCCAGATGGAACAGTGCCATCTGTGTATGTATATTTTAAAAATTGGCATCTAGAATGTGCGAATTTGTAAACTATAAAACAAGAGTTAGAAGACATATTAATATGTGAAACATCTGGAAGAGTCAAAACTGCCTTTGCAAAGGGACACATCTCTCCTCCAATATACTGCCATTCTCTGAAGGACTCAAGAAGTATTGATGATGCAGGAGATCCATTTCGTATCCATTCAGACTTGCAAAAGGCATTTTAAAATGGCTTATTTCCATCATCAAAGTGTCACACACACACACACACCCCCCAAACACCAAAAAACCCCAACCAACCAACAAAAAAAAACCCACCTAAACAAATCCAAAGCTAGCAAGTAAAGGATACAATAATGTTTAAAGGACTAGCTAGAGAAGGAGGTAATAGCCGGCACCTGGAAAGGAAGAAAGTCACCAGAGGAGTCTCAGTAGAATCTGTGCTATATAATAAATTCATAAATTACTGAAAAGAAGGTAACTAATGGGAGTGATGCAGCATTTAGGTGACAATAAGTATTCCAGACAATGAAGAATAGGGTAGGCTATGAAGAGCTACAGAAGTTGTCCACGCTACTGAATGGCTCAGCAAAATATGACATATTAAATATAAATACATGCTAATTAATGAAGGAAATCAATCCTAACTTTACATATAAAAATCACAGATTATAAAATTACTATTACTACTCAGAAGCAAGGTCTTTTCTATGGTTCTAGGAAAATACTTGATGCTGACAAATCAATGAAACCCAGAAAACTGAATATTAAGAATTATTAGTAAATGAAAAACAAAAGAAGTAATTATGCCACTGATAAATCTAGTATGCAACTCCAGTTTGTCAAAAAAAGAGAGAATAATTAGAAAGGATTCAAGAGACAACAATGGAAATCAGAAAGTTAGATTTTATTTCTGCAGGAATAACTAGACTAACTTCAGCCTAAACCCACGAAAACTAAGGGGGACTCTAACAGAGGTATATGACAGCATTAATGGAGGAGATAAAGGGAGAGCAGCACTCATGCTGATGGCCCCGGAATGGCAGAAAGGGGCAGGATGAACTCTGCCAGTTTGAAGTTCTGTCAAACCACTGACTAAGCAGCATAACAAGTTCATGCTGTCAGGAAAAAAAAAAGTGTAATTTTGGGAGACTACAACATTGCCACTGTAGGTTGAAATTCCTTATTAGACCTTGTTTTCCTTATTTTCCTGTTGCACTGTCTCTAAAAAGATTAAATTTTAGTAGAGGCTGTCCATATCCTACACACAACTTTAGAAATTAATGGAAGTATCAGAACTACTTGGATCCCGGCTCGCGGGTCAAAAGCAGCCAAGTGTGATCCATATCTCAAAGAAGTGGAGCAGGTCTGAGGTTGGGGACAAAACCAGGCTCAGCAACTGCCCAGACAGCACACTTGATGGCCAGCAGCTTATACAAATTCAAACAGTGTTAATTTAGTTGCAAATGAAATATGAATGTGGGATGTGGGAGAAGAGGATACATCAAAATTGCCACTAAGCAGTGCATCAGAATATCATTGCACTCATGCAAGATTACAGGAAATGAAACTAATCTGACACCTCCCTACCAAAGCATACTGCTATTGAAAGAATTAAATAAAAGAGAAAAGGAGCAAAATAATTCAATGACTCTCCATTTAAAAATTATTTCAAATACATTCAAAATCAAAAATTAGAGAAACACATCTATTCAAAGATAAGAACTAGCAGTATGAATGTACTTGTAGCCAGCTTATTCATATTTAACTTTTTCAGTCTCTGAAGTTAAGCTTTATATTCCAAAAATCAATCCTCAAATACTAAAACAATCACTGACTTCCTTTAAATTGACTTCTAGATTACTAGCAACAAATTGTTACCCTTCTGTTTTAAGCAATAATAAAAATCTATCAATAAAACATCTGATGCCTAAATCACACACATATATTCACTCAAACTATATTATACTAGAATATAAACTGGAGAATTGTATGTCGTCCTCTTATAAAAGCTTCTAAGAAGGAAGAAGCTGAAAAATGTGTCTTTGCAGTTTAGAACAAATTTCTCACTTTATTTTTGGACATAAAGTATTTTATTAACAGGAAAGAAACGACATGCCTGTTCTTCCAGACTCTTCTAGCAATGATTCAAGTTTCATTTGGAAATGTTAAAATTCCATGTAGTCCAAATGTTAATAAACTTAACATATTTAAGAAATCAAAAGACAACCATGTCTGTTCCATGCACAACAATTGTTTAAAAACATAAATCTGTCTCTGAAAAAAGAAATCCATTGTTTCAACATGATAAATTTAGCTAATTTTTAGAAGCACTTAATCATGACCATGCAAGTATCAATTCCAGCATTCACTGTTTTTTTGAAGTTGACTTTCTGATCTTCATATTCTCTTCACGTTATTTTTGCATTATTTGGAAGTTTATATTAATCTGTGCATAAATTTGTTTTAGGCCATTTCTTCTCCCACTTTAACACATTATTTGTGGGCCCAAAACTGCCTTCAGCAGCAGAGTTGATTTCATCCCTTTATGAGAGACCAGACAACTCAAGAAGTAGATTTCTCCTGCTCTGACTTTTGCAAAAGCATAAGAAATCATACTTTCCCAGAACCAATGTCAATCCTCTCCAAGACACAGTTTTGTAGGAACTGCACTTCATTAGCTCTAGTACTAATCCTAGATAATGTTGTACTTAAGTGAAAGATTACCCCTTTTTCTTTCTGGAGTTTTTTTGGGTAGATGCAGGCTGTGGTAGAGAATGGTCTGTTGAGGTAAAATGAACAGCTGTTCTTCAGACTCTAATGTGCAAATCATTCCTGACTTCTTATGACTACCAATGGCTGCAGAACTCAGAAATATGGTTTTGACCTCTTCCTCATGACAGTTGAGAAATATTTCAGGGGTTCTAAGCACATGGCAGATGAAGTTTTCTACTCTTAGTAAAGTTCTTATGTCCATGTATTGTATTTCAGATCAGATTTGCACTCAATTCTGCCTATTTTAACAAACTACAGCTTTGAGATTATATTTTCTTGGAGGCTATACAAACAGATGTTTCTGTCCAGTGTCTGGAAAGAATTGTCTCAAATTATTTTAATTACTATTCTTATAAAGATTCAAATTAAAAACTCTGTATATCCAGTGGTTATCCATAATGTCCAAAACCAACAAATGTAGTATCAGAAGTAGTTAAGCATCCATAAAGTTATATTTGCCTCATGAAAAAAGTCTTAAAACTAGTTCCTCAGAGTTTAACAAAATCGTTTTCACAAAATCCATGTATTTTCCTATTGATCAAGAAGAATTTTTTTTTTTTTTAGAATAGTCTTCAGAGAAGACAGAATAAAACATGGCTAAAGATTTTATCTGCATCACCCAGCTGAATAAAACAGTAATACTTCCTATAAAAACTATTTCTTTCCATTTTATACTTTAATTTTTGTCTCAACAATAGTTAACACTATATCAGAGCTCATACCTTTGAAAAATATTACAAATAACATCTTTTAATAGGTTAAGGATGACCATTTCTGAAGCATGTACACAATTTCTGCAAACTAATGGGTTTAATTAAACCTTTGATGAAGCAGCAACAGAATGTTACAGCCTAAGGAAAAAGAATTGCAGCATGATGTGTTCCAAGACAGAAATATAATCCATGTTTCAAAGTCTTTGTGCATAACCTGAGCTCTTGGGACTGTAACGGAATGGTAATTAAGAGGAATTACCCTAAGGAAATAACAGGGTGTTGGTCATTAAAGGATTCCCTTCTTCCATTCCCAGCAAAGCTAAGCAATAGAAAAGCATTTAGAGATGAATCTCTAAAAAAGTATCGCTGCACAAAATAACATACTATATCCTATTAGTAAAGATATAGTAGTAACAAAGATAGCACATCATGATTGCATGTTCAAAATTTTAAACAGTAATGCTGGGAAAAAACAAACAAACAAAAAGCCAAACAGTGATTAGCTTTTGGGATTGTTTTTTATTACTATTTGTATACCCATTTACAAAGAGGAAAAAATCGCATCTTACCTTTATACTGCACTAGTACTTAAAACAGAGATATCGACCGCAAAACCTCTAAACCTAGTTCTACACTGACTTTCTAGAAGCCTCTGGGTATATTTGTACCTTAGAATAAAGCATGCTACAGAGATCCAAAAGTTAGCACCAATCTGAATAGATAAATTCACAATACACTGTAAAGAGGTTCAAAAGTAGAAAACTACATTAGCATGGCACTTTAACCCAATACAATAATCCCTGCTGAGAGGTGCAGTATGACAATTAACACAAACACGCTACTTCCAGACCCAAAGCAGATCTCATATTGCCTAGTAACTGAGTACAACAGTAGCTGCTAATGAAATCTTACATGTAGATACTGTAAATTTAAACCATACTGATATATATGCCTATTTTAATAATCTTGGTTAAATCTGGCTTGTATCAGAGACACTCTGTTGGAATAGGCTCATGAAAAAAGATGAGATCAAAGCCTCTAGACTAATGGTAAGTATCAGGGATCAACTGCAGAAGGTACTGTACTTCCACAAGCAAAGTATTTTATGCTCTTAAAACCTTAAAACTTCTATAATTTTTCTTCTCTGACAGTGAAAGAAAATAAGCCATTTTTCCTCTATAATCAGAGGTGCATGATAAGTTTAATGAATTCAGTTTGGCTGTAAAATCATGTTCAATGTCCCAGATTTCATTTTCTGTTTCAAGAGTGGTTTTGATTTCACCGATAGTCTCAGCTCACATTAGCAAGGTTACTAAACACAGACATTGTAATGAATTTGTAGCTTTGGTGGTAAGTATATGTGAAACAGTATATAATGTTTGTCTCCACTAAGTGATATCATGTATCAATGCAACCATGTTGTTCTGTGAAAAGATAGGCCAGTACCCTTCGTTTTGTCAGCAGGTTTATTACAACGACAGCACAGTTGTCTGTGGTTTTTCTGTCATTTGGTCAGGTTTTGTGGGCTTTGGTTTTATAAATGCATTGTTGTCTATGCATTGTCATTTCAGTCTGTCCCTGGAGTTTTCATGCTTCTGCCAACATCTATACAGAAGAAAGAGATGTAGCACCCATGACTGCTATGAGGACAGAATATATCCAATTATCCTTCTGCATTTGGAAGAACAGATTTGAAAAGAAATAGCATAAAGACATCCCAGATGGTCTATGGACCAGGAACCTTGAAAATATTAGTTAAGCACAAATACACAGCAGTGTCTACTTGACTCAGACAGCTACAATCAGTTGTCAAAAGATACGAGTTACCCTATTCATCCCAAGCAAGAAAGCACAAATTCAGCAAGTCAGTTTCTTGCGAATTATGGTATTTTTCATAAATGCCACAAATCTATCCCTTTACTCAAGTTTACTTGAATGCATGCTGCATGCTATACTAACAAGCATTTTAGAAGCAAGGAAAAATGACCCTGTAAACCTTGAAACCCTACAAAACCACTGCAGGCACTGTTCAGTTTATCCTTACCATTTATCATAGAATCATAGAATGTTTTGGGTTGGAAAGGACCTTAAAGACCACCCAGTTCCAACCCCCTGCCATGGGCAGGGACACCTTCCACTAGACCAGGTTGCTCAAAGACCCGTTCAACCTGGCCTTGAACATTTCCAGGGATGGGACAGCCAAAACTTCTCTGGACAACCTGTTCCAGTGCCTCACCACCCTCTCAGTGAAGAACTTCTTCCTAATTTTGTCCAGATCCTGAACAGACACTTTCATGGTTTTTGCTTCCACTGCACCTTATCGCTACAATTCCACAATTTCAATTACATATTAAAAGTATTTCACCTTTCCTTTATATTCATTTCTGGAAAATTTTGTTCAGCACTGCATTTCTCCTTTTCACAGGAAGACACGAATTGTAACTGTTTCCTATTCAGCTTTTCCATTAAATACCATTCACGATGTAAACAGTCTCTAACTCTACCCCCTACTTAGCTACCCCTTTTCCAAGTCATAGATTTCTCATCTTTGTTGCTCCACCTTCCATGACAGCCAGTCAGTGCCTCTGAACATATCTTTAGACAAAGAAGAAAATCAGGAAGAGGGACCAAAATTACATGCTGCTGTTCAAGATGCACATATAACACAAGAGGCATATAACAGCATGATAGTGCATTCTTTTCTCTCTAAACTGATCTTCTAATAATCCCTAAATTCCTCTCAGCCTGTTTGACTGCCACTGTACTAATATTTTCATAATATTATCCATACAGACCCTAATGTTTCTTTCCCAAGTTCACTACCCTCTACATTCAAGCAAAAATTGATCTTTTCCTCCCTGTGGAGTCCACTCTGCCTTTATTAGAACAGCGCCTCCTGCAACTTCTTGCCCAGGCACTTGGTCTAACAAGAGCTTTCTGAAACATCTCTCGAAGTTTACCATCCTGAATAAGTGTTACTATTTGCCATTCACTTTATTTTCTAATTAACTTACCAATACATTTAAAGAGCCCAGATGGCAGATGTTAACCTCCCTCAACTATGGAAGCTTATAACCTAATAAAATCCTTTCTTTCCTGATTTTGATCTAAAAGAGGACATTTCCTCTTTTGCTTACTTTAAAGACTCCCATGAAGGAACCCGATGAATAATTTTGCCTGGATCAACCAGCTAACTGCCTCCTCCAAAATATTCTAACAATTTCTCTTGCTTTCCATCTATAAAAACTGTACCAACTTCTCTTTAATACCATATTTCCCCAGGGGCATAGTTAGTCCACTCTTTCTTACAAGTGCTTTGAGTCTGCTTAAATTAAACTTACTGATCTACAGTTCCCAGTTCAATCTAGCTTAAAAAAAAATGCTGCTGTGCTCCATCTCTCAGCCTCAGAAGATGAATTATGCCACAGGCTATGGAAAATAAATCTGCAATTTTACACCCAAAAAACCCAAAAGAATTCCTTTAGAGCCACTGGACAAATATCTTCTGGTCCTGGGACATTTTCTGAACATTTGTTTTGTTGATATGTTCTGAAACCACTTACATTTTAATGAGACAATTCTTTGATCACATTCAGCAATACGAGTTGACTCATGTATGGAAGAGTCCTTAGTTCCTTACTCAATAAACACACATGTAAGTAGTCGCCAGATTTTTCTGCTCTGGCCTTACCTTTCCAAGCCTCAACTGCCAATTTGCCCTACTGAAGCTAAGGCAGGCTTCCATTTTTGGATGGGTTTTTTAGGGTTGGTTTGTTACTATTTTAACATTTTTTCACTCTAACCATCCTCTCAACAAAAAGTATAAGGCCAGTCAAGCATTCACTTGTCAGAATTCAGTTCCATTCCACTGTCTCTCCCAAAACAGTGGTTTGGGGGGTTTTTTTGGTTTGTTTTTTTGTTTTTTTTTTTTTTTTTTAAGTATGACCTTTTAATACTCTTTTTACTCTGCTGCTCTTCTGGATTATTTTAGAATCATTTCTGACCAGCAGCATAAAGGCACTCTAAGCGCCTTATAATATTTTTAAAACAGCCTTCATGCTGCCTGTAAACATTTATCCATTTACCTGTTGGGTTTTATTTTGGTTTGGGTTTTTTTGTTTGGTTGGTTTTTTTACCAGTCTCTGAATGCTGAAGTTGTGATGATTTCTGTGATTTCTTTAACTCCTACATGGAAATAATTGTTAAAAAGTAGTTATTAGTGTCTTAATTTAGGACCCTGTTGAAGGATATGAGTTACTTCTCTTTGCAATTCTCTGAAGAGTTGTTTCAATGACCTACCATTTAATATCCAAGACGACTGTCTGTCAGTCAGACTGTATCATGACTTTCATTCAAAACAAAGGAATACTGAAGCCTCCCATTTCCAGAGCAACAGACACAATCTCCCAATTCAGCACAAAGTATCCATTAGTTCAGCACAACAAGGTCCTGTCGATTGCTTCCGAAAACCTAGCAGCACCCGTAGTGGGCAAAGCACAATGCCATGAAGATAAGAGTACTTCCAAGCACAACTTTGCGGGGTAGCTACTCACAGGTGGGTCAGAGAAGCCCTGATGCTTTGCCCTCCAAGGAAAGCCAATGAAGGCACATGCCTACCATGCCCAGGACCACTCCATCAAACTATCTGAGCTTACAAGCGCTTTTTTGTCCTTTACTCGAAGACAGCAAAACAGTTGTTTTGGTAGAAAAGATAGATTACATTGACAAATTTAAAGTATAAAAATCATATGCACCGAAAGGTCAAGTGCGCTGACTGCTTAGTCAATTATCATTCAAAAAGAAAGGCAAACCCAAGCCCAAAAGCACCAGATAAGTCAGGTAAATATCAACAGCAGTTTAAAGAAAAAAGATACTATTTCCTCTCCCTGTGATTTTGACAGAACACAACAGAGGAAACTGCTATCTTCCATGAAACAGTAAAACACGAAGTATCACCCTTTAAACCTGAAGAGGGCGACTTACAAAGCAGTGAATCGAGATGACAGATACATTTTCTCATCTCTATTAAAAAAAAGCAGTAACGAAAACCTCACCATAAGACACTTTTTGGAACCAAATGCCAAAAACTGACTTTAGACATTTCAATTTCATAGCTAACCATTAATTAAAAGGAAACTCTGTAAGTACAAATTGCTTAAGCCATGAAAAGAGAAAATTTGAGCCATCTATACACTTTAAAAGCAACCAATGATCTCTGATGATACAATTCATACTTGGGAAGGTATGCCAAACCAACACAGCTAGACTGTATAGACTGCGTATTTAAGGCCATTATCATGTTTATTATATATATGCCTAATATGAACATTACACCTGATAGTATTTCAGATATTTTTCTAGATATATGCACTTCCCACTAATTGCTAAATATACACGTCAAAATATAAAGGGGGACACATCCTAATTATTATCCTACCTTATTAGAAAAGATTAGTTACTGATTACACACTAATTTAACCATTTTTGGGGGGGCGAGTATCTCTTGCCCATTTCTGCCAACATATATTATTAGCGAGAAAGGATTTGATTTCTCATGGCCTCTGAAATTTAACGGCTATTTTTTCCTCCCTTCCAGTAACAGAGGAAGAAAGCGAAGCTAAAATAAAAGCAAGAGATGAAACAATGCAAATACCAGGAGGCAATAAGTCCTGAATTCACATTTCCTCCCAAAAAGACCTATCGTCTCTATATGGAGAGCATAAAAGCTGAAATATGGACCAACGACAGACAACATTACTACATTTTTCTCTGTGGCTTTTCTCAAGGACCTGAGACATTATAAATGAAATGTCTCAGAAAGGAGAGACAGAAAGCCTGGGTGCCCCAAGGATGTTTTTTTTCTTGGGAACAGAGCTAACACACACACAAAAAAATAATATTTGCAGAACACTTTTACGCTTTTTTTTTCCCTATAATGCATCACATTAAACAAAATATATATAAAATATTAAAAAGATTCTTAAAAAGAATCCCAAACCTTATTACAGTAAATAAATACTAATAATTATCAATAAATAACTGGACACTTAGGAAAAAAAGAGGCAGAAATTGAGCATTAGAGAAGTTAAAAGTATAAGGCATTATGCAACCATTTGAACTGTTGTCTTCACAGTTTCACCAGCATGCCTAGTCCACACATTTGCAGTACAAAAAATTAACACTTTGGGATCCTTTAGTATGCAATGTTGCCTTGACAAAAGCAGAGGGCCCACCTTAAGAAAGTATTGCCATATCTGTAATCTATTCATCATAAAACAGGCAAGAGTACAGTGATCGTTTCTTGGTATGCAAGCGGCATTGGTGAACAGGGATGTGACATACTTGTCACATTTTAACATGGTTTTAAGAAACATATTTATGTTGCATAGATATTCCCTATCAGCACTGACATAACCCGCAATCTTGCACCTCTGGAGTCACTGTACAAAAAACCAAATTTCCAACTGCACTGCACCTAATGGGGGGTGGGGGAACCAAACCACTCTGTCCTTCATATCAGGAACACAGACAGCTTGGCACAGCTGTCCAGGCTTTCTCCACAAGCCAGTGATTCAGCACGATAGGCATGGACAGGACAGGTCAACAGAAGGAATAGAGAAATGCTGCTACACAAACATTTCACTGGTTGTAATTATGTCAGATGAAGCTGTCAAAGCCTGATTACCTTTACAACAGTTCTGCATCCTACACACCCAGGTTCAAAGAAATACTGTAACCCCAGACTGCAATCCTGTTGGAATAAAGCAAGTCTTAACTATTATTTCCAACAACCGGATGCAGGTTTTCCAGCACACTCTAAGGCATCTAATCACCTACCATTAGTTCTCTTGCACTGTTTGAAGAACTTAATTTGTTACAACAGATTGCAATAAAGGTACAAAAATCCAGCTACACTTTAAAATAGCACTAATGAGCACAAGTTTCCAATAGATTAGTTTTAACATTTTCTACTTTTGCTCTTGCAATTTAGTCAAACAAATCAACAGGTTAAGCAATCCAAAATGAGTAACAACTTACTGTGAGCAAAGCTTTCGAGCTTACTGGAAAACATGCCGATTTCCAAAACATACTATGGGATTCCAAGGCTTTAATTAAGACCCAATGAAGACAAAGACATCCTTTTCATTTCTCAAGACCCCCCCCCGTTACATAAAAAGTTAAATGGACAAATCCCCTACAGTCTGAACTCCATCAGACCCTGTGCTCCTTAGGAACATCAATCTTAAAAGCAGACTGCCTCGTGCACAACCAGGAATTCCCATGGTCTAGGTCTGCCATCACAAACATCCCCACTGCCATAACCAAATATAGCTCAATATCAAAACCTTCAAGATCAAAATAAAATTACCTGACACTTGAGTCAACAAAACCTAGAAATTCTTTGAAGTGTTACCTATGCCATCCTGTTACTGACAATTTGGATTTACTGGATCTATTAAGGATACTTTAATTGCA
The DNA here is from genome assembly GCF_004027225.2 of Strigops habroptila. Classification (NCBI taxonomy): domain Eukaryota; kingdom Metazoa; phylum Chordata; class Aves; order Psittaciformes; family Psittacidae; genus Strigops; species Strigops habroptila. Next base: position 60,272,577 of record NC_044281.2, on the reverse strand, counting down.
AAGGATTATTCTCACCACAAATACTAAAATGACACATTTGATGTGCTCCAGAGCAAGAATATTAATGCCTTACAGCATTCTGGTTGCTAAACATCTCAGTTTTACACAGATGTATCTACTTTAAAACGCTTTTCTTTTTTTTTTTTTTACTGAGAAGTATAACACGTTCGACTTTTAAAGGCTTCCCATGAGATTGTGTTACCTAGAAAGGCCGCGAAGAAATAGATCAAGGTGATTTTTTTTCCATCAGAACTGGGAACCTGAGACCAGCAGCCAATAGAAAGGGTGGCAGCACCTTCCCACTCCCTCTTCCTCGGTGCTGTCAGCTTCTGCAATTACAAGGATCTCCTCTGCGCAGACAGAGGAAAACCCCCGCAGAGAACGAGGGGTGAGGGGCCAGGCCCCAGGCGGGGAAGCCGGTGGCCCCCGGCCTGCAGAGCACACAAACACTCGTGACAACAACGCCCGAGCAGCGCATCGGAGCGGGAGGCGCCAGGGCCGCAGGCTCTGGGCATTGCTTCCACCCGCAGCACCGGACCCTCAGCCCCATGGGCAGCTCCTGGAGGCGGGCGACCCGCCCCGGGGCTCCCCGCAGGCAGGATCAACCCCACTGCCTCCCCGGGTAGCCTCCACGCCCGGCTCGGCCTCCTCTCCCACCAGCCAAGCCGACCGGGTGTCTCCCCAGCGGGGCCGGGACCAGGCAGCCCTCCCGCGGCCACACCGTCCCCAGCCCCACCTGCGGGCAGCCCGGCGACCGTCAGCCGCCCCTCCCAGCCCGGGCGCCCCCGGACACTCGGGCGGCCGCCGCCCCCCGAAGCGCCGGGCAGCCATGTTCCCCGCACCCCCACCAGGTCCGGGCCCGGGTAGCGCCAGGCCGCGATCAGACGGACGCTCACCCTTGACGGCGCGCTCGCTGGTGGCGTGGGGCGTCAGCAGCAGCACCTTGCTCCCCTCCTTGGCGGACATCGCTGGGCGCTGCCGGGCTCCGGCGGCGGCTGCTGGGCGCGACGGCGCCTGGGTCCGCCTCCTCCGCCGGCGGGCTGAGGGGGAGAGGGGCGCGCGGCGGCCGGCGGCGGGGCGGGGCGGCGGCGGCTAGAGGCCCCGGGCGGCGGCGGCCCAGCGGAACATGGCGGCAGGCGCGGCTCCCAGCTCCTCGCGCAGCGAAGGGACAGTCCGCGTCGGGCCCGGCATGCACCGCGCCGCCACCCCACGAGGGGACTACGGGAGTGTGGCGAAACTCCTGGCTCCGCCGCGCCGGCAGCGCGCCCGTTAGGGAGCGTGGCGAAACTCCGCTCTCCCCGGGGCGGTGCCTCCGCCGCGGGGCGCGGGGAGGGGCGGTGGATGCGGCCCGGTGCCTCCGGGCTCTGCCCCGCGGCCCGGGGAGGCGGGCGAGGAGCTGGGAGCGCCCCGCCGCGGCGCGCCCCCGCCCCTGAGACAAGCGGGTGGAGGGCCGAGACTGGGGGGCGGCGCGGCAGGCGTCCCGGGCCAGCCCCCAGCGGCCCCGGGCCGGCCGCCACCATGGAGAGCTCCGCGGGGCCGCCCTGGCTGCTCCTGCAGCCGGGGCAAGGCACGGCCCCGCCGGCAGCACGGCTGGGGGAGCCATTTTGTCAGGAGGCGAAGCGGCCACTTGCCCCGGCCGGGCTGACCGGGGGCCCTGTATTCCTCGGCATCACCTCGGAGCAAGGGGCTGCGTCCGTTCCCCAGCGGGGTGCCGCTTGCCTACAACACACGGTTGGAAGGGGCCCCAGAGCCTGGCCTCTCAGGTGAGGCCTGAGGTGCAGAGCCCGCCTAGGAGAGGAGGTGGAGGAGGAAGAAAGGAGGCTACAGGAAATCTGGAGTGGGACTTTTTACAAGGTCATGTAGGGATAGGACAAGGGGGAACGGCTTTAAACTGGAAGAGCGCAAATTTAGATCAGATATTAGAAAGAAACTCTTTACCGTGAGGGAGACACTGGAACAGGTTACCCAGAGAAGTTCCAGCCCTGGCAGTGTTCAAGGCCAGGTTGGATGGGGCTTTGAGCAGCCTGGTCTAAAGGAAGGTGTCCGTGCCTGTGGCAAGTGTGTTAGAACTAGATGATTGTTAAAGTCCGTTCCAACCCAAACCGTTCTGTGATTTTATGAAAAACCCACCAACCACCAGGTTATTAAGCCAAATGTCTCTGCTCCACCCATGGAGCTGAACAACAGTGGACAAAGCAGGCAGCCAGAGCACTGAGGGCCCTGTGTACTGCAGCACTAGCTGCCCCCTCCCAGTGTCAGACACCCCTCAAAGCTGCATAGGGAGACAACTGGGTACAGGCTCTGCATCACTGGCCTGAATTTGCAAAAGCAGCAGGCCACAGCCCTGTCATTATATACAAACCATGCAAATTTTGTGCAGAGCAACTGGTCCAACGGTACAGAGAGCATAAGACAGGGCTTTGCCTTGGCAGAAAGGCTGATACAAATGTATTAAGTCTAAGCTAATATGATCATTCTTTATGACTACTCTGTATTAGATTAACTTTGCTGATGAAAAAGCTAAGTAGTTCTTGCTCTCCTTTCTACCAGTTGTTAATTTAATTTTCTCTTCTCCAATTTAGTATATTCTCAGTAGTACTGGTGTAGGTTGGCTGTAGGACTGCACTGTAGTTGAGAGCATAGAAAATTGCTGTGTTTAAAAATACAAAAAAAAAGAAAAAAAAACCCAGAAAAAAAACCCCACCCAAAAAACCAACCCCAAACCAGACAAAAAACACCCCAAAAAAACCCAAACCAAAGATTTCCAAATTTGGCATCACTTAAATATCTGCCAACAAACCCAGTCAGATCTAGCAAGCATCTAAACATATACCTATATTTAATCAAATGCAGTATATCTAAAGAGTTGCTGCTTTGCATCTCAACTAATACAGCTCTTAGGCATTATTTGTACCAAGCTGTGCAAACTATTTCATGCAATAAATCAGGAATTTAAGAAAAAAAAGCCATTTGGGGGTAATAGTTTCAGCATTGTCTTAGTGCTTGCCCCATTCAGGTCCAAGGGAATAGGATGACACCTGAGGTGAGTGCCTGCCATCTTGAGCACAAAAAGCGGTTTGGCTTAAGCAAAAATATGTTGAAACCGATGGGTTACATGAGCACTTGAGTTGACCTTGCTTTTTAATTACATAGCCAAGACAGTCCAAGCAAGGAACTTTGAATGAAACACCACTGGGAAGACATTGAAAGGAAGCAACTGAAATTTTAAGGGAATCAGAATTATAAATCCTTGAATTATTTATTAATGACACTTGCAAGACTCCAAAATTCTGGAAAAACAGAATTCTATTAATTACATGTCCACAAGTAAAATATGTGCATGCACGCAAAAAGAGAGCTGGGATACATTAGAGTATCATGGAAGAAATCCTGGATGACTATTTTGGATTTAATCACTAAGCTTTCCAGTAGTGGGAAGTACTTTACGCTACATTCTGCAAATATCTGTTGTACAACCAATTTAAACGGCCTGTTTTTTAAACAGAACGAAAGCTCATTTGCTTGGTTAGCATGCACGTGTATCCTTTCAAAATACGCAGTGAGGGCATGGGCTAGGAAGAGCAGAAAGTAAATGCTGCTCCTGTTGACTTAGCATTAGCTTGGAGTAGATCTGCTGGAACAAAGAACAGGGGGAATGAATTCAGTCTCTTGTTTAGGATCAGGAGAAGCTTGATAATAAATACAGTTTGAATGTTTGACAACATGAAACAGCAGAAAGATTCTCCTATTACAAAGAAATTTGTTTGTTCATACATTTCCAAACACAAAGGGAGCCTGAGATCTTGCAGGGTGTTGTCAGGAACCATCTCTTCACCTCACCTGAGCGCAGTTGCCAAAAGAGATGCCTCTTACTTCTTTCAGTTGCTCACTTCTTTCATGAGCCCACAGCCAACATCCATCTCATCTCCTGGGGTATGAATTAAAAGAGGCTGACAGAACTCTGGTTGAGGAAAAAGCATAGCATTATTTTATTTTGCTAGCATGCTGTGCAATAAGGAGACATTATCAGGTTCTAGGGAGCATACCTACTGCCGTGTGTGCTGAAACACTTCCAGTTCTATACAGGCATGACGTGAAGAAAAAGCTCACACAGATGAAATCTTGCTGGGTTCCATCCCCCCCAATACATTAGGTTGATGTCTTTGTCATTAATACCAAAACTTACATCAGGGAGAGAGAACTATAGAGCTATACTTTAGCCCTTTAGCTTGTCATGTAGCATTGTCTCTAAATCTGCTAGGGACTCTGGAAGGGGCAGTCACATTGCCCCAGCTTACCCCACAGTAAAAGCCAAGCTGATTGAGTCGGTACATCTTGTGTTCAGGAACCAAACAATTCCTACTGGCACCACAAGTAGTGTTATGATTGTAGGAACTTACGAACATCATTACCAACAGAAACGTGGCCTTGCAGGTAGAAGTAAGTGTGCTTTTATAATCCTGACAGTTTCCCACGAATCTGCCACAAATGCCAGACAAATTAGAGCATTTCTGAAAAGCAGAGTCACATTTTACTTCATGTTCAGCTTTGCCACCAAGTGGCCATTCCATTCCACACATTTTAATAACCAGCTAAAAAACAAAAAAAAAAAAAAAAAAAGAAAAGGAAAAAATAAGAAAAAAGCCCAATTCCTATCTATTCTGACTGGATATTCCAAACCATTAGCTAGCAGCTAAGCTAGCACTGGACTAATTTCTGAACAACTACTTTCATAATGGAGAAACAATTCAGCAAGAGGAGCACATGGAATAACCAAGCCAATTCATCTTATTCTGTACCATGGGGAATGCAGCCATTTGGGATGCGGATGATCCCTGACTTCCCCCTGCTTCATCTCAAAGCAGTACACAATGAGGCTGCATGCAAAAGATGTTTAACCAAAAAGATGTTATCTTAAAACCTAGACTTTTCTGACAGCTCCCCTGACTGAGTATTGCAAGGTATAGTAGCAACAGAATTTTAGTAAATCATCGCCTCAGTCAGGAAGTGCTGTTTATTGAAGTTCAGACAGAAGTTAGACATAAAAACGACTATGTGAAATTCTGTAACCATCCCATGCAGGAGGTCAGATGATCAGAATAGTCCCTTCTGACTAACAGCGACATACCTTTAAAACTGGCACAACGCAGTGTCCCAGAATCATCTAATTATCCAACAAGAACTTTCTGAAAACTCTAAGAAGGAAATTGAATCACAGAGAGAGATATATTCCAGATCCCGAGAGAAGATGCATAGAGCGAATCTTGCAGAGATAAACCAGGTCTGAGAGGGAAGATGTGCTATAAGCAGCAGAGTAAGATGAAGACGACAAAACTTTTAAGAGGTTGTTCCATTTCATTGACTCTCACTAGTGAGAGCTTGAAACTGTCCTTTCTGAATTCCCGGAAACGGTACTGCAGTTAGTATAAACTACAAGACTGCCTCAGAAAAAGCCACATTTTAAATACATTTTTGCTGTACTGTTTCAATACGAATACTTGAAAGCTTTAAGAGGACATAAGATTTCCCTGCTGTCCCAAGCCAGTTTTATGGCATATTTTATTATCTGTAACACAAGGGCATCATTCAGAAAGGTTGAAAGCAAAACCTTAAGCCATTTTCTCCAGCATCATGAAATTGTTATCACTGCAATACCCTAGCTGACGATGTCATCCAGTACTGAGAAGCTGCACTGACTTAATTCTCAAAAAACCAAAATTATCAGAAAGTTGCTGATATAAATTACAAGCTACTTTACTATTACAGTCTATCCTGTTACACTCCCTCCTGCACACACTTCCTTCATTCCAAAAAAAAAAAAGCAAGCCAAGGCCAAAATCACTCCTTGCATCATATCACAACTGTAAAATACAGGCTAAGGCATCCCAGCCTGTGCCACTTAGTCTGACTCCATAATTTTAGGTAATTTTTTCATACCAAAAGCTACCAGCTGCATCTCTAAACCTCTCTGGACTGATGGTACCTCAAACTCTTCCTTAGGTTCCTCAAAACATTGCTCACTTGCTCTGCTTAAAGCATTCCTCTCCCCTGCTTATTATCTAGTTCAAACTTTTCCTTCCTTAGCCTTAAGTGATTGCGCTTTCTCCTACCACCTGAGACCAAGCAATTCCCTCTCTTCATTTATCTTACTACCTTGATGATATTAATAGACTATGATCCAGTCACCTCTACTCACTCTAAAAATTGAGTTCACTCTGCTTTTTGCTGCCCTCCTTTGTGTTCCCTCTCATTTTCTCAGAGCCTGCACAAGCAAGAGACTTTAACAGTAAAGTATTAAATATAAGCAGCTCTATGTGTAGGATCTTATTAAAAACAACTATCCTGTTGCTCTATAACAAGAATTATGATGTAAACCATGTGATGATTTTTTTTTTTTAACTTCTATGATGCATGTTAATCCATGAACACAATGTCCTACAGATCAGAAAAAACCCATTAAGGAATTTTAAAGGAAACTGGGGGGAGGGACACAACAGAAACCCACAAAAGGCAGAGGTATTACGACTCAGTTACTGAAGAGTACATGCACTCTTTTCTCACAAATACACTTGGCTGTTATTACGGCGCAACTATGCCTTCAGCCTACCCCTCTGCATCTTATTCCCAAGCTTCTGAGACTAAGCCCCACTAAGTATTAGTAAGAATTAACCGATCCATTGAGACTGTACAGCATAAGAAAAAGTTGAACAAAAAATGACCCTCATAACTGGGCAAGCCTGAGGTTGTGACAAATAGTTAAATGAATGTAGAAAAGAATATCCCTAAATAATCCCACATAAGGATTTAAAAACTTTTCTACTATGTATTTTGTCCCAGTAACTTTATACGCAACTAGAAAATTGTAAAACCACTGCAGAGATGTGGGCTTCCCCCCCCCAATAAGCTATGAGATGATGTTACAAATTTATTTTCCAGTCCGTACCACTCAGCTTTTCGTATGAATTACATCCCTGTGTTCAAATCAGTAGTTAACTGCAAAAAATCAGACTCCCACACACATACCTTCCTCTCCCTTTTCAGATGAGTAAAGTGTCATAAACATCTGGCATATCTTCTATATCAAACAGCTTCTTTTAAGCTTCTAAAGGTTGTAAACCAAAATCAGTCTACAGCGCTGAAATGATTCTTTAACATCAACTGAGGAATTTTTCCACCTATCTGGAGAAACTAACTGAACTACTGAAGTGAATGGAAAATTTATTTATGCATTATTTCATCCAATTAGGAACAATTAAACACACTGTCATGAAAAAAGTTATTTCTGCTTAAACGTACTTAAAAATACATGCCTGATTTCTAAAAACTTGCAGCTGACTTAATGGTAGTAAATGTTAACTTGTATATATTTGACATACTTTATCTCTAAAAAAAAAGTCAGTCTGAAACTTTACAAGAAGTTAGTGTTTAGTAAGCTGTATTGGAACTACAGGAATTTCAAAGCAAATTGTTTTCAAGCAAAACCAACCATCCAGCTCCACGGCAAACAAAACCCAGAGATTTTTCAAATAGTATAGAGGTTATGATGGTAGGTTATACAATTATGTTTGTTTAATCTATCCGGCTATATATCTCAGAAACAGCACCCTTTCAGACAAGAGAAATACATATTCTTTAGTTAAATTAGCCTATGTGCAGCATTCCAGCCAAGTAATTCAAGGTTAGTAAGTCAAGATTTGTAAATTGAAGTAAGTTACTTGTGTTTACCTACTGTTTATTCTTCACATAGATATTTTATGTTACTATGCTTATGCTTTAATGTGCTTTAAGCTACTTAAGACAACCATAATAGTTTGGGGTTTTTTGTTTTTGTAATTAGCAAGAATTCTATGCTTGGAACTCCTTCAATTTGTAGTCACATAACAATTAACTGCAATAAATTTTAAGTAAAAAAATAAAAATGGAATAACACGAGACTGCTGTCAAAATCACCTTGCCTGGGCCATAAAAAAATTGTTAAATTTAACAATATGAAATTATTGGATTTATTATTAAAGTGTAGCTTTATAGTACTCACTTTTCTGATGTATTCATATTTGAAATTATTTTGATTAGTGACACATACACACATTAAGCTTCTCATGCCTATGATTCACTGGTGAATTATCTGGGACTGAGCCATCCCAAACTCAATATAATCCTCCTTCAACAAACCCCATGTAAGTTAGTTTACAAATAGACACTTGATCTTCTTATTCCTGAGTATATTCAGTGCTTACTCACTCAAGAATACTAAAACAATTTTACTGATGCCAATAAAGAAGTTTAGGTTTCTTCAGCTGAACTCATCTCTTTGCATCTGCTTCCATAAATATGCTAGCAAACATATTCAGTGTTCTGAAGAAAAAAAACAAATCTAAGCATACACACTTTATTTGCAAATGTTTCATACTCCATATTGATCCTTGAAGAGGTGACTTTGTACTTTATTGTGGCAGATTTATTTTTTTTTAGATAATTGAGTTCAAGACTACTTAAGATTTACTCTGCAACCTGAATTTTTGAGAGCTGTAGTCAAGCAAAGTGTCAAATACTTATCCATGTCCTCACTTGCATTCTCGGGCTACTGTAAGTTTCTCTAACTGCTGAAGGTAACAAAAAGCTGAAAACAAATAGGGACTGCTTCTGCCCAGATTCCCTTTACTCCAATAGTATCATTCTACCAATGAGAGAGAGGGGAGAGAACTGCAACAGGAATGTTTCTGTCCAAATCCACCTCTGCATAGTCACTTCCTAAAATTGTATTTTCTACAGCTAGAAACTTAGCAGTTGGCTATAGCATTTCCATGTGCATGCCAGAGGCTAACGATTCCATGCCTGTTGCAAAATATATTTGATCAAATAGTTGTTTCAAGCAAAACAAAACTTTGGGGTTTTTTATATTTAGAACATTAGTAAAAAATCAGTACTGTTGAAAATGTACCTAAGTTGGCAAAACCATGAGGTGAAAAAGTCCAAAGTTGATGGAGCTTTTTTGGAATGGAGGGAGGAAGAAGAGAGTGCTCTGTTTCGATAGCCACTGCTAGTGAAAGCAGTTAAATAGAAAGAAATGTGCAACATAATCCCAAATGTAAAACACGATTTATCATGATGTAATTAAAAGGAACTGTAACAATAACAGACATAATAGCAATTATTTAGAAACAAGAAACTGAGAAATTACATTTATTAAAATGAATGAGATTCAATCTCAGACTAAACAGCAAAAACTGATGAAATTCCACCCAGCACTGAGGTGCAAAACATGAAATTAGAAGACCCTCAGCTAAAGCAACAGGAGAGCAGGTTACCAAAAGTACCATGCACTAGAGGGCAGCCTAGACCTTCCACTGGCTGGCTGGGCCACAACCACCACAAGCTGCCGTTCCACTCGCAATACAACCATGTAACAGAACCCTCCACATTTTTAAACAACCCATATAACCACCACACCTGAAAGCATTTTCAAGAGCTGGAGTGCAACTCTTATTAAAATGACACTTCTCACTACATCAATAATTTCTAATGACTTTTTTTTTTTTTTGCATAAGAGTCCAATCTGCATAACTACCGTTTTGCACAGATTCTGTAGTTTTCCCTTCAACAAAGAAGTCTCAAAATACTTTCCTAAGGACACTGTTAATTACTGTCCATTATGAAGGGAAAGGGGGAAAATTAAGCACAGAGTCGTGATGAAACACATCAAATTCAGGAACAAAATTAGACACGTGCTCCAATCTAAGTAAATATTACATAAACTTTGTTAATGAACTAGAATAAACAATTTACCCATTTGTTAGTGTGTAAGAAAAATCAGCAGTTTCAGGCCAACTGATGAGTAAAGCCAAACAGCAAAGAAAGCTCATACGCAGACAGGTAAATAGAACTATTTTCATAGATTTATTTGAAAAATACTTACAAAAGCAAGTATGTTTGACACTAAAATAGTTAAACTTATTCTGTGTTTACATTGGTATAATTAAGCGTGCAGCATTAACAGTCTTTTCTGTTTGAAGCATTGTTAGTTTGCCTTAAGGAAGTGGGGAAAATTCTGGTTTACAGATGAACAATGTCTCCCTGCCACTTCCTCAGCAGCAACTACAGCTGTGATCTCCGCCTGAGATCTCAGCACACTGAAAACTGGGTTTGCTCTACCAACTGCCAGCCTGCCAAGCACAGATTTACTGGAACCTGGAAGGTGGGTCAGTTTTTACCCCTAGTAAGGAACAGGAGAGAGAAAGCAGAGGTTTGGTTTTTTTATGTGAAGAATTAACCAAAGCTACATTTCATGAAAAAAGAGTCCTTAAAAATGTACTTTTGTTAGTGGCCGTCTTCCTTCAAAACATGCACATACTTCTGAACTTACCCGTAAACCAATGCCCCTGAAGCTTACCATTTCTATAGCACTTTTTTGCTAGGAGAGGCCAGGACTAGAATACCTAAGATTCCCCATCCAGACAGCAGTTCAGTAGTGTCAGAAATGAAATACAGTGCAATTAGTTTCCACATACTGTATAGCTACATTTTAAAACAAAACTGGCACAGATACTGATTGGAAGAGTTTGCTGTATCCATGTAATCCATACTCTGGCAACAGCTATAGTCTGTTCACAGAGCAGTTTATTAGGGCACATGGTGTGGATGGGATCTCACCAGCCATTATTTTGCATGGTGCCAGTAGCTGCGGCTGCTCGAGCCAGCGTATTTCTGTGTGCCTCTGAAGCAGAAGAGAAAGTCCCATCCATCACATGCATTGGCAGCATTCGCCTTCTGCCAGGCTGAGGGGTGTAGCTGTTCTGCCGCCAGTCTTCTTCTGGGGGCATGTCAACTCTCCTTGGACCCGGGGTTTTAACGCAAGAAGGGGGCACAGGACAACCTTGAGATGCACCGGGATCCCAAGGCGGCTCATGTGGTATTCTTAAAGTGCTATAGTCTGTGCTGGCTGGTAGCTTGCAACCGATGGCATAAGATTCATGCGTTTGATGATGTAAACTCTTTCCTGGCTGGCCAGCATGTTTCCCCCAGAGTGTCATCCGTTTATCTGGTAACGTGGCTGTTTGCCTGGCAGGGTAGCTCATGTTCAGCCAACAGCCAGAGACACTTGATGCTCCACCTCCTAAATGCGGATTAACAAGAGGCTTTTGCCCCTGGGAAAGGGTGCCTTTGGGTGCACAAGGGAGACTCCCATAGCTCAGTGCCACACCTGGGTAGTCTTCACCTTGGAAAGCTTCACCCCTGTCAGGCACAACCAAAAGTTTCTGGATGATGTTCTTCTGATCTCCTGGGGAAGATAAAAAAAAAAAAAAAAAAAAAGGTTTGCTTAGTTTTATATTTTTTGTTTCATCCTCTCAGAACTTTCAGCTGTGGCCAGCAAGTGACAGAAGAAAACCAAAATCACTAGTACATCCAGTTACTGGTTGACATGCAATTCTGAATAGAAGGTAGCTGTACCCTTTCTAGCATTCACTTTCCTCACTGCATTCATCTTTATCCCACCACAGCCACTGCCACAGGCTTCTGATTTCTTTACTAGCTCCTTGTGACATCAAGGAGTCGTCCAAAGTATTTCAAGATAGAGATGGTAGATCAAACTGGTTTTGATGGCTGTCTCAGAGAAAATAATTCTCATGCAGGAATTAGTTATTTCTATTGGCACAGTTACATTTGTGTGAGTGGCTTGTGTAAGTACTCTCATACATGACAAGGTGGTGGGTCTTACTGCCACTTTTACACTAAAGAAAATACCTCACAAAAATGTGAATATGATTTTATATAAAAGTCATCATGATGTTCCCATAAAGATTATTCCCTTTTTTTTTATTTCTACTTAGCACAGAATCACAGCACAACTCAAAAGGGCAGAGAAGAAGAAAAAGAATGTGACTTGTCCTTCCAGAGGAGGAATTCTGGCAGGAATTCTGGAGGAATTCAGGCAGGTGGTGAAACATCATTATGAAAGGCAAGATCTGAAGAGTTGTATTTCAGCAATATTTCTGATTAAAAGTCCTGTGATTACCTGACGGTTTACGTGCCTTGCCCACCATGCTGGGCATCAGTACATCACGGGGTAGGTGCTGCACGTGGTTTGGATTGTGCTGGGGATCAAAGGGAAACACAGGAGGATCATGGGGGAAAGGAAGGGAAGTGGAGCTGGAAGAACGGTGGCTGGTGTCCACTGGCATTTTCCTTGTACTGGGTGATTCCTTTTGTAAAATGAGAAAGGAGAAGAAAAGAACATAAAATGATGAGTAAACACAGAGTTGGGTTGAAACAAGCAAAGATGGTGTTGATCGAAGGAAAGGGATGAGTCACTGGACCAGAAACATGCATCTGTACGTGAAAAGAAATACAAATAAGAACTGCATCAATCCAGTAAGGTTCTTACTGCAGTGGTGGGCTATTTAGGAGAATCATTTCACTGGGAATATACCAAGGAGAAAAAGCCAAACCAAATACAAACCACTCATGGAGGTTTGGTTCACAAACTGTGTGTGTGTCTTGGACAGCCAGAGGTTTTTAACTGCTTTTGCCAGCACCCCCAGGTATGTGTTCAAGCCCTCGACTAAAGCATGCTGAGGAGCAAACGTTCCGAAGTTGACATATTCCTAGCTTACGGTACACAGCAGAAAGATGGAATCAGACCAACCAGTCTAAATAACTGATTTTGCAACTGAGACTCTTCTACACTTACTGTGCAGTTGGTTTGAAATCAAAACTTAAGCACAGTTCACAAAAAAATTCAATCCAAGCTAAATCTTCACATTTCATCTGGCTATGCTGCTAAACACCAACAGCAATCTGTTACTGTTTTCTTCACTGGCAATTTTAACTTGCTACTTAACAGAGAGAAAAGAAAAAAAAAAAATCTATCTCCCTGGTTTTAGTTAATTCCTGTAACTGACTGCATATTACATACGAAGTCTTGAACTGTCCCCCCTTTCGTTTGCTTTTACTTTCTAAAAATGCTGTTTGCTGAACATACCCACAAGAGAGCAGAAACTTTCACATGGCTAGTGGTGTCTTTTTAAAATTATAGATGTATTACAAGTTTTCTTGAAAATACTGTTATTTAGCTGAAAAAAAGTTTATACTGGATGTCTTTGCATACTGGCAAGTAATATTAGCTCACATGCTTACCAGCTGCAGCAGGTACTACTCTGCCATGACTCCTGAAGTAGATGGCTTTGTTACTTAAATAAAAGCTCATTCTTCTTCCAAAAAATTCACAAAGAGAAGCTTTCATCTTCTGAATAATAATGGCTTATTATTCAGTTGTCTGCTGTCTTGTTTGTTACCTTCTAAATGCAGACAGAGAAAACAGAAACCCAACACAGATGATGGCTCTTTGGAAAGTTGATCATCATTCTACTTACAAAACTGTGAGAAGAGACCAAGGTCTCTTCTCTGTTTGAGATGACTGTCCCACTGAGACTGCGAGCAATGCGACGGAAATTCTCTGCACTGTACATTTCCTCCTCTTCTGGTTCCCTGCTATGTTCTCGGGTATATGTGACCTGCAGACAATATCACACATTTCAGAAAAGGCTCTCCATAATGTCAATTTTGTATAATAATTATAGGGAAGAGATCAATATAAATCTAACAGACTATACTTCAATGAAACACCAGGACCTCCCTTTTCTTGAAATCCTTCATTCAGGTACTACCTTGAAAACTTAAAGCAAATGGGTCTGTTTGATTCTGGTGATTAAAAATATTATTCCTTATAGTCTCTTTCTTTAGTAAATACACACTGATTGATTTGTCAAGTGAGATTCATTCATTTCATAAATATCTAAAGTCAGAACAAAAACTGGATCCAATCTACCTAAGGGACTGCTGCTACAGGCATTACTGCCCCTGTAATGGCTGCCCCTGACAGCCATCCTATGACAGAATCATAGAATCAACTAGGTTGGAAAAGACCTTTAAGATCATCAAGTCCAACCATTGCCCCAGGACTGCCAAGTCCACCACTAAACCGTGTCACTGAGGGCCTTATCTACACAGTTGCTGAACACTTCCAGGGACACCCTCTCTGTGAAGATGTTTTTCCTACTATCCAATCTAAACCTCCCCTGGCGCAGCTGAAGGCCATTACCTCTTGTCCTATTGCTTGTTACTTGGGAGAAGAGACCGATCCCCACCTCACCACAACCTCCTTTCAGGTAGTTGTAAAGAGCGATAAATACTACAGTCCTCTCATAACCAAAAAAAGAAATAAAAAAAAAATCTAGGATTATCTGATGAGTGCTGGAGGCTTGTTAATCTTATGTGAGCAAGGGAAATGTTTATTCCTTCTTTTCCTCTCTTCGATAAAAGCAAGACTATTTAAGCTCCCTTTAATGAGTATGGAAGTACTATAGGAAATGTAATTTCCCCTTGAAAATATTTGTATGTTTTCATCAAACACTGATGTGTTAACTGCCAGTTATTTAAAGTTTCTCAAAGTTTTCAGGGATTTGTTCCTCAAAGTCAGAACCTGGGTAATGTGACTGCATGCAAGCTGCATGTAGCATGAGTCACTCATTTTTACCTAATTAATCCTAAGCTACACTGCACTTAAAATTCTCTCTAACATTAGTATCAATGACCCCGGTACCCTTTTCGTAATATATTCCAGTTTTTCCATTGTAAATTTTTTCACTTGCACAGGACAAGCCCTTGCCCCTCTAGCACATTCTAAGTAACAACATATCACCTTGGAAACAGAAGAGACAGCGGATCCAGACAGACTGCGCTCGATCTCTGCTGTTGGGGTTTTCGAGAAACCCATGCCAGCTGTAGCATGCAGCTTCCTCACATTCAGGTTCGCAGAGACTGGGAAGGAAAATGCTGTGGTTAAATTCAACACTTGACTGCATGTTACGGTGCATTTCTGACAGTCTTAGGTCTGACTCCAGCAAATACAGACTATACACACAGAACGAGAAGCAGAGATCCTCTGAACAGTAATACATAAGCTAACTCCCAACATTTCAAGGGCAGATAGTCTATCAGGAAACTTACATCTGCTTTACTTGCCCTTTTGCAGGCTTCTGGGGAGAGTTAATTGACCTGTTTAAGATTTAAATGATTTAACTGCATATCAGCACTTGTTTGATACAGAGATGAAATAGTTTAGAGGGCCTAAAGGGACAGAAAATCAGCTACTGGGAGTAAGTTTTCTAAAGTTACTTGGGATAAACAAGACTCATCAGCTTTAAGTTCCCCACACATTCGCCTGCTGGTTCCCACTCATGCTACAGTTTGTCAGCCATTTGCTGTGCTGCTTAAACAGTTAAAATTGATATTTTTAACTAGGATTGCTACAGTTCCTTCACTTCAGTGAGATCCCAACTACATTTCATAATCCTAAAATTTCTCATAGAATAGACTGGCAGATTAATGGCCTAATTAATTCCCTCACAGGGAATCTTTCTATAAAGGAAGAAAGCAGATGTGCAGGTAACAACACATTTTCTGCATTGAGGTGGTGCATTTGGAGGATCAGGACTTTGCTTTAATCTCTGTTGTAAAGCTCCAGTAATGAAACGGAGGCATTTTCACCATTATTCTGAATGCAAAGATCTAACAAAACCAGTTAATATGGGGCCAAAAGCTGAAACAGTATTTGCAAATGAATACATAATCGAAGCTAGAAGTGAGAAAGCGCTGTCTAGACCCACTCAGGTGATTTTTATCCAGTTCAGCACAGTAGATGCACTAGTTCACTTTTTGCTTTATAGAGAATTTGCAGAACTTAGAAAGAAACATCTGAAAGTGACAGCAAACTAGAAGTAAAGATCTCAAACACAAACTTCACTTTAGAAGAGTACCAGTATCTCGTATCCCTCATATATGTAGTGAGAAAATAGGCAAGAAAAGTGTCAGTATAAGAAACAGGACATATAATAACAGAAGTCTGAAGCTTCAGATAACACTAAAGCAATTGGGCTTTATCCTGTTAAGATTTCCAGAAAGAGCTTCCAAAATCAGTAAGTTAAGTAGGAACACATAAGACCTGATTCGAGCCCATGCAAGAATGCATTTGCAAGGTTGCGAGGTCAGATCTTGCCTAATTCTGAAAGAAAACTAAAGGACAACAAATGGGAAATGGCCACCTTCAGATGTGGCAACTGGTCTGCCAGTGGACTGCAAGACAAGAGACTTTCAAAGAAAACTCGAGCTGTTGAATAAAAACCTGTTCAAGAGTTTACTGCAGTCATTTGCTCTAGTCACAGCCAGGCTTGGTATTGTCAGGAATGATGGAGGATCCACTTCCATGGGTGCAAAGCAGGGGAAAACCTATCTTGGGTATGTATTGCAATATAGTTCACACACACATACATACGTGTATGTATATCTCTCTTTCATTTTGGTACCCATGAAGTTTCAGGCTGCTTTGTATTTAAAGCAGAAGATTTGTAGCTCTAAAGCTATGACATGGATTATAAAGAAATTTGGTTCACATGTGCTAAGCAGAGAATCAAGGTTGCCCTATCTCAGGCAGGAGATTAGATCAGCTTAAGTGGAACTGGACTGCTATCATCAGACTCTAACTGAATGCCTCCAGCAACAGTTGGGTATTCTCACCAACAGTAACAGAATCTGTTCATTTTCTTTCGGCACCAACTAATCCACGATGTCGCAAGGAACTTTGTGCAGATCCTGTACCCCCAGTGCTGCTTTCACAAGTCATTTTCCAGAACTTAAAGCAGGTAGCTCTTAGCAAAACATAAGCTCAACTCTCATAGATCTGGAAACACTTTTAAAAGTTACTCCCCTCAATCAGGTACAGATTAAGTTCTCAAATACAATACAATCAGTTCAAATTCACAAATGTGGGGAACATTAACTTCAGACACAGAAATCATTTAATAAATTCCAGAGGTGATGTAGGACTTTAAAACAGCAAAGTTCATCAGCTTGACCTAAGCAGCTAGTTCCCTGCTTGAAAACAGGATCAATTATTTCTATGTCACTCTTGACAGATGTTGCTCTCCATTTGCCAAGATCAACAGCTACGCTGCAGCCTCTGCAGGCACTGCTATCACACTGCTTCTCTACCTGTATCATTAGAATGTTTTCAGAATCCACAACCTGAACCTTTCTGCATCTGTGCACAAATTCATACCCATTTAACTATATTGACTGGAAAACATATCTTCACCTATATTGGGAGTAGATAGGCAGGTCAACCAAGAAAAACAGCTGCATCATTCTTACCTGATTGGTCAAATGGATACCTAGCACTGTCCTGTCTTCCCAAGAAAGGCCTAGTGGCCTGAGATGCCTGCAGACTAGTCTGATAGAGGGATTCCAGTTCTGAGAGCTCCTGTTCTGTGTCTTGATTCCACTGTGGATGCAGATGTACTGGGATCCTGCTCAAGTCATCTCCAACTGCCCTCTGATCAGAAAGAGGTGGACTCCTCCCAGGTACAGGAAGCCATTCAGTATTCTTATTAGCCTTCTGAGAACTGTAATACCTAGTAACATTATTCACCCAACGGTCCACAGGCATAGAGGCAACCATGCTACTAGTAGCTCCATCATCCACCTGCTTCATTCCTCCATCATGACAGTGCCTTTCCAGGTAGGGTGCAGGGTCTGCTATATTCTGTCCACCTCTTCTACATAGCTCTTCACTGTGAGAACAAATACTCTTAGAAGCAACATGCTGGGCACTAAAACCCTCCAAAGAAACTACCACATCCCTAATATCCACAGTTGAGTGTAATTTTTCAGAAGACTGGTTTTTGTTTTCTTGGTTTTGATGGATTAGCTGTCTGTGACCAGAGGATGAAGGGCTGATGAAAGATTTTTGTGGTAACTTTGGAGACTTCTCATCCTGACACACTGCAGCAATCCAGCCTTTTTCATGAGTACCTTTTCTCTGGGAGACTGCATGCATTTTCTGAAACTGCTCTGCCAAGGAGCGAACATGTCCCTTTGTACTAAAAGCCTCAGATTTACAACCTTCTCCTGTGCCATATTCATCCTGTGAGGGTAATAAAATCTCATGGCTGTTTGCTCTGGAGTACTTATTTGTTTTCTGCAAAGGATCCAAGGAGCACTGCTGTGTAGGGGATGAAATTGCAGGGGTCACTGCATAGTAGGCCCCTGAATGATCAATGCTGGGCTGCACTGGAGAGCTTGCAAGTTTGGAACAGGGGCTGTGCTGGCTGTCCTTTTCAGGAGATGCTGGTTGTGGTGGATGTGGACAGGGAAACAGTGTAGGCAAAGACCCAGAGTTTACTGTGTTAGCCTTGGATTTGTACTGAGGTGTGAGAATAGGCATTACGTTATGAACCTCTTCTAACTTGCTGCTTCTGCAGCATTCCCTATAGTCTTTTGGCCCTGTGGCTGTGGTGTCAGCAAATTCCACACTATGGTGGGCATCATTCTCAGTTCTTGCAGACCTCTCTGACAACCCTTGCCTATAGGGAAAAGAGGGAACTTGGTCATGAAAATCAGCAGAAGCAGACTGGAAGTTTGGAGAGATCCTGTTGGATGGATTGCTTTCACAAAGGGGCAAGGAGGAAGACTCTGGATATAATGATGAGTGCAATTCATGGCAGGAAGCAGGTGGGTGGAAGAAAGAACTGGACCCAAATTCCACTTCTTTGTTGGGTTCCAGTGGTACCTCCTGGCTCAGCAGTACTTGGAGTGGGCCAGTCTGTTCACTAAAACACACAGAAGGGTAAATGATTAGCAGTAGTCATTGCTTACGTTTATTCCTAGGGTAAAGAATGTGTACTAGGTGACACTTGCCTCAACACACTTTGCTAACTGTATTCTGATGAAGACTTTGCATTAATTTAGTAGATACATACATGTTAGGCCCTGGCTTCTAACCCTGATTTTCCTACTATAACTGATCTACTAATCCATTTCATATTATTAAGAGTATTTTGCTCCAGTTAGGCTCTATGTATTGTACAGCACCCTAGGCACTTTAACCAGCAGTCTGAGCATGTGGGTAGGTATAACTGTAAGAATAGTAAAAATAACATTTATATAAAATAAAACAAATGTTTTCAACATTCACATCTTAGATATTTTTAAAAATACACTGGACACGTTCATGATCTGAACATGAACAGACTATTTCCGTAAGGTCCTCTCTCTCTCTCCAGGTAACTTCATGAAGAATGATATGACAAATGGAAGGAACAGGTTGAAATTTATTTCATACCATCTTTGAGGTATTTATCCAAAACATAAAATAAAGTGCAAGCTAAATATGTAACTATTATTTTGTAAGAATTTGTATTCTAAGTCTACTTATAAAAAACAATTTGTATTCTTTTATGTACCAGTGCAAAACAACTATATTCTTGGGTCAACCATGGCCTTGGCGTTCTTCTGCATTTAGTTAGCATTTTAATTTGCAGACAGACAAAACGGTAGCAAGTCCATGTGCTGATGAGAAATGACAGGCTACAAACATCTCCAACAGAGAACTTCAGAAAAATGTAACATCACTGCCTTGTTTCCTCCTTGAGATGCACAGAATGAAATTATCATAGAATCATAGAATCATAGAATCATAGAATCGTAAGGGTTGGAAAGGACCTTAAGATCATCTAGTTCCAACCCCCCTGCCATGGGCAGGGACACCTTGCCCTAAACCATGTGGCTCAAGGCTCTGTCCAACCTGGCCTTGAACACTGCCAGGGATGAAGCATCCACAACCTCCCTGGGCAACCCATTCCAGTGCTTCACCACCCTCACTGTAAAGAACTTCTTCCTTATATCTAATCTAAACTTCCTCTGTTTAAGTTTGAACCCATTACCCCTTGTCCTACCACTACAGTCCCTAAGGAAGAGTCCCTCCCCAGCATCCTTATAGACCCCCTTCAGATACTGGAAGGCTGCTATGAGGTCACCACGCAGCCTTCTCTTCTCCAGGCTGAACAGCCCCAACTTCCTCAGCCTGTCTTCATATGGGAGGTGCTCCAGCCCTCTTATCATCCTCGTGGCCCTCCTCTGGACTCGCTCCAACAGCTCCATGTCCTTTTTATGTTGAGGACACCAGAACTGTACGCAGTACTCCAAGTGGGGTCTCACAAGAGCAGAGTGGAGGGGCAGGATCACCTCCTTCGACCTGCTGGTCACGCTTCTTTTGATGCAGCCCAGGATACGGTTGGCTTTCTGGGCTGCAAGTGCACACTGCCGGCTCATGTTAAGCTTTTCGTCAACCAACACCCCCAAGTCCTTTTCTGCAGGGCTGCTCTGAATCTCTTCTCTGCCCAGCCTGTAGCAGTGCCTGGGGTTGCCCCGACCCAGGTGTAGGACCTTGCACTTGGCTTGGTTAAACTTCATAAGGTTGGCATCGGCCCACCTCACAAGCGTGTCAAGGTCCCTCTGGATGGCATCCCTTCCCTCCAGCGTATCATAAGAAGACCTGGTTGATACATGTAGCAGAATGACCTTTCCTGTAAGCAATATCTACAATGTTATTTATATCAAAGCAAGAGTATAGAACTCTCACTATGAACAGATTCCTTTTATTGCCTGCAATATTAACATTTGGTTGGATACAACTTTTTGCAAAAGTAATGTTCTTTTCACATAGCAGCAGTGAGCAAGTTCAGCATTAACAAAATGAGGAGAAAGTTCCTTTCTTTCATTTTCTTAGAATCTGCCAAAATGCATATCTGGGGCTCTGCATTTCTCCTGTAAAAGAGGATATAATGGACCTCTGACTGACAAAAAGATCAGCCCTCATTACATATAATTCAGCTACTGCAGGAAAAGAAAAGAACATTATGAACTATAGCCTAGTAGGTGTGCAAATTAACTGTGTTTTGCTATATAGCTGTATGTGGCATTCTAAAAAAGGGAAAAGAAAAGGGATTCTCATCTGAAATATCATCTAAGTTTCTAATAATACAACATGTTAAGAAAGGGTAGAGGGAAGAAAAGTAACAGTTCAAGAAACAGCCTAGAAATTGGATAGGGATGATCTAGTGCTAGGAGGGAATGGCATGGGAAGAAAGCAGGATTAAGCTGCATGTTAAAGAGGGCAGGAAGAAAGGATCAGTTATAGCAGAAAGTTAATTATGCTATAGTTAAAGTCAATATGGAAGAAAGAATCATGAAGAGACACTGAAGAGGCTGCTAAGCCAGGATACAGGATGCTGGGAAGCACAGAGAGAAAATGAAGAATGATACGGCATCAGGGAGAGCAGTCAAGGTGACAGGATCAGGATCTGGATCCAAGAGTTGTACCAGTGCACCACTAGAGAAGAAGACTAGAAAGAAAAGATCGGTGTACTTGTCATTTCAAACTACGGAGCACTAAACCACACTGGTTGCAGATCCCAACATAAAAGCAATTATAGCAAGATTTTTACTGTAGCACACTCTTTATTGAGTCCTGAAACTGCTCCTAATTATAAACAGTTGCGTATTTCATCCTAACACACAACCCCTTTTTGGCCAGGTTATTGTCTATTGCATTCTTTCGCTTGGTGCATAAAACATCAATGCTGCCAGGCACCAACTGCTACAGTTCTGTCACAGATCACATTTTGAACACATGCACATTGAACTACTCCATAAAGACTGTAGGGAAAAAAAAAGGGGGGGGGGGGGGGAATAGCTGACCATCTTATAATAGGATTTAACCTAAAGAAGAAAGAAATAGGGAGTAACACTAGGATTTGGACTATCCAGGGTAATACATATGTAGTTTGCTGTTTCTTTCCAGGCTGCGCTGCTCATAGATGCAGCTCAGATCTGGGTCTAGGTGATATACTTGGACTACCTTGTAGACTGGGCCATGGTGCCGCCCTGTGGTGGGTGGCAGCTTGGCGGCGGCAGCGGCTGCGATGGCTGTTGGTGCTGCATGCGATCCTGGAGGCTCCGGGCTTTTCGGATACTGATTTGCAGCTTCTTATCGACTAGGGCTCTGCTGTGAGTGCTAGCGCTGGCATCATGCATGGCAAGTCTTAGTTTAGCTAAAATGCAAAAGAAAACATAGCAGAAAACAAACAGAAAAAAGGAATAAAATTGAAAAAGAAAAAGAAAAACAAAAAGAAAAAAGATGCAGCAAGAACATAAAACATGGACCATGCAAATACTGCCACAAGTGTTCACAAGGATGCTATCGTTTCCATTAATGCACATTCAGCTTAGCCAGGTGTCCAAACACGTTAATTGAAACTAAACCAAAATAAAGTAAAAAAAAAAAAAATAATAAAAAATTCATGTTTTAGCCCAACTTCTCAACCCCTTCACACAGGCTCTTTCCAACCTTACCGGATTGATGCTTCATTCTGTCATCTACCCTTCTCTTATATTCTCCACACGTGGGACTCCTTTTATTAGCAGGAATACCCAGCTGGGATTTGAAATTCAGCATATACCTTGCTGGAATGGAAGCTAATAGAGCTATCACAACAGCTGTATGCTGTGCCCCTTACTCTGCAGTCCATAAAAGCCGATTTCTAAATGCAGATGCACAGTAGCTACCCACTCTGTCTGCAGCCATTCTATACAGACAGAGGGGAGCACGGGGTGAGACAGCCAGCCAGTCATAATGGAAAAAGACTGAAAATAAAATGAAATCATATAGCACACATTCTCAAAGGTCACAATGCATTTAAGCACTCAATGTCCTAATGCTTTTTTCTTCATGAAAGTCAGATACTGCATAGCTCATTTCTGTTAATCCACAGGACTCATGAGTGGGCTACCATTTTCTTCCTATGCTACACCCTCCAGGAGAAACAGAGAAGCTTAATGCCCTTTGTCAATTGGCCTGAGGATGGGAAAAATTGTTAACTGAGGACCAAGTGGCAGGGGGAGCTCCCTAGTAGGTGCTTGCTGAAACGCACCATTTAGTACCAAAAGAGGCACATCAGCACCCCAGTGCTGCTACTGCCATAGCGCTAGAGAGAACAACAAAACCAGATGCAAACATGAGAAAAACAGAGATGAAGAGGAATAGGACTAAAATCCCCAAAAGGGAATGCTTTCAAAAAGGAAAGATTGTGTCTCCCTGCACATTCCTAAAGACCACCTGGATTCCCGTATTACTACCTGACCATTTAACATGATTCAATGTTTCAGACTTTTTTATATATTAGTAAACTGTCAAAAGCACAATAGCTCAGGTGGTTAGAGTTACTTACATATAGCTTCGTTACAGAGAGCCAAAGCTGCAGCACAATCCCCCTTCTGCTCCTGATTCAGCGACTCTTCAAAGATTGAGTCTGCCTCCTGCATCGACTTCTCAAAGCCATCATTCCTCCCTGCAATGGGCAGCACCCTTCATTTTGGTTTCATTCATTGCAGACCCCTCACTTACCCTCATCCCATTCGTGACTGCCACATTCTTCCACAAGTGGAGTCTTGCAGCGGCTGCACATATCCCAGATCACACCACCTAACTTTCCCTAAGCAGGAAGTACAACTGGAGCACGCTGATATGCTTGACAGCTACACAGTAAAACAACGTGAACCACTTTTTCTCCCTTAAATTTTGTTTACTTGAGTTGTAACGATTTATTATTTTCAACAGCCTAAATCAGTACAAAAGATGGTACAGACGTATCAGAGTCAGTTCTGATGACTTCTGTCAAGTAGGAATTAATTTAGAATTAATTCTAAATTTAGAATTAAATCTAAACCAAAATATATCAGTAAACGAAATCTAGCAGGTCAGGGCTTTCCTTGTATGTTAAGTCTCCTGCCAAAAATCATCTGTCTCTTCTTCAGATATCAAATTACTTCCATACAAAAAGGAAACAAACTGAAACAACTGAGACATCTGGGAAACAAAACTCAGACTTGAGGGCGAGTTTAAATGTCCGCAGAAAATAATTCTACAAACATAAGTTCAATGCACAATACACTCAACTGCTGAGACAGACATATGGAATATGAAAACCCAATGATCTTGCAGCTTTAGAAGGAAAAACACAGGTGGAAGAAGCCGAGAAGAGACAGTTGTCAAGAATTCTTTATGCAACGATTTAGAAAACAGTGTTGGACAGAAGGATAAATTATCCTCGGACACAAAAGAAACAGTGTCCTGGCATCAGAACATCCAATTCTGAGAGGAGGAAACACCCAAACAATCTGGTGTAACCTATAAGGCATTATGCAAGTTATGCACTAAAATGTATACATTCAAATGAGGTAGGAGAAAACAGAAAATTTTTGCTTAGTTTAGGGGTGGGGGTGTGTTTGTGTTTGGGGTTTTTTGGGGGTTTATTTATTTGGTGGGGGGCTTTTGTGGGGGTTTTTTTTGTTTGGTTTTTTTTTATGTGTGTGTGTGTTGGGTTTTTTTAATGACATGTCTCTGTCACTGTGGTAGAGAACATGAGTATCATTATCAGCCAACAATAAACTGTTTTCTCAACTTGCCGAACACATGCTATCGCCTGGCCTGCTCCCCAACACCCTAATGCACAGGTGCAAATGCAAACTTTCTTATACCATAAACCACAAAGAACTCGCATGAAGGGCAAGTACTGCAGAGAGAAGTGAGAGTTGTTAGAGCAGTGAGTTAATCAAGCAGCACATTCAGTTTCAAAATCAAGGCTACTGAGGCTTGTAATCAAAGCCAGCATATTAAAGTTAGCTTTCTTAGCATGAATTTAGCAGTTTACTTGGGGGGAAAATGAGTCACAAGTGTTCCGGAGTAACGCGCACAAGCAAGCCTTCCAGGCAGTCAAGCAGTCTGCTAATGTTAAGCTATTATTACATCTCTGACTGGGGTGGGGAAAGACTTACAAGGAATAAACAAAAACTTTCCCAGATCTCAAGTCGATGCCTGTGAACTCCTCAAACAGCCTACTGAAGTCTTTTTTGATTAAACATTAGCCTAGTTTACTTTCTTTTTAACAAGGAAAATCTAAGCAATTTTTGCTTCTACCAACTAATAAAACAAGAGATCACAGAGGGGTAATATCTTGGACAACATGCTATTTTCTTTCAGGCAGAAGCAGAGAAGACAACATCTTCACACTCAATAACAGAGGTTAACTTTTCAATTTTTACATCATTAGCATTCATGTTACAAAAGTAGTCGTAAAAAAAGATATCCATCTACTTTGGTACATCAGAATTTTCCACCTGGTTACTGGCAGGTCACAGCAGGACTGTAAACGACAACTAAGTGGCTCACTGATGGTCAGCAAAAATTCTGAGAACATTCCCACGGTTAGACACCCTCATAGAGATTGTATTTTTCAGTGGTCATTGGCACAGTAACACCCTGGCTGCTGAGCAGTTGGCATGGCTGTAGGCTACAGAGCACTGGCTGTACCGTGCCGAGCTGGCATTGCTGTGGGGTGCCCCTCTCCTTCCTCTCTCTCCTGTAGCAGCAAACCAGCATCTCAACTCTTACTTACAACAGGTCTAAGCAAGCAGTATGGGATGCCTGGAGGCTTGGTAACGCAGGAGGCCACAGTGGGTTTGCCCCAGTCATGCATGCATTTGTGGAAGTAGTTCGTTCACTACACTTTGCTTGGCTCTGCTGACCTACTAGCAACCCCCCCTCCTCAGTTAAATGCTCTACCAGGCTTCACTCTTGACTGGGTCGATGCACTTCATCCCCCTTCTCTCTGACTCCCCTTACTGGCTGATGGAGATTTAAGGCTAAAACAAAGGTGCTACATGTGAATCCTGTCACAAAGTTTCCTCTGCTGCAGCTCTATCCTTCCAGTTAAAACTTCTGCTGCAATCCCCTGCCAGAAACATGAGGAGTCATGGAAAAGACAATCAAACTTAGTATTTCGCTTCCCCCCCCCCCATTTCTTTTTCCTTAGAAAACATATGTAATCTGAACCCAGCTCAGACTTTCAATTAGATCCAGTTTAAGCCTGCCATGGTACTTGTTCTCATGCCTGTGCTGTGGCTGCACAGCTGGGCAGGGAGAAAGAGCGGGAAGTACAAGAGCAGGAACAAGGAGAATTGCTTACGGCAGTGGTTTTACCAGAAACAAAACAACGGCCTAAGTGAACAAGCTATGCTGCATGTGGACCCAAGATGTCTGAAAGGTACCAACAGCCTTGCTCATTCCAAGATGTTGATTGAAGCCTTACAGCTAAATCTAAGTATCAATTCTAGTAATGGCGCATATCGCCATAACAATGGAAAGGTGCAACTATACTAAAACCACCTCTGCATCTTTGTCTCATTTAAGAAAGCATTTTGTCAAAATACCAAACAGTTTTTTTGCATCCTACAGGTTTGAAATTGATGGTCTTTCGCTAACTGAAGGTACAAAATTGTAATGGAGGGGGAGAGAAAAAGAGAGAGACTTACAACAGGAAACTAAGTTCAAAGGTTTAAAAAATTCCAGCACTACAGTCTTGCAAAATATACTGCATTCAAAAAGTTACCCTGATTCTGCAGTTCATCTAGATCCATGAACCTGCTGGGGCGGGGATTAAAGCCCATTGCTGCCTCCATTTCCTTTTCTCTTTTTCTGCGTAGTTCTTGTTCACGTGCTCTCCTTGCCACCTCCTCTTGCAATTCGTCCAGTTCACTCTTTAAGGGGCCAAACATCTCCCCACCTTCCCCCCCAAAAAAAAAAGAAAGAAAAACTTTTTTGATAGTAAAATCTCTTAAAGATACTCTTTAATAACGCTTAAAAGGCAAAGAAATATTAATGAAGAATACAATTAACTCTAGAAAATAACAGACTGATCAAGCAAAGACCACAGAATTTCAGATTGCAAATTTTACTTTGTTAAATTTTACTTTTAAAACCCTGCCTAAGCCATTTGGTTTCCAACTGCCTTCTCTGTGTCAGTGACTGGCAGAAACATTGTGGTATTGCTTCAAGGTCCCCTGCAGCACAGCCCATCCCTGGATTCCCTGATCCAAGAAACAGCTAATGGAACAGAGAGAATCACTGTAAGAGATAACCCTAAACTGATGCTGAAATCTTCAACTTTCTTACTGTGCTTATAATTTGTAAATAATGCTATGTCAAATTAGCCAGATCATTAGCTTTACTAAGTAAAATGGATTCCAATTGAAAAGCTTTTCATCTAACTGCACAAGCAGATGAAAATGGGAAGAAAATAAAGCACATCAATATCGTAGTCAACAAGCAGAAATCAGTCATCATTCTCGCTTCAATTATGACCTGTATTCAGAAAGCATCTACTCTCTGCCCCCCTTTCCCTTCCCCAGACATTCTCTGGAATAAGGTACTTGCTCAGAACGATACATAATTGGAATGCATATCTGCAAGAAAAGCTCAGCCTCAGCCTGATATTGTAAATATCCATTCTCATTATGAGATTTTTCTTCAGGACTTGTCCATCCTCCTAAGTTGTTATGAGTTATGCTTGGGAAGGTATTTTCCACTGATGGCAGCATACTGAGGTATGGGGAAGAATAGGAAAAATAGTTTTACTTTATCAGTTACATCAACACTCAAAAAGACGCTAGAGCAACATGATCAAAAGAATATTCCAAAAATGCTTTTTTGCAAACCCCTTTGGTAAATCTTCTAAGTTATATCTTGTAAAACCGTGTTATGATCCTCAATGTTTCTTCTCCCTTTCCTCATAATTTCACTGTGAAAATAAACATCCAATACAATTTACCTTGCAAAACCACTGTTACCAGGGAAGTGTATCTTACCATTTCCAACAGTGTGTGGGCTGTGTGCCCAGCTACCAATTGATGAAGTAGACTCCACTTCCAGGATGCTGCTACTATGAGACTTTGGGATATTACGCCAGGCAGGAACCAAGCCACCTGCTCGCTTTGTATGAACATCCCTCCAAGAAGAGAAAAATTAGTTTATCATTTTACCAATCTCTGCAGGAGAAACTGTATCTATCTTTTCTTTTTTAGCATCACATAAATATTTACTTGCATTTTAATTTAAGAAAGCCTACCATCAGAAAATCTTCAGAGAAACAGGGAAAGAGAAAGTTAACAAGGGGGAGAACAATAATTCTGTTCTCCTCCATGACAGTATGCAACGCATATTAAAACTGTGGTCTGATAGCAGTCCTCAACAAATTTCTACAGCTGAAAATCTACTATTCCGGCCATAAACAGTCTCAGTTTGTGAATGCCTGAAGCTTCCTGAGCCAAGGAGAGAAGCACACTATGCTGCCTATTTATTTTTGCATATAAATATTGCAAGTGTCTTGTAAGACTTCAATGAACCTCTCAAACTGAAGATGACGAAGATTTCTATACAAGAATATTGATTTCTCGTTTTCTACAAGGCTTCTCTCAAGCAATAGTTTAACTGAAACAAAAAGGTCCACACTTGTCCTTTGAACAAAATTTCAAATGACAAGCATGAAGTTTGGTATTTTAGTTGAATTTCTGAACCACAGACTAACGGTATGACTACTTAGAAGCATAATTTTAGTCAACATTTCTCATTTAATAAACCCCATTTCTTTCTCACTAGCAGTAAGTTATCATATATAGCTAATATACTGACAAGAAAAGGAATCAAACTCCCTCAGATTCCTATTTCACTTCTATTTTCTCCCTACCCCAATAAACCTGTATTACAAGCTAGCAGTGCTGTTTTGCATTTTTAAAGAAACGTTCCATACCATTATGTAACTACAAAAACCAAATCAAGACTTCAATCACTCAAAAAATGAAGTTTCTTGAAATCTACCTGTGGGTACTTGAGCTTTCAGACAAGGGCAAGTCCAGACTAACAGGGCTGTTGCTGTTGCGCTCACTGCTTTCATAGCCAGACTCCATCCTCTGTATTAGATGAGGCTGCTGATCGACCATATGATGCTGGGTGCCCCGACCTAGCATACCACGCTTGTATCTGACATTTGACTGGCTTGATCTTATTTCTTGAACAGCGTGTTCCTTCACCTCACTCTCAATAAGCTCTTTACCTGTCAAGACGAATACAGGTTGGTAGAAGAACCAAACTTCAGTATCAGCAAATCACCTATATATACACGTTAGCTTCTCAACCATGCTTAAAACCAAAAGCTCTGTCTTAAGTGTAAAACTAGCAATATTAAGCAGAAAAACCCCCAATACTTTTACAGCATTCCTAGTAACATTAAGCAATAATCTATTCAACAAATTAATTTTTTAATCTCTCCCATACTTACCGTATTCCTCTCCCAGGTAACAATGAAGTCTGGAAAGAAAATATTTTCCTCCCCATAACTATTTGTATTATTGCAAGATCATTTTACAGCATACCCAACTGCATTTCCAGTTTATATTTTTTATCATACTCTGTCATAGCTATGTCAGACGCTGCACTTTTTACATTATTTTGCCATGGACAGGATTTTTTTTTTAATTCTTCCTTACTGATTTCACTGTCTTCCTACTTGCCTCTTGTTTGCTCTCTCTGCTTCCTTCCCTGGAACTGTGCTCTTCTCCCTTCACCTTCCCTATACATATTTCCTTTTGCTTCCCAATTCTTTTCAACCTTTAGCTCCTTCTGCTTGGTATCATCTGTCCCTCCCTCTCTCCAGGCTCACAAATATCTGCAGCAGCATCCTCACTAACCACAACTCTGCTGCCAGTCACACAAACCTCTTCCTTCTCATCCACAAACTGCCCTTCAAGCACTCTGAGAGGGGAGCACAGCAGCATCAAAACCAGGAACTGGAACACATCTATTCTCCACATCCTTTACAGTTTCAGGAGTACCCTTCTAATGATAGGGAGCAAAATAACCATTATATTCATTTGCAGACTGAAGAAAGGAAAGTAGGGGCTAAGGCAACAAAAGATACCCAAAGCTGTTCTACCACAGATTTCACTACCTTTAAAACCAGCAAACCTAAGCACAAAGTCTCTATGTACAAGCGTAAAATGGCCCATAAAAATCATCACTGGCTGCCAAACCCTTATCCTCACAATGAGAATTCAGAAATGACATGCGAGGTACTTGTAGTACCACAGTCTGAGTCATCATGCAAAAAGACCATGATGAACTAGAGAAAACAAGAGACCAATACAAAAGTCCATTCCAAGGGATGAACTTCCAGATACTTAACAGTCTAGCCTTGCATCCATTTAAGCAGCACAGGCAGTAATGTTTCTCTTATTATTTCCTTACATGTGAAATTTAGCAAACAATTATCATGTATGAAGCACAAATACCCACATAGAAATTAGCCTTCAAGGACACGACTCATCACTGACCTAAATGCCACATTCAAAATTTCATTTCCCTACTTTATTTAAACCAAATGGGATAGTGGAGTATTACAAATTCCACACCTTCTGAAATAAATCTTTTTTTCTCAAATTCTTACCTGCTTCTTCAGAGAAGGGGCTAAGCTGAGTGTAGCCACAATGCTTCCTCTTGTCTTTACTGAAGATGCTGTCTATATTCAGAGACTCTCTTTTGGGTCTCCAGGTTGGCCGGTACCTGCTAGATGAACTGGATTTAGACTCACTACTGGTACTCTCCACTTCCCAGTCTCGACAGTGTGCAAATAGGCTTTTTGAGGGTCGTGTTTCTGTCTGATCCACACTACTCCCTCCACGAGGGGAATTCTGGATGGTTTGAGAAATCTGCTGTGGTCTGCTGTGGATCATATTGCTCACTGTCTCTTTAAATTCCCTCAGCCTGCTGGTGCTGCTGGATGGTTTGGAGGCAGTTCTGGGGGCTTGTTTCTCCTTCAAGGTTTCTCCTGCAGTTTAGAGAGACAGCAAAAGCCACAAAAACAACTTCAGATTAAACCAGCAGCATCTTCATGCAGACTTTGGAAAGTAAAAACCAAAACAACCTCACGCTCCCCAGTACAATAAAAACAAACCCCAGCCAACCAACACCCCCAAACAAACAAACAAAAAAAGCAGAGACAGGACAAAATACAAAGATGTAAGAAACAAGGAGGGAAATGCATTCATCTTAAAAACATGCAGAAAGAGATCTGATATCTAAAAATAAAATAGCATCTCTTGCCTTCACTATGGTATCCTGATGGCTGAGCCTCATCTCCTTTTCGCCGGGAACGGCTAGAACTCCTCTTGCGGTCTGCCAGCGAGCCCTTTTTGGAAACATGCCTCTGATTGCACTCACTGTCAGTAAGGTGCCCTGGAAGGACAGAAGAACACAGTAGAGATGACAAGAGCCTTCAGACTGAGTGTTCTGTGCACTAAGTGTGGCAGGGCTTTCCTGCTCCTTAGGAGCTGCAGACACTCCAATGCTAACTGGCAGGTTTGGATAAATTTTTGTATCCAAAAGTTTTTGGTTTTGTCTGGGTGCATGTTCAGTTTTTAAGGTCATAAAAGATAAATACAGCTCCTCCAAGGATAACTAACCAGCTCCCCTCTGGTTAATGAGAGCTCATCCACAGGCAGAGGAAAAAGTTGACTCTGACTTGTCTTCTAATAGTGTAAGGACATCACTTTCTTGCTGTCTGAACACTTTTTCAGTTTTAACAGCCACAAACACAAAACTCCTGAGGACAGCTTGCTTGACATTACTCTGTTGAATAAAGACTCAAACACATGAACGAGTCACCATTTAATACTAAATTACTGCACATCATCAGCTGCTCTGCGCTATTTATCTACACTGTCTTTGCATGTAGCAAATACTAGGTAATCTGAGTTAGCTTAGTCTACAGTGAAGAAGCCTCAGTTGGCTCTCAAGGGTAAGCCAGCTAATTTGCATCTGCCACAAGCTAAGAGCATACACACAAACCATCAACATGGATCAGCTGACACATGACAACATTCCCTACTACAGGTCATGTGTCTGAGTGCTAGTATTTTCTCTTGCACAGAATTTATTCCCCATTTCCTCACATCAAATGTAAATTAACAGTATTTGACATCACAAGTGTTCTCTATTGCCTTTTTTTAACTTTATGGTTCTCACACATTCACAGACCTAAACCTGTAAGCACAAACACACGCATGGCTTTACTCACGTGAGTAGTCCCAAGCAGAGATGCAGGATAAGAAGGGAATTTATGAATAAGCTACAAAGACTTTTTCTAGCCTTTATATTACCAACTTCTACCTTGCATAGGATGATAGGAAAGGAAAATCCCTACTACCCAGTAGTGGATTCACAGCCCCAAGACTACAGAGCTGGCTGTTCTGAGCCTTCCCCCTTATCTAAAAATTAACAACATTTCAAATAGATTTTACACATGAAAATGTACTTTCAACAGCTGAAAAAAAATAATTCACTTCAATTGCCACAGAGTTACTACAATAAATGAACGGGAAGGAATCCAAACAACAAAAAGCAAGCTACACAAGACTCGCATTTCTATTCATTTGCAAAGTGGAAAGCGATTCTGTAGCCAAATTCTTTAGAAACAAGAAAATCACATAAAAGAAAAGAAATTAAGTAAGTCAAAGAAATGTTGGCAGTGAAGATAGAAGATGTGCAGCATTTAGGTGACTGAGCCTAAGTCAGAGCTTTGGGAGAATGTTTTTCTTCCTTTACAGCACGGACTCTCACACATCTTTTAGGGACTGAAAGAACAGTAGTATTTTAGAACTTGTAGCGGCTCCTCTCAAGACTGAAGAGGCTTATGTTTCACTTCAGAGTGTACAACTTCTTTGGTTAAACATTTTTTCCCCAAAAGTCCTTTCAACCTAATAGCGAGTGCTTGGTTAGTATCCTTCAAGTACTATAACAGAAACTATTTAAAGGCTGCTAGCTTTGCATAAATATTTTCTCATCCTTTCATAAATTGCAAATTCTGTCCTATTGTCACTGGACATTTTATAGCCATAGAAGAGATGCCAACAATCCAAAGTCTGCATGACCAGGCTTTGTTGTCTATACTTGGACCCTCTGGAACAAAGACTAAATCCAACATAATGCATGATTATAGGAATATATTCTTGCAATACCAAGAATACATGCTAACACTTTACACACACTTTTTTAATTCACTAAAATAACAAGCCAGGATTTCTGTCTGGGTATCCAATCATGCATAAAAGGTGTCCCTTGCTGAATGTTTCACCTAAACGCCTCATCCTCCAGAGATGGGATGGCTTCATAAGCAAACAGCAACATTCAAAGGAAAAGTCTGGAGTTTTGCAAGGGTTGTGTGCATGTCTAAGAATATGTTAGAGAAGAGAATGAAATCAAACAGGTTAAGACAGAACACCCCCTACTCCCTCCCACTGTAATCTCAGTTGCATGAATAGGGCAGCCAGAATACGCACATTTTTCTCAGCAGCACAGGTTGGTAGGAGCAAGAGAGGGCTTATGCAGCCACTCTTTATGCCCCCATTCTGAAGCACCCGGGTGCCTGAGGTCATACAACCCAATGGTGGTCCTTCCCTGGAGGACGATGTGGGATAGAGTCCATAATTTTCTGGGCTGGAGTAGTGGGTAAATGGCCATTAAATGAAGAATCCTGCTCTTGCCCAGAATGACTCAGTTGACAGGTCAATGTGGATGGCTTCTTTATAGCCCCACGGATCAGCACTTGATGACTGAGCAGTTGTATCAGTTGGCAGATTGACTTTTTTGGAAAGGTTTTGGGTAGGTAAAAAAAAGGTGAAATGCCCAGACAGGTGGCTAGCTAAGAGGGCAGACTGACTATAGGCTAAAGCTGAATCAGGGAGTATGAGGACAACTGAATTTAGGTGGAGAGACAGGCTACGCTGAAGGGAATAACATAGGATAGAATTAGTAGGAGAAGAAAGAAAAAGAAAAGGAGAAAGTCACTAAAAGTTACATAACAACAGGTTACATGCTGAACTTCATGCTTAAATGTTTGCAACCATCCCCCTACTCTACTTTTCTGCTAACTTCTGCATGGCAAGGTTTACAGGGAAGAATCTAATCCAGTGAACTCTGTGCCAGTTTTGCAGACTATATAAACAATATTCCACCAGCACTTTCAATTTTGTCTCCTCATCACTCAAATTCTGCTCCAACTTCTACTTCTTTCTCACACTCTACCTAGGACTATGACTGGAACCTACAGCGTTAAGTATTTGCTAAAACATTGTAAGTACTGTCTAGCTATTTAAAAACACATATTACAGTTACTTGGACCTCTGATGAAGAATCAAAAAGTACTGAAGAAAATTAACTTGAAATATTTTTCCAGATTTAAGATGTGAAATATATTTGTATCATAGATTCTTTCAAATGAGCCAAATACACAGATTTAGTCACAATGCAAGAGAACTATTTTGCAACTAAAAGGACAAAGTGGTATGATATCTGTTGACACTCTGGTGCAACAAACAGTTGCTGATTCAACTCATATAGGCTTAGAAAGTCTACTTAAGGCACAATAAAGTGACTTGTCAGACTTAGCAGATCATATTTCTGATGCTTAAGAAGTCTGACTTTAACTCATGCATTATTTTTTCACAAGTCATGTTGAGTTACTGTATACAGAAACAGGCTGGCTAGGGGCACTGGGCCTGAGTAATAGAGGAGATCTAAACCTTCAGACTTCCAATTAACCTCTTTTCAACTAAAAAGTGTTCAGCTGCCTGAAGGAACATATATATATATAGTCTTCTCACTGCAGATTCTCACTTAACTTGCTTTCATGGCAGAGGCAGGAAATCATCCTGTGCTCCTTCCTGGTGCGATAACTACTACTACCAACACCCACTTACATAGAAAGTCCTTAGTCCCCAAGTATGAGATTCTGGTGATGAAAGCGCCTTTTCCAGATAGCTGCCATTCCTGAAATGAAGTAACTGCCCACAGGTAAGTAGCACACACAGCACTTAACAAAATGTACTATGTCATTGCACAAACTCCAGCTTAGAGAAGTATGTAACAAAGACAGTAGGTAGGATTGTGGATAGCAGAAAATATGTCTGTAAATGTTTGTCTGGCTAGATAAAAGTCTACAAAAGCCAACAAGACATTTAAAATTATGCTTATTTTTTTGTGAATGCTGATGGTTCATTACAAACCAAAAACATTTAGGATACTACATTGTTCACTATTCTGTTACAGGTTGTATATAGAGACATTTTCCCCTGGAATCCACTGCAATCATATTTAGTGACAACAATCACACAAATACAACAGTATCTGTTACCTGTGTCCCTGCTGCTTTGTGAAGCTGCATCATTCTCCACATTGTAGATGACTGTCCCCTGGGAGTCAGAGGAGAAGTGACTGACCACAGATTCATGGTGTGCCTGTTTATAAGGATAGCTGTCTGTAGAGGAATCTGTCCTGGTATCACTCGATATGGAAGGTTCTCTCCCTAGGGAATGAAGCAATGTCAAATTTCAATCTTTTTGTGCTATTATTAAAGTCAGAAGAGGCTAAAAAAAGAAAACAGAGGAAACTACATGGAATTTAACAGAAAAACAGAGTACCAAATACACAAATTTGGATTCAAGGATGCCAAATCTTATGGGAAAGGTCCTCTCCTTTTGAAGGGGGAAGAGATTGTCATTCCTTCCGCAAACCTTTATTTCTTTCTCTCTGATAACTCCGAATTTATCAAATCCTTTTATTACACAAAATAAAACTATGTCCATTGGACTGAAAGTACACATTAGTACCACAAATTATTTTTCATTAATTTTCAACACTGTCAAGTGTAATTAAAATATGAAATACGCTGCTTCAGGGGAAGTCAAAGTTAAAAAATTCGTCAAGTACAAAATATTAGTAAGGGTAACAGAACATCACAAGTCATAATAATTAGCACATTTAATCTATTATGAAACAAAAGCTTACCTAGTAAAACTTTATACTGAAATTGTATTATCTAAAGCAAAGTAACCTGCTCCTTCTCAAGAAGCTAGCATTGATCCCCCGCACAAGCAGGGTACTGAAATGCTTCAAATTCAGTACAGTTATTCCTGAACTCATTAAAAGAAGATGAAAAGACAACCTCCTCCCACCACTTTTAGTCCATAAAAGCAAAAATCTGAACACAGTTTGAAGACAGCTGGCCATTTTATATACGTGATGTATACACTCCTGAATATATAAAATATTCATTTCATACTTGTTTCTCACTGGAGAAGTTAAAGAAGAAAGAAATAAATTGAAGAAGAAAGTCATTCTTATGTTTAATCGCAAACTCAGCCTGCAGGCACTTCATGTTTTTGGCAAGAGCAAGTCCCGTAGCTGATGTTGTATTTAAGGATGGCCAACAAATTCTGAGGTCAGAAACTTCCCCCACCTCCTTATTGATAAAAGATCTTACTGTCTAAAGGAATATAGAATACAGCTGTTAATGGAGATGACAGTCACAGAGAGAAAGATGAATGTAGGCAACAAGAATCAGTGCTGTGGAACTGAGTACTATAAAACAATTTGTACACTGAAGTCTTTATTCAACAGAAAATCAAAAACATTAAGAGGAGTTGTTTGCACTTAGCTTCACAACATTTTATAGCAGCATCTCTGACAATCTTTCCTCCATAATTTGTAGTATCAGATACTGATATGATTAGAGGCATTTATCACATTCCCTTGACAAAACTTCAGGTACAATATTGTGATTAACAGCTTAAGAATACGCAATCTTTGCTCATTTCTGAATTATGGGCTGTGCATATCTGGTAACAATGAGGAATCCAGAAGCAGCTGTAGTTACACTTCGTAAGAGATGAGAAGGCCACCTGAAAAAGGTATATTAGGGTAGAAAACACTGATATCAACAAGGCTAAAAAATAATTCTATTTGACAGGAAAACGTATAGAGTACAATTTTCTCCTGGCACTTCAACCTACAGTATCTCATAAATTCTCTCAAAATCAGCGTTGAACACTGCAGACTACAGGAGTAAGCCTTGAGGACTCACCAAGTGCTTTTGAAACGAAAGAGCAGGTTACTCACTATAGCCTTATGAATTTTATCTGAAAGGAAACACCTTTATATCTATATATATATAAAAGTATATATTTGTATTCAGCTTCCTGAAGTCATTTTAGAACACAACAATATTAGATACTCCAGAGACAATGAGCAGAAGGGTTATCTATGTATTTCCTGGAGATCAACCAGCAGAGCTGCAAAGCAAATTTACAGCATATATTGATCTGAAGCTTGCAGAAGTGCTCACAAATGACAGAAAGCACCACCATCCCTCCTTCAGGCTTTTTTTTTTTTTTTGTCTTTTTGTTTGGAACAGGAACACAGATTTATAAACTGTGAGGCATCTTGTCAAGTTAGAAGTGAAGGTCATCTTGCCACTGTTTTTATTCCCATTTATTTTTAAGAAGAGTTGGAGATTTATTTCATCACTGGTAGACTGTCAACACATAAATAAGGAGACAGCAGATGTTCTCTACAGATTCATTGACCAGGAAGTATAAAGTTAGCTGTTGGCCAGGAAAACTGTAAAAGATTCTTGGAATTACAGTTGTATAAATAGGCTAAAATCCTGTAAGAAAGGTTGTATTTTTGGTTTTAGTCTTGGCCTTGATTTCTTGGCAACTTATAAACACATCTCCAATTCAGGATATTCTCTGCAAACATTCAAAAATAGAAACAATCTTCTTTTGCAAAGCCATTAAATATAACCTGGGTGAAAATAAAAGCTGGATCTATCTCGATTGCAATTGCCTCTTTCTCTCAGAATTTATCTATTCTTCTTTAAATAAGGCCCCAACCCTCAGTGGTGTGACCAAATGTCTGAAATTAACCAGAACAGCTTGTTCAGACCACTACCGATATCTTGAGCAGACGAAGTTCTACCTCTGAAGCACCTTATTTGGACATACCCAATTCAACAGACTACCAGTAACGTGAAGAATTCAGGAAGCAGCAATGTGTTGAAGGCCTCTGAGATGTTAAGTGCTACATATATATAGCTGTAGATCTTTTTTAATACAAAACAAACCACGAAAAATGAAGAAGCAAACATGATCTATGCATATAAGCCTTTGCCGATATCTTCCCCTTCAGACTCCCACAAATCGGTTTGTATCTCTTGCACTGCTTTATCTAAGTAAAAGATAAGCCAAAGGCTGAAGATAAGCTGCACTGACTCTGTCTCTCTCTTTTTTTATTTTTAATAAATAGTATTTCCTCCCCTTCCCCCACATCCCTTCACCATCCTAGCAAAGGACTCATTTATGACATGTCCTTAATATTTCTTTTCCCTAACTTCCCTACTAAGTTTAATTCTGCAGCTTCCTTTAATTTTTTTTTAATGTGTTTGTGCATCTCTGGTCTCGTTCCCTTCCTGGTAAGGATTTATGATGGACTTATGAACTCAGTCATTGAAGTTATCAGTTATTGTTCTTCTCTATGTCCATGCCACAGTAGGTCCTTAATTTTTTATTTTTTTTTTTTTTTTTTTTTTTTCCCCAAACCTTCTTTCTCCAAGCCTTTCTGGAAAAGATTACTACTCAAACAATAAACAGAGTCTTGGAAAGAGAGAGGTTCAAAGTTGAAACGCTAGAAGTCCTCTTCAGAATTCTACATCAGCTTTGACAAGCAACAAGAATCCCTGCTAACACATCCAAACCAGAAGAATTCCCACGCAGCATTACAGCATAAAGGCATGACACTGCTTACCCGAGTCTTCACTATCATAGCAAGTCCTGCTATATTGCTGTAAATCCACTTGAGCGGGCAAGTCTTGTGTTGACACTGGAGTTCCTCTTGGATCTGCATACAGCAGCAGCAAAGGCTGATAGTGACCTTTAATGCACTTTGTCACAACATCTTTCCATTTTGGACCAATCTGAATTAACAACAATAAAAGAATGCACAAAAATATAATAAGCTCTGTTCACACCCCCTCATACTTCTTTCAGAATTTGATTTTCCTCTGATATTTTTGAACCCCTTCTGAATACAACATTGAACTGGACTCTCCAAGAAAGGTCTGGAACCAACCTAACTAAAATCAAGGTATTCACCATCTTATGGCTAAACACATTACAATGCCTAATGAAATATGACCAGAAAAATAATCCTTCCCTTTCAGATTTCTTCCCCCATAAAGAGCTTTTCATCCTCCAAAATGTTCTGACTTTGCATCAGTCAAAAAAATTTGTTAAAATTTCTTAATCCGTCCATCAAGATAAAAAAAAAAGAATTAAAAAAAAAAAAAAAAAAGACATCAACAGCATGACAGCAAATTCAAGTCAAAGCTAACCACTCTGGTGTGAGTACTTCTGTTGTTACAGAACTTCTGCAAGCATTTTGATAGGCCAGAGAATAATTCATATAGTTACATTAATCTCAAAAACGTTCCAAATGCACTAACAGAGGTTTCACCTAATACATCAAGCATCTATTCCAACAGATTTACACCATGCATGAGTATTGTGCTAAAGCACTGCACTACCTATCCTTGTTTTGCTGCAGAGAAATGTGACTGAACAAAGGCAAGGATTAGAGTTTTTCCTTTGAGACTGTGCTTGGCGTGACTACATAAAAAAGTTTTCCTCTCTCATCTTTGTGCATCCATGACTTGAAGGAAACAAAGAGCAGCGGTGTGAAATAATGCCAAACTAATGGGATGTAATAACGGTGTGCCAAGATCCCAGCACTGGTATCTTTAATGTCAAGGGCCTCATGCTTAGTGAAAAGGGGAAAAAAAAGCACTAACAGAAGCAGAAAATTTGTTGTTGGCAGCAACCACTAGGGAAGACTGGCATCAAGACGCTTCAACAAAGAATCCAAAAAGCATGCACCAAATAGCTATACCACTTGTCAGCAAGGGAAAGAGATGTATGTTAGCTGTGTGGACAAGCAAACTGTAGGATTTTAAAAAACAGCATAAAAGCAAGATGGGCAGCCAATAGAACAGAACTAAGAATAGGGCTTCTGAGACTACTGATATGCTTTTTTGAGAATGCTTTACTTTGCTCAGAAAAAGGTGCCAACTGAGTTCAGGATCTAGACTGGAAAAATAGCCAAACTTTCTTGAAATCTGTAGAAAACAGTATGGATCTACAAACAAGTAGCTTATTCTAAACATTAATTTCTCACCTCTTTGACATGAGCATCATCAAAGTACATCCACTTGCGGATTTTAGTTTGGAAGAAGAACGTAGAATAGTGTTTTCCATAGTAACAGATCATTCCCACCAAATACAGCTCAGAGTGTTTTGCTCTGTCATCAGTTACTCTGAAGAAGAGCTTCAAGAAGAGAGTTAATAAAAATGAAAGATGAAATTAATAAAATGCCCAGAATTTTACATACTGTTATGATTGAAGACCTCCAAGTACTATAGAGAGGTGTCAGGTTTTTACTTAAAAGATCAAGAAAACAAGGTAATACATACTTAAGTAATTAATCGATGTTTAAGTAAGCCCAGTGGCACAGACCAGGAACAGACTCCTACCAACTCAAGAGATGCTCAAGATTCAAGTCAATCTGGGAGACTGTGGCTGTACTTTAAGGAAGACATTTACAACAATGATAGAATACCTTTTCAGTATCTGAGGTGTCGTTCTATTCTAAAAATCTGTATTCTCTGTGTCATGCTGCCTGATTATACCAAATACTGTTAAAACATTCATTCCTCTTTGTTTTGTAGAAACAAAGCAGTTCTGACAGTGAACAGCTGGCATTTATTCTAACTTTAGCTAAGACAGATTTATGACACCACCACATAAAAGAACTGAAAACATTAGTAGGTCAAAAGAAGTCAGTACACAGAGAAAAACTGGTTTCTATTTAGTTGACCATGTTTTATTTAAAATTGCACAGGACTCATTTTCTAGTGCATTACTGCTTTACTGTGCAAGGACCACACTGTTTCATAACCACATTTCCATTAACTTGCACTAATTTTGGTACAATGTGCACTGGTGATGCATTTTTTTAATGTATGTGTGGGTATCTATATATTTAACTATTTTAATGCACTAGCTCAACACTACAGTGAGACACAGCTACAACTTGTTATACCAATAGTTCAGCTCTAAAGCATCAGCTAATGCAGAATAAGTGAATCCTTCAGGGCACAAACCGCCAGATCCCAAATACTCTCAATTTTAATCTACCATTCAATCACACAGTGCCAGCCACCACCTCAGAGATTGCTCAGTTATAAATAGCTCTTAAGTGTTATGACCACGTACTTCAATGAAAAGAGGATTTAAAGGAGCACAAACAAAACAACCATATCAAACAACCAAAACTACCAACAAACCCAGACAACCCCAAACTACATTTTGTCTTCAAAAGAAACAGAAACAAACTCCTGTTATTCAAATGAAAGTGTACATATGTATTTTTATAGAAATAGCACAAACCCCAATAAAAAGTTTCCTTGCACTTGAAAACTTTTTTTTTATTCAGACAAGCTTTGTTTTGTGGAGTAATTTTTAATTTTCAGCAATTTCAGAAATTCAAGAAAGATGCAATTACACTAGTATTTTCAGAAGGTTGTGAGGCATTGAGAAACAGGTGAGATCCTTCAATCTGCTCTCTACTCCCCTATCTGTAGACAATGAAAAGGTAAAGGCGGTGACTTTTTACTTTTCTCAATCCACTACTATAGACTACTGTGAGAAAGACTCTGTCTGTAAGTAGTGTCAAAATACAAAAACACTCACATCTCCCAGTTTAAGGCAAGTGCCCAGACTGTGAATCACATCCTCAGCCAGGTCAGAGTGGTCAGAGTCCCAAACTAAGCCAATGGTGATGATCTGTGGAGAGTTCATCAGCACACGACGAATCCGGATCTTTTCCCCGCAGTTACTCTG
This sequence comes from Strigops habroptila, assembly GCF_004027225.2. NCBI lineage: Eukaryota > Metazoa > Chordata > Aves > Psittaciformes > Psittacidae > Strigops > Strigops habroptila. The sequence continues at coordinate 60,231,008 of NC_044281.2, read as the reverse complement.
AGGATTTAAATAAAACAAAACATTGAATATAATCCTCCTATTATAATGTTACGCCAAGGTGCTAACGAGTATAAGTTTTAAAAATACAGCTTCCAAAGAGGTGGTGGTGAAACATGGCAGATAATATACTCAGTGTCAAGATAATGAGTTTCTTATGTCACAGATGAGGAGCATTAGCAAGACTATCTGGTATTTGCAAGTTTTAAAGTAAACATTGCTGATTCTTCTCATACTGCTGATAATGATTAAAAGGCATAGTGCAAAAGCAGGCTTCTTTAAAAAGAGATAAGCCAGCATACATGAAAGAGCCCAAAACATTCTTAGGAATTGGAGGGAAAGCTCACTTTCTTTTGATCAGAATCTCAGATTAAAAATTGTATTTACAGAGACTGAAACTTTCTATGACAGTGTCATGAAAAACATTCATGTGCTGCTTTGCTGTTAAAATTGGGTGGCTGTTTCACAAGCTACTCTCATATTAGACAGAATAGTTAGGTCCATATTCATATAAATGTGAGAGCATATGGAAGATCAGGAGGATAACGGGTACTTTACTAACCCACAGCAGTTCTTATTTTCTGTTTCCCTTTCCCCTCCCAACTTTTAAATAACTACCAGTGCTTTTATTGACTGGCCACTCTCCCCTCACTCTCTAGCTAGAGTAGTTCTCAGAGATAAGCTTGCTTGTGACACTAAGACAATTCTCAGAGGTCCTTCCAATCCATCACATGTTGGAATTGCGGGCATCTTTAAAGCATCATGCAAAAAGTGTGCTATCTGAATTAATAATTATCACTTAACTTCAGTAAACAGTGCTTTATTTTTTTTTGGGGTGGCGGGGGTGACGACGGAGATGGGACATGGTAGGATGGGACAACAACTGTGATGAAGTCCCTTTGCAACACTCACTTTTGCCCTGTGGCAGGTCACAAAGGTACCTCTGCAAGATTCCAGAAAAAAAAAAAAAAACAAACCCAAAAAAACCCAAAAACCCACCAAAAAAACCAAACCCAAAGCAACCAAAACATTTTCATACTGAGAATAGTTTCTTGTCTTTACAGAGAGAGACCAGTTTCACAACTGAATATAATCATTTCTGACACTACAACCAGGGAAGAGATCATAAAGCATTCCTTCCCCATAGCAATCTAGAAAATTATCCAGAATTTCAGTCCCAATTATCAGACAGAAACAGAAAGAAACGAGCTTAACAACAAGGCAATGAAAGACATATTTTTACAGGCAGAGGATAGTGATGTTTAAATGTAGATTATGAGGCTTTAATATTGAGATGACTGTATTCACACATATTTTGCAAGGGTCATTCAAGGTTCAAGCATTCCTGTGGATTACCACAACAAACCTAACTCACTCTCAAATTGTCTTCTTTCCTCCAGCTAACTAACATCAGCATTTTCTGCAAGACAGGAGGAATACGGCATCCTGATAAAACAGTTTCCCTTGCGTGACTTTTAGGCCATCCTTAGCTAAGCCTCAAAAGAAAAATTTCCCAAATAGAAACAGAAAGGGGCAGCAAGTAGTGGTAAGCAATTTTATCCCACTGATTATTTCACAGTTAAATAGCAGTTTGACCTGACAAAGAATGTCTATTAAATTTCCCATGCCTTAGTTACGAAATAGCTGGACTCACATGAATCTTTTAAACAGCAATACAATATCTTAAATTTCTTGTACTCAGATGAGCCACTATTTGCCAATATTCCAAAAACCAAAATGTTTCGACAGAGACTAAAAGTGAAAGTTTCAGAGTTACATGTTACAGAATGTGGGGGGATAAAACGGAAATACATTGCCCCCGGGGAACATGCACACAAAGCATTCCCGTTACAGCCTGTATTGCTTCACTGAGGACTGGTAAGGTATCTAACAGTAGCATTATATGAAGCAGCAATTATTCATCTGTTTCCTGCCCTAACTATTAATCAATAAATGAAGAAGTTTGATGATATCTCTTCTTGCATAGTTATCTACAGCCCTGGATCTGGACATACTCAAATTAAAAGGTAGAACAAGATACCAAACTCTTTCTTTTGAAATTGAGCCCTTCCGATTTAAAGCAAAAAAAAAATATTTGCATGAAGCTTTTATAGACCTAATTCAGCTGAATTTTGTCAGACTTTTACTGCATAGCAGAATGGAACATTTTTAATAACAACAGCCTGTGACTATCAACTGGACATATGCAGTAATTGTTTTTAAGTGGTTAAATGCCAGTCATCACTCAACAACTTAGCCTACACTTTCTGGTCAGTATCTCCCACACTCTGAACAGCAAACCTCACTGAAAACCAAGCCAATACTCCCTCAGATTTTCTGTGATAATTCCTGCCTTTGGCACAACTCTTGCAGATATACTGTGTAGTCTAGAAGCCTTTCACTGTCAGGATATTCTCTGGCAGTGGGAAGCAGCAATCCTTTTCTCTTTCCCTCTGATCAATATTTTGGCTGTAAGCTGCAGGCACAGCAGTTTGGTCAACAGTTCAATTTATTCTAACTGAGAGGTAGTAATGAAGTTGGATAGAAGCTTATCTAGGCAAAACAACTGATTTCATACACATGATTAGTAACTGATGCAAAAGTTCTATCTGCGCCATAGCAGGTACTACTGAAAAGATTGTACGAGAATTAATCCTTTCTCATGCTATTATTACAGATGAAGCACACTAGCCTCAACAAAAATAACTGCTGAAGAAACTGGGTGAACTGTGAAAACACTGTTCTAAAAAGCTTTGCTAATCAAAACCACCATCAACTTATAGACATATCCTATAAAAAGACAGCCTCCAAGTTCTTTGTCATTTCCATTTCTTCAGGTAAGATACCAGACCTTTCATCACAGGATGAAAGCAGCATGATTGCAGCTTCATGCAATGCTACTGTTGGAGGCCTCACCGACTCTCAGTGAAGCTGAACAGCAAACATATGGTAAGTACTTCTAGCAGAAACAGAGACTTGAACAGGAAGGGATTGTGGGACCATTCCTTGAGAGCAACATAAACATTCCCAATTTATTCCCCCTCACCACCTTTTTTCATGGTTTCTAACTCTCTGAAGCATTCATTTTTGGTTTCCACACAAACACGATTTCTATCCCTGTTCTCACTACTTTATCTAGTCAAAGCAGCACTCAACATCAGTAGTTTAACTGAGAGGTACTGAATTCAAACCACCAAGAAAACTCTTTATCGTGATGAGCTGAACTTTGAAAATGCTTACATTACAGGTACACATCAGTGCAATATACTAAACCTTTTCTGTCCTGTCTGCACATTTCTTTTCCCCCTCTCCCAAGGAAAACTAAGGATACTAACTGGACAATTTCGTAGGTCTCCCATCGTGCTGGCATTCTGTAGTAGCTCTCCAAACATATCTGGAGTGGGTTTCTCTCGTCTCTCCAGCATACAAATAGCTTGATTGCTTCAGTATAGAGAAAGCACAGGGGAAAAAAAGAAGTTGAATAACTAAATAAAAGCACAAACCCACATTACATAAGTGTATGTTTCACTTAAATTTTATGAAAAGAACCTTAAAATACACAGTATTTTTAATATTTAATACTATAGTACAGAAAAATCACGTAATTATTCAGTGTGAATTACTACACCTTCTATGACAATACTGCATAAAGAAAACAAGTAAAACTTAAAACAGAAACAGCTTGTAGTTTGGCTTAAAATTTACATCTTAAAAGCCAACTTTAGGCTTTTTTTATTTATATTGATAAATACCTGGTTTCAAAATGAAATATTTGCCTCAAAATGCTTCCCTTTAGTAACCACAACCCTAGTAAAGTAGCACAGTAAAGCACATCCTTAATAATAGAGCTATAGACAAAAAAATAGCATGGTACAAACTGATTTCAACTGTCCATGTTGAAAGACAATAGTAAGTACACAAGAATATTAGTGCTCAAGGCATGTTCAACCTTCAAATGCTTTAAGTAAATAAATATATTACTGTTTATTGATGATTTTAAAATACCGTGTGACTTAAGGTTTGAGATCTTTAATATAAAATACTGAATACCATTTACATAATTTTTTTCCTGTTTTTGTAACAAATAATATTCTGAATACCTGTTGTCTGTGTCTGTTGATGACCTAAAGGAAAACTACGATGGAATGGCAGGTAGCAGCCACAAGGGGGAATGCTTTACAATACTCCTGATACACTGGTGAAGTGGTAGCTTTTAACAGATCGGCATGAGAAGAGCAACTAGCAGTTTTCAAGACAATTTTTTGGGGCTTTGTAAGTACATATTTCACACAACAGAAGTTTTCACCCAATCAAAATTTCAAGACAAAAGCAAATCAGATTCCTACCTCAATCAGATTTAAGCAGCTTGTAACTGAGCAGCAATCTACTGAAAGAAGACTAGAGCTAGAGCTATTGCTCTGTGCACCACAGAATCATAGAATAGTTAGGGCTGGAAAGGACCTTAAGATCATTTAGTTCCAACCCCCATGCCATGGGCAGGGACGCCTCACCCTAGACTATCTCCTTTAATGAAAGGTTATGGTGATCAGGGGAGTTCCCCAATAACTAGAAAAAGCAGGAGCTACATATCCATCCAAGAAAGAGGGTTTGAGGAACTACAGGCTGGTGAGTCTTGCTCCAGTACCTGCGGTGATGACAGACCAAATCCCCTTGGAAATCACCTCCCGTCATATGAAGGACAAGAAAGTGCATCAGAGCAGGCAGCAATGATTTACCAAAGGCAAAATATGCTTGACCTACATGATTATCTCCTGCCATAAAATGACGGGTTCTGTTGAGGAAGTGAGAGCAGTTAATATAATTTGGTCTCTAGCAAATTTTCCGATCACCTACAGCATTCTTGTGGCCAAACTGGGGGGTGTGGACTGCCTGGATAGAATACAGCGTGGACAAAAGCCTAGCTGGACCTTCAGGCTCAGAGGACCAAAACATAACCAGCAGTCAGTTAAGAGTTGTGTTCCTTAAGGGTTAATACTGGGGCTGATGCTATTTAACATTTTCATTAACAACCTGGATGATGAATCAGAATACACCCACATCAAGTTTACAGATGACAACAAACCGGATGGAGCAGTCAATATACAGAAAAGGAGTGCTGCCACCCAGAAGGTTCTTGACAGGTTGAAGGAATGAGTTGACAGGAATCTCATGAAATTCATTAAAGGAAAATAAAAAGTCTTGCACCTCAGATGGAGCACACCCATCTGCAGCAGTACTGGCTAGGCACTGAATGGCTGCAGAGCAACACTGCAGAAAGCTGGAGGACAAGCTGAACATAAGCCAGACTCTTTGCAGAGGTGAACAGAGAAAGGACAAGAGGTAAAAGATGCAGAAAGGGAAATTCTGACTGGATATAAGGAAAGAAAAATTCACACTGTGTCGTTAAGCACTGGAAGAAGCAGCCCAGAGAGGTCATGGAATTTCTGTCCTTGAATGTTTTCAAAACTCAGCTGCACAAAACCCCAAGCAGCCTCATCTAGCCTTGAAGTTAGCCCTGCTTTGAACAGGAGGATGGAGTAGATGTACAAAGGTCCTTTCAGAGTAATTTTTTTTTTATCTTTCTTAACTCACCTGCTCACATATTAAGGTCTTTCAAAATGTACACGAGTTCTTGCCCCTACAGTTGTCAGATTCAGAATCATAAACCAGAAGACACACTAATCCATGCCTAAATTGGTACCTTCTGCTCCACTAAATCCTCATGTTCTTTATCGTAGTTATCAAAGCTCCACTAACTTTAATCAAACCATGTTCTAGACATTTAATCTTGTGAAGGAAAACATCAAACTGCAATACCAGTTTAAAAAACAAACAAACAAAAAACGACAACATACACACACACAAAAAAAAGACACACACTCACACACATTCTCTTCCTTGTAAAAATTTCAACTCACCAGAGTGAGGTTGTGGAAATATAATGTACCATCTGGATGAAAGGCAGTGGATCAGAGGTGGCACCACAGCTGGTACAAACACACTAAAGAGAAAGAAAACGTGATACACTGACAAGATTAAACAGATATTTCCACAGCAGCACTTCTGCTTGTTTTGTTTTTTTTTTTACCATGGCAATGCATGTCTTACGAATGAAAATTTGAAACTCGAGAACTTGTGATTTGTATAAAGCATGTTACCATTACCTTACCTGTTCAAACAAGGTCATTGCAAACTTCTGATGGGAAACGCAATGTGGTGCAGTGCAAATATCTTCCTTTGTCTCATCTGCAATGTGGAAGTGAATTCGCACTAACAGGTTTTCCTAGCCAAAGAGAGACGCAAAAAAAGTATTAGATCATTTCAAATGTAAACAAAAGTTAAAATATAATCACAAAAGCATGTCAGATGTAATAATGTTGTAAGCATTATTTACAGAGACAGAAGGTTCCTACAAATTTTTGAATGTCGCTTACAAAACACAAGTTGGCTTATTTTTGACATAAAAGAAAATGGCTACTGCTTCTGATTTGCAATGCTATGTCAGGTAACCATTTATTTTATTTCCTAGCATAGCTGAAGATTCTGTTACTGCTTATTCTGTCCAATTCTTAAGCATCAATGGATTTGACAAATACAACAGGAAGAGCAGGTCCGCAATTTTAAAATCGCTGCATTGCCACTAACTTCTCCTCATCACCAAAGTAACCTGAATCAATTTCTACATTCCACAAGGGCTTTGAAATATGGCAAATAAGCTATATTCTATCAAAAAGGGAGAGAACTAATAAATGAAGAGGCAGACTAAAATCTGCATGAAACAAAAGCACTGAACACTTTCTAGACACTATTTCAGACAACTCCATATGTTTTCAAGTTCCCAGGAGTTCTTGTCCCAAGACTTCCTCTCCTCCCACTGCTGCCAGCATTAAGCTGGGGGTGACAAAAGTCTACTGACGCCTCTTCCAGCAGCACACCTTTCACTATCACTATGAGCTGCCTGGATGGTTTATAGGCCTGCAATAAACAGATCAATTATTAGGCAAAATAGCTCTGACCTCGTACAATTTTCTTTGAATCTTAGAGTCTAAGCTCTTCTTCCATTTAAATTAAATCTCTGCCTTTAGGGCTGAAAAGGTTAAATAAGTGAAAAGCTATGGAATTATCTCTACCTTAAAGCTTAACCTGAAAAAGGAACTTGTAGCCCCTTTAACTGTCTTTGTGCCAATACAGTTAACCTAACAAACCTGTTTGCGGGGTCTTCCACAGCAGTATGAGATAGGCTATTTAGATTAGCTTTCTCAAGGAAGAAACTAAATCAGAAGTTCCCATGTTCTGCAACACACAGAACTCCACTCAAGTGCTGGACTGCATACAATGATTTGGCATAACTGTGCTCAGGGGCTCCTGTGTAGGCTGATGCAATTTATTTAACTTTGAGGCTTTATTGGCATGATGTACTTCCATTTTAAGCAAGCTAGTATACTACTTTGCTATATCAGTATTCTACAAACACAGGATATGCTGGGTTATCAAAGCCCATTATCACTCCACTTAATTTAAGAGAAGAACTACAACAGCTATATGAATTTATCTCATTTCTGTGATCTCTTACAGTGCAATCTTCAAATTAGCTAGATATCAGAAATGAAAGATTGAACATACAGAAATGCTTCCACTTTGGTAGGTGCTTTACCTGAGAGAAGTTCTACCTTTCAGTAGTAAATCCAGTATATTTGTACTTTGGTTAAGAAATAACATCTTTGTTAATAAACAAGTAAGATACAAACACACTTGGGCCACCCTTTCCAAAAAGGGGAGCAGCCAATAGGCCAGCAATACAAAAATACATCTTAATTAAGTTTAATAAATTTAGGAGACTGAAGATGCAAAAGAAGGAAATGTGGGTAAGAATAAAATCTTAACATAATGGATGCCAGGAAAGAGTTTGAGTATAAACAGAAAGCAAGAGGGCAAACCTAGGGATGTAAGACTAGTGTTAAAAGCCATCTGCCAACCACACTGGTGAGACAACCAGTCTAAAACAAATTGTCAGATGGTTTACAAATATGGCAACAGAAATACTTGGACATGATCCATTTTACTGTTGCTTACCTCAACTTACAAACATGAATAACTGTGTTGGGTTGTGTCTGCTTTATTTATTTTTACTTTCCCTTACAGTTTGTGAAAACATGGTTTCAGATTAACTGGCAAAATGTCCTTTCACCCTTTTGAGGTGACCCGTAAAACGAGAATTTTGGAATATTGTTGCAGTGCATTTGCTTTTAAAATTCCTATCCAAGACACACTTAAGCATACAGGCAGTAGATATGCAAAAGTAACTGTAAAAATGGATACACTCATGTTTCCATTTCAAAATCGTTAGCAATGACTCTCAAGCCAAACAGTGGTTCCCCACTGGATCACTTCAAGCTTTGGGATCTCTCTGTGGACTTTTCCAGGCCACACATGCAAGGTCTGTTGGAATTTGCGGAGGGGAGGAAGGGGGGGGGGGGGGGGAGAGAAGAAAAAAAATTGTGCGGTGGGGATTCACATCTATGCCTGTCAAACCATCTTTCAGTTATACTCACAAAACATTCAGCAGCATCATCCATGATGCCCAGCTGGAAGCGTTGCTCATCCTGAAATGTCTTTGCAAGAGCAGTTCGCAGGGCATCAGAAGGCAGCACCTTCTCACTGCTACATTGAAACTGGTTGAAGATACTCTAGTAGTAAAACAAAAAGATAGGTAAGTTACTGTATTTTCAAAACATGACGCAAGTTATCTGAAAGCAAAACAGCAAACCTTTAACCCCCTTTGACCAGCAACACACAGATTTTTGTATCGTACAGGGACTACCAGAGAATTAGTTCTTCCTTTGAAATGAAATGCACCTTTGTGTATTCCTTCCTTTCATATATCCAAGGGAGGGTGGAGAGGTTAGGGGTAAATTTCGCTTACTGTTGATAATCCCCCTTGGATCTTCCTCCAAATTTGATTCCTGAAGCAAACACAGTGGACACCAACACTTCCTCATTTTTTATTCCTATTTCTTTTTCTTCAGTTCACTTTTTCATTTCCACCTCAGTAGCCTTCTTCTTACATAAGCCACTTTCTTTCCTCTTTCAAGCAACTCTTTTCAAATGTCTTAGCCGTTAAACGGCCACAACCTGCTGCTTTCAGTGTTTAAGGAATTTACCTTCTAGTAAGTCCAAGTGGGTAAGAATCAGACGGTTTTTGAGTCGGATGCAGAAGGGAAAAGACATGACACAAGTATCAGTTCCTATATATGGCCAGTTGTTCACTTGCTGCCCTAAACCTGCATTTTCGTAACTAACTCACATCTGCGTAATCATTTGCAAGGATGAGTAGCTCTATAAAGACACAATAGGTCTAAAGTGTGGATTACATGCATGAAAGTTTAGTACATATTCCCAGCTGATTAAAAAACCACTTTCATTTTGTGTGTGCATCTATGTGCATATATTTGTGCATGTGAGATATCCAAAGGATCTTCTGAACAGTTATTTAACTTTCACTGTGCTCTCCCACCAAAACAGGAACATCGTTCTGTATGCAAAATCCCCAGTTTAAGTAAAAACTTCTAGCCCTTATTTTCATACAAGACCATTCTGTCTCCAACACCCCTCTGCTCTACCTCATTTCATATGACAAGACAGCATCTTCATCAGTGTCAATCTCAAAATTCTGCTTGTCCTATTCTATCAAACCTTCCTCACAATTTCCCTAAAGGTTGCAGAAAAGCTCCATTCTTACTGCAAGAGAAAAAAGGAATACCGTCAATTGTGTATCACTTGGCTTTTCTGCCTTCTAAACTTAGTTAAACAAGGAGAAAGCCAGCCTCAGACTGTTTTGCCTGTTTCGTTTTCTTCCAACTCTATACTGAGAATCTGTAGCAATGTTGATTCATGTATCACTTCCTCCCTTGATTACAGATAGCCTCTCCCCAGCACACTTAGGATCTATATTAACTGGAAATAAATCATCTGAATCTTTCTCTCCTTTAACTATTCTTTTTTGTTTCTTAGCAGGAAAAGAGAAAGCAAACTGGAAGGTTTACCAAACTGCAATCTTGGCTACTTGGAGAAAGTTGAAAGGGTGCAGAACACAGCTGTCATTGCACAGCCAGCAACCCAACCTCTGAACCCCTGCCATTTCTGGCCGCAGGAATGGTGCAGTTTATAGTGTTGACATGTTATCTAATATAGATGTAAAATGCCCATCTCTCTTTACTGCTGTTTTTATTTTTATAGCCTTTATGGTGCTCATTCATGTGTGAGGGCCCACTGTGCTGAAGCCCAGAGCTGTTCTAATATTGCCTTTATCAGAGTACCAAATAATAACGAGGAAAGTGGTAACGAAGAGAAGGCTGTGAGGCAGTACATTTCACACCTCATGAATTACATTGTTTGCCTCTCCTCAGTTCCTTTATGTATACGTATATATAAAAAATTGAAAGAATGACAAAGTCTCTGTACTTAACAAGCTTCATCCCCATTTCTGTCACTGGTAACTCAGGAAGTTCCATGTTTCATTACTAAATTTTCTCATTTGAGTGGACCTCAAACCCCAAACACCTCCCCCTCAAAAAAAACCCAAATCAAAACAAACAAACAAACAAATAACCAACCAACCCCAAAGCCAGTGAAACATAATTTCATTCTGCTTTGGCACTTTATAGAATCATAGAATAGTTAGGGTTGGAAAGGACCTTAAGATCATCCAGTTCCAACCTCCCTGCCATGGGCAGGGACACCTCGCACTAAACCATGTCACCCAAGGCTCCGTCCAACCTGGCCTTGAACACTGCCAGGGATGGAGCATTCACAACTTCCTTGGGCAACCCATTCCAGTGCCTCACCACCCTCACTGTAAAGAACTTCTTCCTTATACCTAATCTAAACTTCCCCTGCTTAAGTTTGAAGCCATCACCCCTTGTCCTACCACTACAGTCCCTAAGGAAGAGTCCCTCCCCAGCATCCCTATAGGCCCCCTTCAGATACTGGAAGGCTGCTATGAGGTCTCCACGCAGCCTTCTCTTTTTCCAGGCTGAACAGCCTCAACTTTCTCAGCCTGTCTTCATACTGGAGGTGCTCTAGCTCTCTCACCATCCTCGTGGCCCTCAAATTAAATAATTTAAGAGCACTTGAAAATATTCATGACTGTGCTTTAGAAATGTGGTTATCATCAATCTCACTTCATAGATCTGGAAAACGAGACACTCGCCTAGCAACTGGCCCGCAATCTCACTGCAGGGAACTGACAGACAGGACACAGGTTGCTTCAGTGAGAGCTCTGAAATGGCTCTGCCCTCTTGGGGTGTGCAGGGAGAGAATCAATGCAAGCTCCAAACTAGGTAAAAGGAGAAGCAAGCAAGCAAGCAAGCAAGCAAGCAAGCAAGCAAACCAAAACTGTTATTTTAAATTTCCATCTTTAAAGAAATAGTATACTGGTATACTTTACTTTAACTGTAACATACCTACTAGTTAACATACAGAGATCCAGTAAGGAAAAAGTGATCCTGATGATTAAAAGCAACTGTTTTTCATAAGATCTTCCATCTTCTTTTTTTTTTTTTTGGCATTGTAAAATAATTACAGCCTTCACAATTAAAACTAAAAAAACTTTCTTTAGAGAGCAGAAGACTGTGAAATCTGTTACCACAACCACAGAACAAAAAATAAATTCAGTAATGCTAAAGAATTCTGAGAAGAATTACAATATAAAAAAAAAATCAGAAAGAAAAAGATCTTAATATTATGCAAAAGAATGCTTCCTAAAATTTGTAATGACAATTGTATACAGACAATGTATAGTCTTATTTAGATTATGAGAGGAAAAAAAAAAAAAAAGTCTTAAAACCAGTGAGTAATTCTGCATTTTAATCTAATAAAGTTGAAATCTTATCATGTCATTGCAAAGTGCAGTTTAGAGCATGCTGGAAGACAGTGCTTGCAGGAAATCCAAAAAGCACCTGAAATGGAGTCAGAAGTAGTTTGAACAAAAGGGCTCTGGTTTTTGTTTGGTTTTGGTCATGGTTTTGGGGATTTGGGGGTTTTTTTTTGGGGGGTGGGGGGAGGAGGAGAGGGTGTTTCCCCTTTTCCTTATTTTTCAAGACAGATTCTTTGCTCACCTTCGGAACAGGTCTTTCTTGTATCTCAGCCTCAGATGGACAGGTGTGGCATTTCCTGCAGTTTCATTACTAAGTTATCTAAGTCAGATCTCTTTCCTTAATTTCAGGTCTTGCCCTTGAGTGATACACTTAATCACTAATGTATTTGTTTCATATACAGGTCTGAAAGCCAACTGGGTGCAGACCAGGAAAGCACTGCTGATTCTGCCCCAGGAGTTTGCATGACACCTTTCCTGGAAGTGCTTCTAGAACTTTGTGAGAACTTTATATATCAAACATTCAAACTTTGTTCTCTTGCAAAACCTTCTTCACTTGAATTTGAAGACAGTGAAAACCCCATTAGTGTATTTACCACACTAATGATCTCCCTCAATGGCTACATTCCAACTCAAAGGAGTGCATCCCTAACAGCAGCAACAATATGAAAACACATTGCTAAAAGCTTCAGGAACAAGGGAAGTCTCTCATGTTTTACCAGTTTTCAGTAACTAAAATCAACGGGGGGGGGAGAGGGAACAAGCCAAACCCCCCTCACCCCCTTAAAAAAACCAAACCAACAAAACCCCACAAAAAACCAAAAACAATCAAGCAAACAAACAAAAAAACCACCAAAAAAAATCCCACAAAACCCCAAAACTTTAAGAGGAATAAATTACCAAAGTCCATCTAGTTGCACCTAGTCCTTCCCCAAGTACTAACTCAAAAATCAACTACAGTTACATAGCTGACCTTTTGCCAGCCTGCTCTCAGAGGCATCCAAATCTGGAAATTCCTTAACCATCACAGGCAACCTATTGTAGGGCCTCACGTGGCTTATTACAGTTCAGAAGGCTTTTTCCTACTTTTGTAACCGGAAGCCTCATGTCCTTTCTACTGCAGATCTGGGCTTCTGACATACATCAGAACAAAGGCCTGTAGAGTCAGCGGTATCCCAAAATAACCACAGAATCATAGAACGGTTAGGGTTGGAAAGGACCTCAAGATCTAGTTCTAACCCCCTGGCATGGGCAGGGACACTTCACACTAGACCATGTCACCCAGGGTTCTGTCCAACCTGGTCTTGAACACTCCCAGGGATGGACCATTTACCACTTCTTTGGGCAACCTGGTCCAGTGTCTCACCACCCACGCAGTAAAGAATTTCTTCCTTATACCCAACCTGAACTTTCCTCTGTTAATGTTTTAAGTTTAAACCCATTACTCCTTGTCCTATCACTACAGTCTCCTCCAGTTTGGGAAGTGTAGGGATCAACATAAAATTCCTAAAACTTCAAAAGAAAATCACCTAAGGTTTGAGACAAAGAACCTTTATCACACCAGTTAAAACCTGGCTTTCTATTTCAGAATGCTAGAATTCACATGCATTATCACAAAATGAGTTGTTCTTCATTTGGTTAGAGAATACAGATAATAATTCTGGTAATTCATGAGATTGACAGTTTACAGTTCTTTTAAATTCTAAAGATTTGGAAGCTGAAATAATTTTTTCCCTAGGAAAGAAGTTTTCCATTTATTCGGCGTAAACTGACATCTGCAATGTGTATCTAACCATACTGACGAAACAAACCCCAGACTTGATATACATGCACATATGACTTTTTAATCAAGCATGTAGAAGCAGGCTGGCATAAGAATAAATTGATGGCTGAAGAGAACAAGCAATAGCTACTGAATCAGATCAGTGTCCATGCACTGTAAATTTGAGTTGTGTTCATGGCAGCTTTCTGAGAACTAATTTTTCTCTCCCAGCATTATGCAGAAGTTCCTTCTGGATGGGGATACTACTACAGCAGGTGTGGTACGTTTTTCAAAGAACAAAACATGTTCCTCTGCTTCAGTATTCCCTACATCAACAGGTTTTGCCTTTTAGCAAAAGCTACAAACACGAACATGGCCAATCCTCAGCTTTCTCTCACTGCTCAACATGTCAGTATTATTCCTGTGTCACTCAACTGTTTCTGTTTTTTGTTTATTTAAGAGTTTGATATTTTTTCTCCTTTTTTTTTGTTTTTTTGTTTGTGGTTGGGGTTTGTGTGTGTAGTTTTTTGTTTTGTTTTAAAACTTTCTCTCCATTTCAATAGCATGCCCTTCTTATTCCATTCCATTAATTGGACTTTTTTTCCGGTCCACAGTATCTGATCTCTCATCCAGGACATCACACTCTTCTGATGCAGCCTCTTACTCACTACAACAACCTGTTTCAATAAAAATTCTGGCTGCTAAAATCACTTTTCTCCCATCCAACCACATCAGCCTCCACCCACAGTATTTTCACTGGCTCACATTTCTTCTTCACATTTCCTCATGCTATACTCGCTTTCAAGGGTACAATAAATTCTAGCTCTATTTGGTTTTGTGTTTTTGGATCTCTTTCCAAACCTCCAAGTCTGATAACAATCACCCTGGATTTCCATTTATTCCTTTCTTTTATAGCCTCTCCCATTTTTACTTGCACTGTGCTCTGAACATTACAGTCTATATTGGGGACATTACATTAAAGTCAGGCCCCCCTTGTTACCATTAAAATAAAATAAAAATATACTTTCCATGAGTTTTGTTTAGGAGAGTGGCAGCAGAAGAAATCCAAATGACAGTGTCCACATCAACTAGGTGACCTGAATAACTGTTTGATCAAGATCAAAAAAAGCAATCATTATTTGGAAGCTTCTATTACCAGTTTATTAACTCAGGGAACTGTACAATACAAGTAACTATTTTACATATTTTTACTATTGCTTTACCCTGAAATGCTATCCTGATTTGGGAAAAAAGCACAAGAGAATGAAATCTTTGCAACCAACCAAACTATCCCTGTCTCAACCATATCATGAACTTTTCCTAACAAATCCCTCCATTTCCATCAAGTGGCCAATCAGAACCGTGAACTACAGTAATTTCACTTCTTTAAAGCACTCTATTGTTCTCAGTTTTCACCTTAGACAACAACATCGTTTCTACACAGAAAATTCACATTCTTCCTGCTTTTGTTGCACATGACAAAATTACAGAAAAGACCAGCCCTACTGGAATTTATCAATCAACAGAGCATTCTTCTTGCAAACTACAAAAAACACTCTGTCTTATATCCTGGCACTATGGAGCTCCCAGTACAATCCCTGGAAGGAGAACAAACTCTCTGCGGCATGCTCAGTACAGTGGACGGATTTCCCCCTTCCTGCCCTCTTCTAGCTGTGATAAACAAACACCAAAGCAAAGTCATGCTGTAGAAGAAGGAAAAACAAAACAGAACACAGTAGATTTCAACATTAATAATAAATCAAAAAGCTGTTCCAGTGTTACGGCAGGCAAACCACACAGTGGTAAGGACAGCCTGTGCACTGAAAAATAACCCACTTAAATAATGGCACATCTTAAGGAACAGTGTTTGGGATTCCAGCACAGTCTGCAGCATTCCCTTGTCTTTTCATAGTTGTTGGTGCAAGGTTCCTTCAGAATACCTAACGAGCGTATGTCTGGAATGATTTCAAGATTCATTCTGTAGCCATATAGACATAGCCAGGTAGCACAGCAAGTTTTAAAATCACTTTGAGCATTTGTGCAATGGATGTCTTCAATGTGGTACAAAAATAAAATGTGATCTGATATCAGGTATGACATCACTGTCCTGTGATCCCTCATTTTAGAAGAAGTAATTTAAAATTACAACCAGTATTTATAGAGCTAACTGAGCACTTACAGTAAACACTGTGCATGACATCAGAATCCCTAGAAACAGTCACAGCAAGCCAAGAAAGTGTGGAAAAAATACAACTTCTTTGCTGTTATTTAAAGGCTAAATTTAGCTTAGTGAAGACTATCTTCCCTTAAAGTCAATGGGAAGAGAATGTCACTTTAGAGCAATGGTTCAAAGTTATTCAAAGTCAGGAAAGAGTGTGAACCCCCTCTGCACAACACAGGAGGTATCAGGTATCCTGTGAAGGGAACCTGGAGCGGTGGGAAGACGCAAAGCAGACTCTTCCTCCCCCTTGTATTGCCCCTTTCCCTGGCCAAGCTGGAACCTGAACATGCCAGCATGCTTTGGAGAAGAGTAAACATGTCCTGCCTCTACCTTGCTTGGTCTGGACAGGTATTTCCGGCAGATCCACCTGACAGCATGCAAGGCTAATTACCTCTCCCCAGACCCTAATGGGAGATTTTCGCATGGTATAGAGCTCCAAATTCTTGTGTTCCCACTGGATCCAGCCATATCTTCTCCCTCATTTTAGCAAAGCCTAAGGCAAGATTCAAGAGAAAGAGGATGTCAAACACCTGGAGGCTAAGCTGGCATTACCCTGGCAGGACAACAATTAAAGGCTTCCAGAGCAGATAGGAGGGCTGGGGCAGGGGAAGAGATGAGCACAGAAGGGAAGAGGTGATCCTGCTGCACTGCGACACGAAACATGCTCTTGGTGATGCTTGCAGTATTGGATGCATATTAAGTACATTATCCCATTTGTCTTATACAAGTTTACACATAGTATGTGTCAGACAGACAACTTTTACAGGAGGGGGAAAAAAAAAAAAAAAGAGCAGTTTAAGAACACAGATCCAGAGGGCAGCAGAGAACAAGTAAATACCTTGACCAGCATTTCCACCCCATCTACTGCCTGCTTAAGGAGTTGAAGAAGATGAATGTAGCCTTCTCCACGGCTTGGGGCTACCCCTTGAGCATACTTCTATAATTTAGTATCCCTACCTTATAGATTGTCTTGTGTGCATGCAACTGAAGTTTCTGGTGTTTGCGGTTTTGGAGGAGGGCTGGAAGGGTGAGGGGTGGTTTGCATCCCCGATTTCACTTAAGTGACACCCTTTATTACTCACCCTTATAACACTATTTTACTTGATAACAACTTTAAAATGGAGAAATTTTTCCAAACATTTATGTATATGCATCAATATTTTACACAAGTTAATAAAGGTGGAAATTTGTCATGGTATCCCCCAGAGAAAAAAATAAAATTGTGAGTTGCTTTATGAACATAGGGGAATCAGAAGTAAAACAGTTCTATAATTTCTCAAACAGATTTCTATGTATTTTTTTCTCTTGTACAGTTTTACAATAGATGTCTGTAAACTTTCTGAAGGTTCTAGAATAGGCTTAGGTAGAAACCGAAATTTCCCATGAAGAACAGACCTAACATTTTGGTTTTGATCAAAGCCAATTGGAATTCATTTACCTACTTTGTCAAGTCCTGGTAATTTTCCATATTGTCCAGATAATTCTTTATTTGTTTACACATTTCTTCAGTTTTTCATTGTATATCGAGTTTTGGGAGCCAATAGGAATTCTGCACACAACCAGATGCAAGTTTTCTAAAATGTGCAACAGCACTAGAGAATTTGGTGCCATGTTACAGCTTTGTTAGAAACTAAGGGTTGTAACACCTTCTGGCTAAGCATGCCACTGGTAAGAACTTCAGATAGGAAACAAACCAAATGCGGACATCTGGAAGCAAGGAGAGAGAGCAGCAATTTTTTTCAAAGGCTGCTTAATTTAAAAAAATAAGCATATGGCTGCAGGCATACAATTTGTGAATTCTGCCACTCTACCTGTCACTTTCAAGTTTATAATAGCATACTGCACACTTCAGCAAGACATCAAAAGCAAGGATTTTATCAACAAAACTAAACATTCTTTGCCCCAATGCATGCTTTTAATACATATATTCCAGAGATCCTGTCATCCCTCTCATACTGGTACTGCTAATCCAGATGCATGTTTGTCCGGAGTTCATCTTTCAATATCTGCTCCACAAAGGTTCATCCTCTCTTTTCCCTATAACATCTCCTGCAACTCCCTTTTCCAGTACTCATTCAGAAAAAGACTTTTAGCTGTTATATTAAAAAACTCCACTCTGCTTGAAAGTCCAGTCTATTTTCATTCAAATGACAGAATCTGTTTGATTTCCTGGTATTTTTTTGTCACATCATGCTATTAGGTTAAATCCCCGAAGAGCAAAAGCTTACATTCATGGTAATTTCCTAAATCCTTTTCTTACTGTCCCCATCTCAGCTACCAAAAAATGCCAACAATCACCTGGCAATACTCGAGGGAATGACCCAAGAATTAACTTCAAATTATTTATCCCACTGAACTTAATGAACTCAAACCAGATGATGCCTTGCCACTTCCCTATACAGGAGGGGATATATTTAATACTCCATCTTTTCTTTGTCCGGATTGCTCTATTTCTCATTTTGATGTGCTATCTTGCTCCTAACCCACTGCTATATCCTCTTCTGATGATAATGCTGTAAATATTATCGCCTCATCATTTCAACAGATACGTCTTGAGGCAAATTCCCCTTTAGAAGGAAGTTACTTTTTTTTTTTCCCATGCCTTAATAGTCTCCTCTTTGCTCTTCTTTTGCAAGGGGAAACCTCTCAACAACAGTCCAGAAACTCACTAGATAACTCATTTCAAGCCTGTGTCTCCCAGAGCATCTGTAAAGTAATTTAACAGTAGCAAGACAGCTATTGTACTATAAATACTGCCTGTGAACTTCATATGATCTTAATTTAAACCATGCATTCTCTATTTTGCCATATTTATAAGACACGCTGTCTGCCCTTTTCATTACTGCACATGGAACTCATGACACATTCTCCCACAGTGCATTTATATATTTAGTTGGATATTACAACCCATTTATGATCAAAGAAAATGTCTTAGTACCTATTTCAGAAAGGAAAATTATTGCTCAGGAAGATTAAAACTGGTATTTTCATCACATCCTTTCTCTCCCACAAGGTTAGAGGGAGCCGTGGGTTTGAAGTAGCAAAACTTAGAAAGGAAGGCACAAAAACCCAGAAGTGCTAAAAATTAACGGATAGAGAGAAATGGAGATGAAGGATTGCAGAGTTTACTCAAGTACATAACAGTACTCAGAATCAGAGGTAGCATCCACATTTTACTGTCCAGGCAGCATCTGTGGCAATCAATTATTGTATCTGCACCTACAAATAGAACTAATGTTTTTTAAAACAGAGACCACAAAGAGCCCAGCAATTTAACACAGACATCAATATTTACAGTAGAAAATACCTTTTAGTCTTACACAATCAACAGTTTTGAACAGAAGGTCTTATAGCTAAAGTAGCTCTGAAGGAAAAGTAATTTCTGAAGAGCAACCTAACTGTATACACAGTATGATATTTATACACAAAATGATAAATAAGAAAAAATTAAGCAAATTGATGTTTTACTGGCTGAACTGATCTTCTGAACAACATGAAAGCTGACAATGATCTGCACTCCCCTGATAAGAGTCCTTGTATCTGAAAACTTTACCTGGAGTATTTTCACAGTTTACTGGCCTGAACATAATTTAAAGAGTACTGTGAGTGTCTTGGGTCAGTACTGATCAGATTTACCTTTGTTCTCCTGAATTTCTGGATGAAAGTTTGATTACACATATTAATCAAATATTAGAAATATTTCTGTTAATTTTTTTAAATGTTTTGAATTTATTTCCAACTTTTACCTTAAGAGCACAGAAGATACAAGAATCTCCCATACATTTGTGTGTTGTGATTTGCCGGAAACTGCGTCGAAAAATGTCCAGATGCCAAAGAACCTGAAATACAAAAAGGCCACAGCCAATTTTATGAATATATAAAATACTGCAAAAAGCTCTGATTAAAATTGCACATGCTAAATAATCACAGAAGTAGCCTAATTCCAGTGAACATCACTTTTAAAACAGGATGCCTTTTATCTAACTGCAAGTTGACATTTTCATCTTTGTTCCTCAGCTGTAGCATTCATTTACATTAATTTACAGTAGGACATCCCTCTGAATTTCTTGCCATGTGCTTTTAGATTAAAAAACTCAGTTCCTGTCCATGTGGTAGTCCCAGCTTAAACAGCACTTGCCCTGACTGCTCCCCCTCGCTGGCACCACATTGTGCAGCCACATCATGAGGCTGGGCAGAGCTGCCAAGAACACCCCATCGACTGCTGGGGCCAAAACCTGTCTGTCGTTCCACCTCCTAGGCAGCCTCCTTGTTCTGAGCAGAAAGCCCAAATGCTGGAAAAATGGAGCACCAACGGCATATACATTAACAAGCCGTTATGCCCAATATTATCATTAGGAAGTGTACTTACATGCCATGATTACTGGCAGATTTTTAACCCTAACTTGTGTGGGCAGTTATACTCTTCTCTCAGGATAGGTGTGGTGGTAATACCACGTTATATGGTCACAGCATATAAAAGCAAGTAGGCTCTTCTGTGCTCTGCTAGCAACAGCAACAGGCAATGTTTGCTGTAACAGTGCCAACTTTTATGCTTAAGTTTTACCACTAAATCTGTGTAATCTGGGCCAATTATCTAAATTCTTATCTGCAAAACAGCAACAATACTGATCTCTGAGATTTTTTACAGTCAGCTCTTTATATATACATGTGGTTGGTGCTGGATATTTCAGCTTCAACTAACAATAACTGGACCTTCTTGGAAGCCTCAGAGCCACCAGCCTTTCAGGAGGCAGAAGCTTGCACTGAAAGAAGCCTTCACCTAAATCACGTCCTGCCATGTTCCGGCGTGACAAGGTCCAGGCTGGCATCTGGCTGGGTAAATGCTCTGTTAGCATAAACAGAGGAACCAAACTTCTTATTTGTAATGAACTTGTCCAGACCAAGTGGCTAGAAAAAAAAAAAATCAAGCACTTTGAAAAAAGTTGTGCTGGTTTCAAGAAGTATTTCCAGCTGGAGCAATTTGTTAACTAAACCACAGCACACAAACATTACCTAAAATTATATTTAAAAACACATTTATTGAATATTTGATCTGCAAGGTTTCCCAAAACTTCAGAATTGTCATGGCTATGTTTATACTCAAACTTTCCCTATACTTAAGGGCCTGGGAGGCAACATAAGCCTTGGAACCATCTGATTACACACAACATTCCTGAAGAACTACTGCAGACTTCACAAAAGGACAAAAAAATAATATATTTAGGAACAAGCCCAATTTTTTGATGTAACTGGCTTTGGAGTTTATCTTGAATGTTTATAGAAATATTTAAGAGTAAGGAACAACAAGCATTCAAGAGCCTCTCAGACTAAAGCTGAATGTTAAAAAATTAAAATTAAGAAAACAGAAGTATATATATTTTATGAAATTATTACTATCTTGCTTTTTTTTGAAATTCAGCTTTGACAGTAAATATTTTTGGTATCCTGTCTCTCTTAAGCTTTAGAAGAAAACAGTTTATGTAGAAGACTAAAGGTCAGGTCACTTTCATCTTCATATATGGCATGCAGCTGTTAGGTTCTACTTAGTTCTAACCTAAGTTCAGTAACTCAGTATTAGGAGGCAGCTAGTGATTATACCTTACAACTTAACAGAAGCAATGAAGTACACAATTGGAAACTCCACTTTTCACTTTTCTTACTATAAATTCTCTTTGTACCTAGTCCTATATTTCATGGCTTATTAAGCCTTTTGAGCGTCACTGATGTTTTTCTTTGGATTATTTGCATTTAGGGGTATCTTGAAGCCTGAACCTAAAGTTAGTTGAGAACTTAATTATGCTCATGGGAGAAAAAGGGGGGAGGAAACAACAAAAAACCATGTACCAAAACACACAAAAAAAAGCAACCACAGAAACACAGTCTGTGCTAGACAGACAAGTCATATGAAGGGATGGAAACTGATGTGGAGAAAGGGTTTTAAACCCTGCAGACAGGACTATCTCAGATTAAAAACCTCTAAATGGTGACAATACCATTATAGCAGCCATACCACTCCACTGAATTTTGACACAGGAAAAGGTTTTTCTTCTAAATCGAAAGGTTAACACTCAGTCATCTAAGCTAAGCATCTACAAATCAGCAGTTAAAAGAAAGCTACATAAAAAGAATCTTGTATAGGTATTATCCTGAACTTGACTGGTTCAATAAAAAAGTTAGATCTAATGTTCAATAAAAAAGTTCAATGTGTACTCCTTTTAAGGAGCAGACATTCTGCAAGCTATGCAACATTCTATTATTTTAAAGTAATTCTTTTACATATACTTTCTGCTTTGGTTGACATATTACAAGTTTACACAAACAAGAGACTGAAATACACTAAGTGATGACTATGCAAATGCTGTCGATTTCTGCAGGAAAACCTGAAAATTAAAAAAGGCTGCCCTATAGCTCAACTAGTCTGCACTTCCACATGTAACTTTACTCTAACTAGACCCACAAACAACTATGCAGTCAAGCCTGGCTCTATCTGTTGAATAGTCAAGCCTGAGAAAATACTGCAATAGACAGAGGATAAAGAAATAAACTTTTTTTTTTTTTATTCTGTGCTCTTACCTGTAGTGCGCTATTCAGGAAGCAACTGTTCTGTCCTGGTTCATTGCTGAGACCTTTACTGGGTGCTATTGAGGTTGTATTTCGTGGAGTAAACATGCCCTGTACATTCCCCCGACCCACGGAAAAGTAATTTCTTTTCCAAGACATCTTCTAGTTTCAGCTGTAGAATATGCAGGTTTAGGCTGGCAGAGTATTTGACTTGGATCAGACCCTTCCTTTCTTTCACTGAAATTCAAAACTAGAACAACATCCAATCTTCTTTAAATTATAGTTTAAGCAGAATTTATCCTTTTATCAGGACACAAGTGGTTTGCTTCTTTTAAATCCAGCCCAGGATGCTATTCTTCATTTGATGCTTATGTATGCAAAAACCTCTTTTACAAGCAGCCACATACAAAGTTTGCAAACGGAAGGAATCCATGGTCATGCAAGTTCATCTGTTATACTGCTTCTCCCTTTTCCAAACAGGCAGTGACTTCAGGGAACAAATGGCAAATCAAGTTGGTCCCAGAATCATGGAGAAAAAACAACAGCTACCTCCCACACCCCAAAACCCCCAGCTTCTCTAATCCTTTTATAATCCTCCTGCAGAAGATGGGAAAAATCCAATTAGCAAGGGAGCAGAGAAACCAAAACCAAAATAAAAGCTTGGCAACTCCCTTTCAGTTACATCTATATTGGGTGATGAAAGAGACATCATCCTCACAGGGGAAAAAGAAGCAACTCCAGGACTTCAGAGTGAAGAGCTTTTAAGCAGCAAAAATTCTCTGATACAGTTGTTTTAATTCTGTGTGCGATCTTTAGAAGTTTCTTCTCCTGATCCTCCTTTTGCAATCGGAATGCCCAGCCGTGCCAGAAAGCTTGAGAGAGAAAAATAATCAAAGGCTTACGTCATTTAATTACTCTCTTGGTTTTGTGGTGTTCTGCCAAGACCAGTGTTGCCTCACCTCCCACAATACACTGAATCTTCTGAGACAAAGCAAAAAACACAAACCTTCCTCCACCCAAAAAATAAGGTAACATGGAAAAGAACAGAGAACTCCAAGAAAAGTATGCAAAAGAAAGAGGGCTGGAGTATGTTGTAAGGGTTAAGAAGAAAGTTAGATTAATAAAAATAAACCACAGTATTCATGTGTATCTATGGCAGTTTTCATATGTATCCTTGACAATCTAGTAAGATCTTCTAGTCATTCAAACAGTAGTATGAGGATTTGTGATTCTGTGAATACACAGTAGCACGCTGCCCACCCTAGAACCGAGATTTTGCACTGAACTTCGAAGGCCAAGAAGACAAAGGCAAAGGCTTACCCTGAACTCAGCAGCCTACAGCTCTATCCAGAACAAAACAGTTCCCAAATTTTCTTAATTAGAAACTATGTGCTTCTCTACAAAAAGTTACATAATCTAGGTACAATATCTTCCAAAAGACATTGATGCTCTGAAGAAGTCAGAACTATTCCATAGAAAGTGTTCTTCCCATGACAAGTTCACTTTTTCCCTCATCTCACAGGAAATACAAAAAAGAATTTGATCTAAGAAATTCCTAGAAACAGGAACTAGAAGATTCATGGCAAAACATTTTTCAAAGCTCTTACAAGTGTAGCCCATCTGTATTTACTTTACAGACAATTGCATAATATTTTCCAGGGACATTCCCAATGACATTTAGGATTATCCCATTTTTTATACACAAAATAACAACTGAATGTACCTATTAAGGCTCGTATAAGCAAGATGGTTATTTCACACATACTGAAATAATAATTGCAGCATGAAGTCACTACAAAATAGATACACACAGAGTATGTACATCAGCAAAGATTAACTAAGAGCGTAATTCCTTATAAAGATATCCTAGGTATCTGTGAAGGCACGTTTTTTTGCCTTCCACACAATTATAAATTCATCTCCTGTCAAAACTCAGAAGGAACTTCCTCAACATCTGCAAATGTGTTACAACAGCCTTACCCATCCCCTTCTAGTAATATTTTGTTTGTGCTTCTATTAAACTCATTCTACAAATATTAATGAAGTCTCAGCATTGCTGTAAGGCAGGCAAATATCTATATACAGATGAATATTCTTCTTGGTTGCCAGTGTGCCATGCAAAATTTTCAGATGTGCTTGCAAGCCTGCAGACCATTACCATGCCCGTCGCACAACATTCCTGAGCACTGAACATATACAGGATTCATTTCAAAGCAATTTCAGTCTCGGTCCCCTTTCTTTGCTCAATCCCTTAATGAACCATGAACCAACCATACTATGTGAGGTAATTCAGTTTCAAGCAACAATTTAAGGATCTCTGTACACTAACGCCACTTGCAATAGCTGCCAGTGGCTAAGCCTGTGCTGCAGAGACAGAGCAGGATGGAGCAGGACGCTATGTGAATGAGCTGAGGCAAGCAGGCTCTGGGCTACCTCACAAAAACCCCTGAGCCAAGCACTCCATCATCTCCTTTTCATAGCATCTATGAAAAGATAGACAATACAATCCAAAACATACCCAAAACGCACAGCTGTGAGCAACACCTATTCAGTGGACTTCAAGTTCAAAGCAAAATTCTGCTCTCAAAATGAGCTATAAAACTTTTAAGTACTTTTTCAGCTAAGCTGTCTCAGTTATGATAAAGCAAATACATCTTTTTCTATTTATTTTTATTGTTGTGGAACCAAAATCAGATTAGAGACTTTGTGGTTCACCTGTCACTGCAGCAAGATTATCGCAAGCTGCCCAGGACTCTTGCAGTAACCATGCAAGCTTGCTCCCTGCACTACGTGTGCACAGTCTTAGCAGAACTGACTTCTTACTACGTATTTGCTATGATCACTCATAAACTCAAGTTCAGTTTGCTCATTTGGCTATATAGCCTTTGCAGAGCTAAGAACAAGCAGAAAACACTTAAGCTGCTAACCACCCAGTTATGACAAAACCAGATCTCTGGAGATCCATGGCAGCTTCACACTTTGCCAACCTCCAAAAACTTATTGGTGTTATGTAACTACAAAATAAAATCCTAGTTAATCTGAAATCTATGTAAGACATCATTTGTATGGATTATTTATGGACCCGCTTAGCTTCTGCTCTATCATAAAAAGGGTAACAAATAGCAAGCAGGAAAAAAGAATTTCTGTAAAAACCAACCATTATTAAAACATCGTGGGTTTTTTCCACCATCACTGACTAACCAGCAGAAAAAAGCTAACCATCCCATACTTTAAACACCCAATATACCATTGCTAAGAAAACAGCAGCGATCTGCAAGGGAAAAGGAAGCCTACTGCTGTGCAAGCCTGTCAGCAGATGTAGGTGTTCTCCAAAACACGGTACTTCTCCCAGATACTGTGTTGGCTTGTAAGTGGTCCCAGCCACAGAACTAAAGAAAAAAACAAAATTTACTTTCTGAAATAAAATCATGATAACACTTTGATGACATATGCCACAAGCTTCACAGAATTACACAGTTACATGAGAAAAGATTTTCATGTATTCTTTCCAATTAAAGTTTTCCAGAAAGACTGCTGCCCTATTAAGAACACATACAAGCCAACAGCTTGTTAATAGTACAAGGAAAACCCCTACAATTGAATTGCCAATGGCATTTCCCAGCCTTCTGTAGCATTTCAATGTTGTGACAACTGCAGCTCCACATAACTCTTATATTAAAAAAAAAACAAAAATAAAAAACACACACAAAACAAACAGAAAAAGAAACAAAACCAAACCAACAAACAAAAAACCACCTCAGATGACAGATTCAAAAGCTGTAGCTACTGTATGTCCCAGTGACATCTTGGCATTACTCCCAAAGACTGAGTCTGAAGTAAAAGAGAAAGGTATTATCAGACTTGAGAAAACTGTTTTTATAGTAAAGAGAGAGGATTCTCATAGCTGGAAATGTTGCTAATACAGAAATATGACCAAAATAGGAGGAGTGCCAGATGCAAAAGCATAAATGATGCTCTTGATGCATTACTCAAAACATTATCTTAGAGAAACAATGAACTGAGGCAGAAAGCCTATATACTTTTAAGGTACTTGAATTCCGTTTATCATACTAAGAACACTATTCACTGGAATAAGGCACTAAATTAATCTAGCCAGTGTGATTAAAAAGGCTAACTATATCCCTGAAAAGCTGCACAGACTTGTAATAATGTTACACAATTTTATAATAAAGAATAATATATTTAAAAAAACCATAAAGAGTATATAATAAAAAAAAAAATATATTAAATCCAGCATTCTAGATCTTCCCTCGAATTCATGCTGTTCATCAACAGCTTTCTTCAGGAAGGAGGGCTCCCAGCTGCAGAGTCAGGCTCAACAGACAAGAGAAGGGCATGGGCACCACTACTATCTGTCTCCACCAATGCAACCCCAGAGCAAAACTGTCCATGCTTCAAGCACGTACTTCTGGCCTGAAGAAACCCACTCTTGTCTTTGAGACAGAAGAGCACAGCCCTCTACATGTACCATGGAAGAGTTCAAGTCCCTGTTCATTCTCATATTCATTTACTAAATCAATCCAACAGAAACATAACATCCCAAGTTGCCTCCTTTGTTCTCTGGTAAGGTCCCACTATCACTGTTCATTTTAAGGGGAAAAAATAAATAAATAAATAAATAGTAACATTACTCTCTCACTGCAGCCTCCTGCCTCTTCGAACATTTTAGGCTACTGCTTTATGTACCATTCCAGGCACACGGCTGAATTAAAACAACCCATCTAGGAAAGGACATGCCTCCATTTAGCACTAAGTATGGCTGAAACCACCAATTAAGTATGTATCACACACTGTTAAATAAGAGCAGAGGCCCATTACTTTTTTTTTCCCTGAAGAAACTTTCAAAACACAGAATAAAGTAAATGCTTCAATGTGCGAATGTGTGTGGGTTTAGATAAGAGACCCCCACACACCTCCAAGATCCTACCACCTTTTCTGTCAGTAGGGAGTAGATTGATGGTCTTGAGGGCAAACTGCTCTTTCACATTCCACACCACCTCAGAAATACTAAACAAATGAGAAATTGCTTTTAAACAAAGAAGAAAGAATTGTCCAAGGCAAAGGATTTTGGTCAAAGCTTTCAGCCAGATGGCTCCTGGCTGGGTGGCTCTTCTAGTGAGGAAGCATGGGAATGATCCCCTCGACTGATTGCATGTTCTCAGCTAGAGGGGAAAAAAGTTTTCACAACTAGAGGCTTGAGAACATACTTTCTCCATGTAGCTGAAACGATCAAAGTAGTTGCTAATTTCTGCATACATTCATATTGATACCTCTGCAGTTAAATATAATTTAACAGCCTTGTTTACAGTTTAGACAATCCAAAGGATAGCCAGCTTTGCAAGTCGGTCTAAATTCAACCTTGAAGGTGATGAAATAAAATAAAGGGACAGAAAATGTTCCCATTACCAAAGAACCGTGCAGCTGGATGACGAAAAGTGTGAATGAGGCAGTGATCTCAAAGGTAAGCATACCTGACAGAAGCTGCTGCACAACCAAAGGAGGAATGACTTCCTCTTGAGGATGTCTCCTATTTATGATTCTTAGCTAGCCAAAAATACCAGACAGATTTCTTTGTGTACCTAGATGACACAGTGTAACCACAAGAAAGTACAATTATTTCCATTCATATCTATCTCCCAGAACTTTCTGAGAGTGCAAATGGGAACATACACCAACTTTCTGCTTTCTGCATGCATTTTCTCAGTCTTGATTGATATGCTGGGAGTAAAGCAGGGAGGGGGGAAGCCTGATGTCAAGCTTACACCTATTTGTCAGTCTTCCTTTTAGAGGAAGAGCTTAATTACTCGGCTTTGTGCTACTTGTACCTACTGGCTGGAACCAGGAACTTAACAGCACCTGACAGTGCCGCTGACGTGCATGACAGACTCATATTGGTCTTCCTTATTTTTCATTCTGCTATTGCACAATTCCTAATCTGTGAAGTGTTGTAAAGTTATGACAAAGCTGTGAATATCAGAGACCATAGGCTAATTCCCAGAACCATCTTTGAAGACATACTCAAGTGTTTGTATAGGGTCATGATAAGCAGTCTTTCAGACACCAGGAAATGTTTCCACTTACCTGATGAAAAAGGAATTATCCAAAAGTAAAAGTTCCTAGTAAAGACCATTAAATGATTTTAGACTGAAGATTAAAAACAAACGTTTCTCCAAATCCACTTTAGAGAGTCAGGGTACAGCAAGTCTGTGACAAACACTATGGGACTTCCCAGAAGACACAATGAAAGCCATTTCAGAGAGATAACCTCAAGATAACAGAAACCAGAACTGAAGGGATTAGACAGAACAGTGAGTAAACTGCAATAACACTCATCCATCCTTGACTAAACCTGCTGCAATTTCAGACACTACCAGTGTATCTGTACAGCCTACCAACCACTAGAAGAAACTGTAGGTAGGATACTGACGAGCAAAATTGCCTCTTTGGAATACAACTCCCTGAAGAGGCAACAGTGGCATTCCTGAAGTAGTAGTCAGCTTACTGCTTATACAGTGATTGGAAGGAGAAAACTGAACAAGCTCTTTATGAAGAAAGCATATGTTCCTACACCAACTTTTCAAACCAACAAATAACCCATGAAAAACAAAAAGCGACTCACTCTCTGTTCCTGTTAACTGCTCAGGCCAACAAAGACCATGGAGAGACCATGCCCTGCAGGAACACCCTAAAGTGAGACTGCAGAG
Source organism: Strigops habroptila (assembly GCF_004027225.2). Lineage (NCBI taxonomy): Eukaryota > Metazoa > Chordata > Aves > Psittaciformes > Psittacidae > Strigops > Strigops habroptila. The sequence goes on along the minus strand of NC_044281.2, from coordinate 60,201,870 downwards.
CTGCTGGAGTCAAGCATAGCTTTATATTGCATGAACATATTCTTTACAGCAAGCAGTACTTCAACTTCTTCATCCAAAATGCTTGTGGATTTTATAAAACTATAGTGGACTGTCTCTTAAAACAGTGTAATGAAATCTTGCGAACACTTACTTAATCTGAATCATTTGATTTTAAGCCTGACAGTCAGCCAAATCTATTTAAAGAGCATCTCTCACAGTAAAAAAGCAGCCGAAAGCCAATGGCTTTGGACTGCAGAAGTTTCAGTGGTGGTGAAGGACTGGAAATTTCTACCTACTTGAGCTCAAGGAGAATCTCTCTGCTTCTTCCCAGCTGCCTACAGGTGCTTCTCCAGGATTACAAAGTCTTAGCAGTCATTTCTGCAGCCCTTTCTGAAAGGACATCAGCTGACAAAAACCCGTCTTCCATGCAAAATTATGACCATGTAGACTTCTGTTCAAAATAGTCACTTATCCCGTAGAGCTACTGAGACAGAAGGATAGCCATGTCTAAATTTTAATAAAGCAGTTAGTAGGACTCAAAGTATCCAGTTGGCTCTCAAATAATCATAAAAGCTATTAGAACCCACCCAGTAAAGAGCTCTAGCATATGACAACCATTCAAAGGCAAATTACAGTAAAAATAAATTAAAAGGCCAAACACACAGCTCTAAGTACCTAAGTAACCAGCATTACAGCCTTTTCTAACTGAAAATAACTTATCCTGCAAGATGATCTAGAAGTTTCTGGAAGAAAGCATCTCTGCAATTTGTATAAGCACAATGTGGAATAACTGAGTTATAAAGGGCTTCTGTTCGAAGACAAACAATGAGAGAGATGAGGTCAGAACTAGAAACGCGAAGGCCACGTTATTTACTTTGTGTGAGGCTTATTGCCAAAACACACTTTACTCCCCAGATAAAACTTTTTTATCAAAAACATGGTATTAATAACCACTGATCTCATGCACCACAGTACTTTCAGCATACGCATTTGCTGTGCAGGTTACAGGGAATGAAAGCAGGCAAGCCCGCAGCTTTGTGTCCTACTTCTGAAATCCTTTGGAAGCAGCTGCCCCCCTCTCTGTTACACAGCCCAAAGGATCTGTTATCTCAACAACTTTTCTCTGACAGTTGAAGAGGGATGGAATATATATAAAATTAAGAAAGGCTGCCCAGCCCGAAGTAAATTCAAAACATTTCAAAACAATCCTCACTCCCTTAAGATCTTCCCTTCACAGCTGCCCAGCTCTTTAAGACTGCTGGACACGATAATAAAAGCATCTTAACACACCTGGATTTCCAAAGTGATTATCCTGAAGTTTTGCATTGTTTCCTACAGGAAATCTAAGTTTATTCTCCCACGCCTGTATTAGAAAAAAACCACCCTACCTACCCCTAGGCTTGGTCCTGGGTATTTCACAAGGAGGAAAGGTGGGGTGAAACCAGCTTTTCATTCCACCCCATATGGAACTTGTGGAATTCAGGTAAGTAGGGAAAACACAGCAGCTTCAACTGTTACGCAAGTGCCCAAAAGCAGTTAAACATCACCAGTCAATCCTATGCAACACATAAAATCAAGACGAATAGGAACAGGACAGCTGTCAAGCATATGGTAAAACGGAAGAAATGCTGCAGAAATGACTGCTAAGACTTTGTAAAGCAAAGTAAAATGGAAGGTTCTGGTTCGAATCTAGCAAACAGCCAGCCAGCCTCCTGCTGCCAATTATTCCTTTTCCAAATCTTCACCTTGGCTCTCCAAGGAGAGCTTGAAGATGAATTTAGTATTTGATTTAATCGCCAGATATAAACATTTTCATTGCAAAATTCTGTAGCTTACAGCCATCAGAATTACAATAAGATTGCAAGCCCCTTTTTCCTGTGGCACCTTATTCACAAGAAATTAACTTCATCTCTCTTCCAATAGTATCAATGACCCAAGAAGACTAAAGTTTTCTACTTTGGCTTGCAAATTCCAGCCCAACAATGACTAAAGAGTTCCTAGAAGCTTTCAGATGTAGTTGGTAGTATCCAACATAAGGCTTAATGACTGACAACAAGTCCTAAAATCCTGCCACCATTCTTTTCCCGACCTTGCAGACTTTCACCACAGAACAGAAAAATTCCTGTTCTGTAACAGCTACCTTGTTATAACTATGAGATTTCCTGTCAATTTTCATACCCGTTTCCTTCCTAAGCCAGTAGCGGTCAACTCCAAACTCACATGATGTTCACGTTACACCACCACAAATCCCTCTGTTTCATTCAATTCTATCTAAATATACTTCGATTTCAGTAACATTTGAAGCAACCGAATGCGTTAGCGCACACACATCCACACAGAACAAAACACACACGTAAGCAAGAAGTAGATTTCGCAGGAAAACAAGCAAACAGAAGAACTCCAGCACCATTAGTACTTCAATTTTGAAGGAAAAACAAAACAGACTAAGCTAACGCAGCAACACATTAAAAGCACCAACAGACATTGGCCAAACAGATGGCTAGCCTTTGGGTGGAGAAATAGGTCTTTCTGGTGATGTGTTAAGAATCTCAAAGTCAAATACTGCAAGGAACTGTTCTCTCCAGGTAGTGCAAAAGAGGAAAGTCTACACCCAGAGCAGAAACCAGTTTCCTCAACACAGGCAGCACATAATGGACTTTGTGATACAACTGGCTAGTGAAAACCTCCACAAAGGATGGGCAGACAATTCCCACCTCTCTCATGATCAACAGATGGGGACAGACAATATAAAAGCATTTACTCCCTCTTTTGTCTTAGCTCTATTCTATAGTATTTGGTATTAAAATGTTACAGCTTATTCTCAAACTATTAATTCACTGTACTTTGTGTTTTACCTATACCACCATTACCACATACCAAGATGGCTTATAACACTCACATTCTTACCAGACTCATAAAATACTGAGGTGCAAAATCAAAGCAATATAGAAGAACTCACATAAACAAATATCAGCAGAGAGAGCAAAGAAAGAGTGAGCAGCAGCTCAAGGTGCCTATTCTGGCTCCTAGTATTAAATGCTTACATCATATTTTTCCTGCCTTGCTAAAACCGACAAGCAGAAGGAATGCTACTGCACCACAGACTATTACATAGATTAATACTTCTACACAAAAATATAAAACCATGCACCCAGTATCCACAACATGCTGATTATTCCTCTTTTTTTAAGCAGTCATCTGTGCTGTATAGCTATAAATAACACTTCAGCAGAATCACGAGTGTGCGCACACATGCATAAGCGCTTAATAATCTCAGTTTGGGTTTAAGATCATTACTATTTAGTTTTAGAGGAATAAGCATAACTAACAGGAAAAGGGAAACTCATTTTTGCTTCATTTAGCTTTGTATACAGAAGCATTTTCCCACCAAACCCACTGAAGACTTCAGAATCTGAGTAGGAAAAACACCTGCACATACCACAAGAAAAAGCTTATGGAATCAAAATATACCATATCCAACAGCAGTTAACAGCACATAGGAAGAGAAAAACAAACAGGTTGGGGGAAAGATACCATGATAAACACTTCAACAACAACCTGGAACAGAAGAGCAGGGTGAAGAGAACTCAAAGCCCAATTTCTGTTTTCTATACAACTAGACCAGCAGAAGACAACATCTGATTAATACATTTAGGGAAATTGCAGAGGAAAAGACTGTGCAAGCTGTTGAGGTAGTTTTATTTTCCTTTTTTAGATAGGAAGCAAACAGACATGACCAAAACTCAAAACTTTACATCCCGAACTTGAACACAGTGCTATCTCACACCAGCAGATAACGCTTTTTTAATATGCTGCCACAGCTTCCGTGGGGCTCCTGCACCCCAAGACCAGACCTGGCCAACCAGCCTCTTATTTTAAAGTGGATAATGACAACTGAACGCACAACAGTCTTGAACTCACAGCTAAACACCAAATACAGGCAAGGTCACGTAATGATTCCTACAAACACAGAAAAGAAGTCCTTGGATAACAGGATGTGCACCTAGCTCCATTACCTGAAATTTTACTTTCATTGAGAAGCCCCTTACAAATAGACAATATTCTCTGCTTAAATCCTTCTGGTATATGACATTCTGAAAGATGTACCAGAATAAATATTTTGTGGGGAAAAAAAAAACCCCAAACCCACAACCCTGATATCTGTTTATCAAGCAGTTGCAAAAAAAACCCCTTCAAATCCAGTTCAACACATTTCACTGTGTGAAATTTCAAGTAGATGGCTACAACAGGCAAAAGCTACTTTCTTGGATTTTTGTATACAGTATATTTGTCAGAAATACACTTCAGAAACTAAAACATTACAGAATATGCACAGTATAGACAGATGGAAGTTTCAAGTGCGCAAAGCAGATTGTATCCTATAAACAAATTTTCTAAAACACAGATCTTTCATTTTATGTTAGAACTAAAAGTAAGGTGAAGCTGTAAGATTTGTATATGAACTTACAAAACTCTGGCCTCTTTGAATTCAAAGTATGAATTCGAATTTCTAAGTTACAATTTGAAGAGACTGTCTATGTAAGCCTTACCAGATGCTACTATAAGGAACTAGTTCCATACTGATTTTAAAAACTTACAAAATTCTTCCTTACAGATTTTAGTATCTTAAAACCTTGGGACATGCTGTGAAGAAAGCTGCTGTTCACTCTGTAAAATGCAGAAACAATGATACAATTACCTTGTACCAAAACCAGGCTTATAGAGATGATGTTATTGTTTTCATTCAGAAAGGTTGTTTCATCTTCACCAGAAAAGTACTGTGAAACTACGAAATGCAAAAGGGATTATTTTGTGTCCTGCTGTGGCCTGGAGAGATCCACAAAGCATGAAAGAGACTCTTGTTAAGCACAAGCAGGCTCTGTCCTAATGGGTCACAGAAGCAGAAGCTGTGCAAATGCAGTCTAATACAAGCTGAACAGACCAGTTGGGTGTTGGGATAAGGAAAAGAAGAATGATGTCAACAGCTTTGATTTATTTATTCTCTGCCTTGCAATGAAATGACACTACTGAGTGGCACCAGCAGCTCCCTACAAAAAAAACAAACAAAAAAAAAAACCAAAAAAACCCAACCACACCAGAAGTGCTCGAGAGGAGGTATACACCACAAAAGGAGCCTTTCCACATTATTTGCAGGTTTGCTCAATGGCAGAAAAAGAGCATGAAGAGGTAGTTCGCAAGAGTTCCTCTCTTTGCAACTGGAAGAAACCTGTTAAATTAAAACAGAATTCTGCGGGTGCCCAGTGGAGTTATAATACATCTAACCAACTGGTACTTGTGGACAGAAAAACACCATTAATAAAACTTGTCGTTGTTGTCATCATTATTTTAAAACAGAATGAAAAAAGTTTGAGGGTATGTACACACGCTCCCACATACAAAACCAAGGCGTGGCCTGACAGCACTGCAAAGTAGCCAGCCAACAACAAATGTTAAAGCCACTGAGTTCAACACTGAAAGGGTAGCTAGAGAAAACACCAGCCTTGCTCAGTTTTGGACAATAGGATTTCAGCCTGGACTGTAAATAAAAGGATGCTTACTTCAGAGATTTAGTTAAATTTCTTGCAGCAGCAGTTCAGCTGTTTCAATGCTACTGTGGGTCTAAGCACTACTGAATAGCAAGCAGCTACTTCTGTTATTCTCCCAAATCTAATCCTGCACTGATGGTTGAAACCACTTGTGAAACTAAAGACAGCGTGCATTTGGCAGAAACCACATACCATTCCAACAGTGACTCCACTCCCAGAAGCGCTGCAAGGTTAAGCACAAAGGATTACACAGCTTCTGGCCCTAGTTTAGCCCAGAATACATGAAATTTACAAAGCACAGCATCTTAAACTGGTATGTTATATTCTGTGCACTCAGTTAATCTTTCTTTTCCCCCCTGTAGAGAGAAGTACTCAGCCTAAATTGATGTGTCTCATCCCTTCAAGCAGAGTGCCTCAGGGAACGAGACTGAGGCAGAGAGAAGCTTTGGGAAAAGGTCTCAGGCAAAAGACAACAAGGGCTCTAGGGGTTCTTCTGCTCTATCACACAAAGCAGGGGATGGGGAAATAACTGGGTCTCAGGATGGTACATTTATGTAAGTGTTTGGCTTCTGGCTTCTAATTATGTGTGTGATCCTTTGAGAGTGTGGCTCTGCCATGCAGCACCGTTGGAGGCAGGGGTACAGCTCCATTCTGGCCTGTCCATCTTGGGGAGGTACCAAGAGTGTTCAAAGGAGAGAGCTCCAGGGACTACAGGGTATGGCTGGTCCTAGACATGGCACAAAATTTCTGACAGATATTTGGGGCCACTCAGTGACTGAGAGGCTTGAAAGCAGAGACAGTGGGCAACAGGAAAGTTGCACACAAGTTTATTTCCATTTTGGTTTACCTAGTTCTTTGGAATTTTCTCTTTCAAAAAAGAAAAAATTCTAGTACTTATTTAAATAAAAATTGGCTTTTTTGATATTAAAATCCTTTCAGTCTTTTGCGAGCTCATTAAAAGAGAAGGGAGCCCTCCAAACCTGTGGAGGACTCCATATCCTGCCATGGCAACCCAAAACAGTCTCTGAGGCTTGCATTTTACCCCAGCCTCTAGCCCATGTTACACAGCTGTATCCATACCAGCACCACCTGGAGCTGGTCACAGGACAGAGCCTTCACCTTCCAACTGCACAGCAGAGTGACATGCCACACATTGCCCACACTTCCTCTTGCCCAATCCTGTGAGGACAAGACCTGTCGATACTGCTCCAGGCTTACACCTCCGAGCACTGCTAATGATGTACAGTATAACTTGTTTTCCTCAGAATTCCCTAGACAATATGCTGGAAACATAAAAAGCTGCTGAAGGGACTAACTGTTGCATTTGACAGAAGAGGGTCTGAGGAAGATTAGCAAGTTCATAGAGGAACAGATGCAGAACCAGAAAACCAGCAAGGCAATAAAAGGACAAAACCAAACATAGTCCTGTTCAAAAGTCCTCTCCCTCAGAATAATCAGCCTTCAAGGAACAATCACCTGACATCTGGGAAAGCAGTATCTGTAAAAGTTATGCTTATCAAGAAGGGTTACCACACCATGACGGTATTTTCAGTAACCTCAATACACCACAAGAAACACTTTGTTGAGAAACTATTTACAAAATTTTCCTTCAATGCTAGAAGAAAGCATTCAGACACACTGTTACTATTATTATTATCCATTGCTTAACCAGCATTACAACATATAATACTTCCTTAGACACACCTATAAGGGAGACAGGAAAAAATAAGAATATTCTATCCAGATTAAGAGTCTATGCATCCTTCCTCTGTGATTAAGAAAATAAATCATACACATGTCCATGTGCACACATGCAACCAGATGGCTGACCTGGAAAAATCTTACATTTCTGGTCAATTGGGACTGAAGTCACTCTATCTGAAGCTAAACTCTGAGCTTGAGCCAAAACGTGTGGTGTTAGATCTATTTCCTCTGTTAGCCTAGACAGAAGTTCTATGATTTATGATTTCTTTTCTGGCTTTTTAACATTCTCGTTTTTTCCCAGTCCTCCCCAAGTTGTCCAATTCCCATATACTCTGGTCACCTAGGTACCCACCCACTAGGACAGCAATAGTAACACACATCCTCTTGTGGAATCCAGTACCTGAGAAACTTAGAAAAAACTTGTAAAATTTTATACATATTAATATACATATTAACATTAATAATATAATTAATATAAATACATATATATATTAATATATCAGCTAAAAAAACTATTATTACAATCCAAACCATCAGAACCTGAAAAGACACAACTGGAAAAGGGATGAAATGACATGCTGTGACACACTATTCTTTGGAAGAAGTAATCTTGTCTCGCAGCTTACATCTGTGACAACTCCCAGGAGAAACAGCAACTGATTAACATCATTTGGCTCTTAGTGGAGTCAAAAACCATCATTCTGCGAAACCTACAAACAGTACAAACGCATTTGTTCCGGCTCTCTTCATTTTGCTTCTTCATAACTAGAAATCCTCGTTTTCTTGAATAAAAGTATATACATATGTTTGTATCTATTCTTGAGGATAGTATGAGCATAATATTTTGTAAAACATTGCTTTGAATATATGCCACTATTCTGCCTTCCCATAGCACGTCAGTCTCTGCATGCGCTTTCTAAGGGCCCTCAGGTCCAGCATAATATTGACTTTCCCGTTCGTAACTACATTATTAAATCCTGCCCCAAAAGTTGATGGTGCCAGCCTTCACCAACCATTTGTTACATTATAAAGCAAGTGCTTCTGTTTTCTCTCCCTCAGACAAGATGGAAACATACCAAAACCATCTACAAAACTAGCTGGTTATCCTCCAAATCGCTCCTTTCCTGCCAAGCACGGAGAAGCTCAGTGGTGAGGCAGCAGGTGTGCCAAAACCATTGTTCATCATGACAGCCACCACAGTCTGCTTCCTTTGCTCCTCTGGCTGTTTGTCATGTTCCTCTGGCCTTAGACAGGGAACTCTCTAACCCAGAATCAGCCTGTTTGGGTTTTTAATATACTTAAACCTCAGATTACTGCTGTAACCTGAAGGCATAAGTACTTTATAAATTAACAACTTCAAAAAACACAAAAAACCCTGTATGTCCACTACAATGCTCTCCGTTTGTCAAATAGAAGCAAGAGGTTTTATTGCACCCTCAGGATTGGGGGAGGGGGGTGTGGGGTGTGTGGATATTTAACAAAAAGTGCCTAAGGCTTCTCTAACTCCCACACACAACGTACTAGAAGGACAACCTACCACTTCAGATACAGGCAATGTCTCAGAGTGACCTTTCTATACGAACAAATGAACCCAAACTCTCATGGCCAGGAAAGAGGGCACTCCCCTCTTCACCCCAGTGCGCTGGGGCAGGCAGTTAACACCTCTGCCCTTTGGCTCACAGGAGCAAATTCAGCTCACAAAATTAGCATTTTTGGGTGGATGGGAAGTGGGGAACTTGCTTTATTTCCTACTGGTTTAGTGACCTGAATCAACTCCTCAAGAAGTTATAGCCAGGGCAAGGAGAGTGGGCCTTCCTCTACCAGGTGTGGGTCAGCTGAGCCCTGCCTCAGCAGACTGTGATCAATCTCTCAGGCAGAGAATGCATTTGACCAGGGAGAATGTTTAATATACTGAATGATGAGCAGTAGAAATGATACATAGATGTGTTTTTTTCTTTCCTCCCCCTTTTGGTGACAAACTCTAGAACCGGATTTATCATTTTGTGGAATTACAATATTGCTTAGTATCACCAAATGTATGAAAATAGTTTGTTGGGATTTTTTTTTTCTCCCCCTCAAATCTACAAATTTAAACAAAAATGCTTCATGCTAAGCTGAAGTGAGATATGTGGAATAGTAGTGGTAGACTTCCAAATTCTCAGAATAATTACTATTTATTTTGGAAACAAGACACTTCACAGAAGGTAGGGGACCAGGAAACCAGCCAAAGCAAGTTGACTTTCACGAACCAGCACATTAAAATAACAGAAAAGCTCTACATATACTTAATACCTCATGTCATTATCAACTTTCTAACACAGAATTCAACAAGCAGAGGGAAGGAAAGCCACATCTAAATTATCAAAAAAGCAGAGCTTCTGACTAGGTAATAGTTATATTGTAAAGTAACAGGGATGGGAAATGAATTGCCAACATCCCTTCCAGCTGTGACAAACATTAAGGTGAGAAAAGATTCCTACTGCTTCATCTTCAAATTCATTATGGATACTATTAGGCAGAAAAAGCTATGGTATAGTGGACCAGGGGCAGCTTATGGCTTAGAAAGTGCCTTTCACACAGATAGCAGAACATAAATAAAATGTACCATACAAAATGACATTAGACAGCAGGACTAGAATATTGAAAAGCAAACTATTAACAAACTAAAGCAATACTCTTTCTTTGCATCTCAGAAACAAAGGCAATCCACATTGAAAATCAATATTTTCTACCTTTCAGTACCATACATAGGAAAGAATTCCTGTGATAACTTGGATTTGATTTAAAACAAACAAACCAACCAACCAACCAACCAACGAACCAGTCATGTCACAGCAGTGGTGACACTGAATTAAAACAACAGATTTAAAAAATCAGAAAGACCTACCTTCAGAAGCCACTTTCTATTTATTGCATAAATGCCACATTGGTATTGCAACAAAAGCTAGAGATCACAGTGGGTTGAGAAAACTCTCAGAGGACTCACTGCTAGAGTAACTACTCTGAGTAATACTTGCATGGAAAAATTATTTAAAGGAGGAAGAAAGAGCTAGAACAGTGTGGGAGGGGACAACCTGCTGCTTCAAACAATAGGAAGCTGTTAAAATAAAAAAACAAGGGCCTCCCTCAGCACAGGAAAGTCTCATTTGAAAAGCGCTGTCCCGACTGCCACCTACCAGGCAGGCAGCTCTGACAACAGAGATAAGGCTACAGGCCCAGCCCTGCTTACAGACAATTCCCTTAGGAAACAGGGCAAGAGGGAGGAAGGTTTTCCAAACCCCTTTTTTATAAGAGACCAGACTGGGATCAGAGGAGGAAGAGATAGGGCTGTAAGGGATGACTTCATTTTACAGCAGCAGCCTATCTGTGCAAGGCAGGGCTCCCCTTAGTGCAACAAGTGAACTGGTGAGGTTCCCGCAAAGTGTTTAGTTAAACGTAAAGGATGTTTTCTCATAGGAGGGGTTGATAACCATGAGTGACATGTAGCCACTTAACAGAAAAAGAAAACGCAAAGGGCTCAAAAGATAGCTTCAGTTTTGATCCCTAGGTTTAGATCCCCATGGCTGCAACACAAATTTAAAAGCGTTTTTTCAAAGAACAATTATTGCACGACAATTCCTGGAACCATCCCCCGTGGTTCAAAGCCAGTGATACTGATCAAGGAAAAAAGAAGTTTGTTCAGAAAAAGAGCTTCCTACTCCTAAAACCTTTCATAAGCTCAGTTACTTCAGCTCAGAAGCAGCATTACTGCATGATTATTCCCAGACTCTCTTACCATATGGCCCCAGGACACTGGTGCCATTCGCATTCAGCATCAGCTTGTTCTTCTAACATGGTTACATTCATAGCACAAACAGGGAGAGTTACTGTATATCCAAGACAAGAATAACTTTAAAGAAAACTTTGGTTATGTTACAAGAAACAATGCATACCATTGTCTTTCTGTCCTAGCACAATATAATGCTAACAAACAGAATTGGATTGAAATATAACAAGGCTTTGGACCATGCAAGGTATTGAAGATACTATCCCCACTGGGACCATTTACCTAACAGAAACAAACAATGCAAAAAGGAAGCAGTTGGAATACAATTAAATTGGTTTGCCTTAAGAACAATCCAGTCTTGCTGGATAAAAGCAGCTGAGCCAAGTTTTAACTATGTCTTTCCATAATGATAGTTTTCTGAGACAAAAATAGGAGTTAGAACAAGAAAGGAAAAAAATACAGCAAAGGCACAATACTCCAAGCAGTGTTTTACCTCATGATGATTCTATGTACTTTTTTTTTTTCAAGATTCAGATTTATGTGTGCAAATTTCAAATACAATAATTTCTGAACTGTACTAATAGAGGCATAATTGTGAACAAAGAACAGTACAATGTTCAGTAACCATGCTGGGCTCAAAACCTGCTCCACAGCTATGTGTGGTTAAAACAGCATCTGAACTCTATAGCACTCCTTCCTTAAACAGCTTGTTTCAAGGAAGCCAAACCACTTAAAAAACACAGTTTGCAACACCAGCACAGCCCTGTTCTAGGCAAAAGCAATATGCCAGTCCTCATTTTTATCATATAGAAAGAGAGACTGAGTCTTCCAGGTGTCTCGCATTATCCATTACTTGGATCTGTACAAATACCTGTACACGTCTTACCAAGAGTTAGCAAGCCTGTTTGTTCAAGTGGCATTATGTTCAGGGCTCAATGCCCTGAGGTTGGCAAGCACTCTTGCAGAGAAAACACTAGTCTCTAAGCTCCCTTCCTCCTCCTCATTCCAAAGGACAAAGCATTCGCCTCTCCTCCTCGGATATAAAGACCATATAGATGCTCCCATGACTCCACCAATTTCCTTGCTGAAGTGGTGTGGGTCAACACTTACAAAACAGCAGAAGCAGCTAAATCAGTAATACCAAGAGTGTTGCAGTGATGTTTACAAATTCCTATAGGCTTCCACCTCAGTTTCCACCATTTAGAACTCTTTCTCAGCTTTTTGCTAAAATGCTTCAGGTGACCACAGATACTCAAGTAACTGCTAGAAGTATGGATCAAATTATAGATATTTTCAAATACCTGCTTTGACACCATTTTACAGAGTCCCTCAGCATGAGGGGTCAAGTTACCTGGCTAAACGTCCAGTTCCTCAATAGCTCAGTGCATAAAGCAAGCATGAAAATTATTTTTAGTAGCTCTTTTTAAAGCAAAATCAGTTCTGCCTCTATCACGCCTAAAATTAAAACTTTTTAAACTCTCATAGCAGCAAAGGACAGGTAAGTGGTTTACTACTAAAAGAAATCCCTCCGCATCAGATAGAAAAGATCTGACTCCCTGCTGCTGATGGTCAAACAGTTCAGACAGCAAGTGGGGCCTCCGTGCCCCGAACAGAAACAAAGGGACACATCCCCAGCCAAAGCACAACAGCACTGCTGCGCTTACAAAAGAGAGCTTTGCCAAACACACCAGCTAAGCATTTGACTCACTGCCACCAAACTAAAAAAGAATTCAGAGCAGTTACCACATTTCTGCAAAGGACAGGAAGAAAGAAGAGGGGAAAAAAGTGTTTTCACTCTTCTATCATTTCACCTAAATCAGGACAGCACAGCCACCTTCAAATAGCTCTGGTCAAGTACTGCAGCCCCAGGGCTCTTAGGGCCTGACAGCAATGCTAGCAATTGCACAGCCATCTACGCAGCTACTTCAGTCTGAAATGAGGCAGGAAAACCAGGCAAGATAAAACAACAGAAACAAGCCCAGAATCTCTCTCTCCCTTTCTTGCTTTTCTGCTTTGGTTCAGAGATCAGCAATCTGAGAAGCAAATGTATTTGCAGACAACCCTAGCTATTAGAAGCATGTATGCCAACAGCATACATTCATGGTTGGCAAGACAAAGACAGATTGTCTAAGAAAACAACAAAAGTGTAAGCTAAAAAAAAAATAAATTGAAGAAACAAAATATAGATGACAGAGCTGCAATAACCATTCTTTCAGTACTGAAAACAGTTCTTTTCCCAGTGTCTGCAGAGTCATATGATTTCAGCTTGCTTCTGCTGCTGCAGATCATGGCAGCTTCCCACCCAGCAAAGGCTACGCTAGCCCTTCCCTTCACCTTCGAGTAATTTTCCACCACAGCACTCCTACTCATAGAGCTGTAAATGTCAGCACATTTAGTGTAGCTTAAATACCATAAGTTTGTCTATGTGGAAAAGTTTGTCAGGAAAAGTGCTACATGGTGAAGACGTAGTTTCTTGAGTGCCTTCAACAAGGAAGCTGGTTGCAGAAGTTCCTGCCCACCTTTCACAGATCACTTGCTCCTGTTCTCATCTGATGCTCTGTTCTGCAGATGGCAGTCTACATAGGACCACATTACAAACTGGATCATGAAAACAATCTGGGTTAAAAAAACCATAAAACAAAAGTATGAAGAGGGCTATTTTTATAATTCCAGTTATTAAGGTTACAGAGCAGTCCTGAAGTAATCAGTTACAACTGGTGGCACTACACAGACCCGCAAACTAGAAGGGGTACAGAAGCAGGCAAATAGTAGTTACAACAGCTTCTTTTATGAGCTTTGCCACCAAAGCCAAGATACCATGTAGATGCACTAATTCCTTGCATAAGTAAACTTACAGTGTGTTTTATGATACATCTATGCCAACATGACAGCTGCTACCAGGGTAGATCCATTCACCATAACATGCCCCTTCTGCTCCTCTTGTGCTAATGCTAGGTGGTCTGTAAGATGAGCTACTATAAGGTGGTAAGCCAGCAATGAACAACTCTACCAATGGAAACAAAAACAATAGGGTTTTTGTCATCAGGTAGCTCACTCAAGATTTGGAAAAACAGGCCTGGTGAGCAATGCCTCCTGACAGCAGCCTGAAGTTAGATTCTCTTACCCAGGCAACGAAGCTGTCCCTCCATCTGCAGCCAGATGCCTGTGTGGCAATCAGTAACACAGCCTAGAGGTGTGGTTTCATTAAACCGTGGGAAACACCAGTGTCAGTCTGTTTACTTTCCCTAGCCTCATGCTCCCACTGCTTCTGAGTATTGCACTGAGCTGCAAGCCAGTTGCATGAGCCACTTAGACCAAGAGCAGACATGCCACACGGGTGAGCAAGGAGAGAGCAGGAGCACCCAGTCGAGACCCAGCAAGCGGCCCAGCCCTTTCGTGAAGCAGCCACAGTGAAACTGCATTAGGTTAACATCACACTGCACTCCAGGAAAGAACAGTTCAAAACAACTGCTGCAAATTAAAACCCCTGGTTAATCTTTTCTACCCTCCTTAAGTGCATTCTTCTAGGACAGTGGTATTTAATTTAAACCATGCATCCCCTGGACTTTTAAAAGTCTGAAAACAGATGTTTGCCCCCTGGACTGAAAACCTTTGAGGTCAAAAAAGTTAATTCTGTGAAGTGGATACAAAGCAGTGACCATCAACAATCTCTTTTTGGGGGTGGAGAGGGCAGGCTGAGGAAGAGAAGCTCATGTTCCCACATCAGCAGTCCATTTTTCAAGAGGAGGGAAAAAAGCCAACAAAAACACACACACAAAAAAATCTAACAGTCTAACAAACTTCAGGGCAATGTGTTCAAACATATTAGGCTGTTCAAACACATATGCTGTACTCCGCTGACCTTCTCCACATGGCAAGACAACTGTTTAAATACTGTTTGGGGGAGGAGAACACAACAAAATCTTGATTTTACTTTATTGACATAGCTTGCTTTGGTAGGGTGGACAGAGCCTTAAAGTCTAATGGACCCATAGAATGAAAAGTGATAAAAATCAATACTGCTTTCTCCCTTCTATTAAAATCAGGTTACCTAGAGTTATTCAAGTAGCTTGTAAATTACAAGACGAGCAAAAAGCTTTTTTTGTCATTTCTCAATATTTTTAAAGAATAACCAAGCATACTGTTGTTTTGGTAGTTACCAACAGAGAATTAGAAATACTTCTGAAGCCTTCAGACACTGTCTAGTGTGAGGACAGAGTTTTTATGCCCTCCATTTTCCTTCAGGCTCCTAACTACTCATTCTCGTCCTTGCGCAAGCCTTTCCAACATGGCAACACAAGCATTCGTGTGGCCAGAGAGACAACCTGGTCAGGGTAGACAGTGATCAGGTGGAAAGACAGGCCAGGGTAGTTTGAAGTCATATCTGTTCCTCAATGTTCCCTACATAGCCCCACAAGTATTTTTTCTTTGGAGGGGGGGTGGGGGGGTAGATAGCTCAGGGTGCTAATACCGTTAAATTATTTGAAAAGCCATGGCCTCTAGTCTAAACTAGTTTTAAAAATAAGCTTAGGAGCAGTGAAGTGGAAAGGATTCCTTCGCATATGAAGTCTAGTCCACCACTACCAAAAGCACTATCGCCATAATTCCATTTCCAAGCCTTATGGTTTGACACATGAATTTGGCCTATTCACAACTTCAAGAGTAAAAACAGTTTGTATATACCGTTTGTATATACACTCCATGTTTTCCACTTCACTGAAAAAAGCTGTGTCTCTGATGTGTGTGTACTATAAGATAAGAGCGGTTCACATTGAAACCGGCCTTCCTTTTAGCAGATGACTCAAAACAAAACAGAAATACTGGGAGAAAAACAAAGCATTAGTAACCTGAGCACATCATTATGCACATACCCTGCTAGTAGTTTGATTTTTTACATCTAGAACTCTAACTCAAGTGCTTCTAATTAGTTTTACCCATAGCACTGGGACATCTGGGAGTCTACAGAACAGCTGGGGCTTAAAGGTTACCAAACACAAGCAGGAACCATAGTACCACTCTTTACCAAACAGGTACTCCCACAAATACCACAAATAACTGCATGTCTTGTTGCTACTACACTCCTAAAACCAAAACAGGCAATTTTATTGCATACTTATTCCCAGTGACTGCAAAACACACTGCACTGCATTTAATCCACCCCACTTTTTCTGACTTCCACCTCAGTATATGGACCAAAGCCAAAAGAATGTTTTATAAATATCCTATCAAGAAAAGATGGTAAAAGGTCTTCTTGATTACAAGTAAGGCACCAGGTTATAGATGCCTGTTAATCAAACAAAGCACTTAATTTCTTGGTCAAAACACGAGCACATTCTTTGAATGAGTGTGATGCCATACTCATGTGATGCCATGTGAATGACTGTCGAAAGCCACAGACAAGCCTCCTGTCACCTGTGCAGGTGAGGCAGACACACGCATTGGTTTATGCCCTAAAAGACACAGCACAACATTTGTTTCCCTGCAGGAAATGAAACTTCCTGTGGTTTTAATATGACCCTGAGACATTCAGGAATTAATTTACAGTTTGACTAAATTAGGAATCAGAAAGTAACTTTCTCTATGTAAAGCACACACACGGCATTGGACCAGCATAACTTGAGTGATAAAACCATATCCACTTTTCCCAGTGTCATCAAGAACTTACATAATTTTATGACCCTATATTATGGCACCCAATCTGTAAACTTTGATACATCAGGATCTTAGCAATGCTGTGGTACTTGCAAGAAACTCTTGAGAAAGAAGATTATGCAAAATTGCTTCAACTGCCTGCATCAAACAAACCTGATGCTTTTCAGGATTTTATCTGACATAAAAAAAGGAGATGACAGGTTGGAGGTGGAAGATTCACTTTGGAAACTAACTTACATCAGTGTGAAACCAAAATTGGTTCAAGTAACTCAAAGTAAGCTCACAAGAAAGTTCTCCATACCTATATTCATTTATCCCATTCGATGTTCTAGTTCCTCCGCTGTATTAGTTTACTTTTGTAGCACTTAACAGAAAAAGCAAGCTCACAAAGCCAGTTATAGAGAAGGTAATGAGACTCTCAGAATTGTATCTTACACCACTTTAAATTTCCTGCCCTATTTTCCGTTGTCTTATTTTTAGTGTTTGTCCTACAACTGAACCTTGGCAGACTGACATGAAGTCAGGATGTAAAGCACAGAACTCCCAAGAGCATTTAAATCCATACCATATGATATGGAAGAGCTGAAAACAAAAAAAACCCACAGAAGTCAATGACACAGGTGATTCCAGGAACCACACCAATCACTGGCGGGGAAATCAGTATTTTAAAACAAATTTTAATCTGCAATTCATAGAAGTAAACCCTCTATGAAAATCTGCCATTAAAAAGAAGAGGAGAAGCAACAGCATTTATCTTTCTTTCCACCTTGAAATGTTTGCTAATAATTCCATTAGAACAGCCACTATTTCTTAAAACTGGATGCACTTACAAAAGCTGTTGCAGATGCTTAAAATCCAGTGAATTTTTCAATAGAATATACAATCACGCATTATGAGGGTTATTTGTTTCCCAGCCAGCGAAAGAAACTGGCTTAAGATGCTAAAATATCATCAAGGATGGTAAGAAACAGCTGATGACTTCCAGAGGAAACAAGGAACCACTTGCCAAAAACCTACAGAAAGTTACATCCGTCAGTATGCGGACCTGTATTACATAGTAATAGGTGCTGTAATAAAAAAAAAAAAAAAAGTACTTAGCAGTTAGAGATTTTCACATTGAAATGTAATTGACCAGATTTCATGCTGTAGCCTAATCCTTCTATGTCCTGGACTACTTACTTGTTCACCTTAGTCTGGCAACCTAAAGCTGCACTTCCCCTTTGGACTACAAACCTGCTTCTGACAGAACACCAGTACTCTCTGTCTAAGTATGAGATGAGTACTAATTAAACACTACAGTAATGTGACATTCACACAAACATCCCTCTCTCCCAGGTCTGAGGCACATCCAAAGCACAAGTATACATTAATATACCTAAAGACTCCATCAGTCTTAAACCACGCCAGATTAATGTACTTCACCTCTTTAAAAAGCCCCCTGCTAATATAAGTCAACTGGGATGATGCACATTCCAGGACAAAGGCTGTTGCAGCCCATCTATCTATACAGATGCCCACTACAAAGAGCAATACAGAATACCAAGCAGTGTATGAACATCAGCAGCTAAATTTAGAAATTAAAAACATCATCCGTTGCATACTGATTAGATTGAAACACTATAAGGGCAACAGATAAAATAAACCTGCAGGAAGATGGATTCATAGGTGTGCATTCAAAGCTAAAAATAGCACATATAACAAATACATCTGGCCACACACAAAAGTATTTATTTTAATGAGGAGTTACTCCAGAAAACAGCTCTGTAGATTTAGAGACTAAATCTGCTTTGGAATCTAATGCTGAAATTAGATTTAGAGATGGACCTTTCCAACTGAAGACTTCAAAGGGAAGTCAGCCTACATTTTTAGCGTAAGAATACCAGAGACCTTCCTCTAGTCAAGAGTCAAGCCTGATAAAGCCTTGCTTTACTCTGTCACATCCTTCTGCTACCAGAAAAATGACAGAGGCTCCCCTGTCAACTTTACCTTCACGTGATAATTCTCTTGAGCAGGGATTTTTTTTTTCCATTATTTATTTCTGCCAATTTTAACTTATCTGGTGAGAAGTGAATACACTAGGCCAGAACTTAGAACTGCAAATATAAAAAAGTCTGATTATCATGGAGATTAAATGAATGTTCAAAGAAAGATTTCAGTGTCCCATCTACCCTTATTTAAAGAAAAAAAAAAAAAGAAAAAAGAAAAAAGCAAAGTCATAATCAATACTTTGCCTTTCTTCATCAGAACTAGCAGATGCAAAGTCTGTGCATGTGAAAATTTAAGTGGTGTAAATTCTATATGGGCTTGCACATTCCCACCTAACTGGCGAAGGGCATACAGGTGGGCTATAATCTTCCCATTGGCAAGGGAGGGAGGACAGCTGTAAGACACCTTACATCCCTCCTGTACTCCAAACGACAATATTCCAGTCTGGAACTGCCTTGATTTACCCAAGTATCATGAGTTAAATTTAACATAGCACCTTCTACAAAGGACAGTAGGTAGACAGCACAATTCATCACCCTGTGAAATAGTAAATGAACACCAGATACTGCCTTAGTTGTTTCTCTCTCAGCAACAGTTTTAACAAGTAAATAAATACAAATGAAGCATCTCACATTATGCATGCCTGTACAAAAAAAAAAAAAAAAGAGGCTAAAAATTATGTTTGTAAATAACTAAACATCCTGCACAAAGCTCCTTTTTCCAGCCTCGTCTGCTGAAGGAGAAAACCTTTATTTGCTTATACAGCAGCCAGCACAACATGGAATAAGCCGACACCTGCTGCAGCGGACCCGCACTGGGAAGCCATCCTTCACTCCCTCCCGCGGCACCAAGATCCAGATGCATTTAACACGCCTTGCCCACCCGCCGCTCCCCGTCCCACCCGCTCCCGCCGCGCTCTCAGGGCCGCGCTCCGCACCGGCACCTCTCGACGCTCCCGCGGGGCCCCGACACACTCACCAGCGGAGCGGAGCAGAGCACACCGGGCCAAGCCCACCCGGGGAGCAGCGCCGCCACCGTCCCGCACACACGTGCGCAGCCACCGCTGCCCTGTCCCGCGGCGCGGGCAGCGCGGGAGCGGGAGCCACCGCCCCGCCTCCGGCACCATGACGTCACCGCTCCGGCCGCGCACCTGATCCCCGGGCAGGTCGGGCCTTAAAGAAGCAGCGGCGGGGCCGGGGCGGAGAGGTTGCTTTCACAGCCAGGAGCGGGCAGCAACGAAGATGGCGGCGCCCAGGTAACACCCAGAGCCCGCCAGCTACCCCCAGGGGCGGAGGTTGGGCACATAGGGCAGTGTGTGCTGCCCAAGGCCTTCTAACACGTCTCCTCCACCTGCGGGAAGCATGAGGAGACCCTTCAGCCATGCTCTGCCCTCAGTGCCAGGGCCTCTCGATCCAGCACAGCCGGACATTTACTGCCCTTCTCCCCGGAAAAAGTTACCTCGGGGGTGCTGCTTCTGTGAATAATTTGGTTTAGCAAATTGCTCTCCTCATTGACTTTACCAGCAGACTCCAAATCTTTCCCCTTCTTTCCACAGCTCTTTTTAAGCAGCAACCATGTCCAGAGCAGGACATACCTCTCTGACACACAATCTACAAATCAAAATGGCAGCATTTGGATTTGTGAAGGCCACAACTTTACTCTTTCACCCCAAAAACATGATGCCAGTTTGCCCTTCACGAAGGGAGGCTTGCCAGTTCTGCGGGGCATGTACCAAACAGATACAGAACAACTACATTAATGTTATACTGTATTTCTGCCAGAAGAAACCAATCAACAGTTTTGTGCCATGTTAAATGTTTATTTTGAACCCGGTGAATGAGACACACTCAAAATGTAACTAGGACAAATCAAACCATTATCACTATCCTCCTCCCTAATCAAAATCAGTTGTCCTCTTACGCTGCTCAGTGATCTTCTCTGCTAAGGAAATGTGCTGGAGGACAAGAGACCTTTAAATCAGCATCTGCATCACTTCCACTCAGCTGGGCAAATAATGTTAAATGTGTAAGAGAGAAGAATTAAATGGAAGATACGAACACTAGAATTTCCTAGTCAAGAAGCAAATATGAAAAGAAGGGTAGTAGTTCTGATGCTGTGTCATCCTTCCCGAACAGAAAACATTGTATTGACATACACCCAGTCATGAAAACACATCAGCCTCACTTGGATCTCGAGGAGGTTACTGGGAATTCTCAAGCTGCAGCCATGCAGGCACTTTTTTATTCCTTTCACTACTGTTAGCATAAAGCCACCAGTCTAGACCAACTACCAGGATTAATCGCCACATCCTCCAACTTTTCAGGGCAATTTCATGCAGATCAATTCATCTCTGTCTGCTCCAATTCCTCATCTCTAAAATACCAACAAACAATACTTTCCCAATTCTCATCTGTATTTTCGGTAATAGTTCTTACTTTTAGATATCAAAGATGATCTCTAAATCACAATCAAGTGTCACTCACTGTCCGGCTAATATCATAAAGGTTTTACTGAACCTTCTACAGATATTTTCGAACAGTGATTGTATCAAAAGAAGCGTGACCAGCAGGTCAAAGGAGGTGATCCTGCCCCTCTACTCTGCTCTTGTGAGACCTCACTTGGAGTATTGTGTACAGTTCTGGTGTCCTGAAAACAAAAAGTACACGAAGCTGTTGGAGGAAGTCCAGAGGAGGGCCACGAGGATGATAAGGGGACTGGAGCACCTCCCATAGGAAGACAGGCTGAGAGAGTTGGGGCTGTTCAGCCTGGAGAAGAGAAGGCTGCGTGGAGACCTCATAGCAGCCTTCCAGTATCTGAAGGGGGCCTACAAGGATGCCAGAGAGGGACTCTTCATCAGGGGCTGTAGCGACAGGACAAGGGTTAATGGGTTTAAACTTAAACAGGGAAAGTTCGGGTTAGATATAAGGAAGAAGTTCTTTACAGTGAGGGTGGTGAGGCACTGGAATGGGTTGCCCAAGGAAGTTGTGAATGCTCCATCCCTGGCAGTGTTCAAGGCCAGGCTGGATGGAGTCTTGGGTCACGTGGTTTAGTGCGATGTGTCCCTGCCCATGGCAGGGAGGTTGGAGCTAGATGATCTTAAGGTCCTTTCCAACCCAAACCATTCTATGATTCTGCGAAAGGCCCCCTTCTCATGCATGAGTCCCACCACCAATTGCACCAGCGCTCATCAAAACCAGTGTTGGCCTTTGGAAGAGCAGCATTGAGAGCATGAGCGACAGCATTTGGTTTGCCTGAAGGAACAGGCTGAGTTACAGTTTAACGCAGTATATTATAGCCTCATACACAAAATCTTGCTTCTTGCTTTGGTAATAAGGAAGATACCATAAAAGATACTTTTATTAAAATACCTGAATAACATTCAACTCTAATTTTTCCACCATAGAAATTATTCCCCCTTCTCTCTTTTTCCCCCTCGTCTCCGCCTCATGAAGAAAACATTTTCTTCATGTTTAAACCCTTCCCTTCTCCCCTTCCCCTAATTTTCTGAGTATTTGCAAGATCTGTGTTTCTGCTTTACTGGATATTAGTTACCCAACACTACTATACTAAATAATCACAACTATGTATCAGGAAATGGTGAATGTGATATGGCATTTTAGAAAACTCTATTTTTTATATCTATATTATATATTATTTATATATTTTTTAAAATAGAATTTCACATTCATACGAATGTCAAACTCACGTGGGCAGAACTTACATGGCATTATTTTATTTAACTACATAAAGGTTTTAGAGTAATCTGAATTAAACTGATATTAATGGTAAGCACCAATGCTACATTTTTAGAAGTAGGGGATCTCATCCTCTCAGCCCTCTAGGCTATTACTCAAACATTAAGAGAAAGTTTCTTGGTTTTTTGTCTTTCATTCTAAGCTGAGAAACAGTGTGGAACAATCAAAACAGTTCTATCTACACTATAATTAAAAAAACCCCACCTACTGTTAAAAGCTATGTTGTCAATTCATTAGTGCTGTTTCAGTTCAGCATCCCATTTGCTAAAATTTAGTGGCAAACAAGCAGTGGGATTTCATTTTAAAGTATGTTTAGAACAGATTATCTTCATTATTGATAGCATTAAATGTGGTATTTAAATACTCAAACACACTTTTCCCTCAATAAAAATCATTTTAATCACCTAACAATGTCATATTTAAAAAAAAAAAAAATCCCGTGTTGATTGTTATCCATCCTGTTTGGTGCCTTTTGATCACTGAGCTCCCACCCTTAGAGAGGCAGCTATGTAACTTCAGCTGGAGCCTGGAAGTCAGCTCTTCACGGATGACGGATCAACTATTGTCTGTAGCATGTTTCCAGCGCTATTGCTTATCCACACTATTGTGTTGCCTTCCTGTTGCCTTCTCTAGAACCAACTATTAAATGAAACCAACATATTTACACATATTACCATCCAACATAGCTATCCACTGAAAATGCTGAATATTTCTAATAATTAAATATACCTAATAATTAAAATTACAACTCAGTTATGTTTTGTACAGTGAAAGCACAACAAAATCACTTCTAAACCTTATTTTATGTAAGGAGCACTGAATTCTCCAAATCTCAGTAGTCTAAATACGTTCAGTGTCTTTTGAGTAGTCTAAATAAATTTGTTGTCAATTAAGAGCACTTGGCTACTAAATTCATAGACTAGTTAGGGTTGAAAAGGACCTTACGATCAACTAGTTCCAACTCCCTGCCCTGAGCAGGGACACCAAATTTTCTAACATAAGACAAACTTCATTTACTTCTATTGCAAGGAGACAGTTCAAACTCTGCTTTACAGTGAAAATGGGTTTATCCGTCTCATAGTCCATGTTTAGGCACATAAAAAACCTTGCATTGAAATACGGTTGCAGAGTAACAAAGTAGTTCAGTTTAGCATGATGGCCTGTGCTTGAGAAAGCAGAAATGACTAGAAGGAGGACTGACTGACTTGTCAGCCTTCGTTTTTTACATCAGTCACCTATGAGATTTTCAGATAACAGTGATCTCAGAATAAAGATGGGCCACATGCCATTTTGGAACTGCATCAGCACTCAGTGCTGTGTTGACCTTCCTCCACTTCTTTCAGAACTGAAACCTACTACTCAAACTTCAGATTTTGAGACCACTAAATGGTGAGTTTGGATTGTAATCCAGCTATCAGAGTCTTCAGAACACCACATTTTAACTTATGCTTATAAATAATGCTTCTGTTATGTATCTTGATGTAATTCTACAAAGAGACAAATAATAAGTACTTTAAAAGCCTAATCCAGCATTCCACAGTGAGAGACATCCTTCCTTCACCAAATAAAGCAAGACAAAAGTAACTTTGTTGGTCAAAAGGAAGTTAATTATTATTTTCATTAAGTCAAGTACAAAAAGAGCAACATGATGCACCATAAACAATAAGACAGGTAGTCTGTGCTTTCTCAGTAGATTTTCAAGTGCAGCTAAGGAAGGCAGAAGTCAAATGCCATGAAAATCAAAATTATTTCAGGCATCCACATTCCAGCTCTTTAAGAAAAAATAAAGCCATGAGTTTTCTGACCTACCTATAGCTTTCCAAAACAATAGGTAAGGCTCAACATGAAATTATCCATTGACCAATAGCCCTCTGCTGCTGTAGATTTCACTGCTACCTAGCCACCCATGGGAAAAACAGCTCTATTGCCCTAAGTTGGAGGGCTGGCATGAGCTCAGCACTCAGTGTGGCAGCACTGCAGCACTCCCAAACCCCAGGCATTCTCAACTAGATCATGTGAATTGCACAAAATGCTGTGTTTGCCTCGTATGCCCAGAAGGATCAGTACCGCTTAGAGCTGGTTGATGAGGTTGCAACATCTTGCAACTTCTATACTATGGTATGTCTTTATTATACATTCCTCCTACATAGTAGTCTCATCCTTCCAGTTCCAGTGGCACATGCTATTGGCATTCTCTCAGAATTTGCATTTTTGACATATTTTTCAAAGATTGTTTTATCACCAAGTATTCATCGGCAATAAACTGAGTTACTTGGCTTTCCACTAGAGTAAGGGTCCTCCTCTTTGTTCCAAATGTCTGTATCACCTGCTGGGTACATACCGCTAGCTCTAAATTTTCAATTGGCTCTGATGGTTAAGAAGAATACCATTTAAATATGACCAGAGCCCGAAGAAGCACAAACCTGCGAGTCCCACATGTATTACTCTGGAAATTTGAAAGCTAATGATCAATATTTAAGTAATCCATGTCAGCAATAAATACCCTTGCAGATATTATGAATATGACCATCCAGCTAGGAAAGCAAGGTCCGTGATGAAGGGAAAACATTAGAATTTACTGCATTTAGCCCAAATTCACTGTGGGATGGAGAAGCAAAATAGTAGGGTAAGAGTAACCTGTGATCTAGCAGAAGAGAGGAGTTAAAATCATCCCTTAATATCCAAACCAACAACAAACAGGTCTTTCAAATCACCCTTAACCTTTCTGTGGTATGCCTCATAAAAGCTCCAGAATGCTTTCCTGCACAATGCAGGACCCCTGAAGTTTCCACATCAGACATCTGTCCAGCATTTAAAGGCTGTTCACCACCTCTCCCCAGCTGCCAGAACTTCCAGATTCCCTCACATAGATATCTTAGAAGGGCAAAGAGGAAGAGGGGAAAGAAGGAGAGGGAAGGAGGAGACGGAAGAAGGAGAGGGAAGAAAAGAATTATGGAATTTCCTTCAAATCTACTTAAACGAAAAGCCCCATTAAAAATTGCTTGAAGCTGTGACAAACTCCACTCTCAGGCACAGAATTCAGGTTTGGCTGGCTACACTGTACACAGGCTGTTGGCTTTGGCTTATGAAATCACTTATTTCTCTTTGAGAAAATAGAAGCTAAAATTGCTAAGCAAGGTAATTTCCAACTGCGATGATTAAAGATGTGTTCTAGGGTATAACAATGCAAATAGAGACTCAAAATATGCTAACAACACATGTTAAACAGCCTCAGGTAACTGAGGCTTGCACTCATTTCTCAGTGGAGAAATACACAATGGAAATTGGGAAAGATTTTATAAACAAAACAATTACCAACAGTACACTCCTTGTTTTCTTATGATAATAATATGTTGAGTCCCCAAAGTGCTGGTCTGACAACAGAAGTCATTATGAAAATGAGAAAGAAATAAAAGTTGACTACCAACAGACACGTCAATACAGAAAGTGAGCTGAAAATCTTGTATGGTGTACTTAGTACTTATGTAGTGAGGTACCGAAACAAGATGAAGGCTACCAAATTAGAGGACATGAGATGTGGAAGGCCTGGCAATACAGAGGCTGGCTGCATCATCATTTTGTCCAGTGGGTACTGCCTCAGGGTAGATTATCTCCATGTACATACTGTTCATTTTTTACATCAGTAACATTCCAAAAAGTCTATACATACTGTTCATCAGTCTTAATTGTCATTTAAAATACAGGTAAATAAAGAAAATGCCTTATGAGAAACAACAGTCAGTTATCTCAAGAACCGATTCTTCATTCCTGGTCCAAGACCTAATCTGCATTTTTCACAACAATTTAAGATCACTTGTCATGCCCTACCTCTCATGGATGGGCCTTACACTTGAGAACTTCCAACCTTCTTGAAACAGCCTACTACATACACACACACAAAAAAGTCATGTCTTCCAGTTCTCTTTTTGGGCCTTGCACACTCTCCCCTCTCCCTGGTTCAAATTATTTCAGTTTTTCTTACCAGGCCCCATTTTCCAGACATCCAAGTATTTGATTACTCTTCTCCCAGCCTCTATTCAGCTCAGCTGTATTTGCTTGAGGCATTTACCTTAACCAGATGCAACACTTCAACCAAGGACTTACCCATAGACAATAAATGATTGGTCTGTGTGTTTTACAGCCTATTCTTGTATTTTTAACCCTTCTGATATAATGGTGTCAGGAATTCTGGAGAATTATCACCTAATTACTTGTTCCCTACCCTGTATTTGTGTATTTCATGATTTCTGCTAAGTGTAGAACTTCAAACTGTATCAATTCATCTCCTACAATTTTTCTCGATTTTCTCAGAATAATTTTGTGCCTTTAAACTTGTGTCCCATGCATATACGTCCCCTCCAAGTTTTGGGAGCGTTTTTAGTGAATCAATTTTGTAAGCACACTATCTACTTTATCATCAAGGTCATTAACAGAAAGATTGAAGTGAAGCAGAATGAGTACAGACCCAACAGACCGTGGCGGATCCACATTCAATACAACCATTTCATTCTGACAGACAATCGTTAATAACCAGCCACTGGGCACAGTCATCCAATGAGTCTTCCTCCTACTCTACAAGAGTTTCTTTCAGGCCACGTTTCTTCACTTGTTCGTAAGATTATTGCATGAAACAGTGCCAAAGAACTCGCCAACATCAAAATACTAACATTCACACTTTTCTTGTCAATTCACAGGCTTTATTGTCATATTACAGAAGAAAATTAAACTGGCATGATTATTTATTCTCCTGAATTTGTGGTGGCTGTGACTCACGTTCTTCTTGTCTCCCAAAGGCTTAGTGCAAGAGTTTATTCAAAATGTGGGAGAGGGATGGTCTTCTTTTCCCCACCTCTCATTTTAATTTTCAAGTATCAAGCATCTCAAATAGCAGCTAGTGGTACTGAGATGTCTTCCGTCACTCATTTGGGTTTTTTCTTTAATGTGTCAAAGGATTAATTTCATCAGGCCCAGACTAATAAATAACCTACCCAAATACTAAGAAGTATGCAAAAGCTTGCTTCAGATTTGCCATCCATCTTCTACGTCCTCTGTGCTTTTTATTTCCTTCCTGTGCTAAGTGCTGCTCACCTATACTTTTCTTCCGCTAATGTTTTGAGGGTATTTTCATAGAACTTATTTCAAGTACGTCCTACAAAATTGTGCTGCCTATCAAAAACACCACGTTAGAGCGCCATGGGTATATTGGCAGCTAGAAACACTGTAGTGAGTGTAGCTCAGCAGGCAGCAGCGCTCCAGTGCTGCCTGCAGGCTGTGCAGCCCTCAGAAAGGTTAAGAAAAGGCCCCAGGATAAGGAAGGGGCACTTCTAAACACGGTGGCCATCTCTAGTTCAATGGAAATATGTAGGAGAACTGCAGTAAGACAGTAATACAAACAGAACCGGAGCTCTGCAATCCAGACTTGCAATCTCACCAGCAAGGGAAGACCATTTAGCAGATCTTTTGCAGCATATTAGCATCACTTCTGTGTCAATTATGAAATCTGTTCTGTACTCCCAGCTAGGCAGATAAAGCTGGGTTGGATCAGGAAGAGGGATGGGGGAGGAGGGGCATGTACTTTGTTCACATACTCATGCACATATACAGAACAAGAGGTTGCAGATAAACAGGATTAAGCCTGACACAGATGATTCTGCAGATACTCTGGCTCTCGCAGAGTATTTGCTCCGATAGCACAAAACCAGCACCCTTCTGTACATTCCTGCTTTGTTGCATCACGACATTTAGAAATGTTAGTTACTTGCTGTCACTGCCCAAAATTAAACTACATAAGAATAGACTCTTATTATAGTACATGCTTATGTGGCAGTTTAAGATGTAATGGTTGATTTTATTACTTTAAAATAGCAACAAAGAACAGGAAGAAAAAGGTTTAAAGACATCAGTAGCTGTAATGCAGCTGTGCTGATTTTTTTCCACATAACTAATACCTAAGTTTTCTTAAGTGTATTGGAGGGTATTCGCTATGCACCCAAATTGTTTATTTCCTTTTCACAAGATTTATACAATGATCACATAAAACTGAAAACTGTTTATTATCTTCTTCATACAGTAAGCATACTTAGAGCCTTCTAGCCCTTCCCTTAATTGAAAAATTTCATCTTGCCATAAATACCTGAGACCAAAAGAAGGAGGATACTGTAATACAACTGTAAATTAATAAAAGTGAATAGTTAAGATACAAAACTATCTTTAAAATTAGTTCCCCTAAGATTGTCCAAAATTCATCTGACACATTATATAATTTTATGACAATACTTTATAAACAGAACAGCAAAATCTAACAGGTTTAACATTAGAAGGAAAAGAATGAAAATACTGCTTATGTAGGTTAAGATGGTAAATTAATACTGAGCTTTTGGGGAGTATCCAACTTTATCTAGTTAATATTCCCACTACTCGTGGTTTTAAAGTGGGGGTAGAGGGGAGGAAAGGCACCATTCCAGATATCAGCCATACCCTGCTCTGTTCATCACAGAAGGAGGAGGCTAAAACACTGATTTA
Organism: Strigops habroptila; assembly: GCF_004027225.2. Taxonomy (NCBI): domain Eukaryota; kingdom Metazoa; phylum Chordata; class Aves; order Psittaciformes; family Psittacidae; genus Strigops; species Strigops habroptila. The sequence goes on along the minus strand of NC_044281.2, from coordinate 60,172,939 downwards.
TCATGACTTAATAAGATACTGACCATCAGCTGAACTGCATCAACTGACTAATGCTCTTCTAGTCCAATTACCCTGAGAAGCAAAACATGTTAGTATAAACCACAAGTGAATTAACTATATATACTCAAGAGAAATCTCAGACAATATACTAACAAAAGAAAATTTACATTGCAACTGCTCAGTCACTAATTTACAGCTTTCCATGTTTTTCCTGATGAGGCAAAGAAATTTACAAAGACAAATACTCAGGTTTCAACTGATGGGATTTGATAGTGGGTTTGCTTTTATGGGTTTTGGGGTGCTTGGGTTTTTTTGTGTGTGTGTTTGGATTTTGGTTTTTTATTTTTTTTTTTGTGTGTGGTTTTTTGTTTGCTTGCTTGCTTTTTGCTATTGGCACATTTTAAGAAAAGATTAATTTTGTAAACTAGTAAGAATGTTACAAATATAACTATTAATTTTCTTGATCCTCTTAGCCATACTGAACACTAATACTAATCACTATTAGATAGCATTTTAGTGGTCAGTTTGAAGTATATTTTGAAAGAGACATAAACAATAACTGTTTGATTTTCTTTTATATGAAGTAGATTAATTACTACAGTTCCTCTAGCATAATCATTTAAACTCGGCGCTCAAGAACTTCATCTGTGTAGGAAAACATGGTAAGAGATATGTCACCTTGCAGACAGGATTTGCACTGCTGCTTCATATGTCACAGCTATTTCCATCCATACAAAAAATGACATCGATGCAGGCTCCTACTATTATCTTTAAACTTGGAAAGAAGTAAGAGCTCTCTCATATCTAGTTCACTATCTGCTACATGATTAGCTTCTATGATATATTCACAACCACACTGGAATTCAATCCAAACACATAGTTAGTTTAAAAATTCTCTACAAATTTGAATGGTCAGTACAGTCTGTATTCACAATGCTTGTTTATGTTTAGTTTTAGCTGCAAGCTCAGTTGCATCCTGTCTATGTGGCCAGGATCTATAAGAAGACATTATTACTGCTGGTTAATCTAGGTTCAGAGAAAGACTGAACTATACAGGTGAGCTTTTGAATTAAATATAATTTCTGTCTTTTGTATTGATATGCCCACAAGTTACATTAGCAAAATCATTTGCTAACTCATAAGAATTCTTTGTAATGTAGTTTCATTATGTTACTTTGCATATCCTCCAAGAACTTCCTCCCCCAGTAGAAGTTAACAGATTTTAGAACTATTTCTGTACGAAGACAGACAGCGCAAGATCTGGTTCCTCTTCTCACTGAACTGGGGATGTGACAGCACTGGAACTGCCAGAACACCAATTCTATTCCCAGTTCTACACTAACATCCCCCAACAAGCCAAGACTCTGTGTCCATCCATTCTGGCTACTTATGATACCATGTCAAAGTAAATTCACTGAAATATCTGGATCGAAAGACTCAAAACAGAATTCTGCCTTGGGAAAAAAAAAAAGTGGTGAAAAACATACTGAGAACTGCATTCACCTGGATTAATTTGAAATTTCAAACAGTAAAGGGAATACTGCCTGGTTACTTAGCAAAGAAAAGAAATAAATCCTCAGCCCCTTGCTTGCCAGAGGAAGCCTTGTTTCTGGACATCCATCACAACAAGCAAGGCAGTGGTGTCATATAAAGCAGCTGATCCTGATTCCAACACATTTAAACCTAGGTAACAGCTTCGTACAATTTGACAGGGAAGGCTGGAATGGAGGCTGAAGTAATAAATATCCAGTGGAATCTAATGGTGTAGTGTCCTAGTTCTCGCTCCTCTAAAATTTTAAGTGCTGTCATCTTTTCCATAGTATCAACCCACCAATGGTTACTATTGAAATGGATAAGCTAAATCTAAAGATATCACTGAAGCAAAAAAGTTGTGTATATTCCTTTCTTAAGGATCTACCAATAAACTGAGCCCACCAGCCTGCTCTGCTTTATATTTACTTTCCCTTCGATAGGTCAACAGCTTTGCAACTTAAAAATTGGCTACTTTGAAACATCAAAAAATGTAATAAGCAAACTCAGTATATAAAGGCTCACAAATGTTTCAAATGAAAGAAGCAGACTCAAGTTCTTCTGTATTTTCCTCTGTATTTTTCTTCTTCATACTGCAAAGGATCTGAAAGAACGAAGTACTCCTTTTTGAAAATGCATTTTAATACTTTGCCTAGCAATTCTACCTATCTTTTCTACTAAGCAGAGTTATATTTCTGATCAAAACTAAATATGCAATCAAGTGACACATAAAACTTATGTCATTCATAACACAAAGCTTCCAATGCTGGCATCCTAGCTGCATCCAGAAATCTGAAGGTACTAGCGAACCTATTTTCTTGTTACTTAAGTCAATGGGAATAAAAGACTCACAAGATTTAAACAGTATAAGAAAACAGGACTGGTTCCGGCTGTAAGTGTCTGTACTTCCAGTCCTGGGCTGCCTGAGGCAGCAACAGCAACAGAAGACACACAAATTCTCTCCTGGGAGAAACTTCTTTCTGCAAGAAAGGTTATTCTTGTTGTGGAAGCAGGAGAACAGACATCATTAAAAAGACAAGAAATGCTGCTCTACATTATACTAGTCTAAATTCCAAATAATTTCTGCAATACCAGTACACATTGATCAAATCCTAGTGCAAGAGAGGAAAAGTTTTTCTAATGACTAAAGAATCTCCAAAGCAATTTTGCCTTGAAAGTACACAAAGATGCCAGTATTTTGTCCAGGAAAATAGGCTTCTTTAGTAAAATATCAAGTGGATTTTTGGCAATGATGTAGTTTTCTTATTCCAACTTCCAATTTTCAAAACCATCACTTCAAAGATCTCAATCTGCCAACAGGGCAAGAAGATAAACAAGTTGTGACATTAAGTCCAAGTAAGCTTAGAGGAAGGCATGGAATTTGGCATTGCATTTCCCAAGGAACATGCAGATGACAGGCAAACACATACACATGCTTCCCCCTCTGTACCCAAATTCAGAATTCAAGACTTTTAAGTGAATGCTATTGAGGCAGAAGAATCTAATTTTCCCTCTTTAAAGTCATTTGGATAATTAGAGCATGCAAGAACACTTGAAGGAACTGTTAAGTAATTAGACTTTGCAGGTGTGTCATTTATTTTGTAAAGCCCAGACACGAGAGGAAAAAAAAAATAAGATAAAAAATACACATACACCTGTTTGACTATTGGCTTTCCCAAGAAGTTACAATTGTCTATGTTTCAAAAGCCAGAACTCAAGTGAGCAGCTTTGTCTAGATTGAAACATGTAGTACTCCACTAGTATTACTATGTTTTTACAAGATCAACAATAAAATCCTCCGTGAAAGCTGATTGAAAAACCACAAAAGATGCTTTTCTAGAAATGCATAGACTTAAGTAGATAAATCCCCTGTAGAGCAATGGGAAGTCCTACACACCAGCTACTGTTGCAAACGTAATTTTTGTTCAAGGAGTACATTGTGCTACTATTTCTTTTCCTTCTGGGAAGGTAAAATGCTTATGAGATGAAGCATGAAGGGCAGCACTATTAAAAGCAGAACTAGTAATCAAGAGCCTTCATACTATCCAGAGCCAGGGCACCTGTGGATGATAATGTAATGGCTGCTATTAAAAGGGACAAGGGTTTATCACCCTCCTGAAGATCAAGTGTTTTTCCACAACCTCTTTACAGCAGCCCAGAGTTGGCCTTCACCAGTCCTTAAGAGAGTCAAAAATATCATCACTGCTTCTCATTAATGTGATAATAATATTAGCAGTCAACAGATACTCCTTTGGTAAGCAGCTAAGGAAACTTCTCTCCACTCTGACAAATCAAAAATGAACAAATTAAAAATGCCGCACTAACCAAACAGGTTGATACTCATAAAAAAGGGGGGAATGGAAACCCTTCGTTTCATTTGACACCACTTTCCTCTGCATTCAGTAGTTGTTGAGGCTTTTGTTTTTTTTAAGAACATAGTGTTGGCAGAATTAAAACTGCATAACTACATACCTAAATCATGAGACTGGGCAGAGAAAGGAAAATTCAAGCATTAATTTATGAGCTAAAATTCTATTTACTGCCTACAGTCATTGTGGGGGAGGATAGCTATAAGATCATTGTTGGGGAAAGTGAGGGGCAAACTATTTCTTGAACTGCTTTTCAGTTGTTACCAGCTGTATGGAATCCAAAACAAGCAGCTGGATCTCACTTCAGCATTCACACTAGAAAGCACTGCCAGCACCTACCTCATATCAAAGTAATTTGGCAAACTGGAGTGGCCATACAGAACACCACTGCACAGCACCTGTGGTTCTGATGCGGCAGTCACACCCTGAACCTGAAGCTCTCCTTGAAAATACATAAATGAAGATCAACTATTGGAATAACACTGAAATGTAAAATGGATATTTAAAACGAAATACACCTCAGTTAAGTCTATGACCAGTTTCATCAAAAGATATTACTACTAGGTAGAGAAGTAAAATTTCTTCCTCCCCAATCTAAATTTAAGCAGCTATAACCTCCTCAGAAAACTATCATAATTATGCTAGAGAGGAATAAATTATGATAGTTTCTATAATTTTTCTTTTCTCATGACCTAACTCTGAAGACAAAAGGAATTTTTTTTAATACAGGCTCAAAAAAAATTCTCCTGAAGAGATTTTTTTTTTTTTTTAAGTCTACATGCATCTTTTTTTTCTTCTCAAAGACTGAAAAGTAATTGACAGTGATATTCTTTTAAAAGTATTTCTGCAGTTCAGTGTGCCTAACAGAAAGAGTGTGCTGGCTCCCTTGCTCTAATTTTTCTTGTTTACATTATATGTAAGTTATGCTCTATCCTACCAATGAACAGCTAGAATTTGTTCTGAATATGTGTAATGTGCCAGAACACTTTATTCCTTATACAAAAAAAAAAAAGTTTAGTCAAGTTCCTCCATAATTTATTAAAATTTAGAACGCAGAATTTAATAGTTTGATGAAGTCCTCATAGGAAAATGGCTTGATCTATGCTAAATCTCCACATAAATATTCTTCAAAGCAGGAGTTAATCTGTCCACAGCCTCGGCCGCTTCTCAGGACAGTTGGACAGCAATTTCTCTGCACTCCTTTTCTTCCTGAGCTGGTACCTCTAATTCTTCAGTCTCATGTGATTCTTACTGAAGGAATTTACCGAGCACTCCAAATGATCAGCTCATGCAGAAAAAGGAATGCTGAAGAACAGTGTGATCAACAAGTAAATTAGAATCACAGAATAACTGAGGCTAGAAAGGACCCCAGAGGAGGCCTCTAGTCTAACTTCATGCTCAAAGCATGACCAAGAGGTCAGATCAGGTTGCTCAGGGCTTTATCCAACTGGGTCTTAAAATCCTTTAAGGATGAAAACTGTACAGCCTCTTATTCAAATGCATGACTGTCCTAATGGGAATGGGGGGGAGCAGGAGCACGGGACGGGGAGAAGGGGCCAAGTCTTCCTTACAACTAGTCAAAACCTTTCTTAGTTTATGTCCATAAATTCATAGCATACTTCACATGCTTCCTCATGAAAGTTCCTACCGCTTATTTTTGAGTGATTTTCACAATCCAAATGAGGAGATTAGTATGACTGGACAAATTAAGACATTATTAAGTCCTACATAAAACAGAGACCTGTTGACACTCCCATATCAGCTCAATAGGCCAGCATCACACAGAAGTAGTGAAAACTTAGCATGTAGAAAAAAAGCAATTGCCACTGAAAATTTTCAGAGTCCACCTAAAGAACAGCATTTCCATTGTTTTATTGAAGTAATTTTGGAAATTTGAGTGCTATTAATACTGAAGGCTGTTCACAATTACAGGCCAGATGAGGATCATAATTCATTCATGTATTTGGATAACAATATGGCCCCAGCATTCCACATTCACGTAATTACTCAAATGAGTTCCAGACAAGCTGGAATAAGAAGAGGAAGGGAAGCCCAGGAACAACCTGGAATATTGTTGCACTTTATTGATACCATCAGAATAAAGTGGGAGGGTAGAAATATGAGAAAAGAAGCACTACAGCTAGCATTACCATGTTCAGTCCTGCCAGAGACTGCTAAATTTGAAGTAAAACAGTACTAAAACAAATTAGTATTTAATGTTTTATGCTGTCAAAATCTAAAACAAAAAAAAAAAAAAAAGAGTTTAGAAAGTTTAGGATTAATTAAAAATCTTGGTTTAGGCTTTGGATACTTGTTCAAACAATTTGACATATTTATTTACTAAGCATACACGAGAAGATATCTCAAAGGTTAGGATTGATATGTCATCCATAATTTTAACTCCTATACAAACAGTACATACACTCCTTATCAGAGGAAAAAAGTGATATAATTTTGTAATTGATACTTGAAGTAATGTTTTTGACAGCAGAATTAAGCAATTCCAGTTAGGCATGACACTGCAACAGTCATACATTTTCCAGATTTTCTCTCCCAAAACCTCACATATTCCTTTGCAGATCTTGCTAGTACCACTGCTTCTGCCTAAAAACATTCCTGGAGCTACACAGCCAGAAAAAGCAACTTCAACTTAAAAATGTCACTCGATCTGTAAGCCTGAGAAGCTCTCTGTTCTGGTACAGATGACAAGATTCTACCATTTTCTGTCTGTGAACACTGCCGGTTCCTTCCACAGCAAGAAATGAATACAGTGGAATTAGCCAGGTACCCTTCTAGGCTGCAGCTGCGATACCAGACAAACAGGCAGAGGAGAACCCATCATAAGCAAAAAGCAAACAAAGAAAAACACAATAGAGAAGTGGTAAATAGCTTAATCTATATGATAATTATACAGTTGAATGACTGCTATAATTAATAACAGTAAATAGACTGAATGAGGAAATACATTACTCGATTAAACTACCTTTCTACCTTTGCCAAAAAGGAAGAGCCCTTTAAGAAAACACATTTGCACAACAGAAGGTATTTCATCTCCGAAGATGGCTATTTTCATACTGTACCTACAGTCTTAACCAGCTATCCAAAAGGAGAAGATAATGTAAATACCTTTTGCTAACAGGAAAGTTATAATCCTCTCCCAAAACAATGCATTTTAAGAGAAATGTCTAAAACAATGTTTTAAAAAGCTTCCTTGAAAATTTATGGAATTTGTCTAGCTTTGAGACTTTAAACAAACTAGGAGCACCTTAAAAACAGCACTTTCAGTAAAAATTCTTGTTCATCCTGCAACACTGCCAACCTCACACTGCAGCATTCTTTCCTGGTTCTCTTTAAGAAAAAAATAAATATATGTTTAAAATCTATCAAGCATCCGTAATCAAAGGATCCTAAAGCTTTTGCTGACAATGCCTTTTTAACATACTTCTAAATATTTACATAACTCCCCAGATATTATCTATTACAATGTAAGTACTGCGTAGATTTGTTGTGCATAACAATGTCCATAATAGATATCACAGAGAATGTTTCGGTTTACTAATCACAAATTTTATGAAGCTGTGCTGTCTATTTGTGAGCATGCCTCAGGTACAGTTATAACAGAAAAGTTTTAGGGAACAGGCAGAGCATATAAGCAACACTTTTTTTTTCGTTCGTTTTTTCCCCCCTCCATTTCCCTTACCATGACCTATTTTCTTGAATAACATGTAGACCTAGTAAGGACATTAACCTGTTTCCATGTCACAGTACGGCTCATGTACCGATGTGCTGAGATGCATTAGCTGTCATTTATTGATCCATTTCTAAGTTCATTCTACTGGGAATACCACTGGAGGATCAGAAAGTCTCTTGCTATCCTCTGCTTTGTGACACAATTTACTGATTAACTATTTCCCACAGTACATTCATTTTAACATTTTGTGGAAATACTTACAGAAGATTCCTCCTCTTCAAACAGTCTCCCACGTCTGAATCACTCTTACATATTTTTAGTCCATTCATTATTTTTAAAAGTCAAAATGTAATAAATCATGTTTTTATTTTAAAAACATAAGAATTACATGCACCAAACATTATCTACTACCAATACTGATTTACATTTTACCAAGTATTAGAAATGTACAAGCTAGCTGGTCTTTACTCAAAGACTGTAAAATGCCAAAACAAGTTTCATGCAGATAGGGAAAAAGAAACTTATTTAAAAAAAAAAAAGTATTTTCCCCTTGATTCCCGACAGGCTTCTCTCATGCAAAATGTTCCCCCTCACACACACAGTATACAGTGTATTTACACTTCTGTATAAATTTTGTTGAGCCACACATAAAAGACACTAATATATGATCATTATTCATTACAGTTCATTCTACCTGCTTCTGCCTTTAGCATTATTAACCTTTGAACCAGCAATTACTTACTACTTATTTGCAATGTATATACTCATAAAAACCTACCTTTGTGCCAAGAAGTGTTTATACAATTTTGTAAGCTTGACTAGATTTTAAAAATAAATGTCTACAATAAACCCACATTCGCTGTTCCGATTTAAACAGGATGAGAAAACAGCTGAGCTTTAACTGTCTGAATTTTCAGAGCTGTAAAATATGTCAGGGAAAAGTGATTCCAAAAGCCAGGCGTCTAGCTTTCAAATTGAAGGACTGCAAGCTTGACCACATCCGTGCATCAAATCAATTATGGCAGATTTGATGGCAGTTATGGCAGTAACAAGCAGGGACTATTGCAAAATAATTAAGCAAAAGATCAGCAGGGTTCATGTCCAGTCACAATTCAATGAAGTCTTATATGCAACATAAATTGGCATCTTTTCAGGCTTAGAGAGATGTTTGAAAGAAGGAAATATTCACAATTCATATTTCTGAGTTTTAAAAACCTGATTTGTCCAATTCTCAAAAAACCCCCAAGGATTTAGACATTTTGCTTTGGATGACAGAACCCCTGGGAAATGAGTAGGATGCAAACAAAGGAGTGGGAAAAAATACTACAAAACAGATAATGGATCACATCCTATATACCAGAAATGCTGTGCAAAAAGAGGAAGACACAGCTCTAAGTGGGATGCTCTAACTGGAAAAAGGGGAGAAAAGGAGAAAACAAATGGGACTGAGAACATATCGGACATAAATCTTACATGATCATAAGCTTCCATTTATTATTAAATAGGCAGCAAGTTATTTTTATTGCCCACAGAAGCATCTGACCAAAATCACTTTTCTTCCAACACCTTTTGAATCAGTTGGCCAATTTCCAACATTTTGAAATAAAAACCCAGAGCTGTCAAAAATAATTATGCTCCTATAAACTACAGAAAAATCTATAGTCAGGTAGAGTAAAAAGACTCAATTTGCACTTTTAGTGAGGGAAAAATTCACCTGTTATGTATTTGATTTGTCAGCAGGTCAGTCAGAACAGACTATCCATAGCACTGTCTATTGTTATGGAAGAAAATGGGACTAAGGATTGGAGGAGAAGAGATAGGAAATATAAAAACAATCCACATACATAAAAATGTAAATTTGATATTTCTGCAGCTCACAGAAGCTATGACCTGCAGACAGCAACTTGTTTTAACAGCTTTGCTAACAGAGAATAACTTGGACAAGTATTTACATTTCTTGACCCCTTCCTTTTAAGTAGGTTGCCTAGAAACATCACACCTCAGAATGAATGGTGAAATGGATTATGCGCTCCTATCTCTGTATTTCAGATATTTTGTTGCATCTATTTTGTAAAATCCTTGGAAATAATTTTCCATTATGCTTTTTACAGCATTGAGCACAATGAAGATAATCAATGAAGAACAAAGTAGACATGTAATAACAATAATATATTCTAGAAAGGCTTCCATAGATAAATACAAACCTGGATACAACCTGCAGAAGTGTTGGTGGAATGACTCAACACCTAATGATATTTCGTTTAAGTTAATTTTCTTAGCAGCAGCCTGAGGTTATTAATAAGTCCCAGTATGCTAACTTAGAGCTGTGGATTCCTTTTCCTGTTAATGGTAGCAATAGGTTCTTCATTAATGGTTTTAAGATAATGCTGGAGTTTGCCATATGGTTGGATTTGTGTGAGGGTTTCTCATGAAAAGCCACAGACTGTAAGAAATTGTTGCTATATTTAACTTCAGTGTCCTCACATGCACAGCAGACAATTGGAATGGACACTGTCCTAGTATTTACAAGTGCAAATGATGCTCGATATTTACTGCATGTATTGTTTAAGAGGACTACAGGGACTTTAAACAAGAGAACATATGGACGGAGCAGTGGATTGGTAATGCAATGCTGAGCTTTTCATCTTTAGGTCATTGGTTCAAATCTAAACTGGTCAGTAATGAAGGCAAGCTATTTGACAGCTCTGGCTTTTGTAAATCGATTTGTCAGGCTCAGTCAAGTTCCCATCAGACTCAAAATTCACCATTACAATCTCAAAATTCACCATTACAATCTGCATTCCTGAAAACAACTTCATCCCAACAAAGTAACAAAAAAATTGAACAGAGACAGAAGTAACCTCTTCCTCCTTGGGCACCATCTCCAGACCAGGACATAGGGAGAGTGCCAGAGGAACAGTGAAAATTACACCACCAGCGGTAGAGCACATCATTCTGTGGATAAAGATTACTTCTGCCTCTCAGGTACCCAGTTATAGTTACCTGTGTATCAGGAGAAATCTTTCAGGTTTTTATTACTAAAGAAGACAAGAAAAAAGAGACACCAATATGCAGATTTTAAAACTTAAATTTCACAGTGCTGCTTAAAGATTTCTTTGGATATCTTGTTCGAAGATGCATTTCATAAGGCCAAAGATTTTGAAGAAAGTAGTCACAGTGCTCTATAAGAGTAATAACAAATGTAATATCCATTTTGTTATGAGGTATTTGTAGCCAAAATGTTGCTGCTACAAGTGATGTTTAAACATTTCCTGCAGGTGAGTTGAATTCAGTAATGGATACATTTACAACTTACTATGAATGATACTAGAGAAATCATGTTCTTACAATATTTCAAGTTAGACATACATACAGGTATGTATGCACAGGTTAGACATAACAGCAGATAACTTTCCACATGCTTTCAGAATTTGAACAAAAATGGTTTTAAGCCTCAAAACCATAAGTCTAGCCTCTTCCTCTGTCTCTTAATAGTTCAGCAACAAACACAGCAAACACTCTGCAGGTACCATAGTTCTCCATTTTACCAAGTGATAACTGCTACAGAAGTGAATACAGACACCAAGTTTTAATACAGCACCTTTAAGACCACCTTTACTTCACATATTTAGGGCATAACACAATAAAATCCAATGGAAGTTTTACACTCTATGAACACAAAACATTACTTCTAACAAGACTACAACAGAATACATACAGCTCTTAGATCTTGGAAAATGTGTTAAAAATAACAAGAGCCTTCTGCCTTCCATGCAGGTTCCTTGGGTTTTACTAAGACATTGACAACATACTGAAATTTTTCCTTCCTTTTCCAACAACTCCAGAAATAGGACACTTACTGCAACTTTAGGAAAGCCACAACAGATTAACTTCCCATGACTGCATGCATTTCAGCAAGCTGAATGATTGAGCTGGCATGGAGTCAGTCTATTGCTATAAAATCAGAGGAGCATAGCCAAGTGATACCCTAGTTTGGCCAACCACTAGTCCTGTGTCCTATACACAATAGCTGATGAGATCCACGCAAACCTTTTAACTTTCTCAGGTCACAGAACAGGAAACCCCATGCATCAAGTGACATAACAGAGAGAAAAGAAGAAATAAACTGCATGCTAAATTTGAGTATCAAGAGACATGATAAGAGACTATATTATGTCACTTGCCTTAGAAAGAGTCCAGGCTACAGCTAGGACATGGTTCCTCCTAGCAGTCTCACACTAGGGTGCAAGCCTAAGGAAGGGTGGCTGCCTACACATGAAGTCAAAATCTTAAAGCCTAAAGACTGCCTATTATCTGACTTGCAGTGAACAAGAAGAAAACAATAGAGATCCATGCAAGACAATCAGAACGCCTTGACAGTCAGTAAGAAGACTTATTGCTGCTCCTCTCATCAACACTTGATGTACCATCAAACACTGCATACCTGTGCTAGGGAATGACTTTCAGTGACAGAAATGCACAGTAACTTTGGAACACTGACTGCAGCCATTATTGACAGAAAAGAAAGAAATTAAAAGGCAAAGTTTAGACAAAGGCAAGAAGTGGAGTATTTCAGAGAACAAATTAAAATAAAATATTTGAATAAATGTGGGTGGAACACGTTAGGAAACTGAAGGATGTGTAAGGGATTTAAATTTCAGAAGGTTGCATGAGAAAAACAAAAAGACTAATATGTTCTACAGGTGCCAATAAGCACATTTATTGTAAGACTTACACTTTTATTGGTTTTTAACAGTAAGATAAGCAGATTTAAAAAGAGAATAGCTGTTACTTTCTATTATTCTTTCATCCTGCTACCTCAGTTTCCTTTTGGTATTAGCTGCTGTATTTTGCACAGTTGCACCAGAAGTTATTCAGGACAGCCACAACTGTTCTATATACAGATATGTTTATAGAGCACTCAAACACCATTGAGGGCAAATTCTGATTAGTGTGGACAGAACCTACTGTAACTACAATAATGTGATACCTAAGAGCTCTGCCACTTTCATCTCTAGGTAACAAGGTTTTTGAAGCCCCACAAACTGGGAAATAAACACACTTTCTCTTCTATGTACTCTCCATGAAAATTCGCATAAGAAGGATTAATGCCTAATAACATCAGCAGGACTGGATAAAGAAGGATTTAAATTCCCTTTACCCTTTTTAATGAACTTGTGACTACAGTCTCAAAATAGACTGTTAACCAGAACAGACAGAAGAACTGACATAATTTTTACCTGCAATGACTGAAAGAAATGAACTGAAATGCTTTTACAGCTGTCACTAGCATAAAGAAAGGAATATTTCTAAATTCTCTCAGATAACTCTAAGTAACTTTGTCTGTTCTGGACAAAGCAAGCATACCCGTACCCTTCACGCCACCCCAAGAACACTGTGGCAAAAGGCCGGCATCACCCAGGTGAGGGGAAAAAAAAAGAAAAGAAAAAAAAAAGGCAAAAGGCTCCTATTTAATTCAGTCTGAATGATGTGCAGCATGCTTGATTAAGATATACTCTGATTAGGTGCTGGAATAGAATTTAAAGAGTATCCTGTCTAGCAAAATGATCATTATTTCTGTCACTTCCTAAATGAGAATAGATTTCAACAGCCTCATTCCAATTTATTTATTTATTTTTAGCCTATAATACATTTTTGGTTTGGTTTTTTTTTAACTGTCATGTTCAAGTTATGTATTACCTCACCAGTTTAGTTCTCAGCACAGCAGTACTTTCTCTCCCCTTGGAAACGAACACAAGACTATCTATGTCGCTATTGTCACAACTGCTATCTATTTCCAAAAGCGTTGTTCAATATTAAGTATATTGCAGCACAAAACCTTTCTAATGTAGATTTTCAAGTCTGAAGTGTAGCACAAGCTTAGAGAGGTTTGTCTTTGGTACATACTTCTTTATTTCCACAACAAAACTGCATGAGAAATTACACAACTATTTTTCCTCCCATTTCACATGCATATTTTTTTTTCCACGAGTATAACACTCAGAATTTGTTCTGAAATCTGAAAAGCTCTTTGAATTCTTTTCACATGCACAATCAGCCACTACAATACACACAACTTCTCTCAGCTGAAAGACCAGAAAGCCATTGTGTCTGCAACTTTCTGAAAGCAGGTGTATACTGTTATGGTTTCTATTTAGGGCTGTAATCCTCACAAATCCTCACTCATAATCCTCCTACTGAACAAAGGGTTTCAAGCAAAATCAGATCCTGGAAAAGCAAACAGCTTCTGCACATGCTTTTGCCTACCTTGGACCAACATAGTAAATATAATACTGTAACTGAGCAGCTTCTTCCAACCAACAGCTTCTACCTATGCAAGTTTAACTTTTAATGGCAGTTGATAATGTCTGAGTTATTAACCAACATAATGCAATGTCAGTGATATTAATTTCAAAGATCCTGCTGACAGAAGACCCTTTTTGCCTCCAGCGTCCTCCTTCTCGTACCTGCTACTACTTTCCTCGCCTGAGGTGACCAGCTGCAGGCAGAGGAGGCCCTCTGTCGCAGTTACCCCGGCGCTCAGGCCATAGGCTGAGCGCCACCACAGAACCCGCCGATCGCCGCCTGCCCCGCCACCAGCAGAGGCGAGGCCGTGCAGGCGTACAGGGCTGCAAAGCCCTACACAGGCGGGAGAGTCACTACTGACGGTCCGGGCACAGGGAACAAGCAACCAGTTAACGGCTGGGTTTGGCTTGTTGGGTTTTTTCCCTAAGGGGATGGGACAGGAAAAAAGAAATCCCAAGTGTTCCCGAAAGCGGTGGATCCTGGGTTCCCGCCGCGCCCAGCAGAGAGCTGGCCGCTGCCGGCACCGCGGTACAAACTGCGCCCCCGCCCCTCACGCAGCCTGCCATGCCGCTGAGGGGAGCGACCCCTCCCGTCCCGCCGCCAGAGCCGCGACCCGCTGTCACCCAGCAGCGCAGCGGTCCGTACAGCGACGGTCAGTACGGCTCCAAACAGCCAGAGCAGAACCCAGGAGGTGGGGAGAGCCCTTGCCCCTCACTAGGGCGGCGGTGCCGTGAGTCCCTACCTGCCAGTATCAGTTCATGCCGCGGCGCGAAACATCCCCTCCCCTCATCCGCCCTCATCCCCGCTGCTATAGCTACGGGGAGCCGCGGCAGCCACCTCTCACGAGAGGAGCCACCTTCCCGCGAGAGCCGGCGGCTGGGAGGGATGTCTCCTCTCGCGAGAGAGCCGAGAAGGCACAGTCCGGGCTGGTGAAGGACTGCGTGTTTCGCGGCCATTTCTCGTTCCCTTAGGTCAGGGCAGTCCTCCGCTGGGTTAGGGCGCTTTGGAGGGCAGGTGGCCTAAGTCGGTGTCCCAGGCCAGAAGGGACGAGAAGTCCCCACTGTGTTTAACTCTTGTTGGCAGGCAGGCAGTAGAGCTGTTCCCAGACCCGGCTGGAAGCCAGGGGTTAGCTAGCGATCATTTCAGGCGTGTGTGGGACTGATAGAGTCCCGGTGAACCACCTCCCTCTGCGGAGGTGGCGGGCTCGTTTTTTCCGGAGCAGCTTCCCGCAGATTGAGCGCCCTAAGCCCATGCAGTAGAGCTTGTTCGATAGAGCTGCCTGGGTAGAAATGTATTTTTCTTGGCAGAAAAATAGATGAGCTTGCAGAATGTGCATAGTTGCACAATTGCAAAGTACGGGCTGTGATAGCTGTGGGATATGAATAGAGCTGAAGTCCAACATGTTCACATCCAACATGTTCTCGTCCAGCAAAAGTTTACTTGTAGTTCATGTGAGAGCTGGATTTCCTCACAGGTTAGAGCAGTATAAGGTTGTATGTTCAACATGATCTGTCCAAGTACTTCAGGTATGAATTAGATCGTCTCAGGATCTGGGAAAATTGGAATAGGATCTTTTACAAATTTGCATTTTGATTTTCAGAATACTAGACAATGTGTAAAATTAATACTAAGCTCACATTCCCCGAACTGCACCAGCTGCACGTTGCAGTGTGTGATTTTCCTGTCACTAGTGCAGAGCGCTGGTAATAACATTAACTCTGGCACAGTAGTATTTTTGGTGATATCCAAGAAACATTTCAAGCCTACTGAAATAAATGTGTCCTCTCCTATGAATTCAGAATCATGCGTGTAAAGAGAGTATGACACTTAATTTTCTCCTGTTTTATTTGCTCGTTGCAGAGCAGTTGCTCTTTGTTTTCGTAGGTTATTGCACAGTCATCTCAGGGATTGTTCCAGTACCTCACCCACAGCCAGTGGTCCATGGACCACTTGAGCTTCTGTAGAATATCTTTCTGGCAAGTGATTCGCTGAGGGAGACCTGTGCCTTCTTTTCAAAGAGAGATTAAGAAAAGCAAGGCAAGGCAGGGTGGGGCAAAGCAAGGCGGGGCAAGGCAGGGCGGGGCAAAGCAAGACAGGGCAGGGAAAGGCAGGGCAGGCCGGGACAAAGCAAGGCAGGGTGGGGTGAGGCGAGGCAAGGCAGGGTGGGGCAAAGCGGGGCGTGGCGGGGCAGGCCGGGGCAAGGCGGGGCGAGGCGGGGCAGAGCAAGGTAGGACAGGGCAAAGCAAGGCAGGGCGGGGCAAAGCATACGGGGCGGAGCGGGGCAAGGCAGGGAGGGCAGGGCGGGGCAAAGGAAGGCAGGGCGGGTCGCGGCAGGGTGGGGCAAGGTGGGGGGGCAAGGTAGGGCGGGGCAAAGCAGGAGGGGCGGGGCAAGGCAGGGCAGGGCAGGCCGTGTCAAAGCAAGACAGGGCGGGGCAAGGCGGGGCGGGGCAAGGTGGGGGCAAGGCAGGGCGAGGCAAAGCAGGGCGGGGTGGGGCAAGGAAGGGAAGGCGGGTCAGGCTGGGGCAAAGCAAAACAGGGCAGGGCAAGGCAGGGCGGGGCAAGGCGGGCGCAAGGCAGGGCAAGGCAAAGCAGGGCGGGGTGGGGCAAGGAAGGGAAGGTGGTTCAGGCTGCGGCAAAGCAAGACAGGGCGGGGCAAAGTAAGGTGGGGAGGGATGGGGCGGGGTAAAGCAAGGCAGGGCGGGGCAACGCAGGGTGGTTCAGGGCAGGGCGGGGCAAAGCAGGGTGGGGCAAGGCAGGGTGGGGCAAGGCAATGCAGGTCTTGTGTTCAGTTCTGGGCCCTCACTACAAGAGAGACATTGGGGTGCTGGAGTGGGTCTAGAGAAGGGCAACAGAACTGGTGAAGGTCCTGGAGCACAAGTGTGATGAGAAACGGCTGAGGGACCGGGGGGGGTTTAGTCTGGAGAAGAGAAGGCTCAGGGGGGACCTTATCACTCTCTACAGCTACCTGAAAGGAGGGTGGAGCTAGGAGGTCTCTGCTCCCAAGTAAGAAGTGATAGGACAAGAGGTAATGGTCTCAAGTTGTGCCAGGGTGGGTTTAGGCTGGAGATTAGAAACAATTTCTTCACAGAGAGGGTGGTCAAGCCTTGGAACAGGCTGCTCAGGGCAGTGGTGGAGTCACTGTCCCTGATAGTGTTCACAAGCTGCGTAGACGAGGCTCTCAGTGACACGGTTTAGTGGTGGACTTAGCAGTCCTGGGGTAAAGGTTGGACTTGATGATCTTAAAGGTCTTTTGCAAGCTGGCTGATTCTATGATTCAGTGAAGATGACTGTGGGGACTGCCATTTCCATGAGCAGTTGGTATCTCAGTGCTAGCACCCTGGCTAAACAATGTAATTAATTACTCAAACTGAAACCGAAACACGAAGACACGAGGAGTAAACCACTTTCTTTTCTGCCCTTGTATTTCAGTGTTCCTGATATCTGAGACATGTCTTTTGTAACAATCCTTAGAGGACTGCTGCCAGCTCTGTAAGTTGTGGAGGAAGGATTTTTTTTCTTCTCCCCCCCCCGCATTTTTGAACCCCATTTTTACATAGGAAAACCATAATGTTCTGTATCTAAAAGATGTATTTCTGTATGCCAGAGTTACCAGCTTCTGATAATTCAGGTATACCATCAGTGGTATACCAGATGAATAGAGTATGCTTAGAGGGCTGGGGCTGCCTTTTTTCCTGCACAAACACTTAAAGCATACTGTTTGTGTATACCGGTATCTGCAATACCATTTGTGCTGCTGCTGTTAATATGGCATTTCTACCACCACTAAAATAATATTTAAAAAAAAAAAGTTTGTGCATTTGGAATAATGCTTGTTTACTTGTGACTTTCCATCCTATTTCAGTCTTTTGTTTTGGGAATCAAGCCAATCATACTGGGAGAGAGCAAGCAAATGAGAAAGGCCTCAAGCTTTTCTGAGGGACCAAAGATAATGAAGAGAAACATTTAGATACAGTAGATATAATGAAGCCCTGAATCCATGCTAGCTTCAGGCCCGTTAAAGTGTGGTGGTTTTTATAATAGAATATGGAAGTAATTACTCCTCAGAATACTGTGGAGTTTGGCTAAAGCGCTCTTCAGTGTAATTGGATTTGTATAGCGTCTGTGAGCAGGGGAGGTCCTGTGCCATAAGACCCATAGGTTGTCCTTAGGCTGGCCAGCAGAAAGTTTCTCATTTGTATGTTCATCCTTTGGGGGTCACTTTGTTCTCCCTGCAGTGAATGATGTATAATGAGATTGTTACTTAAGGCAGGAACTTCCCTCAGTAAGAAGGGGAAATCTGTGGAATCCTTATTTAGCCTTTTGTGCACAGGGATATTTTGGAGCATAAGTAAAGCATTGCTTCATGGGTAGCCTTTTTCCCTGCTGTTAGTGTCCTCCTTATATGTGTTTTTTGTTTCTAGCTACAAATGCAGGGACCTGAAGTAAAACAGTGGTGCTGCCGTGGGAAGAGTTGAGACCTTTGTCAGACTCTCATAGTATGGTTGTGCCTTCCCTGTCCAAATTTCCCCCAAATAAGTGTTCCCAGTAAGCCTTGTTAGAAGAACAAAGAATAACTATTTTGGTTTGGCACTGAAAGAAGAACTTAGAACTATAAATTAGTCTCATCTTATATATGCATTTATTTGGTCATTGTGGAGTTTTTAAAGGCAAATGTTCATTTCAGCTTTGTCTGGAGCTATGCCTATAACTCCTTCCTGTTCTTTAAAGTGTAGTGGTTCCTATCTGCAAATTTATTTGTGTCAGTCCTTCCTGAAAATACATCAGATGGAATTTTCTTTAAATTGAAAACAGACTTCTAAATTAAAATTCTTTACACAAAATATTTTGTGGCTTTTTATTGTTAATCAGAAGGTCAAAGCAAGCAAACAAAAAAGAGTCTGCAGGTTTCCTTCAAGAAAGTTGGAAAATGTACATTAAAAGTTTTGATATAAAAAATGTTTCTAAAAAGTGTAATTGAAAATTAAATGAAGAGTTTATATTCGAGAACTTGGTTATCAAGCTGACTGGAGTTTAGGCTGCATTTATAAGCATTGCTTCAGAGTGGTTTACGTAGTTCTCTTCCCTTTACTGCATGTGTTAACACAATATATATATCTGAGCAAGTACTTGCATTCATTAAAGCGTCATGTAAGCTGTAATGCAAGCAGAAGATGATCATCTGAGAAAAGATGACACTTACTGTGTGTTAAATACACAGAGAGCAAGAGGTACAGCATAAAGGCACTGCTAATTAATTACATTAGCTGAAGAGACTTTTACTAGTAGATATGTGATGCCATGAATATAATTAATAGTGTCTCAAATCCCACATACTCAGCAGTTCATGAAAGTTGTAGGGTTCCACAAAATGTGTGCAATTTTGCTTCTGTGTGTGTCTGCAAATTCTGCTTGGTTATCTGTGGTCCTGGTCAGGCACATCTCCAAGACAGTATAGGCAACTTGTCTGAACTAGTTTGTAACCTGCAATTTGAGGATGTGGGCATAGATGAGATTGCATATAAATGTATTAATGTGCTGTGAGCCAGCAGGCTGGCTTGCAAACTTTTCTAATACTCATTCAAGTGAAGTTAGTGTACGTGCTGCTGATGGGCAACAGTGGACCCCGTAAGTTGCCAGAGAAGTGCTAACAGCAGCTTGTTGTGCCAGAGGGCAGTCATTTGGAAGTGGGGTGTTTGCCAGATGATCACACCTGTGGCAGTCCTCTGTGGAAGAGAACATATACTTGCAGACAAGCTAGGCAGGAAAAAAGCCTCAGTGGAGTGGATGTTCAGGCCTTGTGCAACAAGTCAGCGCTTCTCATGGAGGGACAGCCACATGCAGACCTCTTTGCTCCATAACAGAATAATCGTGTTCATGCTCTTGGCTGTCTGGTGCCTGCCATCTTGTATAAGAGAAGTGGATACATTTTATGTATTCACAGTGTGATTTTGAAAAGTCAAACAAGATAAAGCCCATGTTCTCCTAACAGCCTGAAACTGTTTCACATTTTATTTCAGAGACTCACTAAGCCTAATGCCAAAGCCATCTCCTCTAAATGCTCTCTCAATAACAACATAAAATGTAATTCCCAGATGTTAGTTGTATGAATTATATCCTCATTGTCACTAATGGCAAGCTGCTCACATGAGAGGCAATTATGAGATGCAAACCCTTTGATTAGGGAATGCATTCAAGCCAAATGGAAGATTTTCTGTGCTATACCGAGAAGCGTATCAACCGTGCTACTACCTGCCAGATATTTATGCCATTAGCTGTAACTTCAGGCAAGATTTTAAAATATACAATTCCATATTTATGGATAGTATTGCTGAGATTTTGTTAAACACCTTTCTTTTACATTAAAACGCAGGCACTATTTTTTATGCATTTTCAGTATAGCTTGGATTCTATATCATACAAGTTGCCTTACATGAGACAAACATTTCAAAGCTGGAAACTGTAAAATAATATTCCTAAAAATAACATTGTTAAAAATAAATAGAAGAACTTTTTGTTCTGACTGAAAGATCTGAATGTCACAAAATTCTATCCAATCTGTTTTTCATGGGCCATCCCATCTCTGTTAAATGGAATTTTGGCTCCTGTTCCATGGAGTGTAAGCTTAATATCCAGTACATCCTGTATGAGGGAGCTGTAGCCTGCCTTTACAAGAGGATGAGCTCAATAATTTGTTAGTTCTTTTTTATCTCGAACTATGATGATCCTGCTTAAAAGCAGATGACTGGGTTTCCATTCTGTAGCGCCTAGTATGTGGGGGAAATCCACTGTAATTAAATCTTATAAAATCCTCTTACTCCCAATATAAATAATTCTCTGACATAGGCAATTCCCCTGAGTCCACATCATAGCCCAAGGAAAACAAAGAGCAGGAGCAGTTACTTACTTCCTTTTAAATATTTGATAATTTTGGACAAACTTCTGCTCTGATTACAGTGGCTGCAAGCCTTACTGAAATTAATTATTTTTGAGACAATTTACATTACTGATTTTTCTCACATTTAACATTATTTTGAATGATGACTAAACTAGCATGCATCTTAAGCTATGTAAACAGCAAGACAATAGTCTGAACTACTGAATGTGGTGTTCTTTCTGGTTTTGTACTAGAAACAAAACCACACAAATCCTGCTTGACAGGGTTTGAGATTGAAAGTGTGCTGGCAAAAGAAGAGCTATATGCTTTATTAAGCAAATTTACCAAAACCAAAGGATCCTCTTAGCTTGTATGAATTATAGCAATATCATTCATAATTTGCAGAGATACAATACTAATCCCAAGCACATTGCAACTTTTTATCCCCATTTAGGGTTTGTGATAATGGAGTGCACAGATAAAAACTCTTGTCCAACAGTATGTTATGAGGAAGAGCTTTGGGTATATACCCAGTCCTTTGACCTGCTTGCTGGATGATGGTGCCTTTCTTGTATGCAAGAACTTTGAAACTACACCACCAGAGAGCACTGTGTTATTTTCCCACAGCATTCCTTATCTTTCCCTGTATGTTTAAAGACCTATTTTATTTAGTCTTTTATTTAGACTCTTGTCTCTTGGGTGGACCTGGGACCTGTACTTGAGCTAGCCTGTCTCCTAGGTGGACTTTGGACCCACAGTATAGTTTGTGTCCAGCCCTATTTCCTTTTGCTCCTGACCAGATTCCCTGGATGGTCCCTGTGCCTGATTCATCCCCTCACCATGTCTGGGATGATTGATGGACCCTGTCACCAGCACGCAGCTCTGCCTGCAATGTTCAGATATGGTGGGCTTGTGTGCTGGTTGGTGAGGGCACTGCCTGTACCGGGCTTGCCTGGGGCTCACCCCTCCTTGGAGCAGCCAGCCTTCTGCACTTTGACATGTCTAAGTGGCCCATGATCTGGAACATCTGCTACTGAAAATAAATCATGACATCCAGGGACCAAACTGTCTTGTTTCTGCTGCTCCTGGCATACTTACAGTGAAAACATCATGTATTTCACTTTAAAAAATCATGTAATTCTGTGTTACTAGAGTCTGAAATCTCTGTCAGAAGAGGCAAGGCAATAAATGGCATATTTGGTGGGAAAATATATTGCATAGTGTTGCCTAGTTTTCTCTGAAATTTCCTGTGTCTTTCTGAACTTCTGGCATTCTCTTCATAGCGTGGATTCTTGTAATATAGTAGAATACTTTTTGAACTGGAAAAGAAATCTCCTCCTCCTTAATTACAATGCAATTGAAAAAGCTGGATTGATTAAAAATTTTGGAAAACCCACAGCATCCTTATCTTCAGACAGAGATCGAATATGGAATAAACTAATAGTTCAGTAGAATATGAGAATTTCCCTTTTAGATGTCTTTCACCAGTGAAATTTGAATGTATTTATGTAGACATTAGAAAAGGAAATCAGTGTGGGAAATGTGTTTTCGACTAATTCCTGGATCCATTTTATTCAAAGAAGCAAACCAAGTTTTTCTGAGGACTTGTTTTCTAATGAAACTTCAAATACTTTGTAGGAATATGTCAAAAAAGACAATCTTTTTTATTTTGTCAAAATGTTTTTCAGAAGATCAAAGTACCAAGTTTTAATTTAGTCACAGAACTGAGTTACACATACTTCTTGATCATTTAATAGGACATATAATAAAAGTTCTGTAGCCATTTCAGCAGAAAGGTTGGGAAATTACTCATACCTCACTTCTGCAGCTTATTGTTAGCATGTCTTTTAAGAGATCTCGAGGTAGCCCTGGCAGTAGCATTTTAGAGGAGTAATAAAGCCAACCTCATAACTATTCCAAACAGAATGAAAATCAAATATATGGTTGCAGGGATTTCTAGACAAGGAGGAAAATTTCCTAAATTAAAAGTACTTCAATGGAAGCTGTCCCTCTAAATAAGCTGTTTATCCCTGTTTATGAGAGGAATTGTTGATCTAAAGAAGGCACCAGGACAGAGAATTCCAAACCAGTCTCCATGCAGGCTAAGCTAGGGTATGGTAATGAAACAGCAGTCTTGTATGTTATGTGTCAGAGTGCAAATGTTCATGAAACAGAAGGTATGTAATGTAGAAAAATGAAGTTCTTTATTGGTTTTCCATGGTGCCTGCCTTTCTTCCTATATGTGTGGCATCGATAAAGCTGTTACAAGAAATGGAGTAGACTCTGCTGTGTATTTGAATAAGTAATGCCCTGTGGCAGGTGTCAAATTATTTCTGTTCTAATTAATGCTTTTGCTTTCTTGCTTTGTAACTATGGGCAAGTCATCTCACTTCAGTGTGCCTCTTTTCCTTCCCAACCTATTGCCTTTGTTTCTCTGTGTAAAAAACCCACAAAAACAACCCTGTTTAAGCTATCACCTGTTTTATACTCTGGAGAATTGGGACTTTTAGGTGACAGTGAAATACTTTAATAGGGCTGACTTGTTATTTTACCTCTGATGTTGTTAAGATTACCTGTATCATTTCCTCTCAAAGTCATCATTCTCCACCATCAGTTTTGCAGTATTTATCCAACCTATCTTATGACCATCCGCATCAGTCCTCGCTCTTTCTTCCTGTGCTAACAGTCTAGCTATGAGATTGAAACTTTTATTATTGCTAATCCCCAAATTGATTCAGCAGCATTTTTTAAGGAGAAAACACAAAAGCTTTTTTTCCTCTTGGTGTTTTATTGCTTGTTACTATATGACAAAACAGATTTATGATGGAGCAGACAGGCAGCATTTAGCAGAAAAACACTTTCTAGTTTTGCCCTTTTATGCCCTGGTGAATAAAAACCTTTCTTCCCTCAGACTGTTTCTGATGGATTAACTCCACAGCGAAGATAAGTTTAGAACCTGCTAGGAACTTGTCTGGCCTAAGGGCAAAAGAAAGGAAAGGCTGATGGAACTAGAGTTGCACTTTTCAGCTCCTTACTATCAACTTACAAATAGAAAGGGCTGAGGATGGTCTTGGCAGTAGGGATTTACAGCTCTTCTGTTTCACCACTCCTTGGCACATTGATCTCAGTATGATACTCAGAGGAGTCTCCTGAAGGCATCCATGGTATTGGGGTTCTGTTGAAGGAGGGTCTGCTGCTGAAATTTTGATTATATATCATGAGAGATTCTGGAAGCAAAGGGCAAATATCAAACTGAGGCACTTTGAAGGTCATCCGTTTGGCTGCTTTCTCAAAACCCCCATAAGGCATGGCAGTCCTGGCATGGGGAATACATGGAGTTAGTGAACACAGCATAGGTAAACTACAGGATTTAGAATATAGGCAAAGTTATCGAGATTGCAAATTTTACTGCTGTTGCAGTTGACTGGCCAACAAATCCTTCCTGAGAACATATATGCATCCATTGCCTATGTACTAAAAAAGATTTAGAACCAAACCACCACATCTCTGCTCCTGTTTACTTCCTTCACCCCTGTTGCATCAATCTCCATTAAATAATACAGTTTTCACACCTGGTGGTACCCCATACATATGGGAGGCAGAGGCTGTCTCATTGCAGAAATGAGTGGGATATGGGTTTGTCTTGGGTATTGATGTCCTGAGGCTATGGGAGTGGGTGGCGAAATTATATATGGAGGTTAACAGAAAATTGTTGCTGCCCTAGAAGTATTTATAAAACTCTCAGTTCTTATCAGAAGCAGCAGGAAAATCCTGATTCTTATCTGGAGTGCTGTGAAATACATGGCTTCTGATCATCAGTATTTTTCTTGAACTTTAAATGGCTGCAGTAATAAACAGTGGCAAGCTAAATCACCCTGGTCAGATGGGGTGAGAAAGGAAAGGAAATAGGATTAAAATCCTCTTATGCAGCTGCGTAAATTTTCAGTCCATAAACTGAATTAAAATCTCTAGCTCTTTATGTATCTTCTCTTTGTAGGCCTCTAGATGTTTCATCCACAGAAGACTGTGCTAAGCAAAATGGCATGTAGCTAAAACTTACTTACATTGCACAAGATGGGAAGGCTATGGCCAGGGTTATTGTGTTTTCTCATGCTAAGTAGACCGGACCAAACCAAATAACCAAGAAGTCTTACCGGTTAAAAGACTTGTAATGGGGGAAATCAGCTTTGGGACTGTATGACAGTAAGTCAATGGTGAACTGACTTTTGTCCTCAGGGCTGATACCCATTGCTCGTTCCCAGGGGGAGATATAAGTTTTAAATACAGTGATTTTTTTGCCTCCTGACTTTCCATCTGTAAACAGAGGAAGATAAAACACTCTAGTTAGATGATGCTCTAAATACATTGCTTTTTTTGATTTCTGCTACTGAAGTTGAGACACCAGCTTTGTTTCCCAGTTCTGAAACTCCTAGATCAAGTCCGAGACGTTATGGTTAGATTTCTTTTAAAAAAGACTGTCATACACGACTTCTGACCTTATCCACAAAAGCAGGCATACCACTAAGAGCCACTCATCCAGGAATTTGCATTAAAGCATATATTTGAAAGCTGATTTTTCATTCTTCTCCCTGGTTGCTCAAATAGAAACCTCTTACCCCAAGAATCAGTATCCTCTTTCACTACCTCGGGAGAAGCTTTATACAAGGCAAAATGCTGTCTAATTTCATAATTTATTTATTTCTTCTCCGTCTGATCATAGCAGACAAAATCCCTCCACATCAACTTCACCATCATCATCAGATGCATCAAACAAAGCCCTGAGTGTAAACTCCAAAACTAGACTCAAACTTTGAAGTTCCCTTAAACTGTCCAAAAACCTTTAATCATCATATTTCAGGCTCTGTGCTGGTTTTGGCTAGGATAGAGTTAATTTTCTTCATAGCAGCTAGTATGGGTCTATGTTTTGGATTTGTGCTGAAAACTGTGTTGATAATTCAGGGAAGTTTTAGTTGTTGCTGAATGGTTCTTGCAGAGTGAAGGCCTTTTCTGCTTCTCACCACCCCACCAGGCTGGGAGTGCATAAGAAGTTGTGAGGGGACACAGCCAGGACAGCTGACCTCAACTGACCAAAGGGATATTCCATACCTTATGGCATCATGGTCAGCATATAAAGCTGGGGGAAGGAGAAGGAAGAGTGGGATGTTGGGAGTGATGGCATTTGTCTTCTGAAGTAAGCATTATGCATGATGGAGCCCTGCTTTCCTGGGGATGGCTGAACACCTGCCTGCTGATGGGAAGTGGTGCGTGAATTCCCTGTTTTGCTTTGCTTGCGTGTGCAACTTTTGCTTTACCTATTAAACTGTCTTTATCTCAACCCATGAGTTTTCTCACTTTTAGTCTTCCAATTCACTCCTCCATCCCACCAGGGAGGGGGGAGTCAGCAAGCAGCTGTGTGGTGCTTAGTTGCTAGCTGGGCTTAAGCTGTAAGAGGGTCTTGGCAACCCACAACCATCTTTACCAGTGTCTTCATCATTCATTCTTGAATGTTCTAAAATTATAATTTCCTTTGCCTCAGTATTTTTATAAATTGGCATTTTCTTTGTGATTACATGAACAGACATTCATATTTTCCCCCTCCTGAACCAGAATGTTAGAGACAAATCTGGCCCAGACACCTCAGAATGGCTAAAAGCAGTTGGAAAATATGATGGGCTCTCTCTCTGGAAGTTGAAATCCTGTCACTGACAGAGCTGCACTTTGCTGTTCAGTCACATGCTTCTGGCTGCTTCACTAAGCAAATGAGCTTAGACAAAAGTTTTCATTCTGTGTGCCTCCTGAGCAATAACTTCTGCTTAGCTTGATTAGGGCAGATAGGAATAATAGGTTAACAGAGTCAGACATTCTGGTGCTTTCATGGTGCTACAGTTTGTGTTGGAAACATAAATCCTTATGAAGAAAGTGGCAAAGAGTGAGTATTATTGCTCTTAACTGAAATTTTCTTATTTACCACAGCTGCTTTCTTTGTCTTGCTTTTTTTATTCAAACCTTGCCAAATCCCAGGCTTTCCTGGTTTTGGAGAATTGTAGACATTTACACAATCTTATTTTCATTAAAAAATAAAAACAACTACCTGCTTCTTTCTGTGTGAAGGACTTAAACTGAGTAGTTTAGAAGTAACCTGATTGCTCGGGTTTAAAAATAAAGGCAGTTGGGATCTATTTCTGCAGTGAAAGCTATGGGATTATATTAATCCTCCCTCTCCCTGCACACAGAAATAGGATAACAATGAAGAAAAATCTCCTGTAACAAGACAGATATACTCTACACAATTTTCTTTTTCACAGAGATGGCCAGAAAGGTAAAAGCAGCTTTTGATATATAATGCACATGCTTCCAGAATGTAAATGAACTACCTTGGATTTTACAAGTCACCCATTTGGTTACTGATGACAGTGATTCCTGGTTCCCAAGGAAATTTACTTTTTGTTGTAAAATCCCATAGGGACTGTTAAAATAACAATTTCACCTGCCGATTCTTACACAAGACTAAATTCAATGAAAAATACTTCTACTGGTAAAGATATTGCTTCAGTAGGCCAGTGGTGATTATCAGGTAACTTTTAGAAATATGCTGTTCCTTTCTGAAGGTTATCCAGAAAGTGCTGTTTGTTTAGATGGAAGCTTTGATTTGATGTCAGGACTGACATACTCAAAACTGATGTGTCAGGTCAGACTGCTGAGCAAAAGAGTTAATACTACTATCTCCAGTGATGGTCAGATACCCTTGAAAGGAAAGAGTATGCCATACTAGCATACTGCTCTATCAACCTTAGGAGCTCATGTAGTAGTTATGTTTTCTATAATTTCTCTGGTCCATCCAAGGAAGGTATTTCTGCTTCTTGCATATGATTAAGCAACACAAAAACATGCAAACAAAACTGTCAAGCTAAGGGCAGTTCAACTTTTCTAGACTTTGCAATGGAACTTAATTCATGTTTTAGACAAATTTGTCTACTTGTCCCTAGGAATAGGGTTGGCATAAGCTCTGACAGCTTTAGCTATTTCTTATTCCTGAAGAGAAATACTTGCCTTTCTCAGTACCATCACTTCCTTCTCCACCACTTCCAGTTGATTCCCCACCATGCTCCCCTTTGCTGTCCGTCAGGCCTCCTTTGCTTCCAGGCCTAGGAGGAGCACCAGGATACTGCTGCTTAGTGGAGCCATGCTGCCCATGCTGTCCAGCTGTCACTCCTCCTACCATCCGCCCATGGGCATAGCCTTGTGCGTCTTCACCATAATGCCCTCCTGGTGGGATGAACTTCTGAAAGTGATCCTAGGGCAAGAGAAAAGAACAGTAGGAATCCCTGTTACAGGACATGGTCCATTTACGTTTCAGAACATGAACTCCTGAGTCTCTGTGATCTGACCAGTTTTGTGTCCCAGTTACAAAACCCAGTGGCAGAACTTCACATGAGTTATTCTCTATATTCAGTATAGAAGCAGTTATAGAACAGTAGCAAGAGCAGTGGAAACACACCTTTTAATGGACGTCTCACAGTCATTTCATCAGGGTGAGAAGAGAGCAATCTGTGTATTGTCTCCAACAGTGATCAATATGAAATACAGGAGGAAGGGAATGGAAATGCAGCTTTTAACAGAGCAGGTAAAGGTCAGAGAGATACTTCCTACATAGGAAGTGTTTTCATGTCAAGATTAAGATAGCCCAGCAAAGTCAGCTCAATTATAGTATGGGAGCTAAGTGTTACAGGACAGCAGAACAGGGTACCTGTGGCAACGTAAAAGCCTGAAAGATGACTGCCCACATGTCTATTTTCCATATGCAGGAAGGTCTGCATGGGGAGGGATATTTACATCTGCAGGACTGAAAAGATAGCAGCTTGGAAAAACACGAAAGACGTTCTGGGCACCACAAGAGGGAAATGACAGGAAGAGTATTGCTTGTAGCAATATGTGCATTAATGAACCAAGTCTAACCAGCAACAAGGCAAGAAAGCAAACTCTGTCCATCAGTAAACGCAAGTTGGTCTTGTTTTCCAGGCCATCCTCTCTGCCAAGTCCAGGCTAGAATCTGCACAATCCCTGCAGTACATAGTGAAAGAGCAAACAGTCAGTGCAGGATTTATACACCCTTTGGTGCCAGCACAAGGTCCTGTTTTTGCACAGCAATTTTGATAAATACTTGTGGGGAACAGGAACTGATATAATATGTTCAGAAAAATATTTTATGTATTGCTCATAAGTGAGATCAAAGCTTGACTCCTATCAGATATAAAAAAGTATCTTTTATGTATGTATTACAGCCCACATGGATGTATAATAAAAGTAACCTGGGTTATACATCACATATGGTTTTTCCTGTTGGACTAGGGGACTGGCTGTAGATGCCCAAAGGTGTAACAAATATACAGCTGAAGTGAATGAATCTGTGGTTCCTCGTGCTGTGTTTCTGCTGTATAAATTCATCTCAGGCAGTTAATGGCAGATGAGTGCCAACCTCAGGCCTGGCTCTCAGAGGGTTAAGGCTTTCTTAGGGCTTTCACACCTAGTACAGTTTAGCAAAAAGAAGCTTTCCAGGCTGTAAACAGGCTTCCAAGGCCAGCTGTTCGGTCAGCTAAAAATAGATGAGAAGTGAAAACCCCACAAGGCTCAAGGCAGAATTATCTAACCCTCAGTTCCCTGTGTCTCCAGCAGCAGTGTCCAGGGTTTCACAGCAGGTCACCGGGCTGCAACCCAGGCAGGCAGCCAGCTGCAGGCTGAAGTGGCAGAGCTGGTGCCCCCAGGGCCTTTAGGGACTGTCTGTCCTCCTAGCTGTAGGAAATTCCCTTTTTAGGAACAGAAGGATAATGTTCCCCTGAATGTCAGGAAGCATTGAGAGGGGAGAGATTGTGAGCATTAAGCTGTATACAGGAGCTAGCAGGGCAATCTGTTCCGTTATGCATGGGAGCTATGTAGCTGTAAAAAGGCAAACTGAAAAACGGGTATTTTGAGGGCTAGGGGTCAGAATAAGGTTATTCTGTAAATGTTAATATATATGCAAGGTTAATGCTGCTACTGATTAGCTCAGTAATTTCAAAACAGGATTTGCATCTTCTTTTCTTCAAGTTTCACCCATGCTGCATGCCCTTCCAGAGAATTAAATGCTTATTTATCTTTTCCTCTGGTTACTTACATGCACTCTCCTGGAAAAAAAAAAAGGGTCAGAAAACATCAGCATAACATGAGATACAGTAAAAAGGGCTGGTTTGATTTTGTGCATAGCAGTATTCGATGTGACCAGGAAGGAGCATCATTGTCACCTGGTGTTATTTAAAATTGCAGTATTATCACTAAAGAGGAGTGAAGTTTCTCTGAAACACAAGGTTTGCTTCAGGTAAGCCACACCTAAATCTTGTTTAGCCGCAAATGAAGTTAGTTGGATTGGTCTCAGGATTCTTCATGGACCTCCTGGGAAAACATCCTATGTTCAGCAGACATCTCCATTTAGATAGGAAAGACCCATTTTTTATGTAATAACCCAGTCTATCCACCTGCTAGAATAAAAATATATTTTTCTTTAGTTTTGGCCTCCACAATAGATTGTCTTAGCTCAGATTACCTGAGGGCAAAGGCAAATTAATCTTTTTGAAATCTTGAACTTTGGTGGATTCAAATGAGCTCATTCCAACAGAGTAGAGCTCAGGAGCAGCAGCCTCAAGCGGGAGTCTCAGTGTAAGCAAAGCTGGGTAGGTGCAGCTTTGTCCCCAGTGCTTAGAGCATGCCTGTGTTCAGGGTATTCAGAGTGAAATACGGCTTACACTTGAGGGGAATATGTGTTTTGGGCCATTGCTAACAGCAAGTGGAGCTTTTATGTGTATGCATATTCACATGACAAAACCAACCTCTCAGTTAGGGTTGACTGCCCCTGTTGGTGGAAATCCCAGGAGAGAAGCCTAGGAGTGTCAACTGAGAAGGTTGATAACCTTCTCTTGTTGGCCCTGGGGGCAGATCACACAGTTCCTCCCTGGTAGGGTCTGCCCTATCTGTGTGTTACTGGAGGTAAGGGATGTTATCAAGTCCCTGGGTGTCCCTAAATCCACTTAAACAAGGGAAGAAATGTAGCAAGTTCATATGATGTTCCCTGGATGGGCTAAACAAATTAGGCTCATGTCTCTGAAGTCCTTAGTGCTAGCAAGAGCCTGATCCTGCAGGCTGAGTGCCCAGATAGGTGAATTCTGAATTCTCTGGAGCTACTGCATGTGCCTCATGAAAAATAGATGATGAAAGATGATCCAACTAATGGAGCTGAGATCTGTAAGCATCTCAAGGCCCTGACGTCACTGCAAGGCAGCCCCCAGGAGGAGACACTGTGTGCTTCCCATCAGCTCCTTGGTGTGCCCTAAAGAGAATGATTGAGGCCACCAAATGTGTTTCTATTTCCACCTCACTGATAAAGAGCTTCCCAAAGGTTTGATGCCTATGTGGTTACTAACACTTCTGAAGTTACTGTGACTGAATCTTCTCAGTGGCAGCCACTCAAATGCTCCTTAACAGTGGGATGGGAGATTTAAAATTCAGACACTTGGAGAGTCTCAGAGACTGCCTGCTGTTTTTATTGAAGTGCGTGCCTCGGTCCTTATTTTGGAGTTGCATAGCCTGAAAACCTATGATTGACTTTATAAAAAAAAAAGGGGGGATGAAAATAAAAAGTAACCTCACCTGTATCTTAAGCTATTTTTTTAAAACATGCTCCCCCAAGAGGCACAGCAGGTTGAGCTCTTGCTTTCTGTTTCCAGGTCTACTTCTGACTTGCAGTTTAATCTTAGGCAAATTATTTTTTCACCTCTATGCCTGAATTCACCCATCTAAATAATGGGAATTTTTAACTAATACTACCCAAAATTATTTTTATCTTATTTGTATGTTTTATATCATCCTTGCTGCATTTTTGCATTTTCTTTGTGGATGAAGGAAATTGAGTTTCAGAATTTCAGTCAGAAGTTTTCTCAAAGTGCTCCAGCAAACAACTATGGAAAATAAAAGGCTCTTCCTCTCTGTCATTCTGCTGTTTCCACACCAGTCACTTCTTGAGTAAGAAGGCATCAGACTTCATGTTCACTCTTACATGGCTTTCGGTGTAATTGGGGCCTCTAGGTCTTCTGCATCAATCCAACTGCAGCACAGCAGGTCTCATTTTGTTAGAAAAGTTACATCTCAGCTGGCTCACTCCACTTAGTTCATAACCTGAGACTCTCTCATATCTCAGCTAAGGAGTTAGGGCAATAATGAATGGGGCTCTAAAGCTGAGAAAAATAGTTTCACATGGTCTTGATGTGTTTGAAGCCAGACAAATTTAACATTATGAAGTGGAGAAACAGTCTGTGAACTGCTGATCTATTAATTGGTGAACTGTGAAGTGGGATTTAGGAGACCCAGAGATAAGACTGAGACCCTCTCTATGATTTTGGGTGATTCATTATTCTACTCCATGCTTCAGTTTCACTGTTAAAAAATTAATGTAGCAATTTCTGTCATGCTATAGTTGGTCAGATGCTACAGCAATAGAGCACATAGCAAGGTAGGATTTCATCATGGTCTTTAGCCAGTAGTAAGTTGCATCTTGCAGCTCCACAGTGAGGTTGATAATATCCTATGAGACATGGAGAGAACCACAGTTCCTGTGACGGGTTGGTACAGCATGGGGTGAAGAGAAGAAATCCTTCTCATCTGTTAGACAGGGCTCAGCAGAGCCCAGCTTCTCCGGCCCAGCAGCAAACAATGAGGGTATCACATGAACCCTCCCTGTTTGGCAGGATATCAGTGTGCTAAAAGTGTCAATCTCAGTCCTTCCTAAAAACATTCCCTTGTATTGTGTATTTGCAAGAGAAGAGGGTCACAGCATTGAACACAGCTTTACAGTACATACTGCATTTCACTTTGCTCATGTTGGGAATGGTTAGTCCTTTTGTCTGTGGGTTTAGCTATAGTTTGCCTTTAACTGGATGGGTGGAGCTGAGCCGTAAAACAGTGGCAGGTTTTCACTTTTGCATGGAGCTGGTCTGACATTCATGCACACACAATGTATGCGTTTTCTCCGCTAAAAGTAAGGCGATTGATCTGATTGTCCACTGTGGTTCTTTGGCTGGCAGAGAAGGAGGAGGAGAGAAGCAGGAGGGTGGATCAATGACATATGACTGCTGAGATCTTCTCCCTTGTGTGGAAGGTTTATGGCTATGGCACAGGCTATTCTGGAACCCCTTATATGGTTTTGATTTATTTTTAATAACCTTTCTCTCTGTATGTTTTTATATTACGTTACCTTGCTGTTAAACTTTTTTTTTGGGAGGGGAAACCCCAATCTATTCTCCACTCCAGACCTTTCTTGCTCCGTTTTGCTAGGTGTGTCCTGAGAATATTCTAAGACATTTAAAAATCTATGATACAAAAGCAGTAAACACACCACCAGTTTTAAATCCCTTCATAGCTTTAAAGGCACAAGGAATTCTTTGGGATGGGGAGCAAAGGATGTGAAAATTAACTGTGAGGGGGAAGTAACTGGAAGTAGCAGTAGAAATTCTTTACTCTGCCATTATCTTCCTCCCACAGTTTTCTTTTGTTTAAACCTTTTCTGCATCCACCTTTGAGCAGAGGCAGGAGCAAGAAAGGAAAGGAACGGAAAGCTAATCAAACATTGCAATCAAAAGGGCTTTTTGATGAAAGTTATTTGGTGCTAAGGTCAGGCACTGTCCTGATGGTTTGGAAGATAACAGTGAGGCCACGGATCTGTTGCCTTTACCT
This sequence comes from Strigops habroptila, assembly GCF_004027225.2. NCBI lineage: Eukaryota > Metazoa > Chordata > Aves > Psittaciformes > Psittacidae > Strigops > Strigops habroptila. The sequence goes on along the minus strand of NC_044281.2, from coordinate 60,139,413 downwards.
GCCCAAGAGCAATCAGCTCTCAGAGAGGTTGGCTGAGCTGCTGTGATCACTCAGCTTTTCTTCTCACTGCTCTGACTGCCAGCAAAGGTGCTAATTCATGCTGGCTGTGATGATGACAATAGTTATCCATGGTGGCAGTGGATGCAGCCTGGCAGAGTCCTTGCACAGAGCACACTGGGCAGCTAGCAAATGGTAACAATTATGTTTGTGATCCTCCTAAGCCGGCCCTGTGCACAGGCTCCAGGGCAGACCGAAGTCTTCCTGCAATGACCAATGGAGATTTGTTATCTGTACCATGAATGTGGAGAAAAGGTAGCCATGAAAGTGAATCATCGAGGATTTTAAAGCAGCATATCAGCTGCTGTTTGGAGACCATGCCTTTGTTCTCATATAGCAAAGCCATAAAGAAAATCCTAGGCTTGTTAGACTTTTGTCTAACACCCAAATACATTTATCCACAGCACAGTTTCTTACAGTCTTGCTCAAAGAGCTTGGGAGCAGAGGTGTTCTTACAGAACAGGGGGAGAGACTGGCAACAGAAAGGGTATGGAGTGAAGGTCAGACATGGATGAATAAACAAAGTAGGAAAAACAGCTAACAAAAATGAAGTGATTGTCATCAGCCTTGGCAATCTCAGTCTTGGAAGGACCCTGTGCATGTCCAGTTTTGGGTCAGTTTGTCACAACTCATTTGCTTTGCATTTCTCTGATTGGACACCCTTAAGTGACACCCTTAAATTTTTGAAATGGACTTTTTCTTCCTTCACATCATTATTTAGAATTATAGAATCATAGAATCAACTAGGTTGGAAAAGACCTTTGTCTCACTCCTCACTGCAGCAGATTCTGACATGAACTTGGCTCTCATATGTTTTAGGAGCTCTGAGATTGCTGAGTATTTATGAAAATAGCATATTTTTCTAGGATTTTCATCTGAAGAGTTCAAAGTTCATAACACAATTCATTCTCACATCCTTTCTGGGAGTTATCTCACTGAAGAGATGAAGTACCTGAAGCACAAAGAGATAAAGAAACTGCCCGAAGTCTAACAGCACTGGATATGCTTGCTGCATCTCTGGTGTGTCATCCCTGATCTGTAAGCTGACCTACGGTTGTAATTTTAATTACATTTTGTCTTTCAGGCATCTTTCCACCGCCTGCTTTCCAAATTGTCATTTTTAGAAGTGAACTCAAAGATTTACTTATTGCTGCTTTTGAAAACATCAAAAAAACTAAAACATAGGACTGAAACATAGCATGTTTTTGTTTGGCTGAACATTTTCTTCAGCTTGACTTTTATTATTTTGCTTGAGTTTCCTTGAACTGGAAAGTAGATGCCATAAAGGAGCAAAATGACACCAAATAAATTTAAAAAAACATCAGAAGACGAGATGCTACATCAAAACGCATGTATAGCCTGAAACATTTTCTATTTGTTTTACTGAACTGCTGCCAATCAAGTAAAAGGGGAGTTGTATTTGTAAAAGGTTAAGTATCTTCAGAGGACTTTACACCAGCAACCAACCATATAGAGAAGTTCAAAGCTTAAATAACAGTACTAACTCGTGGAAAAGGGAAGGGGGGGGAGGAGGAGGAAAAAAAGTCTGAATTTATACACCATATCTGATAGGAAAATACTTTAGAAGAAAACAAACGTAGCTTCTAGCAAATAAACTGAAGATACTGCAGTATCAGGTTAGAGGTTTCTGTCTGAATTTTCATTTGTGGAACTTCCTTCAGGAATGAGCAAAGGACTCAGCAGGAAGCATAAAAGTGTATCCTAGGCTAAAAATAGAACTGCAGCTACTGGAGCTAGAGTTAGACGTGGATGGATCATTTCCATGTTGCAAAGAAGAAATGGAATGGGTACAAAAACAATTAGTCCTGCCCTGTGCAGCTCTGAACACCTGCCGAACATGCAGTCCACCTTTCTCACTCAGTTCTGAATTTTCTCATGCTTCTGCATGTATGATACCAAGTATTTGCCAAAGGTAACTAATGCTGCTGCCAAAAGGAAATAAAACTGTGTGTTTATATAATTTTGGCTTTTTCCTGCATTATATATCCCTTCCCCACGCTCCTCCCTCCCCCCCAGCTCATGCACATTCAGACAGGAGAGCTGTAGGCACACTCCATTCCTGTTTCCCCTGGGTGTATGGAGCAGCTTTTTAGTTTTAATCTCCAACTTACCACAGAATTGTCAGTGAAGGCATCAGGGTTGTTCTCATAAATGAACTTCTCCACCCTCAGCTGACGTAATTTGAACATCTTGGATCCTTTGTTAGTGAGGAGAGAAAGCTCTTCTAGCATCACATCTCTGGGGGTGCTGATCTTCTTCCCCAAGTTCAGCTTGGACACCTCTTGTGGCATGGCTACAAAACATGGAATGGGATGCTTTAGGAAGTGCTCTGGTCCAAGTATCTTGTCCATTGCTTCCCAGCATCAGTAGTGACTTCAAAGCAGACAAATTCTCTTTTAATTTAAGTTTTAGGAAATAACCTATGCACCAAATTTTTACTTCGATGACACATAGATGTAGCGTGGGTATAGATGGGTGGAATTTACTCTAGATTGCAATCAAGGCAAATCTGCACAGAGAAGAGTTGCGTAAGAGTGGAGCTAGAGGCATGTGTCCCACATTTGAAGCTCCTCAGTCAGTGCAGCAGGATTCCTTAGAATTTCCTCAAAATGCACCACTGCCTTGTCTGGTTACTTCCCTGCACGCACCTCCCCTCCTCTGGAATTAGATGAGTGGCAGTCAGCTCTTCAGATTGGGCTGACATATAATAAATAAAGACAACTGTGGTGTGTGTTGGTTTAAACATTATCCTGAAGCCATGGCAAGATTCAATGTTATTATATTGTTTTGCTTGTTTGTTTTAAGGAGAATTTTTAAAGGGAAAAGTAGTTGAAGTTCTCTTCAAGTCTTAATATGCCAGTGACTCAATACGTCCTTTCCATTTAATTTGGTACCACCACTTCTCCATCAAAACAACGGATTAAAAAATGTTTAGTGTAAAAATCTTGCAGAAATGCAGTTAAAGCTTTTCACTCAGAAACTCATAACTTTTACTAGGCTTTCTTTTTTCTGTATTGACCAAGGTTAAGACCACTTATGCACCTTTACATCTCATTTACAACAGAGAATGAATCTTCATCCTTAAACTAGTACAATATTGGTATAAGCCCATTCATTTCATTAAACATTCTCTGAAGAAATATTGTTTTTTAGCAAGCCGATTTTATATAGCACTATTTCGTAGCACACGAGGAAATGCCCTTTAACTGAAAATGGGATTTTCACTTACTTGTTTACTTGAATGAAGGATTAGAGCCAAACAGAAAAGTATGTTCCTGTACCCTAGCAAAGAAGTTTCTACAGCCCTTTTCTGAGAGCTGCAGAAAGGAACAACATTGAATTGATGCTTTTCAAAACCTCTAAAAACCTTCCCTATGCTGTCAAAAGTAAAGAGAAGATAAGGATATCACGGTTAATTAAAAGTCACCCTACCCAATACACAGGTATTCTGTAGAAAGAAAAGTGTCCCAAGTTATATTCTTCCTACTGTATTACCCCCTCTAAGAAACAGACTTTTTCAACTAATGAGTGCTGGAAGAATTCTATCACACAGAGGAAAAATAAATTAGAGAAAAAGCTTATAAGAGAGAGAACGACATAGAATATAACTAGGCTCTGCAGTATCAATTCATATTCATAAAAGATCATGTTCCCTTTCCATTTACACTGGTGTGCCTCCAAATTAATGCTGCAGGAGAATATGAGTTTACAAAGTGTGATGTAGGTCAACTTTTAACCTGAGTGTGTGTACAATGCTTTTGAACAGTAAATTAGCAAATGTGATGTGATTGTAGGCTGAACTTCAGTAATATTTGTGGCACTTTCTCCTGGTATGTTCACTGCATGTCTTGCTCTGGGAGCTCAGTCAGACAGGGTGTGAAATTCAGGTTGAAAGCCAAACAATTCTCATGTGTGCAGTTTTGCATATCTTACCTTCTTGTGTCAGCTTGCCAATGAGTTTAGTGGACTTTTTCCTTTTAACAGGAGCAGGAGTCCCTGAAAGGGGCATTCCCACAAAGGGTTCTCTGCTTTGCTCTAAACACACAAGGAAATGGAGAATGAAACACTGGAAACTTATTTCTTGCCTCTCTTCTAGTTGCCATCTGCAGTTAAGAGATACACAGCCTTCCTTTCACATAAAGGTTCTTTTCTATCCCTTCCACATGTAGGAACTAGTGAGTGGTATCATCCTATACAGAATATTATCAGCAGGCAATTGTGGCATTCTCTGGGGAGTTAGCATTATGACACAAAATATGGCAGCAGATACAGCACAAGCATTGCTTGTGTCATATAGCATTGTAATCTAAAGTAGGCATTTTATTTGCAACGTGGCAGTCTCCCAGCACCCACGTGTGCCACAGTGGTAGTCTGTTATCATCCCGTGCTGTACTAACAGAATGTCAGTTTGAAAATTTGCTTTATCATACCATGTTATAATACCATGCAGTTATCATTACGTGGTAATCTGTATTTTAGTATAAGGATTTTGAATCTGGCCATGAGTTATCTGGAAGCATTTTGAATAATGTGCAAGTTTGGTTTGGATATTTAGATAGTACTATTAGAATTAGAATAGGTATTCAGAAAACCACGAGACTGAAAGTTCTGAAAACAAAACAACCAAACCCCTAAGTAATTTTGTCTGCTATGACTGCTACTGTCTTGTTACGCAAGGGCTGGAGGAAGAAGGCACAAGCAAACTTCATAAAGGAAAAGTTGTTCGCCCGATTTGTTTGAAGTCACTTGCACCTATATCTTATATATTGATCATACACATATCATTCAGAAGGGGGAAGGAGGGAGGAGGGAGATTTCTTCTGGTGCAGTGTTCCCCATCTCTGTCCCCAGATAGAATGAGAGCTCTGTACTGCAAAGTCAGGGAAAATGAGGAGAAATCTCAGCAATTCCACTTCAGGCAGCTTCTCAGAGTCCTTCTTGGGGGTTATCACACATAATGTAAGTAGGGCAAATGTCTTGCCTTCCCTTCAACACTGTCCATGCCCAAACAACAGCATATAGGGGGACAGATCCTTGCTTAATACAATACAATACAAATTAAAATGAGCAAAACCCTGTTGGCTTCAGCAATAGCACTAATTAACCATCTCTGTCCTTGTGATTCTTTGCCCTTTAGTTGCTTAAAATTTCAGAACTGAAGACACTGAACTATGAATTTTTTTTTAAAACTAGCAAGCAAACAGTTGGCTCTATGAGTTTATACATGGGCCTTGTGATCAAGACATTTTTATCTCCTGTGCATTTTGCAGTTTCATTCCACCATTGCTCCTTTTGCAACATGATTTTCATGTGATGAGGTGATGATACCTGCTAAAAGAAGCCCAGGCACAGCAAACCACCTCCAATCACATTGACAAATACTCTCTTGAATTATTTTTTGTTTCAGATTTCCAAGGTTTTTTTGATTGTTTTTTGTTTGGTTTTTTTACACCAAGATGCTGCCTGTGTAGTTCATATCATAAAAGAGCCCATCCTGGTGTATTCCCAAAGCAAGCATGAGCAGGTGCAGCCATAAAGCACGTGCTGCACATTCTCCTCGAGCAGCCGGACATCTGCTGCGTTATGTAAAAGAAGCGGGCCCTGCTTGACAGGAAAAGGGCAATGCTGCTGGGAGGTACGGGGGTGGGAGGTTGTGGCCCATCTGATGGGTCATAAGACTGGCAAAACAGAGGAAAATAGTCTGTATTCCCCAAATGTGGACTCCCTGGGGCAAGGCAGAAAGAGCAGGCCCTGGTGGGGAACTGTGCTCCCCTAGAACACTCACTGCCAAGGAGCAGTGAGGGCAAGTCCATCCCATTCTGCTGTCCTCCTTTACTAATCCGGCAGGACTGGGGAGTGGAAAACCTGCTGCGCGCTGTTAGTCTAGTATAAGAAAAGAGGCAGCAGTCTTTCACTATGGACAGGTTCCAGAGCTATACTGGCACTGCTGCTCTTTCAGCCACCTCACCACAAGGAGGCTGCTGAAGCCTCAGTCCCCATTGTCCCCACTTTATCCCATAAATAAAGCCAGGGCCACAGTTATCTTTTACTCCCCTGGGATCTATCCCTTGGTTCAATTCCTCTGCATCAGTCTTTGCAGCCCTGATTTGCTTGGTTTTGCTGCAAACCAAACCAGTCTTTACCCTCTCCAACACCTGCTCTAAACTATTTTGCTGCCCGGTCAACTCACCTCAGGCTTGCAGTGCCAGGTTCAGACGTGCTCAAGTGCCTGCCCCAGAGCTCAGCAGTGGGCTGTTTCCTCCTAGCCCGTCTCTGGGTGCTGCTGGGGAGGCTTGTCCAGCAGCCCGGCTCACCCAGGGTGCCTGGGTGCAGGCAAACTCTGCCCAGCACAAAGTGTTGATGCAGAGTGCTGTGAATTTGACTCCTGAAGGCTGCTTGCACAGGCATCCTGCAGTTATTAATAGCCAATAGCCCAGAGGGAAGAGTCTCAGATAGCACTGCTGCCATTCCCGAGGAGAGGGGAAAGGAAAAGGTTGCTCCTCAGGTCTCCTGCAGTCACTGCGTCAGTTCCCAGGAAGACCAGTCACTCTATAGGTGCTTCACTTCTTCCTCCTCTCTCTTTAAATGAACCTGTTGTTCCCCTTCCTCCTCCCATTGCATTTTAATGCAATTCGTAAAACCTTCTCAATATCCTGTTTGTCATTAATGCCTCAAAAGCTCTCTTGGGTCTTGCTCTGTTTTATACTTCTGCCCCCTCCTGACTCCATCATTCAACCCAGTGTCTTCAAGGCTCTCACACATCATTTCTAAAATGCCAGGCATTCAAATAGTACATCAGAAAGCACAGAAGAAAAGTAATTGTATGCATGAAGAAAGAAGTAGTAGGAAAACCATGAAGTCTAGAAAGCTGTTTACAGAGTTCTAGGAAGTAGCTGTGTGTATGGGAAACCCAGCACAACCAAATAGCAAGGGAAATAATTTCCTGATTCATGACAGAAATAGAGTTGACTGCCTGCATTTGGTGCAGCTTTGTACATGCAAATGACTCCCCTTCTTTAGCTTCTGTTCATTATGAGGCAGCTCCCCCTGTTTTTAACTCTGTACCCAGTTGGGTTATAGTTCTAGGATGAAGGGAACGTATCTCATTTTACTCAATTACTGCACATACCCTTCAGCTTCTATGTAAAGTGGAAATCCGACAGAAAACAGTATCTTCCTACTTCGCATTGGAGCAAAATCAAGTTCCTGACTGAATAAACCTGGAGTCTAGTGGGGCAAAAAAACCCAAACCCAAAACACAGCTGTGATAGTAGTAGAAATTCATTTGCACAGAGAATTGCAAAGTTTATGTAAAGAAACGTCAGGAGACAGTCACTTTCCCTTTTTCCTAGGTTTTTCAGTTGGTTTTGTCTGCACAAAATGCATATAAAAATTCCCAGTGTGATAAGTGGGTTGAAAGCGCAAAGCATTAGCCCCAGTTACCGTCTGGAAGATCTTTTCTGAGAGTGTTGCAACATACTTATGGGCAATAATCAGCCCAATAATACCCTGCTTGGAGTCAGGGCATGTACAGCAAACTCCTGGCCTAAAGTTTCCCATTTTCTTTTTGTTTGCACCCATAAAACCACAATGCACACTTCATATTGTGCCTATAGCACAGCTCTTACTCTCCCTCATCCGAATCTACTGTAGCACCATGATGTAAGATTTCCACTATCCAAAAGAGTGCTGCATCCTTCGCTAAGCTCAGCAGATACACCAGAATGATGTCTGGCCCAGATCCTGTCCCCATGCTCTCATGCTGGTGACCTGGGATAACTCCCTGGAGCTGTGCCAGTGTAAAACAGGTGTAGGGGATAGCACAATTGAACTGTAAACTCCCACTGCCTGCTCTGGGCACCATCACCAAGCTTCATGTCTGTGAAGGCATTTACATCTGCACAAAGCTGGAGGGTGTCAAATACTACTATCACAACTGACCGTCTGTCCATACTTCACACTGGCCACAGAGGACTAGATGTCTTGGTGTTGACCAAGCCCTGCTCATTGCAGGTTTTACAAAGAGGAGTATTTTTTCACCATATGTATTTCTCTTGGATTGGTTTAGCACCACGCTAGGCGTTTGCTCAAAGTGCTCAGTGCCTGCTGTAATGTCCAGTTGTGCTCTTTGAGATGCTGCTCTCCTGTTCAAGTTCCCTGCATTATAAACCCTTTTTATGAAGGGTACTACTGCCTGTCTCAAGGTGATGGCATGTGGAGTGGGGGCATAGTGAGAATAGACACAGTGTGCTGCTATTGCTTAAAATCAGCAGCCCTTTGCCTCTCCTTTCCAAAGGCATGTGCTATAGTTACCTTTTAAGAAGTTTCTAGCTCCATTTTGATAATATTCTAAGAAATTAATGTGATTTATATTATGGGGTGAGAAACTGAGAAATGCAGCTACCGCTATATGTCACCTTCTTGCAGTCACTGGAGTGATGCTAAAATCTATCTCCTCTCTACTTGCTTCCAGCAGCTGTTTTCAGACCAATTTACAGCTGCTGTATTATTTCTGCAGTCATTTCCTCTGCCTTCCTGAGCAGAAATTACTCCTTAGGGGAGCAGTTTGTGCCAGATGGATATCATATGGAAACCTGCTGGATTTTCAGGCATGGTATATCTCCAAAAGATGATTTAGCAGAGAAGAATGTGGTTGCTCTTCCGTGCCATGTGCATGACCTGCTGCTCCTCTGCTTCCTCCCACCCCAGAGGTTCACAGCTTCTCCAGCAGGCAGCTGCAGGGAGAGAGGAGAACAGCAGGCTGGGAGGAGAGTGCCCCATGGCTATCTGGTAATTGAAGGTGAGCAGGCCACAGATGTGAGCCCTCTTATAAAACTCAAGAGAGAATAGGGAAAAGCAGTAGCAAGAAGATGAAGAGAAGGCATGTCTAGCATGATGTCTGAGGATCTCAATCAGGATATGAGCAGGCATGCCCAGCAGTTAGAACCAGAATCAAAGCACTGAGAGCAATTCAGGGTGAGCTAACTCCAGGAGACAAGACTCCTCTGTGGATACCCAGCTCAAAGGGCAAGAGGCAAAGAGGGTTAGGGGCAAGGCCAAGAACCTTTTACGCCAACTCAAGGTCTCATGTGAGAAGTAGGCGAGGTGGTGAGGAACTGGAAATGAGGCAGGTTGAGCAGGCATATGAAGGAAAGTAAGCTAGGAGTAGAGAGTTCAGGGCAGGATATTTATCCAAGGTTCAGAAATAGGATCTGGAAGCTGAAATGATCAAATGGGGAGATTCTTTTATTTCCCAGATGCTGGCAGGTAGTATTTAGGTTCCTAGGCCTATCATCGTACTCCTCAGAAACTCCAGTAGCAAAATCCAAGGTTCAGACCAGCTTCTTATCCAGGTTTTTCAGTGCTGTTGTGGCTGTGACTGTCATCAGGCTCAAATTCTGAGGAGAACTTGGCCACCTCCACTTTGAAAGATGATCCACAGCCTTCATTCAGTGCTATGCGAAGTCCCGTTCTGTCGTTGCAACCCTGATCCTTCAGAGGTTATTTTCATCTGCATGTGCATATATACATATATACAGATTAGAGATAGGACCTAAGAGTGCAGCTGGAGTGTACTGCACAGAGCCTGAGCCTTGAACCCAGAAGAAATGTCGGAGAGGGTTTATCCTATTAGCATGGCACCAGGATTTATAGGGTGATTTGGATAAAGCTGTCTTGTGTCTGACACTTATGCACCAAAGCACATCTTTAAGTGAGATTCTCACCTCCTCCTCTACCTTCAAATAAAGTTATATGTCTCCATTTTCAGTTACCAGGCTGAGAACTAAATCCTGTTTCTTTCTCCTCTTTATGAACAGTTTCTCCTGAGAAAGAGAAACATTTAGTTCAGTAGTCTAGAAATGGCAGTGGTGGGTTTAGCAGAGACTTCACTTTTGCCCAGCCATGGTGTCAGGTTCAGGAGCTCAATGGCTTTTTCCACTGAAAATACTGTACCAACCTGGTATCTGTGCTATAAGTAATACCATGAACTCAGCATAGATAAGATGTAGGGCTCTTAGTGTTATCTTACCCACTCATCCTACTCAATGCTCAAGGCTTCAAATCATGACAAGCCCTGCATGATGAGCTAGTTTAGGTTTGTTTGGGTTTTTGTTTAATTTTTTGGCGGTAAGGGTGGGATTGTGGGATTTACCTGGAGTGTGGTTAGGTTTGGTGGCTAAATTCAATCTTTGCTTGAGTACATGGAGTTTCTGCTTCGGTTAACTGGGTAGTACACCTGCTAGCTGTAGAACATTTCAGCACTTCAGGGAGAAGTTTTTAATCATACAAGGAACTGTTTGTATCTCACTGTGATCACCTCCCTCTTTCCAAATATATCCTTTGTTTAAGTGGCATTAGGAACAGCCTGCATAAAGCTTGGCTTTCTTTGATTTGTACCTTCAAAATTAATTTATTTTTGCACCTCATTCTTGTGCTCCTAATTTCAAATGGTCTAACTTCAAACTGTTGACGTCTGCAAAAGCATTTCAAGATCAGCAGATGAGATCTGTCTTGTTACACAGTGCTAGATGGACACAAGCAGCAGCTAAGATAGGCATCGTCAGCAGGTCTGTCTCCTGAGCACGTTTTTGTCATGTGGAAGTCCGGCAAACAGTGTAGTCTGGCAAATAGCATTCGCCATTTTAATATAAAGATAAAGAATTAAACTTTGACCCTATTCCCCTTTTTCCCTGGAGCCCAGGACTGATCAGTGCTGAAAGTATTCAGCATTTGGGCAGATTTCAACACGATTCAATCTGTTCCAAAAAAGAGTTGCAGAACTCTTGTTTTGGCCCCCCCCCCCCCCCCCGGTTATTTTTTATTTTAAAATACATTATACATAATATTTGCTATTTTAAAATATTTCATATATGCTTAATCTCTTCCATTTTCACACAAACATCAGGAAGACTAGTTAGTAGTTTGTAGAACCACAATAGGAGAAACTGTTAATGCCAGGTTCCGTCCTGCCACTTAGTGTGCTTAATGCATGAGGCGATATAGGACTGGGACTACTATGTAGGATTTGATCACCGAGCTGGAGTGTGTGTTGAAATAGCTGACATGCCCATGGCGTGTTACGTGCTGGGCAGCCTATTTGCCTGCGTGCCCCACATGCTACCACCCAGGAATCCCCTCCAAGGCTCTCACTGCCAAAACTCTCTGGTATGAGGCTGGCCTTCTCCTCTTTTATGTGGGACTGAGCAACGCCACATGTGAACGCCAAAAGAGGACAGATTAGGAAGAAAGGATTTCCAAGAATTTTAAACACTCCAGGTTTAATACCACATCAGGCGAACTCCAAAACCCCAGGTTACTCAGAGAAGAACAGTGGCAACATCTAGTGGCCATTGAAGCTATAGGTCTGTACTGCCTGGGAATATTATTCCTCCTGCATGCCTCGTACTTGACCTGCTGTGCTCTTTGCTGGTCACTTCTCCTTCCATCGGGTATGATTGTTTGGGGGTAGATATCCCCACTAAGCACCTTACTATTTTCTAGTTTAAAACTACTCTCCGAGTAGCTCACTGAAGTCTAATTCATCCCTAGCCTGCTGCCTAGCTCTTCAGTAATCCTTTGGCTTTGCTTTGGGCCAGTAACCTCAGGGCTGGCTCCTGTTCCACCTTTGAAAGTCTGTTTGTCTGGCTCCTTCTGACATGATCTGCTGTGAGAAGAAATGACTCTCACTTGAGAAGGTTGTAGAGGTTAACAGGAAATTTAATCAGAACCCAGGACGCAGAAACTGCCCTGCAATGTGTCAAACCATCTGGAGTAGCTCATAATCCTACTATGTCAGCTTTATTAGGCTAAACAAGATGCAGTCCTAATCTGCAGCTTGTGCATCTGTAGACTTACTGGTTTGACAGAAGCTCAGGTTTGGCAAACATTGCTGCACCTTTGTGTGTTTCCTGTCCACAAATCAAGAAGAAATAGTCCCAAAACCCACCTCCAGGACACTGCATAAGGAACCCCTCCTTGTAATTAATCTGAAAAACATCTACAAAATTATACCTGGACAAGTCTGCAGTGTAATCCTACAGCTGACCCCAGCATCTCCTGCAGTGCTCAAGAATTACTGTCTGTGGGTGATACAAGTCTGGGAAAGGCGGCTTGCTAATACTTGTCCTAAACTGAGCGCAATAAACCTCTCAGGACCCAGAAATTGAATAGACATGGATTGGGTTAGGGCTAGGGTTAGGCTTTGAGCCTGAGGATACAGTGTGATTTATTTGATTTTCTGGCTGATTTGGGTTTCTGATCTCTTGATTATTATTAAGTTGAATTGTTTGATGTGAATTTAGATTTAGATTTGCCAGAACTTAAAAGCTTTTGTTGATACCAGATTTACAAGCAAAGGGTAGAGTTTGGGTTAGAGCAAGCTGAGGGCCAGCTGGGGCACCCCATAAATTATTCACCCTGTCAGTATGTGAGTGTTTTATAGCCTGTAGTGACAATGTTTTGGATCTTGCTGAAGTTTTTACTTGCATAGGGCTTTTTTAATGTACATGGGGTTAAACTCCTTTTTTTTTTTGTCCCTGAACATGTATAGCAATATTCTTCATGATTTTGATCAAATCCTTACCATGTGGAGAAAGCAATTTCAATTAAATATCTCTTTGCATTCTTAATCAATCAGCAATGTTTTAATTTATTTATGTATTTTTGCAGGTGTTAAAAGAAAGAATCCAGATTGGTACATAACTGGTATGAAAACATTTTGGGTTTTCACATCTTGAAACATTACAACTTGGAAACACAATTTAAGCCATTGGTAAAAATAAAGTAACTAAAATGTTCTGAGTTAAAAATTTACAATAAGAAACTCTGTAGGAACTTTTTGCTACAGGTCAAAATCTGCCACTCTTTTGTTTAGGAACACTGAAACATCAGATACTTCAATTAGGTAAAGGAATGTTGCCAGTAATAAGAGCAGGAGTTTGATAACCTCTCCATCACATTAAAACTGCCGTTTTACAAAGGTTGGGCAACTCTCTTAATATTACTGCACTATCACAAGATAGAATTTTTTTTTTTTTAATTTGCTCAGAGTGCTTTTTTGTTTGTTGTTGTTGTTTTGGTGGTTTTTTGGTTTTGGTTTTCGTGGTTTTTTTTTCCAAAATCGATATGTTAAGACTGGTTCTGCTATTAGTTGTGGCATATTTGTCCTCTGACATGTGGCTCAAGTGAGCCATGTGGGTCACTTGCAATAAGTTGTTACCCCTGCACACCACTGACTCTTTTGCTCCTTTCCTAGAACTGTTGTGGTCATACTATCAAGGAGCAGAATATCTCTTCCATGTGACTCCAGCCAAGTTTACTCCTTTGAATGAAAACGCCACGTTTACTCCCTTGGCATTGAAAATCAGGTTAACTTCCTCGAAGTTTTGTCTCAGAATATAATAGACGCAGCTGTTTTGAGCCTGCTGCCTTTGGCTAAGCATTCCCAGTATAGGCAGGTGTGTCCCTAATTGATTGTAACAGGTTTCCTGTGGAAGCAGGAATAAGGATGGCAATCACTAAAATAATACTCAGCAGTCTGAATATGCTTTGCATGTGTCATTATAAAACTTGATAAAAAAATTTTAGCATGGATTTTGAAATCACATTTTTCACTATTTCTTAAAAAACTGTAATGTGTAGGCTGAGTGCTGTGATTAGAAAACTAAACGCAGGGGCCAGGCAATACAAAATCAGACAACATTCCTTAGTCTCTTCTTTGTCAGAAATGTTTGATTTCTTCATTTGATATTGCTGTATAAACTGCAGGCTGTTGAAATCATAACTGTAACTCTGAGGACAGTGTGGGTGCCACAACACAGGCTGAACTTCAGTTCTTTCTAGGAAAAAAAAAAAAAAGCTTTTCAGGGTGGCTTTTCTGATATGCTGCACATTCAGAACTTTGTTGTTGGCTCTTTCCCAAGACCCCAAAACTGTGACTATTGAGTGGCTAACCCTGAAAGTAAAGCCCGTTTATAGTTTAAGGCAGAATCAAGTCAGCACAGCAATAATAAGTGGGTGTTTGAATTACATTATTTCTATGACTTTTCTATAATACTTTGCCTTTTAGGAGTGGAGGTCTAGAGCCTTTCATGAGAATAACAAGCAGTTTGGAAAGGATCTCTAGGAATCTCTTGCATGAGATACACAAAGTTAGTAAATGTTCATAGAAAATGTTTTGGAAACATTAACGACCAGCAGTATATTAGTGCTAAAAGAAAATATTTGCTATTGTCTTTTTTTAGGTATTGGTGAAAATCAAATTCTGGTCTAAGACTACAGTGCTTTTCAAGCCAGATAGATAGGCTGCAAATTTCTAAAATTGTAAATTCCTAGGTTACAGAAGGTACATCAGCAATCCAGTGGAAATGGGGCTGAATCATGCTCTACTTACATGAATAACCTTACTGAAGTGACACAAATTAACACAGGCCCTGTGTTCTCCCATTGGAACCTGTTCTCCCATTGAAACTGAAATAGGAATGGAGATGCTATTTGTCTGAATACAGAGTCTGATTTTAGGAGTTTGTTAATGCTTTGATAAGAGGGCAACAACACTAAACATATGGCAAAACTTTTTATTTTTATAGCTGTTAAATAGTGGACTGGATTGCATGCTGAAAACCTCAGTAAGGTAGGTAAATATCATTCAGAATGTATTACACTTAATTTATCTCCATGTTACAGTATTTCTTCTGGAAGGGTTATAAAATAGACAAGCCAAAGGCATGAGTATCAACCTTGTTGTTATTGTCATTTTTTAACACTTAATTAATAAAGGGGCACTTTGTCTTGTATCTCCTTACAAATGCTTATAACAGAGGGTATATTTTTAGGTAAGGATAGGAGAAAGTGTAACTAAACTCTTAACATTTCTTTGCAGCTGGAGAGATGAATCACCGGTAGCATACCAGAACTGGAATGAAGGGAGAGAAAGAGATCAGCAGAAACCAGGGAAAAGATGTGGCTTCATTTCATCACAAATAGGTTTATTTTGTATTTCCTTTTGCTGCCGGAGTTGAGACTTGATTCTGTTGTTGGCCAAAGGGGTTATATATTATTTTAGTTGCTCTCAAGAAATGCAATCCATATTCGAGTCCTGTTACATGGTTATAATTTGCATAACTGTTTTTATGATTAAGAAAAGAATTAGAGAAATATCATTAATATGCTCAGAGACTAGTTTGTAGGATTTAGAAGTTTATTAATAGTTCCAGTTCTCTAATGTCAAAATACGAAAATTCCAGTGATACTGATACTTTAGTTTTACTTAAGAATCTGTTATGTGGCACAGCAAAAATGTTAATTCATTGCTGGTTTTCACAGTTAGTTTTCTCATAACCAAATAAGCCAGATGGACTGAGCAACAATATTTCCTACATTTATAAACTGTTTTTTCTACAAGCATACGACTTCAAATACTCAGGTTTCTAGCTTATTTCTAATCCCATAGCCAATCTGCTGAGGGATTTTGGGGTACTATGGTTTTGGTGCTAGCATTTACATGATCACATAGCTCTATATTTTACTATGGTAATAATAACAACAACAATAATAATAATAAATACAGTTCCAGTATTTATTCCAGGTGGTTCCAGTGATTTCTGTCATCTCACTGTCTCTGTTTTCTGAAGATCTGCAAGTCATATGATAAAGTAAATGTGTCAGGTTCCATGGAAATTAAAAATGCCCAGCTTTGTGTTTGTGAGAAGAGCTGAAAAAACCTAATCCAGCTGCACTCCTGTAACCCCAGCCCCAAAAGCCAAAATTAAAAAAAAAAAAAAAGTAATACCTTTTTTTGTACACATAATCTTGGGGTTTTGATTCATGACTTTCAAATTCTTGAGTTTGGTGTTACTAGAGTTAGTATTGGACAAAACGAAGAGACGACCAGTCTTGCTCCTCAGCTGAGCAGCAGATGGGAGCTGGTCAACAGTTTGTTGAGTGCACTGAAAAATGTATTTTCCTCCTAAGCAGGTCAGCGTTTTATGTCAGTACCTGGATCTTGCCAAAAATCTTCAATGTAAGGAAGTGAAACTATTTTATCTGGAGGCATATGTTATGTGACTCAGTGTAGAGGAACTGGATTAACATAATAAAATCAAACTGGGGATAAAAGTATGAGCCCCATAGACCATCAAATCCACTGTAATGTGATATGTCCAAATGTATTTGATGTAGAATGTCATCTTACTCAACCATTAAAGGATATCCTTACTAACAATGTCTAAGCTATCTAAGAAAAAAACCCTTTCCAATTCTTAAGCCAATTGAACTGTGATTTTGCTTTTTACAGAGGACTCTGGGGTGATGCAAACTGTACTATCTCTCTTCCCTGTATTTGTAAAAGTAAATTTGCATGAAAAATAGAGAAAGAGATCCCAAAACATCAGAACCATCAAGGAGTATGCCCCAAAGGCTGGCTGCACTTTGGATTCAAAGCAAAACATTTTTTTCTGCTGTTTGATTTTTCAAAGTGCTTTCCATATTTAAGGCAGAAATTGGACTTTTTAAGGATTATTCAATGTTTGAAGATTTTCTTCCTTTTTGAAAGCAGGGCCCTTAGGTTTCTAACTACTGACACAATGATACAGAGGTTTACAGCAATTAAGTAGCTTTGCACACAGAATAAGGTGTCTTAATAAGGTGTCAAAAATTTTACTTTAGATCAAGGAAATGAATACTCAGATATGTCAAAGCTATCCAAGTGTATTTGTGCATTTGGTGTAAAAAAAGCGCTCCATCCTCTCTCTTCCTCTTATGACAATTCCAAGAGTCTTTTATGCTCTCAAAACAGATCTCTGACCCCTTGTTGTACTAAATGGATCCTTAACTGATGCCATCGTTGGAGAGATGCTGTTTCAAATAAGGTTCACCAAAGATAATTATAAGCCAAAGTGTATTTGCAGTTGAACATCAAAAGGCAATTATTTCATCAGGCTTCTCTTAAATACATGTATTCTTTAATAGCAACATGCTTGGATGTGGCCAGATTTATCTCAGTACTGAACTGCAGTGACCACAAGGATAAATTTAACCCAGATTGTGTTTGCCTTTAAGCAGCTGATTTGAATCCAAGCCTCATTGCAGCTGAAAACTGATACCAAGCATGTTGGAGAGGTCCATTGCAAGACAGAAACTAGTGAAATATTTAATATGCAGTGAAATGTTTTAGTAATCACTTTTACTGATTGATAAATAGTTTTTAAACTGGTGAAAAACCAAAGCAAGCCTTTTTTTTTTTTTTTTTTTTTAAACAGCTTTTTGATACAAATTCTGAAGGATCCAGAGCTTCTAAAAAACTGGTACACTGCACCAGCATTCTGCAGTAGCTATGATAGGTCACTTGCTTCCTTCGAAGATGAATTGCAACAAGGTAGAGTACTGAACATATTGTTAAATAAATAAAATTTCATCTTTGTTAGGATGGTAAAGTTTCCTTTTGGATAGCAATATAGGAAAAAAGATCATTCACGTCTTACTCATGGTTCCACTGCTTTAAACAAATTAGGTTTCTCTTTCCCAGGTTCCCAAAATGTAAAGGTTCAAATATTTGCTGAGCTATCTGACAGGTACGTTTTGAGGAGTAATTGTAATTTCTTTTGTGCTTACTATCATACATTAGAAATACAAAAACATAATGGAGTACCCATTTAAAAATTTGCTATGTAAAAATTCTACGTTATGTATGCAACATTACACTGTTATAAAAGCAACCTGTTTTTTTTTTCTTTAATAGTGCTGGAACTGTCAGAAATAAATGCCAGCACTTTCGGAAATATTTATAATCCCTATTCATAAAAATCTGGGGTTGAATTGCATACATTTGTAAAACCACTTATTTAGACGTGGGAGGAATCTCACTGGCTATCTGTAGTTGAGAAATCTTACTTTCAACTAAAACTGAGAAAAGCTTTAACAATGGGATGGTACCCTGAACTGATAACAGAAGTTGTTCAAGCTGCTGTGAACATTTCTGGAAGACTTCTTAGTTAATGGACTAGATCCTAACCCAACCGAAGTTAACTTCAGTTAACTGAATTTATAGCTAGATGACACTGAAATGCTGCTCAGGTTCTTACTTTCTAGTGTCTATGTAATGTCATTGATTAGTAATTCAATTTTTCAGTGCTTTGCTGTGTTGCAAGAGACTTCATCTATCCATAAATGGCTACCAATTAATTCTATTTTATTCCTGTTCAATTTTCCAGATTTCATAACAATGAATCTATTTGGATGGAAAACTAGTGTTTGGATGGTTTCCAGAGTGACAATTATGAAAAATAGGTGACTGAAAATCCTCCAATGTATTCCAACTGGTCTCCAGTTGAAGTAGTGTATGTGAGTATTTCCAGTTAGTTTAAGGACAGTGGGAAGTTGTTTTATCCATAAAAATGATGACTGCCACAAAGACAAGGCCTAACTTGTTACAGCAACTTAGTCTTCTCTTTATTTTTTTAACTTCAAGCAGGTGTGGGCACAGATTTATGGGCATAACTACAGGTAGTAAAAAAGGCACTATCAAGACAGTTATTTACATAAATTGTGGTTATAATCACATCCTCTTGCAATTGCTTTTAGGCACTGGAGTTCGAATTCTATGGTTAGTATTATATGCTGGGTCTGAGCATATGATAAGATTATGAATTTCCTTATTCATAAGGAATAAGATTATGAATTTTGTATTTTAATTTATTGTTTTATACCGTGTCCATACTGGTCTTAGCATTTCAGTTTGTTCAGTGAAAGCTTGTGACTTTTTTATTATGAGCTTATTGTTTCAAATTGTATTTATGGGACTGTTCATTGTTCTACCTAAATATTTGTAAGAGTGACCTTCAGATATTTATTTTTCAAAATTTAGTGTAATAATTATGCATTCGTTTTTCACAGTGTCTTTTTTAATATAAGGTTCTATATTGATTGTAGAGACAATGCTATGACAGTGCGAACATTGAGGAACAACTTCCGCTATGTACAGTGATATCAAATAACCCTGATTTTTATTTTACAGGAAAATGGTACTTTAAAAAGTCAGAAAAATTTTGGGTTTGTATGCCAAAAGTCTCAGGGTAAGGTTTTGTTTTGCTTTGCTTCTGTTCTCTTTTCTTAGTATATTGAATTCACTGTACTTTATTTTCATCTAGAAGCAGCTTGTCATGGGTCTCTGTAAAACAAGGAACATAAAAGATTTCAAAGATTAATATTCAGACAGACTAACTCAACACTGTTTAGTAAATCAATAGCTGTGATGTAGAAGTAATTTCTAAAAAAAAAGTTATGAAGTTTTCTTTCTAAATTTGAGCTTTCTGTTGCATAACTTAGAATCAGGTATAGAGATGAAATTTCGTGTTTTCTGTCATGGCAGCAGAGTAACTGCATGAAATTAAAAAAGGCAAAACTGAGGGTAAGTTTGATGAAAATACAAAGAGGGGGCGGGACTTGTAAAGTTAGATTAGAATAGACTCTACAAAATGCATTTCTGTGAACAGTACAAACTGACTGGTTGATCAAATAGAGGTTGGCTTTTCTTTTCACATTTGTCTAATTTTGTTACCATAAAATTCCCTTGCTAGAAGCACGAAGCTTTTGTGGGGACCATGCTTTGTTTGGTTTCCTCAAGCCACATTCCTGTGTTGCCTCTGGGATGGGGAACCGCCAGCTTCCCCAGGGCACTGGCACAGCTTTGGAGCCCAGTGGGAAGCTGTCAGGACATGTTACCAAAATAGACCAGCAGCAAATTATTAACCTAAAGCAAAGTGGGGGGGAGGGGGGGGGGCCTGTAATCTGAACCTGTACGGAGTGTCCTTGGATGCTGTACTTACTGCAGGAGTGGTTTAATATGGCTCAACTTTATATATCACCTCTTAGTTAAGCTCTGGGCCTAAAGAGACGATCTCTCCTGCTGGCTGCCTAGGA